>NW_026988429.1:5940000-7142500 GCF_030222135.1 Aotus nancymaae
TTATCACATTGTGCACCTTAAGTATGTTCTTTCGTACTGGAATAAAGTTGTTAAAAATAAAATAACATGAAAATTGGTAAGTACAGTATGATCTTAAAGAACCAATACACTAGCACACAAAACAGTGGAATGGATCTGTAGGTATCCAATATTGATAAATCTCAAAATGATAATAATCACTGCAAATGAATATATATATTAAGCCATTTATATAAAAGTTTCAGATAAACAAAACAATAGTTTGTATGCCTAATGAATAGCATCAATTAAATGCTGGAAATCATTTACTCTAAAACAAGGGGTTGTTACCCACCAAGAGAACATACTCTTGGAAAGGAGGAAGGAGAGGTGGGATAACACTTGAGTTGTTTCTGAAATACTTTTCTTTAAAATGTTTAAAATAAATTTGCACACTTAATATCTGTTTAATCTTGAGGGTAGGAATATAGCTGGGCTCCTATTATGTTGACTTCCATACTTTTCTGTTTCACACATTTCACATTTAGTAGTCATCCACCCTACAAGGAAGCCAACCTACCTGTGCAAGGAAGGTCTTCTATTCAGAGCTTTCCTGTGATGAAAAGGAGAGGCACCGGCCGGAAGCAGTGGCTCATGCCTGTAATCCCAGCACTTTGGGAGGCCAAGGCGGGAGGATCACGAGGTCAGGAGATCAAGACCATCCTGGCCAACATGGTGAAACCCCGTCTCTACTAAAAATACAAAAATTAGCCAGGCGTTGGCACATGCCTGTAGTCCCAGCTACTTGGAAGGCTGAGGAAGGAGAATTGCTTGAATCCAGGAGGCGGAGGTTGCAGTGAGCCAAGATTGCTCCACTGCGTTCCAGCCTGGGTGACAGAGCCAGACTCCGTCTCAAAAAAAAAAAAAAAAAAAAAAAAACCAAACCAAACAAACAAAAAAAAGGAAAAGAAAAAGAGAAGCAGAGTTCCTGCCTTCAAGAGGTCTCTAATCAAGGCACGAGGAAGGCATTAAATACATAATTAAACAAATAACTCTTCAGTTAAATTCATGAAAAACGTTTCCACAGTGAAAGTATCCTGAAAACATATTGCTACTTTTAAGTCTGATGATCAGATGATCAGGAAGGGCTTCTTTAAAGAGGAATATTTAAGGTGAGCCACTGCCCAGGAGTTTATTGGGCACTGTAGTTCTGAGGCAAGGGTGTTTGAAGAAGAAATTGCAATGCCTGTTGTTTACCTAGCTTTCCTGCTGCTAGTCTCTTTTTTAGTCACCTGATTTACTGCAGTATGAGAAGCATAAACCTTGATACGATTTTAAAATGAATTTTACTTTTTATTGCATTGAGTTATACGAAGTCAGTGATATAAATAACCATTTCCTGCTTTGACTTGGTTTATACAGATGTTATTATGAGTTAAATGAGTGGATCAACCATCAGAATGTTGGCACAGGAGGACTGTTTTAAATGTCACTTCTCTGTTACCTTTCTCCCATTTAGCAGATCTCCCATAGACACCAAAGTTCTAGTTCTGCTAGAACCCTGCAGAATCTGCTAAGTTTTCATCTACAGTGCACTAAATGCTATTCTAGAATGCTTTACGCTCAGCACATTTTCCACTATGCCAATGTTGTGAGCTTAGCAATTGTTTGATTATTTCAAAAACTCATTTATGGGTTAGGAGCCAGTGCTGGCAGAACAAATGAATCCTGAGTGGAATATTCTGTATGTCAGAAGCTGGCCAAACGGTTGCTTTGCCCCAGTGTTCTTTTTGAATAATCCGTATCAGACAGAGATATATAAGGTAGCAAATGTTTCATATTTGCTTTACTATCAACTAAGGGAAAGCTGTTTGAATTTTAATAAATGCTGACCTCAAATACTTCTGAACAACAGTTTCTAAATCAAACTCACTGGCTTTGTTTTTGTTGGAGGTTTGAATGCTTTGTTGTTAGGTAGACTGTTTTCATAACAAACCAACATATGAGCATCTGCTCTATAGAATCCTGCCTCATTATTATAGAGGCAATCTGCATTTTCTAGCCCCTATGATTCACTATTAGAATACAATGCCATTTCTTTGGCCTAGTAAGGATTTTACATTGATTTTTAATTTTTATTTTTTTTGGGGGCAAAAAATTCAGATTATTGTAGAATGAGGTCTGTTGCTAATGACTTAAGCCTTAGTGGGGATGAAAGCATAGAAAGAAAGCATTTGTGTGTTGTGTGACATAATTTTTACAATGTAATTTATCCCTGATAGCAATAGAAAAAAATGCCTAGTAATGTAAAGAATAAATCAAGGTTGGAAAATATTAAGAAAACCTGACATTGCTTACCTGATTTAACTGTTACCACAGAAAATCATGGCTTAATTTTTTAAATTACATTTGCTGTGAAGTATTTAAAAAGAAGCCTGACATCTAGGATTCATAAAAATAAAAAATTTATTATTTAGAGAAGTTAATTGTCATATTCTTGTTAAAGATTTTGAAAATGATATATTTGTATATGCTTTGTGCAGTATTATTTTCTTAAATTTGTAAGCATGATAAAATGATCTAAAATAATTACATTTAAGAAACATTCTTCCATTATAAATTTCAGTGGACTACAATGCTATTTGTTAGTAATTAAAGGATGTTTCAAATGAACTTGGCATTATGTTGCATATTTAGACCACCATGATATATTAATAGTATTCTCCTCCCTTAGGAGTTGGCTTCAGTAGATTTCTTCACAAATACTTTCAGTAAGTAATTTTGGTGATGCTTGACTTGGCCACCCAATTTTGCCAAGATGAAAACGTCACCATTAGTCTATTTACACTGTTTAATGCTCAGAGCAAAAAAAAAAAAAAATTATTTACATACATGCTGAGTCATCTCTTCTTGTAAAATTAAAATGTGTGGTCAAGCTTCAACCTCAGGAAGTCATATCAGACTCACAGATTTTCCAGAATAAGTTTGTTACCATGCTGTTTTCAGTTAGACTATTTCCAACTTATCTTAATGTGGATGTATTCTTTGGAGTGTCATACTTTCTTTTTTTTCTTGAAATAGGAAGAAACAACTACAAGATTTAAAGGGATTTCTACTATTTGTCATCAAGAACCTATAATCCTAATGAAAAATAATAATGATAATAATAATAAAATAAGAAACGTTGAATCAGATCTACTGTGTTTAAAGCACATTTCCTGTGTTTGCTTCCCTATCTTTCAGATAATCAATTTTGTGCTTGGCTTTTTCTTCAAATACTTTAGATAATTAAAGACCAAATGTTAGAGAAGGATTATGACTATCAATAATAACAAAAATAATAACATAACATTTATTAAGGATTTACTATGTATCATATTCTTTTTTCAACAATTATTAAAATTCTAAAATGTTTTTAGAGACAGGATCTTGCTGTATTGCCCAGACAGGTCTCCAACTCCTGATCTCAAGTGATCCTCCTGCCTTGGCCTCCCAAATGCTGGATTACAGGTGTGAGCTACTGGACCCAACTACATATTCTTTTTAAGCAATATGTATAGATTATCTAATTTAGTCTCCACACGAATCTCATGATGTCAGTACTATTGTTATGACTGTTTCACAGTTGAGCAATGACATACAGTCAGGTTAAATAACGTGCTCTAGGTCAGTGAGCCAGCATGTAAAAAGTCTTGATTCATTCAAGGACAGTCTGATTTCACAGGCTATGCTCCTTGTACTACGCTATGCTGCTGCTAATCAGGAACTTGGTGTGATATAGCTCTAGAATTTATCAGATTGAGATATTATCTTTTAAATATTCCAAGCTTTATCAAATATCACATTTTATTGTAAAAGGAATAAGTTGGTAGCTAGTTATATGCTAAATACCACTTTTAGACTATTCATATTTTATCACTTTTATACAAAGTACAGACTATAGAATTCCATTTACTATAAACCTATGAGGATAATATGAACAAAATAAATACCAAATTCAATTTAGCAAGCAGTATGCTCTTGAAAATGTTTTATCAGGAGACTGTGGATTTTGTCCAGAAGATCTGGCCAAAGAGACAATACACAAGATTATAAATGAAATAAAGACTGTGTAATTGTGAGACTAATTGTGGATATAGCACATTAAAAAGTGAAAATGTTAAAAGCAGTTTTCTCTACTGTTTAATGTGTTATATCATTTATTTTTGGTTAGTCACAATATAAGGATAACCTGATGTTAAAATATAAGAAAATAACTATGAATCTCAGAGATATTTCTGTGTTTGTGAATTCTCCTGACTAGAAACCACTTTGGATTATGTTAAACATAATCATTTTTCTGACATGTCATCAGAAGTCCTGTATCTGAAGATATAAAAATCTTGTTTCAATACCTGCAATAGTTTTTCCTAGGAAATAGTTATAACCAGAGAAAGATCCAGGCTTTGTGGGACCTGGAAAAATACTCAATTTGGGGCCATCTTTAAGAAAAATGATAAGAATTATGAAAATGAAATGGTAGAAATGTGACTATTTATTTAGAATGAGAACAAGTCACACCAAAAGATAAATTTTAAAACACTCTAAGTACCACAATGTCAAAATGTCACATAATTTGGAAAATAAAATAATATTCTTATTAACTACCTAACAACACAATTATGCTTTCCCCCAGTATTTTTGGATACATAGTCTTTGAATATCTCTTCATATGCAAAATGTTTTTATATTTTCTGAAAATATAGAAAAAATAGAATGACAATTCAGTCTTTCCTGTAGCATGGTTGATTGAAATGTATGTGTGTGCATTTGATTAATACCAGTTTAGAAAAGTATCTTTTGGCTTTACAATTCATCATTGATAATGTGTATGAATTTTTGAGGTTATTTTCAAATTTGGGCAAGCCTCTATTAAGTTTCTCTCATGTATGAACTGTTAGATTTCAGGGTATTTCAAGGCTTCCTGAGCGGTTACTAGCCCTAAATACTCTGAATTTATAAGACTCATTAAGCAGTGTGTGTTTGACAAGAGAGCGTATTTAATATTTTTCATTATATCTGTTGATATTAACATATTGTGTAAAATAAACAAGAAATTTGATGTTCTTTTCATCATGTCTATGTATAGTACTCTACTTTAATTGGATTACCAAATAGCCAAAGTGCCTATTAATTACTTTTATTTGAAAAATATTTTTCTCTTAAGAAATTCAGCTTTTAGTGTGATCTGAACACAAATTTGGTATAATTTATTTCTAAATGTCAGAATAATTTCTTTTGACTAGATTTCATTACTTATATTTATGACATGTAATATCTGTTAAATTTTTTCCTGAAATTTCAGTTTTCTGAAAAATGCATTTAAATATGACTAAAAAATTAGACTTTCTACACAAACAAATTGAGAATTTATGATAGCCATCTTGCTTTACTGGAATATTCTAAAATTTTATTTACAGTGGAATATTTGAACTTTATTATTTCATTTCTATCAAAAAGGTAATGAAAATACAGTACATTTTAAATTATACATGCTATGTTAAAGAGTACATTCTTGATAGGTGGGAACTGTTTTGACTAGAGAGTTACTGAAAACTACATCTCTGCACAGTTTTGTTCATCTGGTATTTGAGGTATTTGAAGGAATTTTCTTCAGGCTAAATCTGACTTTCAAATTTTGTTTTTACCCACTATACACATGCTTTTGTAAGGCATATTCATAGTACTATAAGACCTCTGGCCATGTGCCTTCCTGTCACAGCACTTGTGAGTTCACCGAGTGAGTGGGAGGAGAATTCCTGGGAACCATTTCCATAATATGAAGTGTGTGTTTGTATGTGCATGTTGGAAAGAGTCGTCTAACAGTAACTCAGCAATGGATGCAGGTGACTTGTAAATCACGTAAAAAATATTCTCTGGCACCAAAACTAAATGTTTCTCCAAGTCAGATTCCTGATAGCTGCATGCCTTGCCATGCCTGTGTTATGAAGAGCAGTGTGACAGAGAAAACAGAGCCGAATGGAATGAGACATGTTTTCTGTGGCACCTTTCATACAACAACACCAGCATTAAGAAGTTGCAAGAGAGATCTTATCTCTCTCAAAGCCAAAAATATTTACTATCTGGCCCTTTGAAGAACAAATTGAGTGGTATCTGTTCTATACATATAAAAATTATGAATTAAAAGTAATAAGATAGGTCTAAATTATTGGCTTATAAGTGTATCTCTTGCTTTTTGTTACCTTTTTTTTTAAGTAGCAAAACAACATGCATAGTATGAGTATGAATATTTAGGAATACCTTCCAATCCTAAAATCATTGTGCAGGTTGTAATCTATAGAGACCTAAGCTGGAAAGGATGTAAAACAGAAAATGCTAATGGTCACTATTTATGGTAGAAAAATGTAAAGAATGTTAGTCATATTTATTCACTTTTTAGTTTTTGAGCTTATCACAGCAAGCATATATTAGTATTAAAATTTAAAACTGTTTAACAAATAAAAATAACAATAGGTATTGTAAAGAAGATAGAACTTACCATTGTGAAAACCATAGCTCCCCTCTTTCATCCATCCACCCATTACCTTCTAATTCACCTACTCATGCCTGCCTTCATCTCATTGCTTCTTGCATCACAACCTTTCTTCTTGGTTTACTATTTTTCTTATTTAGTAGGTATATCCATGAAAAGACTTTATGTTTTTGTGTTTCTGAAAGGACTTTATGTTTGCCCTTACTGTTGGATGAGAATTTAACTTACTAATAGAATTTTAGGTTAATGGTAGTTTCCCCATACAATTTGCAACCATTAAACCTTGTCTTTTGGCATCGGCCATTTCTTCTTTCTCCCCAAAAATATTGAATATTTTTTAACTATGATATTTTGCATTTCCCCCATCCTCTGCCTAGGAGTGACAACATTTTCAGTTCTCAAGTTTTCTGTTAATTTAGTAAAATTGTTAGCCATTTCCTTTTTAGGAAATAACTTACCAATATTTCTTTCTGCTTTAGTTTTTGGAATTTTTGTTAGCTACTTAACTTACTGTCTTTTAAATTCTCTTATATCCCATGGACTGATTTTTCTGTTATTTCCTAGATCAGTTTCACCATATCTTCTTTTCAATTCACTAACTTTCTCTCTGGTTTGTTATTTATCCAGTCTACTTTGTTAGTGATTACATTTTCATTTTCAGATGTCTATGTGATTCTGTTTAATATACAGCTGTATCTGATTCATATTCACCATTGTGTTACATAATTCATTAGTTTTGCTTTATGAATATTATTTGTTTCATATTTCTGAAGATTTTAGATGATTTCAAACATATATTGTATAAGTTCAGTTTTGTTTAGAAATAAGAGAACTTGACCAGTAGTGGTAAAATCGTGTGGGTTTTCTTGTGTGTAAAATTGTGTGGGTTTTAATGAGCGGTCTGGAGGAAAGCAGACCAGGTTTGAGGTTCCCTGAGGCCATCAGGTGCCCAGCCTCCTCTTGTCCTTTCTCTCTCTACTTCAGAGTATCTGTGATTTTTCCTCTTATGGGTCAGAGAAAAATCTGTGATTTTTCCTCTTATGGCTTGTCTCAGTTCTTCTCCTGTTCTCATATGAAAGTTGAGTTTAAAGTAGTAAGGTTATTGTCCAAAAGGATTTTGTCTCTCCAACCTGAGAGGAAAACCTCCAATTAGGCTCCAGTAAATCCTCCCTCATATCGTTTTTTTCAGAGCTGATCATGCACAGCCCTCCGCCTGCCCCCAACCCCCCCGCCCAACACACATAGATACACTCCTGGACCAATCATTGGCAAGCAGGAATGGGTTAGGTAAGCCAGCATTGAGCTATGTGCCAAGGCTGGGCATCCAGTGTTGGGTAGAGCATGAAGGAAGGGGTGATGCTCTGTGGGCAGTAATCAACAAAGTCTGCCATGTACTTATTTTAAAATGTTTTTTAGAAGATTCTATTTCATTCGACTTTCCTTGGGGGTGAATTTTCCCAGTGTACTTTGAATTGCTTTGTTTGCAATTTTTTTTTTTTTTGAGACGGAGTTTCACTCTTGTTACCCAGGCTGGAGTGCAATGGTGCGATCTCAGCTCACCACAACCTCCGCCTCCTGGGTTCAGGCAATTCTCCTGCCTCAGCCTCCTGAGTAGCTGGGATGACAGGCATGCGCCACCATGCCCAGCTAATTTTTTGTATTTTTAGTAGAGACGAGTTTCACCATGTTGACCAGGATGGTCTCTATCTCTTGACCTCGTGATCCACCCGCCTCGGCCTCCCAAAGTGCTGGGATTACAGGCGTGAGCCCCCGTTCCTGGCCCTGTTTGCAATTTTATGTTTCTTTTCTTTTTCTTTTTCTTTTCCTTTTTCATTCTGGGTCTTTTTTTTTTTTTTTCCAAGGGCTTCTCTTTCTTTGATGATTATAGGGTTGCTTCCTTCTGGCCCCATGTTCAGAAGCAGCTCTTACGTTGCTAGTTTGAGGTTACTTTTGAGGTATTAGAATTTAAATTTTTTAATAGGAGGTTTAGTTCACTGATGAGAAAAAATATAAAATGCCCAAGATAAGCCTCTTAAGCTCTGGAAACAGTGTGTGCTCTTAAGAGGTTTTGGATTTACATTCTGTAACTTAAGTCCCTTAGTGGATTCCCCAACTCCCTTTCTTGTTTTTCTTCTTCAAGTCCCAAAACATCTATCTAGATTCACTTCTTAATTATGGAATCCAAAAACTCTAATCAGAATATTAAGTTTTTGAGAGAAAATTGAGTAGGAGTGCATGTAAGACCCCATATCCATGTTAGACACTATGTAAGTTTCCATGTGCCTCAGTCTATTGGAGAGAAGGGATGTGCACATAAATATATGTCTATGAGCATCCAATTAAAAGCAGTGGTCAGGCCAGGCATGGTGGCTCATGCCTGTAATCCCAGCACTTTGAGAGTCCGAGGCGGGGCGCATCACTTGGGGTCAGGAGTTCTAGACTACTCTGGCCAATATGTTGAAATCCTGTCTCTACTAAAATACAAAAATTAGCTGGTGTGGTGGCAGGCATCTGTAATCCCAGCTACTTGGGAGGCTGAGGCAAGAGAAACACTTCAACCTGGAAGGTGGAGGTGATAGTGAGCTGAGATTGCCCCACTGCACTCCAGCCTGGACGATGAAGTGAGACTCTGTCTCAAACAACCAAACAAAAGTTGTGGCCACCATACATGATCAGTTTTGAGAAGAATGAGCATATTCTATCTTTATGTGGTGATGAGAAAAGACTAAGAAAGAAGAAGGGTCCTGCAATGGCCAGGTCCTCCATTAAGAGTGATAATTGAGTATTAGCTGCAGCTGTCCAAGCTGGCAACTGCAATAGCCACGTTAGCATGACATCCGGTTACACTGCTTTAATAATTCCCGAAGAATCGACTGTTTAACCTTGGCTGCAGTAGGCCCTGCTGACATTATTTATTGTAGACTTCTAATTTTATTATTTTGCTATTTTTCAAATGGTGATTTTTTTTTATACCTTGAGTTGTTTTGACACAAGATTTGAGTCTCAAGATTTTAAAATGCCTTTTTTGAAACTCCTTAATATTGTGGGTGAATGGTTGTCATTAAGGAAGTGTTCGAATATAGCATCATATTTCAATACGTGTGTCATGAAAAATACCTCTGCTGCCATCGCCACTCCACTCATATTAAATGGCTCAGACAGATTTTGCATCTCATAATCTCACTGACTTAAAAGTAGATGCATTTCATATGAGAGCCAGAAAATTTACACAGCAATATTACACTTAAATCTAGACATTAATGTTTTCCCCATTGCAGATAGGAGGCCTCCTTATAAAGAAAAAAAAACTAAGATTTTCTTCCTTTTCTTTCTTTCTTGCTGACTCACTTGATTTTCAGATTTTCATAGCTTTTTTATGTTTAAATTACAGAATCTATAATCAACAATGTGCATAAGATACTAAACTATGTGCCTTGTTCTTATTAAAATTTTAGTGTGATAGATTTTGAGTTGACTTTGTCATGGTCTGAGGCTAACAGCAGAAAAATGTTTGGAGCCAAGAGTTGCAGAAAATCTGTTTATGTCAGTATGTGGCTTAACATTCTTCAGTAGCTGCCCATCACCCAAGAATAATTTCTAAACTTCCCATCACAGTTTAGGAAACCCATTAACTAGACCCCCACTCCGCCCCTGCCAAGAGCTCTCCAGCTGTCCTTCCCTGTACATTCATGTGTTGGTCCCGTTTCTGAAATCCTTGGCATGCTCAAACACACTGTGCTCTTGGCTGCTTCTATATTTTTTTAGTGTTCTTTGCTTTCTGAAACCTCCTTATCCTGCTCACTTTTAGTATGAGAAATTCCTACATTTCTTTCAGGATAGTGAAATGTCGCCTTATATGTGAAATCCTTCATACTCCACCCTCTCTGCTCATACATTTATGTGTGTCTTTCACCCCCAGTGGAACATAGCTTGCTTAGTGCTAAGGACCTAGGCCTTGTTCACATCAGTGCCTGATGTCTCCCTAACATGGCATCTGAGTAGACAGACATGCCCACTAAATAGTAAACAGGACAGAAATAGACTGATTTCTAAGGACCTTGAATCAGGACTCATGCTATAGCAAATGGCTGGCTAAGAGAGTTTCTGTTGACCCTCAAGAAAGCCAGGATAAACCAGTGTCAAAATCAGTTTGATGTAATCTGAAGGTTAGAGTCTATAGTTTTGGTGCCAATAGGCAGCCATAGGCATGCATAATAGAGGCAGACACTCATATGGGGGCAAGCTGAGGGCATCATGGTGGGAGCCAGACTTGGACAATATAAAAATCCTGGTTATAAAAAGCTGAGTAGAGCGTTAAAAATTAACCTTTGTGCAAATGCCATTATGCAGCAGCAAGCAGGTCAGTTGATCAGCAGTGGATGACATATCACTAGTCTGCAGGCTTTGCAGGAGTGTTTCTGGAAAGCCCCTTCCCTATAAACTCCTTTTGTTAAATTGATAAACATAGTACCCATCACAGTGGTGACCCTCAGTGACAACCTTAAGTTTTTACACGTGTGGGTAAAAGTGTCTACCATGATGTCTCCCTTTGGGATGATGAATGCATTTAAGGAAAGAGTAGTTTCACCCCATTTTCATAAAACTGTTAGGCCCTAGATGTGTATATATGCAAGTTAATCTACACACATATTTTTCTGTGCTCTCTTAGCTGAGAGGACCTAGAAGCAATGAGCACATCTAGCACTCAGAACTTGATTTCTAATATCATTCTCCAATAAAAGGAACTGGGCTTCTTGGAGAAATGGCTTATTCTTCATTATTGTCCATGGGTTTGAGCTAGTAATACACATCATGAACCTAGAACATGTTGTAAGGAAATAATCAAACAAAATGATGGGGACGCATGTCAAAGGGACACAATTAAAATATGTCAATTGAAAAATCTCCCTATGGCAAAGCTGGGACAGTTTGAGCAATAAAATATTGGATTATAGCCCCAAGTATAAAATGAACATCTGTAAGTCCAGTATGCGATTGAATAAATAAATAAATGGGGGAGAGTAGACATTTCCCGTGCAGAGTAACTTCAAATTTTTCATTCCTTAAGCACATTGTGAATACCTCTAAAAAGTACAGTAATAAGCTTATAGTAGAGAAGCCTGCCTAACACTACCTCAGCCAGGTGATCAAATTTAAAAACAGTAGTGATGAATCATGTGGACAGTTTGTGTGATGATGAGAATGGCAATTTACATCTATGGTCTACTTCTCAGAAACCAGTAACCCCAGTATAATCATGAGAAAAATCTTACATGAGTAGCATTTTACAAAACACATTACCAGTATTTCTCAAAACTATCCAGGTCATTAAATATAAAGTCTGAGAAACTGTAGCAGCCTTCAGGAGCCTGAGGAGACATGAAGACTAAATGTAATGTGATTTCCTGGATGAGATCCTGAACTAAAAAAGACGTTAGACAAAAACTGAGGAAATCTGAGTAAAAGTATGTACTTTAGTTAAAACAAACAAACAAATATGTCTTCTTAAGAATGGCAAAGTCTTTTTTAGTCTTTCTGATCTTCACCAAAGTTCAGTCTGAATTTGAAGACTGGCTCTACATCAGTCTTTAAGAAATAATTAGGGAACTGGTGTCCAGAATTTCTTCCACTTTCCTATATTTCCTGTTTTGTTTTGTTTATTAAATATCCCTCTATATTTCTTCCTTTTATATGTGCTGAAAATTTTCAGTCCTTTTTAAGCTGGATGCATTAAACTCTGAAGCAGTGAACAGATAAAGAACTTAACTTCTTGGAATAAAGTAGCAGCACTTAAAGGAATAATTTATTTTATGATTCTTTCAATTGTGATGAAAATATGGGTATTTGATAAATGACTTTTTTTTTTTTTTTAATTTATTGCATTTTAGGTTTTGGGGTACATGTGAAAAACATGCAAGGTTGTTGCATAGGTGCATACGTGGCAGTGTGATTTGCTGCCTTCCTCCCCTTCACCCATATCTGGCATTTCTCCCCATGCTATCCCTCCCCAATTCCCCACCCCCCCGCTGTCCCCCCCACTCCCCCACAACAGACCCCCATGTATAGTGCTCCCCTCCCTGTGTCCATATGTTCTCCTTGTTCAACACCCGCCTATGAGTGAGAACATGTGGTGTTTGATTTTGTGTTCTTGTGTCAGTTTGCTGAGAATGATGGTTTCCAGGTTCATCCATGTCCCTACAAAGGACGTGAACTCCTCGTTTTTAATGGCTGCATAATATTCCATGGTGTATATGTGCCACATTTTTCCTGTCCAGTCTATCATCGATGGGCATTTGGGTTGGTTCCAGGTCTTTGCTATTGTAAACTGTGCTGCAATGAACATTCGTGTGCATGTGTCCTTATAGTAGAACGATTTATAATCCTTTGGATATATGCCCAGTAATGGGATTGCTGGGTCAAATGGAATTTCTATTTCTAGGTCCTTGAGGAATCGCCACACTGTTTTCCACAATGGTTGAACTAATTTACACTCCCACCAACAGTGTAAAAGTGTTCCTATTTCTCCACATCCTCTCCAGCATCTGTTGTCTCCAGATTTTTTAATGATTGCCATTCTAACTGGTGTGAGATGGTATCTCAATGTAGTTTTGATTTGCATTTCTCTAATGGCCAGTGATGATGAGCATTTTTTCATATGCTTGTTGGCCTCATGTATGTCTTCTTTTGTAAAGTATCTGTTCATATCCTTCGCCCACTTTTGAATGGGCTTGTTTGTTTTTTTCTTGTAAATCTTTTTTAGCTCGTTGTAAATTCTGGATATCAGCCCTTTGTCAGATGGGTAGGCTGCAAAAATTTTTTCCCATTCTGTTGGTTGCCGATTCACTCTATTGACTGTTTCTTTTGCTGTGCAGAAGCTGTGGAGTTTGATTAGGTCCCATTTGTCTATTTTGGCTTTTGTTGCCAATGCTTTTGGTGTTTTGGTCATGAAGTCCTTGCCTACGCCTATGTCCTGAATGGTTTTGCCTAGGTTTCCTTCTAGTGATTTTATGGTGTTAGGTCTTATGTTTAAGTCTTTAATCCATCTGGAGTCAATTTTAGTGTAAGGTGTCAGGAAGGGGTCCAGTTTCTGCTTTCTGCATATGGCTAGCCAGTTTTCCCAACACCACTTATTGAACAGGGAATCCTTTCCCCATTGCTTGTTTTTATCAGGTTTGTCAAAGATCGGGTGGTTGTAGATATGTTGTGTTGCCTCCGACGCCTCTGTTCTGTTCCATTGGTCTATATCTCTGTTTTGGTACCAGTACCATGCTGTTTTGATTACTGTAGCCTTGTAGTAGAGTTTAATGTCTGGTAGTGTGATGCCTCCTGCTTTGTTCTTTTTGCTTAGAATTGACTTGGCTATGCGGGCTCTCTTTTGGTTCCATATGAAGTTTAAGGTGGTTTTTTCCAGTTCTGTGAAGAAGGTCATTGGTAGCTTGATGGGGATAGCATTGAATCTGTATATTACTTTGGGCAGTATGGCCATTTTCACGATATTAATTCTTCCTAACCATGAACATGGAATGTTTCTCCATCTGTTTGTGTCCTCTCTTATTTCGTTGAGCAGCGATTTGTAGTTCTCCTTGAAGAGGTCCTTTACATTCCTTGTTAGTTGTATTCCTAGGTATTTTATTCTCTTTGTAGCAATTGTGAATGGCAGTTCGTTCTTGATTTGGCTCTCTTTAAGTCTGTTATTGGTGTATAGGAATGCTTGTGATTTTTGCACATTGATTTTGTATCCTGAGACTTTGCTGAAGTTGCTTATCAGTTTCAGGAGCTTTTGGGCTGAGATGAGGGGGTCTTCTAGATATACAATCATGTCGTCTGCAAATAGAGACAATTTGACTTCCTCCTTTCCTAATTGAATACCCTTTATTTCTTTTTCTTGCCTGATTGCTCTGGCTAGAACTTCCAGTACTATATTGAATAGGAGTGGTGAGAGAGGGCATCCTTGTCTAGTGCCAGATTTCAAAGGGAATGCTTCCAGTTTTTGCCCGTTCAGTATGATATTGGCTGTCGGTTTGTCGTAAATAGCTTTTATTATTTTGAGATACGTTCCATCGATACCTAGTTTATTGAGGGTTTTTAGCATAAAGGGCTGTTGAATTTTGTCGAAGGCCTTCTCTGCATCGATTGAGATAATCATGTGGTTTTTGTCTTTGGTTCTGTTTATGTGGTGAATTACATTTATAGACTTGCGTATATTGAACCAGCCTTGCATCCCCGGGATGAATCCTACTTGATCATGGTGGATAAGCTTTTTGATGTGCTGTTGTAATCGGCTTGCCATTATTTTATTGAAGATTTTTGCATCTATGTTCATCATGGATATTGGCCTGTAGTTTTCTTTTCTTGTTGAGTCTCTGCCAGGTTTTGGTATTAGGATGATGTTGGTCTCATAAAATGATTTGGGAAGGATTCCCTCTTTTTGGATTATTTGGAATAGTTTCAGTAGGAATGGTATCAGTTCCTCTTTGTATGTCTGGTAGAATTCGGCTGTGAACCCATCTGGACCTGGGCTTTTTTTGGGTGGTAGGCTCTTAATTGCTGCCTCGACTTCAGACCTTGTTATTGGTCTATTCAGGGTTTCGGCTTCTTCCTGGCTTAGGCTTGGGAGGAGGCAGCTGTCCAGGAATTTATCCATTTCCTCCAGGTTTTCTAATTTATGTGCATAGAGTTGTTTGTAATAATCTCTGATGATGGTTTGAATTTCTGTGGAATCTGTGGTGATATCCCCTTTGTCATTTTTTATTGCATCTATTTGATTATTCTCTCTTTTCTTTTTTATTAGTCTGGCTAGTGGTCTGTCTATTTTGTTGATCTTTTCAAAAAACCAGCTCCTGGATTTATTGATTTTTTGAAGGGTTTTTCGTGTCTCTATCTCCTTCAATTCTGCTTTGATCTTAGTTATTTCTTGTCTTCTGCTAGGTTTTGAGTTTTTTTGATCTTGCTCCTCTAGCTCTTTCAATTTTGACGATAGGGTGTCAATTTTAGATCTCTCCTTTCTTCTCATGTGGGCACTTATTGCTATATATTTTCCTCTAGAGACTGCTTTAAATGTGTCCCAGAGATTCTGGTATGTGGTGTCTTCATTCTCGTTGGTTTCGAAGAACGTCTTTATTTCTGCCTTCATTTCATTGTTTATCCAGTCAACATTCAGGAGAAAGTTGTTCATTTTCCATGAGGCTGTGCGGTTCTGGGTTGGTTTCTGAATTCTGAGTTCTAACTTGATTGCACTGTGGTCTGAGAGACTGTTTGTTATGGTTTCCGTTCTTTTGCATTTGCTGAGGAGTGATTTACTTCCAATTATGTGGTCAATTTTAGAGTAGGTGTGATGTGGTGCTGAGAAGAATGTATATTCTGTGGATTTGGGGTGGAGAGTTCTGTAAATGTCTATTAGGTTTGCTTGTTCCAGGTCTGAGTTCAAGTCCTGGATATCCTTGTTAATTTTCTGTCTCGTTGATCTGTCTAATATTGACAATGGTGTGTTGAAGTCTCCCACTATTATTGTGTGGGAGTCTAAGTCTCTTTGTAAGTCTTTAAGAACTTGCCTTATGTATCTGGGTGCTCCTGTATTAGGTGCATATATATTTAGGATTGTTAGCTCTTCTTGCTGCATTGATCCTTTTACCATTATGTAATGTCCTTCTTTGTCTCTTTTGATCTTTGTTGCTTTAAAGTCTATTTTATCAGAGATGAGAATTGCAACTCCTGCTTTTTTTTGCTCTCCATTTGCTTGGTAAATCTTCCTCCATCCCTTTATTTTGAGCCTTTGTGTATCCTTGCATGCGAGATGGGTTTCCTGGATACAGCACACTGATGGGTTTTGGCTTTTTATCCAATTTGCCAGTCTGTGTCTTTTGATTGGGGCATTTAGTCCGTTTACATTTAGGGTTAATATTGTTATGTGTGAATTCGATCCTGTCATTTTGGTGCTAGGTGGCTGTTTTGCCCTTTGGTTGATGCAGATTCTTCATTGTGTTGGTGCTCTTTACCTTTTCGTGTGTTTTTGGAGTGGCTGGTACTGGTTGTTCTTTTCTATGTGTAGTGCCTCCTTCAGGAGCTCTTGTAGAGCTGGTCTGGTGGTGATGAACTCTCTGAGTTCTTGCTTGTTCACAAAGGATTTTATTTTTCCTTCACTTATGAAGCTTAGTTTGGCTGGATACGAAATTCTGGGTTGAAAGTTCTTTTCCTTAAGGATGTTGAATATCGGCCCCCACTCTCTTCTGGCCTGTAGGGTTTCTGCTGAGAGATCTGCAGTGAGTCTGATGGGCTTCCCTTTGTGGGTAACCCGACCTTTCTCTCTGGCTGCCCTTAGTATTTTCTCCTTCATTTCAACCCTGGTGAATCTGATGATTATGTGTCTTGGGGTTGCTCTTCTAGAGGAGTATCTTTGTGGTGTTCTCTGTATTTCCTGGACTTGAATCTTGGCCTGCCTTGTTAGGTTGGGGAAGTTTTCCTGGATAATATCCTGAAGAGTATTTTCCAGCTTGGATGCATTCTCTTCGTCACATTCAGGTACACCTATCAAACGTAGATTAGGTCTTTTCACATAGTCCCATATTTCTTGTTGACTTTGTTCATTCCTCTTTACCCTGTTTTCTCTAATCTTGCCTTCTCGTTTTATTTCATTGAGTTGATCTTCGACCTCTGATATCCTTTCTTCTGCTTGGTCAATTCGGCTGTTGAAACTTGTGCATGCTTCACGAAGTTCTCGTGTTGTGTTTTTCAGCTCCATCAATTCGCTCATATTCCTCTCTAAGTTGTCCATTCTTGTTAGCATTTTGTCAAGTCTTTTTTCAAGGTTCTTAGTTTCTTTGCATTGGGTTAGAACATGTTCTTTTAGCTCACGGAAGTTTCTTATTATCCACTTTCTGAAAGCTGATTCTGTCATTTCATCACACTCATTCTCCATCCAGTCTTGTTCCCTTGCTGGTGAGGAGTTGTGATCCCTTGTAGGAGGAGAAGTGTTCTGGTTTTGGGTGTTTTCATCCTTTTTGCGCTGGTTTCTTCCCATCTTTGTGGATTTATCCACCTGTTGACTTTGTAGTTGTTGTCTTTCTGATTTTGGTAATTTTAAGTCTGCTGTGGCAGAACTCATAAACCCCCTGCTCTTCCCCCCAGGTGTTCTGTCCCAGGGAGTTACAGTTTTATGATGTTCCCCTGTGCGGTTGCTGTTTTCCCTGCCCACAAGGTGGCAGCCTAGTCACACTCAGTTTGCAGAGGCTTCGCTAAGCTGCTGTGGGCTCCACCCAGCTTCCGTGTGAACTTCTGGGTGTAGTTAGAACTGCTTCCGCGATGTTGGCCCGCCCCTGTAGTGACGGAGTCTCTGTAGTGGCGGATTGCCTTGGTAGATTGCCCTGGGAACAGCAGGGTGCCTATGGAGAACGCCCCTCCTCCACAGAGCTGGACCGTCCCGGTTTCAGTTGTGTTTCAGGTCTTCTTGCTGGGTAAGAGGGGACACCGTCTCATCTGATCTGCCTCCGGAGCCGCTGCGTTGGCTAAAGCCGCGGCTCTGAGATTCGTGGCGCTGGCCTGGCTCCCCGTTTCAGCTCCCCTTTGCTGGCTTATAGGGGACTCAGACTCTCTCACTTTGTACAGTGAGCCGTTGCCTCAGGGTGCCGGCCCAGCGGCTGCGCCGTTCAAGCCAGCGGCGCCAGCGGCGCTGGCGACCCGTGTGGCTTCTCTGCGTGTGAATCTCCTGGTCTGTGGGCAGTAAAAATCAGTCTGGAAATACGGCGTCCACTCACCCTCTGTGCTTTCTCTCGGAGCTGCATTCCCGAGTTCCTCCTAAGCGGCCATCTTGGATCTCTCCCCCAGATAAATGACATTTTTAACATTCCTCTTAGCAAAAAAAGAAAAAAAAAGATTCATCCAAATAACAATGAGAAGAAAATATAATTTTTCAATTGATATTTTAAGTTAGGGAAAACTAAATGCTTAATAACCCTACCTCACACCACTTCAGTTTCTGTCAACGCAGGCAGAGTTCAACATAGGCCTTTCTGTTTGGATATGGGTGGGGGTGACTCAGAGACCTAGCTATTCCCTACCTGATGGCTTAATCATTCCCTCTGGCCTTGGAGTTCTTTTTTTCCAGCCTTTTAGATGCAGGGAGTGGCAGAGTGGAGTGCGGTTGGTAGGAGGACCATAATAGAGATTTTCAGTGGCCAAGTCTTTAGGAGGTATTTCACTCCTACTCCTACTTACATATAAGACTGAAATATTGTATTTTGAATAATAGAAGGAAACTAATTTTTAAGAAAGCATTATCCTTTCTTAGAATCTCATCTGTTTTTAACTGCTCACAAATTCTGTAACTCACCAACAAATGACTAACATCTAGGACTGACACTGGAGTTCAGTAAATATCATCGTAAAATTGTCTTAATAGGTTTTTATTGTTTTGAAATAAATAAGCCTTTTAGGAGGTGATTGTAGGAGATAGATGTTCATGAATCATAGTCTATCAGCACTTTGTTGTTGTTAAAATGAAAAGCCTTTTGTTGTTTCAGAGATAATAATGGGATGTTAGCTACTCTCTATAAAGAGGATGTTTTGAACCTTGGTATATGTCATTTGCCATTTTCTGATGGTGGGAAGAAATTTGTGCTCATCATTTTGTGTGCAGTTGTGACTTGCATTTTCTGGGAGGTTTGCCAGGGTTATTCATATAGACTTGAGCATATATACCTATAAAGGCAAGTAGCCCGCATAGAATTTTAACCAGTGACTTTGGAGAGGAAACAGCCATGCTAATCAGCTATTTGTGAGCTAGACTCTTGTAAGAGTCTCTTCCACCCCACTCCATCTATTTCTTCCCTAAGTAAATGATGATGAGAGTATCATTCTGAAATACATGAGCCTGCAATTTGCATAAATTTGATACAGAAGGTCTTATAATCATCACGTGGATCATAGTTCAATTTTGTATATGTGCTTTCCAGATTCCCTGTGGAGATTGGGAAAATTATTCAAATTGTTAGAATATAGACATGTAATCTCATGTAATTCATCTCCCCTATTTTAGGAAAGCATACAACAAAAATCAGATGCATATGTACAGTCTATAAATATTTTTAGGTGAGAAATTGAATTTTTCATGGTTGTAAATGGAAGAAAAAGCAAATAACTTTAGGTTGAAAAATAAATAAAATGGCTGAAAGATTAATTTTATCATATTTTTACTTTGTTTCAAATGTTATATTAAAATTATTAGAGCTTCGACACTGAACCAATCTGTCTCAGACTCATACTCAGTAGTAGTTCTGTAATTTGACTTAAATCAATTGCTAAAGAATTCTTGAGTCAGTGGAAGACATCTCTCTCTTCCCCACACAGTTTCTCTCTTTCCCTATGCCCATCTCTCTTTCTTTCTCTATTTTCTATACTTTCCTTCTACTACTTTGCAGGGAAACTTCCCCAGTTTTTTTTCTTTCATTGCAAATATGAGAGAAGCTCTAGGCAAGTCTAGTTTAAAAACAGAAAAGACTATCCTTGATTTCTGAGGGAGGATAGACAGTTTTTTAAACAGAAACAAGAAAGAGATTGGGGATTCAGCTGGATATGAAAATAGCTATATTCATTAAGTAGAGCTATGAAAACAGCTGTAAATTTGGATAATAAGCAAGGAAAGATATTTGAATTTCATTAGGCTTTTTTTTCTCTACAGTTAGCAAATATCTCACCTTCTAAAATTACTTCAATTGTGATTCACCCACAATAAGCATGTAATTAAAATTGAAGAATGTTTACCAGGTGAGGGAAGTTGATGAAAGGAGGTTGGAGAAAGGTTTGGAAAATGTGAAAAGAAGGGCAATTCAGGGAGCACTCTGCAATTTGGAAGATATTTTAGGAAAGGTAATGTGGGGGAGGATTGCAATCAAATAGATGTTCCTGGTTCAAGACTGGCCTGTAGAAGCTAAGTCACCAGCATCTTTTTGGTGGTGGGCGTAAATTGATTAGTTAATTCAATCAATATTGATTTAAAATCTATTGTGCTTTGACTTCTGCACCTCTGTGAGAATAACTGATGGGAATGCCGTTTCTGTACTCATAAAGCTTATACTCTAGAAAGGGAGATGGAAATAAAACATAATTAAGATCAGTTCTGGTGAGAAGTGTAGAGTACTGTGAGCAGAACCGTGTGGGTATGTGTGATGTAGGGGAAGGGATTTCTGCCCCAGTCTGCACAGGCTCAGCAATATGTCCCTTGTTCTTGTCTCCAGAGCCAGGTATGCAAATAATTATGGCACAGCATACTTTTTGCTCTCAATGGCAATTTGTGACACTGCATTGAGAGCGTAGCAGGAGTCCCTATTTCATTATAGACGTGTCAGGGAAGGCACACAAAAGACAAAGAAACCAAGTTCAGAAGGATTGGCATGAGTGTGCACACTGATGTATTTGGAGAGATATTCCATCATTTTTTGAATAAAAACTCAGAAGATAGGAAAGAATATTAAGTACTTCAGTGTTGCTGGAGCCTAATATTGGTGAAGGGATATTATAAAATGAGATACACAGGTAAAGAGAGGGGCTGATCAAGAACACATTTTGTCATGTGATAGAGACTCAATTTTGGATGAATCAAATAATTAATGGTGATATAATACTTGCTAAAATTGAGAAATGGAAGATTATGGCTCTTAATCGTTTAAAACGAGGTACTTACATATCTACAAGAAGTATAAATGTTTGAGAGTGTAGAGTCTTCTTAGTGACTGGGAAATCAATATGCTGAAGTCCAATGGACAATGGTAGAATATAATAGAAAAGAGCATCTGAAAAAGTAGATACTATGAAACTTTTGTTTTGATTACGTAGATATGTGTTTGTATGCCTTGGGTGCAGATAAACAGTGGAAAATGCATTTTTACTGTGGGTTGGAGTATAAAAAGCCTGAAAGTCACTGTGGTGGAAACATCCAGTTTCTCAGATGTGTTTACATGCTGAGGAGGGGAGCCTGGAGAAGCAGCAAGAAGACCCGGAACTGGACAGACTCGAGTCTCTTGCTCCTGATCCTAAATACATCAGGGCCAAGTGACAACAAGAGTGACAACACTGATACTTTGCCTTTGGTCCTAGGGTGACAACAATCATAAACCCTCCAGTTACCTCCTTGGTGTTGTGATATAGATTAATTGAGAATGATGTTCAGTTCAAGGTAGGTATTTGCCCTTTGTAGATAGTTAGTTGATGGATTAAATGTCCAGCTACAGAAACTTCTCTTTGGCCCTCTGGCAGACTTGGAGATTTCTGGGATTCTTGGACCAGGTCTGTATTCTTTCTGACTCTGCTTGGGAGAATGAGGGAATGAGTGGTTGTAGGTGCGTGTTAGGAGGGACATTTGAATATTTTCAGCTTCATCTATTTTTATTAAATGGTGGGAAAACAAATCTCCTGTGAAAACTACATTATCTTTTTTGTCTGTTAACCAGAAGTTTAATCCCAGGAATCAATTCTTCAAGCAGCATTTTAATAGAACACAGCAAGTGGCCTTCTGAGATGGCCCTGGATCTTCAACTGTAATTGAATGTGCTCTGTTCTTAGATACAGAAAGCATAACCAGGGAGCAGTGATCCCAGAACAGGGGCTTCAGGCAAGGCTTTTCAGGATAAGGGATGTGTGACTTTGATGTTAAACCCTAATTACAGGTTAGCCCGGAAAGGGGACCTACCAGATAGGGAAGTGAGAGGGGTATGTTTTTGAGAAAAATAACCAAGTTTGTACCATTAGCTTGAAATCTCACCACTCCCTTCACCAAACTCTGATAGTGAGATCTTTCAGAACTTCTTGAACTGGCTCTGTGCAAATTTTACCAATCCTGTGTATATGTAGTTGTTTTTCACAAAAACACACTAGGAATGGTGAAATGATCAGAGAGAGAGAAATAGAGAGAGTGTGTGTGTGCATGTATATATATGAGCATGTGTGTGTGTGTGTGTATGTGAAGTCCAGAAGACATGGGAAAGATGTGGGAAATGAATATGAATCTGAAAAGCTAAACGGGGTTGGACGCTGAACAGTATTGTGAGATGGGAGGAATTGCTGAAGGATTTTAGGTAGGGCGACATGTGCGTTATATTTTAGGATGGTTGCTCTGGACCTGGTGTGGTGGGTTATCTTGGAGAGGTCTGAGGTGAGTGCAGGGAGATTGGAACATAGAGACTAATAAAATAAACAATTTTCCCTTAAGACTTAGGCAAATATTATATCAGTAAAATTTTATAATATTTAATAATTTGTCCTGAGGTCCTGAGCATCTATTGGGGCTCTGATTAAGATGTATGGTTAGATTCAGGTTTTCTAAGATTGCCTGTCCCTAGGTCTCACCTCCTAAATGTCTGCTTCTCCTCAAGACAGCTTCTGAAGCCAAAAGCTTTATGGGTGACAGCTCTGGGAATGCATTTCAGCGTTATCATCTCGTGAGATCAGCACCCAAACATGAAGGCAAGTGCTACAGACTTGCCTCTAATGATGTAGATGGTTTTGCCATCAAATAAAGAATGTGTTCTGTCAAAGAACCAGGTTTCTTCCAACTCTAAAAGCCTATCCTTCTTCAGTTATTTCTATTTTGCTATAAACCATAAAACAAGTTAGCGTACGAATCCAGGGAACGAAGAAGCTCCAAGAGCTGTTTGAAATGTGCCATGGAGGGATTGGCATCCATGTTCTTAGAGCTACTTTAAGGGAAGTTTGTGGGATGATTGTCATCCTGTAAATACCCAGCTCAGTGCTGCCTGCTGCCTCCCCCTCATAGCAGATTTCCTGTCCTGCGTGACAGATCCGGTAGAACAGATAAAGTGCAACTTCACTATTTTGGGCCCCATTATAACATCACTGAAAATACAACATAAATTCAATTCTGTCTTCATAAACATATGGTCTATCTCCCGTATAATGTCATAGTGCATCTCTATTAAATCTTTCTGTGGTTGATATTCAAATGGAATTCTACTATAGTGTACTTTTATAGTTAATCTTTTGTGCTTCAAATTATTTAGAAATTTTTCACGTAAGTAAAAGCTGGTTCCAAAATATTCAATTGATGATTTATTCTTGGAGCCTATTGTTAGTTTATTTAGTGTTTGACTACACATTGTGAAAAGGTTAACATTATTTGTCCAAGGTTTTTGATATTTGATGCCTTAAAAATATACTTTTCAAAAAAGACATTTTATTTAATGAGGGGAAATATACTGTTCTTTGAATATCCTTGACAATGTTCCAGCTCATAAGAGTGTTGTAATGTGGAATGATGAATTCTCTGGACAATAGATTGAATATATATTTTATAGTGTACATATAGGTATAGATAGTCCATTTATTTAAAAAAAACATGTTCACGATTTTTAGTCATTCTTGAGAAAGTGTTGTGGAAATTAATTGGTAGTTTGACCTAGGTTTTTCCTATTCCAGAAACATATTTTTTAAACATTCACATTAAAAAATTGGTGAAGTTGGCCGGGTGCAGAAGCTCATGCCTGTAATTCCAGCACTGTGGGAGGCCGAGGCAGGCAGATCACTTGAAGTTAGGAGTTCCAGACCAGCCTGGCCAACATGATGAAACCCGGTATCTACTAAACATACAAAAATTGTCCAGGCATGGTAGCAGGTGCCTGTAATCCCAGCTTCTCAGAGGCTCAGGCAGGAGAATTGCCTGAACCTGGGAGGTGGAGGTTACAGTGAGCCAAGATCAAGCCACTGCATTCCAGCCTGGGCAACAGAATGACTCTGTCTCAAAAAATAAAAAATAAAAATGGGTGAAGTTGCTTCAATATTCCGTTGTCAGTTGTATAACAACAACATTTTTTATTTGTAAAAATCTTATAGGATAGGTAAATATTTATACTTTTAGAAAATTCCAAATGCATATCAATGATAGACTAGACAAGGAAAATGTGGCACATATACACCATGGAATACTATGCAGCCATAAAAAATGATGAGTTCATGTCCTTTGTAGGGACATGGATGAATCTGTAAACCATCATTCTCAGCAAAACGACACAAGAACAGAAAATCAAACACCACATGTTCTCACTCATAGGTGGGTGTTGAACAATCAGAACGCATGGACACAGGGAGGGGAACATCACACACAGGGGTCAGTTGGGAGGGTCTAGGGAAAGTTGGCCCAGAGTGTGGTTATGGGAATGTGTGGCTGAGATGAAAGGAAAGGTTGAGGTGTCAGATATTCAGACACAAGGATGCTGAGATCAACAGAAATAATACCAGAAGATGGGATAAGGAAGAATGGGAGCCAGGTGCTATAGGCATTGATGATCTCAGTGTCTTGACAGATGGGAGAGGGAGGAAAGATGCTGAAGGGAAGGGACAGCAGGGGGTCAAGGGGTTGGGGAGGGATAACATGGGGAGAAATGCCAGATGTGAGTGGGAGGGGGATGGAGGCAGCAAACCACCTTGCCATGTATGTACCTATGCAAAAATTCTGCATGATCTGCTCATGTACCCCAGAACCTAAAGTACAGTTAAAAAAAAAAAAAGAGGAAGCAAAAAAAATTAATTAATAACATTTAAGTATATGATCCTAACTGAATTATTTTTTTGCTCCATAGAAGCAGTTCAGACGATTCCTGCTTATTTCTAATTTCAGCCATAAATATCACTTAATTTGTGGTTAAAGTATTTTTCTTTAATGGAATTTTTCTCCCATAGCTTTAAGACAGCCTCTGGCTTACAATTTCTTTATTAATGTTATTTTCTTAAGGTCACATTACTCCCGGCCCTTTAGACATTTTTCATGATCTGTGACTCTTGTCTCATGGGCAGAAGCTGTGTCCTCTTTCCTTTCTCTTCACTGCTCTGTGCAGCTCTGACCCTTTAGTCAGTTTTTCAGAAACCTTAACAATTCTGCCTTTGGAGTAGAGCTGTGCACTGTGGAGGACAAGATAAAAATTGATGCAAGCCAATTGATTATTTAGCTCTACTACTGCAAACTCCACATTTGTTTCCTGTTACACCAAGAATAAAGTCCAGGTCTTTCCTAGGTCTTTTGAGACCTCCTGTCTCCTTCCCAGCTCTCCATTTCCATCTCTTCCCCTCCCTGCTTCCATTATGCCAGCCATATTGGTGCTCTTGTGGTTTCCCAAATATTGTGAGAATAATTTTTCTCTAATATTTATCAGCAAGATAAATTGCTGGGAGTTGAATTTCTGAGTTAGAAGATATGAAAATAACATGTTTTAATGGTTAATATAAAATTGCATATGAAGGTGCCAACCTACCTTCGAAGCAGCTGTTTATAAAGAATATAAAGAAAAATAAAGAGTACCTGTTTCCCAAACCTGTAATGATGCTCTTTCAAGCTTTTTGATCTTGGCCACGTATTGGCCATCTTTTTTTTAAATATTAGTAGGACCTAGCTTTCAGTGGATTCATTATTTTAAAAATTCTGTGCAGTTCCACCTTTGCCATCACGGTCCCAAGCCCTGCTCTCTAGAGGTGGTGCTGATTCTGGTGATTAATAGGCCCAGTGTGTGGTTATGGGAATGTGTGGCTGAGATGAAAGGAAAGGTTGGGGTGTCAGATGTTCAGACACAAGGATGCTAAGATCAACAGGAATAATACCAGAAGATGGGGTAAGGAAGAATGGGAGCCAGGTGCTATAGGAATTGATGATCTCAGTGTCTTGACAGATGGGAGAGGGAGGAAAGATGCTGAAGGGAAGCTCCTTGAGCAGCTGTCTATATGGGTGTATTAACCATGTTTTTTTTAAATTTTCTGAATTTTATGATTTCTTGAGACCTTTATGCCTTGCTAAACCTGGAGAGACTGTCCCTCCAGAGCTAGCAGATTTCCAAAGGTAGCAAACAACTTGCCTGGGTGTACACTTTTCACTTGCAAACCAACAAATCCAAAGCCCACATTCTAGTCACAGCAGCCAGCTCCTTCATCTAACTGTCTCACACACTAAGCCAATATTTCTTCTGCCCTGTATCATCCCAGGGCTAGGTGTCAGACAACTAAGCATCAACTCTACAGCTGAGAGCCTGCCAAAAGTATTCAGGTTGTGCAATCTTAACCTTGCTCACACTTGCCTACCCTGCTTTACTCATTCCTTCCTGCAGTACCACAGTATAGACCGGGGCCTGCTGTCCCCTTGCTACCTCCTTCACTCACCCAGGTGCTTCTGATGTGGCACTGGTAAGGGAGGGCATAGCATACCCCCACTTGTTGGGGACTGTGAGTAACAGATTTTCTAACTGTGAGTAATAGAACTTCTTTTAATGGCATTGACGTCTTTGTGTTGTTACTCAGTCACCTCTATGAATTAAATTCCAAGAACATTTAAAACAGTGCGAGACGATCAGAGAATTGGGCAGGAAAATTAAATATTAATAGTCTATCATGCAGCTATATTTTTACACAGAAACACACATTGACATTGAAAACTGATCTATGTAAAAGAGATTTAAAAAAAACCCAGGTTATTTAAAACAGTATGTACTTTGGTCCCAATTATAAAGAAAAACTTTCAATATACATAGTGTGAGACACAGAAACAAGTAGTGTAGCACAAAATACCCAAAGTGCTGAGAGCAGAATTTGGGATAACTTCTTTTTGTTTATTTGTATTTTAAAATTATTTTCTAAGTATGGTGAATTATTTTGTGTAATTCCAAGTCTTATTGTAATGTGATGCCATTGATGTATCTTCTACTCCTTTGGGCATTAGAACCTTGATTGTGATGGTGATGTAGGAGACATCAGTTCCAGACACACACATTAAACAGTGCCTTACGGGTGGGCCTTCAACGTATTTCCACAACCAACATAGTTGTATTTTGGAAATGGCTGAGTTTGTGCTCTAAAGTGAGAATAAGGTACATTTTATTGTATGAAAAATCTATAGTGTATTTAGATAACGATTTCCACTTCTTCCTCTCTGAAACCTGATTTAAACCGTTCTTTGTGAAGTCTATCCTCCTGAGTGTTTTTTCTCATGGATCACAGGATCCTGTTTTATGTGTCCCATGGCAGAATTTTTTTTCTGTTGCCTTTATTTTATCTAGTCCTAGAGTTTCTCAAGTATATATGCTCAGCATTTTCTCTAAGCACAGTCATTCTGGAGGCTTTTCTTTCTTCTGTGCGCTGCGCTCATAATGTCGAATGCCTTACATGGTAACCGCTGATTTTGCTTTTATCTGTCTGTTGAATCAAATAGTTGTCTACTTGTGTGTGTAGTCCTGCACGTGATCTCTCTGCCAGAGACTTACTCTCTATAATCAGTGCTCTGTATACCCAACTGAGGAATATTTTACATTCATTTTCATATGTATAGGATCACTCATACTTGGAGCCCGTGCTGAAAGAACTTTGACACTGCCCAGCGTCAATAAACCACTACGTGTGTCCCAGATAGCAGTACCTCAGTATTGTTTGCTGAATAGCCAGGAGGTTGTTACATACTCATTGTCATATGTATATGTGGCATACACATTTTAGATGGAGGTGTTGGGGGCATGTCTTTCTTTAATGTTTAGGAGAATTTTAGGTGGTTTTGTTCTATATGAGTACAAGAAATTCTAACTCAGTATACAAAAATGGATTTAATAAACTGGAATAATATTTGCAACACAAAGTTCAGAGAACCCAAATGCCTTCCTCTTATCACCATGTATACTCTTTAAAGCAGAAAAAAGTAAATAGTTACAATCTGAAAATCTGAAGTGACATTAAGTTATTTTCTAAAGGACCAAACCACTTGCTCCTTCACCCCATAGTGTTACTGAAGCATGACTCACCGTGGCTTTCGTGGTTATTAGTATTGCAATCTCTCTATGAAAGTAACAGTTCTAGTTGAATTATGACTTTTTGGGCTTAGGTTTATTCCACTGAGAATAGATTTGTTTTATATTCCTTAAATTGTTCTATAAAGACAATTTACATACTTTAAACTCCCTATAATTTCCATATATTTTAGCAGACTAAATATTTAAGGATATATATTTCTTGATTGTGAAACAGTTGCAGTGGTTTTAGATGCATGTGTTTTGTCTTACTTTCAAATCCAGATCCCATAGTGAGGATAATTTAGTTCGTTCCAATAAAATATTTTAAGTTCTTTTTATTGAAGCAGAAATTAGAATAATTATCATTATTTATAAATACTGCTTAACATAAAAAGAACTCCAAAGAAATTATGATTATTCTGTAAAATTGAAAGTAAAAAACACTTAAAAATGCATGAGTATAACATAAAATATTCCTCAGTAAAAATTGTGTGCATAAACAACTTGTATTTTGGAACAGAACTTGGAATATTCAGTTTGTCTAAATAAACCCCAAACCAGAAAATTTTAATGAAAGAAAATATCCTCTAAAGTAACAGTAAATATATTTCTTAAATATGTTTCTTTCCTTTATTAACAAATAGCTAATAAGGATCCATCCTGTTTTTAGTGCAATGCTTCTAGATTGCCATTTACCTATCCTAGTAAATCTACCAGACCTACAGTTGCCATGGTGGTAGGTACAATGTGAAAAACAATTCATGTGGCCCAACACCCAGGTTATGTTATAGGTTATTATACTGACTATGAGTAGTGTTTCTCAGTAGGATTACTGTTGGTATTTTGAGAGAGAATATCATTGTTATGTGGGATTTTAACATTGCACTACATTAAACAACGCTGGCCTTTTAATCACTTCACAATGATTGGTACATCCAAAATGGCCCCTGGAAAATATTGTGTGAGTAATACATCCCCTACCTGAAATCCACTGATATAGAATAGGGACCAGCAACATTTTTCTGTAGAGGTGAATAATAAATACTACATATGTGTGGGCTATACAGTCTCTGTCTTGGTTACTCAACTTGGCTATTGTGGTGAAAAAGCAACTCGCATATAGATAACATGAGAAAGAATAGCTGTGTTCCAATACAGACTTTATTTACAAAAGCACGTGCTGCGCAGATTTGCACTGTAGGCTGTAGTTTGCCAGTCCCTTCATAAGTACCACAAGTCTACCAATCTGAACACAAAGAATGCTATTTGGTAGTATTATGAAAATTAGGGGATTTGGGCTGCAAATAATATGAAATCATATCTGTTGTTTCTAAAGATAGAGTGGTTTCAGTCTTGGCTAATTTAATGTGTGATTCTCATAAGAGACCTAAGTGCTTTCCATCCTCTACTCTGTTATTCTCAGTTGTTGTCATTATCTCCCTTCATAGTCACAGATAGATGCAACAGTGTCATGCCTCGTTACAGCAGAGCACAGGGGAGAAGGACATGTCCATATATTCCAGGAAAACCTTTCCCAGAAGTCTCCAGCTGAGCTGCTATCAGATCTTGTTTGGCTGCATCTCCAAACCTGAACTAAGAAATGGAAAAAGGAAACGATCCCACATATTTTACATAGGATAATTACGATTCTCTTCCTTAGCCTGCAGAGACAGATTCAGCCTTAACCCATACCTGTAGATGAACAATATTTGAATGAGCTGTGATTACATGGGTAAGAAAGAACAGGAGGCTTTGAGAGGTGAGTGAAGAAAGATGTCTGTGAGATGCAGTGTTTTCCACGTTAACTAAATTGCACTAAAACATAATTCTGTCTTAGATGGTATTTGAGTCTATTTGTTTCCCTCTGTTTCCCAACTAGTCAAAGGGAATGTTTCATTCTCCCTATCTTTGGTCAGAGGACAGGGAGGAGTGTAGACCAACATTCCACCCACTGATGACAGGTCATCTGTCTCTATTACTGAAGAAACATTGCAGAGCCTATGCTCTCCTGCTGAGAGGTCAGTAAAACCAGTTTATGAATGACAGATAGTGTTTGAACTTGGTTAACAAACATCACTTAGCAGTCCTTAAGGAACCTCTCAAACATGCCCCTGCTAATCATACATAGTTAGTATAGACTCTGGTTTATATTATAAGACTTGAAAATAATCTGCTGAAAAGCATTTTCACTGAAATGGTATAATTATTTCAGTGCTAAAGCAAATACAGAAGACCCATGGATTCTTTTAAGCACATAAAGTTGCTGCCCTATAATTTTAGATGAAGCAGGTGATTTGTCAAGAGAATAATTTGTCGGCTGGGAGGTACAGATATAACTAGAATCTGGTTTTCCCACTTTGTTTTGCTGTGTTTCCTGAATTACATCATGGCATTCCTGCAGCAAAATGCCTGCAAGAGACCTTATGCTTATCAGTAGGGATGGCTCTGACTCAAGTCCTGATTTTTTTTCCTGGAGCTGTTCCCAAATATTGAGCTCTTTAAGCTGTCAGTATTGGGGTTGAACAAATACCTTTAGATACAGCTCTATTTATTGTAGTGACTTTTGGAGACCGATACTCTACTATTTTGTGGATAGGTTTGTTCAGGAGACCTTGTTTTGCATCTCCCTCATATAATTCATTCAGTTTGGAAGGGGCTGCTCCTTTAATGCCAATCATTTACTTATATGTTTATTCAAAAATATCAAATTTGCTGTTCCATCCTCAAGTATCTCAATATTCTAGTGTGAAAGAAAATGAGCTGAACAATTAAAATAGAGTGAGATGTATGGCACAGTCGAGGGAAGTGTGGTGTCCTCTAAGATCAGGTGTGGCGCTGAACAGGTCAAGAAGTGACTCCTGAGTTGAGTCTCAAAACATAATCAAAAGTAAGTCAAGTAAAGAAAATAAGGATAAAACTGGCCTATGGAAGGAATGACACAAGAAAAGTATTCAAGGAATGGGAGAATATGGAATGTTTGGAGAACAGCTAGCAGTTCACTAGGTCTGGAGTTCACAAAGACTTAAGATGCACAATTGGCAAACACTGAGTAATGGGACTGTACTGGGGGACAGTTAATATAATTAGAACTTTATTCTTAGGCAGTGGGAGTCATCAGAGGCCATTCAACGGGACAGTGACATTATGTCATTCATGTTTGTGAAAACCATTATGGCTGTGGGATAAAGAATGGATTAGAGAGGGTAAGACTGAAGGCAACAAGGCCAATCAAGAGTCTGTTTCAATAATCTAATAAAGAAATGCCAAAAGCCTTGATTAAGGCAGCGGTGGTGGAGAGAGAAAGAAGAGATGGTTGTGAAACAGGTGCTGATAGAATTTATTAGACTTGAACTTTTTATTGTAGGAGGTAAGAGAAAGGAAAAGAATTAAAAATGACTCCTGCATTTCTGACAGAGCTTCTTACATGATAGTTCTATTCATTGACACAGGACTATAGGAGTTGGGCCAATGTTGTAGAAAGATGAGTTCTCTTTTAAGCCTGTTCATTTTGAAGTGCTTGGAATCCTAGTAAATCATTGTGCATAGGAGGCTGGAACCCAGGAAGGAGCTCTGAGCTAAAGAAGTAGATGTGGGAGTTTTCAGCATAAAGTAAGACACTGACATGAATGAGACCACACAAGCACTAGAGCAGAGAGAGATGAGATACAGTGATGGGGTTCAAAGCAGAAACATGAAGGACATGGGTCTAGAAGAGGGTACAAAGAAGACTAAGAATAAGATGTTGAGAGGGTACAAGAAGACCAGGAAAGTGTGGTATTCTTGAAACAAAAGAAACAACAGTATTCCCAAATATTTCTGTGTTATCAAATAAGATAAGATTTTAAAAGAGGCTCCTGGGTAATTTGAGATAGTATACTTATTGATTTTTTTATTTAGATAAGGATTGTGTGATCATTATATAAGTAGAATATTTACATATATATATATATAATGTATATGGTGAAAAAAATATATATAATTTTTTATAATTTAAGAATCACCCTAAACCCACTGCCCAGCATAACTACTGTTAAAATTTTGATGTATATCTTTCCAGACTTTTTTCTATATGCAAATATATTCTTTATATCCAGATATATGTCTATATATAACAAAATGAGTTCATACTATAAAAATATCGGATGCTGCATGAATTTGCTTGTCATTCTTGCCCGAGACCATGATAATCTTCTCCACATCTTTCTAATTTTAGTATATAAGCTGGGAAATCACATGATGTCCATTGAATTAAGTAACTAGAAGATCATTTATAATTTTACAAGGCTAATTTCAGTAGAATGGCAAGGGCAGAAGCCAGATTGTTGTGGGACGGGGAATGAGTAGGTAGTGAGGAAGCGGAACAGGCATTATAGACTATCCTTTCAAGAAGCTAGGCTGTGAAGGAGAAGGGAAGTATAGAATGTCAAGTGAGGAATAGGATGGTGAAGGATCTTTTTAAAAAAAAAAACAATTTGTATTTTAGTTTTTTAATTAGACAGTACTTTCCACTGCCTGGGAAGAGCCAGAAAAGGGGGGAAATTGAGGATACAGAGGAGTACAAATGATGAAGTGAGGCCTCAGTCAGGAGGCAGGGAGTGATGGTATACAGGAAAGAAGACCCAAGCCCCATATTTTAGTGAGGCAATTGGGAAGGAGTTAAGGCTATAAACAGATGGTGATACATTTGTAGATGTGTCATCTGAGGGGATTCTGGTCATCTATGGCTGATGTATGAATGTATTGAGCTATTTGATGGTTTTTGAACTTGTAGGAAACAAAGACCTTCCAAACTGGATTAGATCCATTATCTGTTCACTTTTATCTTGAGAGTAGTATCAAGAGATGCATGTTAGAAAGGTCTAGTCTTCTCTGACAAACTGAAAGGTCAGAAGTGGTCCCTAATCACTTCAGCTACCTTAAATAATACATTAGGGATTTATTATCCACATATTTCTGTGAAGTTTCTTGAAGCTATGTATTTTCTTAGTCTGTTCTGCCCCCACCCAAGACTTATCACTCGTGAAATAACATATTGAACACCTTTCAGGAAGTTCAGTTGTATCTTGGAAGAAACACAGATTTGGAACAAACTTTGGTTGAATTCCACTAACCTTGGAAAAGCAAGCTTTAGTTCTCTTATGTGCTAAATTGGGGTACCATCACTATTGACCTGACAGCAGTGTGAAGATAGTATAATGTAACATAGGTCAAGTGCCTGAATAGTAACTGCTTAGACAGCGTGTGTTCGTGCCTTCCTCCATGACTGTCTTGTACACATGTTCTCACTCTCAGTCATTGACCAAGGACTCCAGCACACCGGGATTTGATAACAGCAACATGAAACTACTAATAATTATAATAAACTTTGGCCAATGACCTGTAGTGTTCATTGAAATCTTTGCTGTTGGGCAATGAAAGTATCATGAAATTAATGGAAAGGATTACACTATCTTGAAATGTAAAAAATTAACAGGGCCTCATTTGCATTTCCTAAAACCATGGTAGATTCATTATTTATATTTATAAAAGCATATTATCTGAGGTATTTATTGGCTCACAAATACAAATCTAAATGCCTCCAATGACCAGAAGGAAAGCTTGGTTATTGTTTCTTTATACATGTGATTTTCTGTATCCATAAGCTTAATAAAATGATTTACTAAGGAGAATATATGCTGAACACAACTTGTGCTGAAATATCAATCCTCACTGTAAAAGACTTCTAAACAAATATACTTGCTGTAATGTGTTATGACCTTTCAAGTCTCATAATTCAGTTGAAAGGGGCAAGGCTAACACAATGCAGGAGAATTATTTCCCATTTACTGTAGCTGCCACTGGATGCAAAGCAGTACCTGTTTACATTAGATCCAGTGAATCAGCCAGTCTGTGACATAGGAAACTGCATGAGGCAGGTCTATTAGGCTTAAATAATTTCCCTATGAGTTTCTGCTACTTAATTCCTTTATAACTCATCAGCACATGTGTGCATTTAGCCTCAACTTTTAAAATAATATATAATAATTCACTAGAGCTTGCTTTAAAAATACAAGTCCTTGGATACTAATTAAGTATTTTTATAACTACTTAACTGTTGAAAATAGATCTTAAATATCTGCATGTCTTTCTTTATATCATGATTACTTTGTCTTCTTGACTCTCCATCCTAGAGTTACTTGGATGCCTTTTCATAGTCTTGGTTCATTTGTTTCCTGCATTTTTTCTGGTAGCAATTCAAAAGATCATTGATTATTTTCCCATTACTCTGTTGCACAAACTACTTACTATGGCTCTATTAAGACATTCAAAATTTGCAGCTGCCATTGGTTACCTCTGTACTGCCTGATCTAAATGCCAAGTTAAAATGAAATGATTTAATGGTCCCAGAGATGCCCATCCCAGCAGAGCTCACTCTCTGAGGGCTCCCCTCTTGGTGAATGGTTCCTGCTTTTATAATCTGATGAGTCAGAACAAAGCTCATCTCACCAATCAGCATTAAGCAAGTCTAATTCACCTTAATGTTTCCCACATCACCTAACTGGAGCTTGCCCAGAGTAGGTAGTATATAGGCATTGAATAAATGATGGATGGATAACTGAATGAAGGAAGAGACAGAAAACTTTATATTTAATGATGTGTTATGGGATTACACTTCTTTGCTAGAATATCAAAGGCTTTCAAAAAATAATTGAGAAGCAATAGACTCGCATTAAAAGTAAAATTTATCTATATAAATTACTTAAAAACACCTTAATTAAATTTGAATTTCTAATGTATTCGGGACATAAGTCCTCATTAAAAGTTTTTTTTTTTCTTTTTAAAATTGGTTGTCTAACTTTTAAGTAAAGATGTCTTAATACTAAAATTACTTTTAAAAATTAACTCTTGTACGACTTGGTTATAATTTGAGAGTTTTCAAAGCCTTGTCAAATGGGATTCAAATTATATTGTGGTAACTATTGTGGGAAATTTGGGTTGGATCAAATAGATTAGTTTTAGTATAACTCAAAAGACTCTCATAACAAAATAAAAGCTACATTTTAAAAAAAGAATATTGAAGGCATTCTGAGGGAGAAAACTTACTTTTTCCCCAGGTCTGTAGCAGCTAAAGTGGTGAACTCAGTAAAAAAAAAAAAAAAAATCTTTCTGCATAAGAACATTTGTATTATATTTTAACTAGTGTGTGTGTGTGTGTGTGTGTGTGTGTGTGTGTGTGGAGAGAGAGAGAAACTTGAACTTGGCAAAGAATCAAGTCCATGAGTACTCATAGCATTTTGAGTAATGCCCAATACTGCTAATCATTGTGAAAGTGAAGACTCTCTGTTCCTGAATACATTAGAGATCACAAAACTTACATAAATCAAATAGAGAACAACACAAGGTAACTTGTATTCAAATAATGTATTATATGGTAGTCATTCTAAATACTGGTGGAATTCAGAGAAAGGAAAAGTTAATAGGACTTGTGTAAACAGGGAGACTTTGTAAAGAGATTGGAACCTGAGAGGGCCTTGAAGACAAAATGCAATTTGAGTCAATGAGGAGAAGGTAGACTTCCTGGGAGGCATTGTGGGCCAACTTGTAGAGCTTGACCTATACTTTTCACAAAGTTACTCGTAGAAATCAGAACTGAATCAAATATCATTAGTCTCAAAGTTACTTTTTCCTGAACAAAAATGGGACACGATTTAACATGTTAAACTACTATCCTGTTCTCATATGTACTGAAACTGTACATTTTTCTAAAATGAATAAAAGTAAACCTGAATATAAATTATGTTCTCTAAATAATACCAAGACATTGTGTGTTTTCAGGGTTTGGGGAAGTACTAAACAAAGAATATGTCTAAGAATATGTCTAAAAATATTTCTGAAATGTATTTTAAACACTATTACTCTCTAGGAAATGGTCCCACGATTGAAAAGATAAAGAACTGATACTTAAAAAATACAGATAAATATTTGGATATTTCAGATGTTCACAGTTAATCAACATTTATGAAGGGTCTAACTCTCTGCTATATTCTACGGACAACAGAAAATAAGTGAAAAACTGAATTTGTGTCTTAATGAGTTTATAACTTGGTGAGTTATGTCAAACAGTATGTCAATTTCTTAATGAGCCAGTTAAGAAAAATGTTAAGATCTTCTGTTACTGACTGTAAATACAGTCTTGATTTGGGGATTATGCAGCAGGTGCAGGGTGAGGATGTCAGTATTTGGATATTGGAGGATGAAAAGGGATGCGTCCCAGGTAGAAACTTTGAGAAGAGGCGTAAACCATGTGTTGTAACGTGGTCCACACCTGATTGGAGCAGAAGACTTTTGTTAAAGAAATAAGATCCAACAGAGCAGGATCAGAAAGTGGAATATCTGCCTGGTTACAAAGAGGAGTTGTTGGAAAAGAGAATTAAGCAATTGTTCTGGTTTTCTAGAAAAGCAATGTTTAGGATAATTAGTTTGGGCTAAATTTTACAGTGAGACTAAAGGAAGGCAGTTTGGTGGCTATTTTGCTATAATCTAAATATGAAATGTTGAGAGACTAGTGAAGATTTGAGAAATATGGTTATTGCATATGGAATTCTAATTTATGGCCAGAAGAACAAAGAGTAAATTAATTGCCAAATAAGCTAGGTTTCTACTGAATAATTTAAAGTTACTTTTGGACTGTAAAGATAATTCCTTAAAAAACGTTACCTGGAATACTAACAGTTCTGATTTTCAGTTGTTCAAATCTGAATTGCAGTGTTGCTGAAGGGTAATAAGCAAGTTTCAAATTTCTAAATAAGTAATTTCATTTAGACAACCTGAGTCCTTGATGGGACACTGGACACCTCGTGTGGCATATGAGTAAGCACTACTTACCTGGATACCACATAGGTTCACACCCAAGTGGAAAACAACCCATAATTTAGGAGACACTGAGTCTGTATGTGTTTCCAAAATGGATCAAAATAATACTATGAATGCAGTGAAAAGCAAGGGAATGAATTTGACAGATACTAGATTTTATTTTCAGTTTCAAATTACTGACTGTCTATTAGCATACTCCAGGAGTAGTCAATTTCTATAAAATTGCCACATAGTATTAAATTTTATGAGTATGCTCTTATTAAGTATGAAAACCCATTTCAGTGAGATATGGACATGGTTATTCCTTTTTAGTCTGCAAACTCTAGGCCATGTATTATTAGTCTCATCTTACCACCTTGAAAGACTTGAGGCTTTCTTCATATATGTATTTTTGGTAACATTTTGTTTATTTGGGTAGAAGAAAAAGGAGATTCTGAAAAGGATATAATAGTTTGATATGTTTATTAAGGCATTCTTTAATATGCACCTATGCTTTGATATTGAGTATTATTACAGTAATATTTTCAGATTATTGGAATGATATTTTTGTTCCGCAGCGTTTCTGTGAGTGTTTTGTTAAAAGGTATAAGTTTACCAAGAATAGAGGTCTTGCAAATATTGTAATACTTGAGGAAAGTGCTAAACTACACTTTAGCAATAGCAGAGATACCCGCACCCCACCCTGCCTTCAACGCAAATAGCAAAAACTACTTAGACATTTCATATCACTTCAATTTTGAATAAAAGGGGTGACAGATCCTGTAATTACAGCAGCAGTTTGCGTCTTGGGTCACCTCTCAGTTCACTGAGCCAGGGCTTTGAATGATTATTGTGTAAAGAATAGTGATGGATGATATACTACTTCCTTATAGTCAAAGTTAGGAGAAATGAGCTTAAATTGAGCAGAGTTAATGGAGGAACATAAGAAGCAGGGGTTTCCCACAGTTTGGCCACCAGACAGGCAATTTTCATACACATGGTAGCACCCGGAAAAGTGACAAATGCCATCCTCCCCTAACCTCCATTTGGACATGGTGTCATGGCAGAGTGTGTTCTGTGGTAGCTGGGATGCCTTTAACTCTCTAAGGGTATGTAGAGAATAATACAAAAAACTTCTCCTGTTTTATTCTTCACTTTCTGCTCCTGCCTGTGATACATACACACAGATACTCTCTTCAGCTCCAGAAAATAGCCCATTACAATAGGGTATCCAGATCCTAGAGGTCCTTTTAAAAAAATTAACAACAGAAAATTAGAACTACTATTTCAGATAACATATTTGGAAGACTTAGTTTTATGGGCCCAAATAAAGAGATGTTGTTCTTATGGGTCATCTGGTCTGAGCAGAGATATCCCATGTCTTCCTCTTCACTGCTCCCCTACTGGCACATGTGGTGATGGTTCCTGATTACAACAATGGTTCTTAAAGTGTCATTCCTGGACTAGCAGCAGCAGCATCCTCTGGAAGCTTGTCACAAATGAAAATTCTCCAACCCACCCCAGACCTAATGAATCAGAAACTCTCGGGGTGGATCCCAGAATTTTTGTTTTAGCATGGCCTCTAGGTGATTGTCATGGAAACCTACATCTGAGAACTATTTGTCTTTGTTTCCTATTGCTGCAGTAAAACATGTTAGCACAAACTGAGTAACTTACCAATATAGTACTACTTAGTTTTTGAAGGTCAGAAGTCCAGGCAGACATGGCTGAGTCTCCTTGTTAAGATCTCTCAAGGCTGAAATCAAGGTGTCGATAGGGCTATATTCCTTACTGAAGGCTCTGGGGAAGAATCCACTTCTCACCTCATTTAGGTTGGTGACTGAATTCAGTTCCAGGTAGTTGTTGAACTCAGACCCTTAGTTCCTTGCTGACTTTCAACCAGAACTCATTCAGCTCCTGGAAGTCACCCACATTCTTTTCCATGCTTTTCATGTGGCCCCTGTAGCAACTAGGTTAAGTTTTTCTCAATTCAAGTCCCTTTGCTTTTTCCCTTAGCCCTACTGTCCTACATCCTCTTCTGCTGTATCTCTATCATGTTCTCTTCCACTGATTGCCAGGAGAAAGATCTGCTTTTTTTTTTTTTTTGAGATGGAGTCTCACTCTGTCAACCATGCTGGAGTGCAATGGTAGATCTGGGCTCACAGCAACCTCCGCCTCCCAGGTTCAAGCAATTCTCCTGCCTCAGCCTCCCAAGTAGCTGGGATTACAGACTCCTGCCACCATGCCCAGCTGATTATTTTTCTATCTTTAGTAGAGATGGGGTTTCAACGTGTTGGCCAGGCTGGTCTTGAACTCCTGACCTTGTGATCCACCAGCCTTGGCCTCCCAAAGTGCTGGGATTACAGGCATGAGTCACTGCACCCAGCCAAAAGATCCGCTTTTTAAGGGTTCATGTGATTACATGGTTCTACCCAGATAATTAGGGATAATTTCCCTATTTTAAAGACCACTGACCTTAATCACATCTGTGAAATCCCCTTGATCATGTAATGTGAGATATTTACAAGCATAACACGGGGGGCTGAGGTCACTGGGCCAAAATTTTGTCTCCTTAGCATTACACCTCACAGGTTCTTTCTCTTGACTTTGCCAGGCCCCTGTGTTGCTCACTAGCTGGCCCAGCTTCACAGCCAGCATCCTACTTTCACCACGTAAAAACAAGGGCAACTTGGGGAAACTGACGTCAAGACCTGCTCTGTCTCACCAGGAAAAGCAGCCACATTGCCTATGAGCTCCATGAGTGTATTAGAACACCTGCTGTTGGTGTCTTCCTCATCTAGTCTAACATTCCTTTATGTCTCTCTTCTGCCTCTTCCTCTCTCATTCTTCAGAAATGACTAGCTCCCCATTTTTAAAAAAATTTCTTTACTTACCTCTGTTTCCTCCCATGATTCAGAAGCCCCATGGTGTAACTAAGCCTTGGGATTCTTCTCTAGAAGCAGTACACCAGAGTGCTTTTGAGCATAAACTCTGAGTCAAGACAATTTAGGTTCAAGTTTTTTGGTTTTTTTGGAGATGGGGTTTTACTCTGCCACCCAGACTGGAGTGCAATGGTGTCATCTCGGTTTACTGCAGCCTCTGCCTCCCAGGCTCAGGCCATCTTCCCACATCAGCCTCCGGAGTAGCTGGGACTACAGGTGCACGCCACTATGTCCAGCTAATTTTTATATTTTTTTGTAAAGATGGGGTTTCATTATTGTTGCCCAGACTAGTTTCAAACTTCTGGACTCAAGCAATCTTCCTGCCTTGGCTTCCCAAAGTACTGGGATTACAGACATGAGTAATCACACCTAGCCAAGTTTCAAGTTTATGACCATGAGTAACTTTCTTAGCTGTTTTATACTGTAGTTTCCTCATTTATAAATGGGAAGTAACAGTAAAAGCTCATTAGCCAGTATTGTTTTACTCATGGAAAAAGAAATTTAATGTACAGGAGACTCGGTACTAATAATACCCTGCCAGCTACCCTAAATAGGGGAGGAATTTTAAGAAATAAATGCAAAAAATGCAGAAAAAATGCAATTCAGGGGTTTTCAGACTTGATCCTGAAATGCTTAAGAAATTTAGAAAATTCATCTTATCTCATCTCTCTCCCTTTCTCAATAAACCTACTTTTTCGGGCATCTTTTTGTGAGATTTCCAGTGCCATCCCTACCCCAATTGGTGTCTTGAAGGTTAGCATGATACTCATGTAGACAACATAGCAAAGAAGAAAAACAATAACTTTTGCATGTGTGAATTTTCCACTGATTTTCAGAACAAATTCTTTAATAATACAATGTTATTACCATCCTTGTTTTACAAATAATGAAACCGAAGCTTAGGTAATGTAACTGACCCAACATCGTATGTGTGAAGGCAGATGAATTATCTCCACAACTCTCTGATAATGACAGATATTATCAATTATTAACTTCTTCTAAATTTGTATCAACTAAAGCTAGCCTAGCATGTAATAAAGCTTCATGGAGTTTGATGGCAGTAGTGCTCAGTGTTGGTGAAGAGGAAAATTCTTGAGGAGAATCTGAAGCCAGAGCTTCCTGGAGAGAAGGCAGGTTTGGGTGGTCCCCTCGGCAACTGGAAAGCATCCTGGACTATGGTGATATGAAAGTGTAGTAGAAAGAATGAAGATAACTTAAAGGTTAAGCAGAGAATTCCAAATACATCTTCCAGGAAGGTTTGAAAAGAAGAATCTCTGCAGTGATTGATGCATCGCATTAACATATCTGGCATTCGAAGGCATTCCTTGGAGTGAGGGAACTTGAGTCAGTTTCTACTTACCAGGATACTGTCCAAGGAAACAAGCCCCTTAACCCTTGGCCGCTCATAGAGGAGCTCATTTTACTCTGACTTTTCATTTGTGTCAGGTTTTGTCTTTTTTATCATGAGTGGCAAATGGCTGTTAACATCCTGGCGCATGCATCTTCCTTACCATCACAGAAAGAGTATGAAATTATCTAAAATACTACCAGGTGGTCTATGTTATTACCTTATGTAGAAACATAATCTAAAGCTTTTTCTTAAGTTGAAATAGACAAATGGGATCTAATTAAACTAAAGAGCTTCTGCACAGCAAAAGAAACTATCATCAGAATGAACAGGCAACCTATAGAATGGGAGAAAATGTTTTGCAATCCACTGACCTGACAAAGGGCTAATATCCAGAATCTACAAAGAACTTAAACAAATTTACAAGAAAAAAACAACCCCATCAAATAGTGGATGAAGGATGTGTACAGACACTTCTCAAAAGGAGACATTTATGCAGCCAACAAACATATGAAAAAAAGCTCATCATCACTGGTCATTAGAGAAATGCAGATCAAAACCACAACGAGATACCATCTTACACCAGTTACAATGGTGGTTCATTAAAAAGTCAGGAGAGAAGAGATGCTGGAGAGGATGTGGAGAAATAGGAACGCTTTTACACTGTTAGTGAGAGTGTAATTAATTCAACCATTGTGGCAGACAGTGTGGTGATTCCTCAAAGATCTAGGACTAGAAATATCATTTGACCCAGCAATCCCATTACTGGGTATATACCCAAAGGATTATAAATCATTGTACTATAAAGACACATACACATGTATGTTTATTTTAAAGGCACATGCACTGTTCACAGTAGCAAAGACTTGGAACCAACCTAAATGCCTATCAGTGATAGACTGGATAAAGAAAATGTGGCACATATATACCATGGAATACTATACAGCCATGATAAAGAATGAGTTCATGTCCTTTGCAAGGACACGGATGAAGATGGAAACCATCATTCTCAGCAAATGAACACAAGAACAGAAAACCAAACAGCACATGTTATCACTCATAGGTGGGTGTTGAACAATGAGAACACATCAACACAAGATGGGAACATTGCACACCGGGGCCTATAATGGGGTGGGGGGCTGGGGAGGGATAGCATTAGGAGAAATACCTAATATAGATGATGGGGTGATGGATGCATCAAATCACCATGGCACGTGTATAACTATGTAACAAACCTGCACATTCTGTACATGTACCCCAGAACTTAGAGTATAATTTAAAAAAAAAAAAAACAAACTTTTTTCATTTCTTTTCATTTCTTCTTTCTTTCTTTCTTTTTTTTTGAGAAAGGATCTCATTCTGTTGCTGAGGCTGGAGTACAGTGGCACAATCATGACTCACTGAAGCCTCGACCTCCCTGGGCTCAAGTGATCCTCCCACCTCAATCTCTTGATTCGCTGGGACTATAATATTGTGCCACCATGACCACCCAATTTTTATATTTGTTTGTAGAGATGGGGTCTCATTGTGTTGCCCAGGCTGGTCTCAAACTTCTGGGCTCAAACCATCCAATCACCATGGCCTCTCAAAGTGCTGAGATTATAGTCATGAGCCACTGTGCCCAGCTAAAACTTCTTATGAAGAAACTCTTCTCAGAAATTAAACTTCTAGGAGCTTTCTTATAAGCTTGTAACATTATGCTGTGTGGAAGAAGACAATCTTGTTGTCTTTGTTATTTACAATCTTGTTTTTCACTCTGACTGAGTCCAGTCTGTATTCTAAGTCTCTCTACCAAAGGTGAGTAAAATATGATTTTTTTTCTTTGAATTCCAATCAGTGAGAAGAAATTTATTTGATTTACGTACATTTTCTTTTGTGGGCAAACAGACTGTATTAATTGCACAGATGGAATTGAGACTATATATCATTTTATCCTCAGAAAGATGAAGGTCTTGTGAGACTGCACACTTGATTTGTTCTCTTGTTTTCTCGTTTGAGTCAATTTGATTGTTCCACACAGAGGAGTATAAATCTGGATCTCTATTTTAATGAGTGTTTACCTGTTACTTCAGAGATAAAGAATTACAAAAAAGGATATTCAAATTTGGGAAAATGATGACAACATAACAATAATAACAAGTATTTCCAGAAATCTTAGCGTGCTTTCTATCCATTAAGTTATTTAATCCTCACAATAAGCCTATAAATTCCTTATTATTCTGATTTTTCATTTGAGGAAACTGGGACTCAGAATGAGCAGGCAATTGGACAATATCACAGAGTTAATAAATTGCAGGGCTTCAATTTAAACAAACGTCAATTTGATACCATTGTGTTAGCTATTGTTGACAAACAGTTAATGACAAAATCTCAGTGGCATGCAACATACAACGGCAGGCATTTACTTCTTGATCATGTGTTGGTGGCTTGGTTGGGAGTCGACTGACTAGGCTGTGCTTGGCTCCAGCTTCAGCTTGGATTCAGGTGTGCTGCATGTGCCTTTCTTTCTTTTTGGACTAGTAAGTTATATGTGACTCTTATGGCAGAAGCCAGTAGCACAGAGGAGAAGCGCAACTAAGTAAGCACATTCCAAATTTCTACTCACATCATATTTCTTAACATTCCTTTTCGCTAAACCCCAATAGCAATGGAACAGGAAAATATTCTCTTCTCATGGAGGTGAGGATGGGAAGGAAATGACTATTTACTGAAAAATCCTCCAATCTACCTCAAAAGCCTATGCATTTTCTCTGTCCTTGTAATTCATAAATATTGACTGTACCAGTAGGATGACATTCTCAGTTAGGAGTCACTTTATTGTGTGTCCTGGTCATAGAGGCCACATACCAAATCATCAGTTCCTATTTTCTGCCTACCATTGCCTCCCTTCTTTGCTCTGGAGGATGCTTGACTCATTTTGCCTTATCTGCCCTTGTTTGTTCATACTAGAAATCTGGAGGCAAAGATCATTAATGGGTGAATTTAGAAGACTATGGTTATGATTACTATCCTGGAATAGAATTTTTTTTTCTGTTTTCATGCAATTCCATTGACCAAGGGCTTTCGTAAGGAAAATGTTCCTAATACAAGGTCTAATATAGATAGCACAAAGCAATCAAATGTTTTGAAAATAGCAGGATGTAGCAGGACGGGAATACTTTTTCTAGAAACAGCAAACTGCAAAGATAATTCCAGCTGAAGTATTGCAGGCAGGGGAGCTTCTTACCTTCTTCTACCTTGTGCTCAATAGCTGATGTGAAGTTAAAATGCCCCTTAGAGGCAATTCAGTTGGAATCTTAGATATCAACGTGTGGATTTAGAGGTAGGAATTTTGCAGTCCCCACCACCACTCCCTTTGTTCATCGCTAATGTGGTTAGTAAACTAAATGGTGAAAAGATTATGGGGTAAAAACAGAATTCCTGGTTTTAGCCTCAACTGTATCAGAAACAACATGGCTAGAAAACAGCATTTAAAGTTTCTATGACTTATTTTTCCACTTCAAAAAATTATTACCGTGAAACCTTTTCTTTGCTATCGAATTTTACTTTTGTCAAAAGAAATGACTGAAAAGATTGATCCTCAAAGGAATAAATTAATTTGAGTGATTTGTCTGGGAACTATTAGTCTTTTATTTTTAGATTTATAAGGGCTCTGTAACCTTCAGGACTAAAGGCCCTAACTCACTCTTGCTTCTTGGCTCATAATTGGCTTAAGATCTTTGTACAAGGAGTATCCCTCACTTCTGCTTGATGCATGCTAGATTCATGTCTCTGTTGTTATTGCCCCAGCATTTTTGTTTCTCATTCCAGAATTTTTGTGTCATTTTTTTAAAGTTACATAATGAACAGCTATAATTTTATGTGCCTTCCATGGTCTATCAGCCTATATATGCCAGCATGCCCGTATTATAATGGAAATTCTCTATGCAGTCTCACTCAGTACCTGCCACTTTCATGTTACAATGACTTCACTACTGGGTATCCAGCTTTCCTACAGAACTTCCTTGTTTGTTATCATTATTATGCCACTTGGGCTTCCATTAGAGTTTGAAAAAGGTTCTCAGGGACCTTCTCTAGAAACTTGCAATAGCTGTGTCATAAGTACTGGACTAGGATCACTTAGATAGGTCTGACTTCAGCAGGGATGAAGGTATCCCAGTGTCTGTAGGAAGCATCTGGCATCTTTATCCTTCTGTGGCATGAGAAGGTGTGCTGCCCAGCCATGTGTATGACACAGCTGCTTTGTGGCAGTTGGTAGTGTGAATGGAAAATGTGTAAAGTGTTTTTAGGTTTTTGGAGGACAGGCAGCATGTTGGTGCCAACTATTGTTGTGATGAAGAAACCCAAATCTAAATCGGTCCGTATGGTTGGATTGCTATGCTTAGTTTATTTTAAACATGGCATTTGGAGAGAGTTAAAATACCAGCACACTGTGTCTTTGCCTCTTCTTTTTTTTCTGAAGCAAATTGGTTGGGTATGTTTGCAAAAGGATTAGCTGTAGGAGAGAGGTACATTTCTACTAGTGCCTATTGTGATAGGCCTTCTTTGTCGTATTAATTCCAGTAGAAACGATCATCTATATTGATTTATAAGGATGGAATTGAATGGGGACATTGATTCAAATAAGAGAACAGCCATGGACATTTTGATTTATGTTGGTATTAAGGCAAATAATTCAGATTCAGTTTGTACAATCTAACGTTGCTTGTCCAGTGGTTAGATGTCAGAATGTATTTAGCAATTTCTTGATGAGAGAAACACACCCTCATAGAATGTATAATTTTTGAAGGTGCTAGAACTGTAATTTTTTGCCTGTTATGGGGAGACTGCTACCCGCAAGTCAGTGGTTCTTCGGTAAGAGAGGGTTGCTTTAGAATGAAATAAATAACCTTATCAGTCACTGATTTTATGGGACAAGAATGTAAATGTAGTCAGTAATCAGAGAGCATGTAAATAGTAGCAGATAATTTTCAGAACCATTGACACTTAGTTTGCAAGATGTCTTTCTTATTTAAGAGACTGAAACTCTTGTCCAAGGAGTATGATATTACCTCAGGGGTCAGTTATGATGTGAAGAGAAAAGTAGCCTTTTGTTATAACAGGGGGCCCTACATTTAGTGATCATTGATGGATTTACTTTGCTTTCTGCTATTCTTTGTTGTTCTCTCCAGACTGACATTGATGCCCCCTCCTCACATTTCCCATAGTCCTTTCTGTGTTTCTTAATCACAACATGTGTCACACTGAGGCCTAATTGTTCCCAGATTTGGGTGTCTCTAACTTTAAACCTTAAACAACTTAAAGACAAGACCAAAATCTTTTGCAGCATATAGCAGGTAGGTATGCATACTCGTTGTTAAGTAAATGAAAGATTTCAGTGGCAATTGGGTCCCAAAAGCACATCTAATGTACACCAGTATGCTGAATATGTTTTAATCGGATTCCAACATTGCCACCTACAATCTACTGGTCTGGTTTTCCCATCTGTAACTTGAACAAGTTGGCCCAAAGAGGTGATCTTCCAGTATGTTCTAAGTTTCAGTGATTCCCTCATTTTGAATTACCAAAGTTATAATTTATTTCGAAGATCATTATTTCTAACTGATAACGTGTGTTCCCATAGGGAGCATGACTTCGGCAACTTCACCTATCATTTTGAAATGGGACCCCAAAAGTTTGGAAATCCGGACGCTAACCGTGGAAAGGCTATTGGAGCCACTTGTTACACAGGTAAGGGATGCTTTGAAACCACTTTGTCGTATGTGTGTTTCTATTGTGATTATATCTGGACTCTTGAAAGAACTTAGACATCCTTAAATGAGAGTAAATCATGCCATAATTCCAAATACTGAATATATATTACCACCTGAACTATGGGCAATCTCATTGCCCTATAACATTTGAAGTGGCTTTTTAAAACTATTTGTATGATTTTTGAAATTAAGTTGATGAGATAATTGAAGAGGGGTCCTCGGTGAAGGGGGCCCTCATTTACAGTAATAGATTCAAAGTCTAAGTAAACCATTCCTCCTGCACTTTCAGATGCTAATGCACCGTTAGGAAAAAACTGTGTTGACTATACAACAGCAATGTGTATTTATTGAATTACTTTTCTTTCAGTTTACAAAGCAGAATTCATCCTATCAGGGTGATGAGATGTTCCATTTTTGTATTGTCACAGTTGTCACATTTCCACAAGATGACTGTCAACAGAAAAATGTCATCAGGATTTTTAAGTTTGATACGTTAATTTTTAGTGTCTTGTGAAGTATATTCTTTGCTATTTTAACTTTGAGATTCCTGGGATGTGAATTTTTTTTAACCTAATTAAGTTAGAGGCATTTCTATTGTCCTGTGGCTGTTATAATAAATTCCCATCTACATAGTGGCTTAAAGCAGCACAAATTTATTATTCTAGAGATCAGATATCCTAGTCAAGGTATTTGTCGGGTTGCATTACTTTAGGAGGCTCTAGAAGAAAATCCATTTTCTTGCTTTTCCCAGCTTCTAGAAACCACTTCACTTCTTTGACCCCTTTCTCTATATTCAAAGCCAGCAATGTAGCATCTTCAAATATCTCTTTCACTCTGACCTTTTCTTCTGTCCTTGCATCCTGGCTCTGACATTTCCTGTCCTAATTCCTTCCTATAACAACCCTTGTGATTATGTTCGATCCAGCCCGATACTCCAGGACAATCCACTCATCTCAAGATCCTTAACCCAATCGCACCCAAAACATTTCTATTGCCATTTAAGGTAACATATTTAAAGTTTCCAGGGATTAGGATGGAGTTATCTTTGGGGAGCATAATCCAGCCTGCCATAGTCTACCCTCTGGCTCCCAAAGATTCAGATCCTTCCTTCATGCAAAACACATTTCATCACATCCTCAGGTCTCCAAAAGTCTCAACCAATCATAGCATCAACACAAGTTCAAACTATCATCTAAATTTCATCAGCTTAAAAGTCCCAAATCTCATTATCCAAATTATTTAAATTAGGTATGGCTAAGGATCTGTTTATAATCCGTCCTTGAGCAGAGTTCCTCTCCATCTGTGTAGCTGTGAAACTACAAAACGAGTTATATGTTCCCAAAATTCAATGGAGGAACAGGCATAGGATAACAGACATTCCCACACAAAAAGGGGTAAAGTGGAAGGAAAAAAGAGTTATCAGTCTCAAGCAATGTAGAAACTTACATGGGAAAACGCCATTAGATTTCGAGGCCTGTGAATAATCCTCTGTACTTGAGTCTGCACCCTCTGGACCTAGTCCAGAATTATTTCTTCATTTTCATGAAGGGTTGCACATATTTTCAACCAGGTATTCTTGTCAGCCATCTCCCACCTGTAGAATTTTGGGTGTCCATCAGCCTTCTTGCATTTCATCCTTTTCATCAGTCCAAGCTGATGGTGTTACCACCATTGTAGGATTCTCAAGAACCTTGTTATTTTCCTTTGTACATCTATAGTATTCACTTCATTCAAAAAACAGACTCCTCTACAGATCTTTCTTGGATAATTTCATCTCCATTTTTGTCCTCTGTTGAAGTGTCTGAGGGGATCCACAAATCACATGCCTCATCACTTCAAAGAACCCTCCTTTCACTTTGAACTTTTAATCCTTATAAGGCACTTGCAAAATGTTATCCAGATATAAAATTGGCTTTCCCTCCAAGTATGCTTTCTTGAAAGTATGTTTCCTAATTTTAGCGTTTTGAAGTCTTCATAAGCTGAGAATTTTCCCAATCACCAAGTCCTGGTTTCTTCTGGCTTAATAGTTATTCCCTTTATTCATCTTTGTCCTCTCATATTTTACTATAAACAGCAAGAAAAAACCAGCCCACTCTTTCAACACTTTGCTTAGAAATCTCCTCAGCTAAACATGTAAGTTAATCACTTGTAATTCTGACTTCTATATAATTGTAGGAGTCAGTCCAGCTGAGCTTTCTGTCACTATAAAACAAAGATTATCTCTTCTCCAATTTCCAATAACATGTTTCTCATTTCCTTCTGAGGCCTCACCAGCATCTCCTTTAATGTTCACATTTCTACCAACAGTCTATTTATGGCATCTTAGATACTCCCCAAGACGTTAAAGGTTTTCTCTACCATGCTCCTCACTTCCTTCTGAGTCCATACCAGCAGAGCCTTTCACCAGATCTTTATTTTTAATAACAGTTTGTTCAAGGCAATCTAGAATTTTTGTATTATGCTTCTCAAAATTCTTCCAGCCTCTTCTCATTACCAATTCCAAAGCCACTGTCTACATTTTTAGGTATTTGTTACTAGCAGTGCCCCATTTCCAAGTACCAAAATCTGTATTTCCAATTGCTGTTATAACAAATTTTCACAAATGTATTAGCTTAATATAAAACACATTTCTTTTACAGTCCTGGGGTGAGAAGTTCTAAGACCAATGCGGTTCTAGGGAAGCATCCAGTTCCTTGCCTGTTTCAGCATCTGAGGCCCACCTGTATTCCTTGTTTGCATCACCTTCTTCCATTTTAGAGCCAGCAGCACAATGCTCCAAATCTCTCTGACTTCAGCTTCCTCTGTTATATTTTCTTCAATGAATCTTCACTCTACTGATTCTCTCTTATGAAGACCCTTGTGATTACATTGGGTTCACTCAGCTATTCCAGGATAATCTCTCCATCTTAACATTCTTAACCTAAGCACATCTGCAAAGTCTCTTTTGCCATTTACGGTAACACATTCACAAATTCCAGGGATTAGAATGTGGACATCTTTGTATGTAACTGGAGAACATTTTATGAGATTCATGCACATTTTTCATTTGGTCATGACTCTTGTTAATTATGTAAACATTTCTATAAGAAACACCTAATCCTAATATTGATAGGCTCACTTAATATTGATAGGGAGTATGTTGGTCACCTACTCAGATTGTACCCTGTGGCCTAGGGCTGATTCATGAATTGTTTGTTAGTAGTCTGCAGTAAGAACAAAATTGAGAATAAACACTTGAAATTTTTATACAAGTTTGACAGAGTAATTTTTTTGTCTGCTGAACCTAAATATAAAATATAGACCTATAATTTTTTATGTTTAATTTTTAAAATTATTCATCATGTTGGATTTTATAAAATATTAGTCTGTGAGATAATGGAGTAACAAAAATATGGCCTTTCATCATGGATAGCTTGAGAAAGACTGGCTTAGGAGATATGTTGGAGTCAGAACAATCTGGTCTGAAAGGAACTTCTTCCAGATCAGTTAAAAAGTGAGTGACCTTTTCCTAGCCTTGGAGTTTTAACCTCAGTGTACATGTAAGTATTTTTAATCGTTATCATACAGATTAAATGAAAGAAAATATTAGAATACAGCACCTGGTATAAAACAAATGTTGAGTAAATGTAGCTGCTGTTTTTCCTGTTTGATGGCTGTATATTCAGGGTCATGCTAGTCATAAACCAATACTATATAATTTATGAAAGGGATGTAAGTGAATCAGGCATGAGCTACCACAATATTACACTTATATAGCCTTATGTATTAAAATTTATATACTTGGAATTTACCCTTGAATTTAGCTTTTTTAAATAATAGCACATCTAAGATTATAATTAAAACTTCTTTTTGTCGGCTGTGGTGACTCATGCCTATAATCCGAGCACTTTGCGGGGCTGAGGCAAGGAGATCACATGAAGCCAGGAGTTCGTGATTAGCCTGGTGAACATGGCAAAACCCCATCTCTATTACATATACAAGAATTAGCCAGGCATGGTTGCACATGCCTGTAATCCCAGCTACTCAGGAGGGTGAGGCAGGAGAATTGCTTGAACCCAGGAGGTAGAGGTTGCAGTGAGCCGAGATTGTGGCACTTCACTCCAGCCTGGGAGACAGAGCAAGACTACATCTCAAAACAAAACAAAACATAACAAAATTCTTTTTCATGTGTCTTTTAGTCCAGTTATCTTAAGTCTTTCTGTTGCAGACAAAAGCAATGCATTAAAATATTTCCTCAAATTAAGGACAGTGAAGTGGCTAATTCATATTTGTTCACATAATACAGTAGAATGTTTAAAACTTTTGTTGAATTTCATTCAAAGATTTAGCACTATAAGTAGACTTAACATCCTTCCAGTCTCCTGTCTATGTAGTTTATATTTCCCCCTAGTATTCCATAGTGATTTAAAAAAATTAAATATGTGAATTTTAAAATGGGATTTTTCATATGATATATTTCCCTACAATACATGGCTGTGTTATCGATGCTAACCAATTCTTCCCTTGGAATTAAACCTTCATGATAGGACTAATGTGACGGTTGACCCTTAAAGGACTTATAGATAAGAAAGAAGAGATAAGGAAATATTAGCTATAAACTTCATACTCAACATTTAAAGCAAACTATGGAACTGTGAGAGAGAACTAAACCAAGGCCCCAGTTGTATCAAACACATACACACAACTTTATGAATTGAACAAAATTCATAGCAATATGCAATGATACAGCGTGTCCATAGCTATCTCACAGTGTCTAATAAGGATGGATAAGGGATGAAATGAAAAACAGAAGTTACGGAGTTCTGAGTAAAATTCCTTCACTGTCTTGAGAAATGACATTAGGAATTTACTGTTGATGAGTATTTAAAGTATCCCACAAAACCTTACCTCATTTCGATAATGACGTATATGAGGCCTATACATTTATTTCATAATGTTGAAATAGTGAGATCCCTTTTGGAGAAATTGCATGTTATTAAAATTATGAAACTGCTAATGAGAAGGGATTCATCTTAGGAAGTTTAGTCGTTGAAAATATCTGAACTTTTTATACATTCAAAAAAAAAGGGATTTCAATATGTCAAATTCTATGTTAAGAAGCTTTATTAGAAAATGAACACAATTTATTAGGCAACTTTACTATAAAACTAAAGAAAAATTATTAGGAAATTAAGAAACACTCTTAGACAACCCTTAGAACCAAAGGGAAATTATAAACTATGTATGAGTTAATGAAAAAGAAGATCCCTTCCTAACAAAATAGATGCATCCAGTAAAAATGATCAGTGTAGAATTTTAGCTTTAGATGGCTTTGCAAATATGATCAGTGTAGAATTTTAGCTTTAGATAGCTTTGAAAATATGATTATTGTAGAATTTTAGCTTTTGATAGCTTTGAAGGTAGAAAAGAGATAAAAAATAAACTATTAATCTTAAGGAATTAGAGAAAGAACCTCAAAAGAAACTAGGAGAACAGAATTTAATAACAATGAAAACTGGAATCACCAGAATAGAATGCAAAAGTAAAAATAGTTAAATAAACTCAAAATTTGATTATTCTTTGAAATGGCCAACATAAACCCCTTGAGGGACAAATTATGGAAAATATATAAAGAAAGAGTATATAAAATTATAAATGAGAAAGCAGAAGTAACTCCAGAAACAAGAAAAGTTGAAAGAAGTATAGTAGAATATTAGATATGACTCTGCTCTGATGAAGCATGAACATCTAAAGGAAGGGAATGAATGCTTAGAAAAAATAGAGTACTAAAATATTTTCAAGAGAAAGTAGAAAACTGTAGTAAGCCATTTAAATACTAGAAATCTGTTTAAAGATCAGTTATCAAAAAAGCACAAGAACAGATGGATGTATAGCTGAATATTATCAGACACTTGAAGCGCTGATATTGAAATGTTCTTTATTCCAACCATAGAAAAATACAGAGAACATTAATCATTTTTTAGAGAATCATAACTTTGACATTAAAAATTTAAGTCACATTTTAAAACTTTTTAAAGAAAAGGACAATGATGATTCTATCTCATTTGAAAATTTAAATGAAGAAAGAACCCTACCTAAGCTATTAGAAAATAGCTCCCAGCAGTATATGAAAAGACCAGCATACGTGTGAAATAATAGGATTTTTAAAGAATATAATGGTGGCCTATATTGAGGAAAAAAACAAAAATACTTTATTATATCAATAAATTGTATTAATAGATACTTAAAAGATATTTAATAGAATTTTGCAGTTTTCGTAACAAAAACTCTAAGAATAGTCTGTCTTTTAAAATAAACGAATGTACCATGTAAATTTTGGAAGAGGATTAATAAAGCCCTCTTTGGGATATAATTTTATAACATTAAAAGTAACATGAAAATGGGGTTAGGTTGCTGGATACAAGATATATATACAAAAAATATTTTTAATCTATTCAAAGGGAAAGAATTCAAGCAAAGATTTTATTTTATAATTGAAAAATTATAAGGTTAATTTACTTTTCTGTATGAAGTGCACATTAATGTTTTAATTTTATTTTCAATTTTGTAATTTATTTATATTATTGGGGTAGAGATTGTGAATGCACAGGCTTTAGAGTCAGAGAGGCTCAATTGTGAATTCTGTACTCATGGTGATAGCTTCAGTAGGTTACTTAATCTCTCCTTAAATGTTAAATATAGATAATAATAATTTCTACCTCAGAACAGTATTGAAAGGATAAGTGAGATGGTTTAAAGGGACTGGAAATGCCTAGTGCTATGCTTGTAGTAATACAGACTTGCTTTCAGTACCATTTCCCTCACCACTTAATGGTAATGGCTTTGACTTAATGAAACATAGGTGTCACATATCTAATACAAGATTCATTTGGATACTTTTTAGAAAAGAATTTAATGCAGATTTATAAAAATATTGATTTGCTTATTACGTTAACAAAAGATAATTAAAACAGAAACCTCTGACATAATTGAGTATTGGCAAGACCAGCTCCCAATACATCCACACGGGTTTAAGATCTTTCAAAGTGATCGAGTGGTCAGTGAAAAAGAAAGAGAGACAAGGAAAAGACTTTCTTTAAAGCTGGGCCCAGGGGAGACACCACATAAAACCGCTCTGTGGATGTCTGACATTCCCCTGAAAACCTCAGTTTTTTATTGTGCTCTTTCAATAGAGGAGGGGGAGCAAAGTTATGCAAAGTTTCAGTGATAATTACACACAAAAAAATACATTTGCAAAAACTGGCGCACAAAAATCACAATGTGGTATTAAAAAGCGGAACAATGTAAAGATAACTTTCTGTGTCTCAGCATAGAAATTATACACCTTAGTAAGAATATAGGTTAAACATAAACCTGTGATTATCTGCAAGAACATATTGGGCTCACAGTTATGGGGGAACAGGATCTGACACAGGACAACCAGCCTGACCACAAAACTGCAAGAGGAGGGGGCTCCATGCAGGCCTGGAGGAGCAGTGGGAGAAGAAAGACTTTTACATCCTATCTCAGACACAGAAACAGACGCCCCTCATGCGTCCGTTTATAGGCTCTCCATAAGGGTCACATTCCTTCTCCAGGGCCCTAATCAATACGCCTTTCCTGGGAATAGAATCTAGGTAATAAGCCTCTCCATTACACGTCCATTTATAGGCTCTGTGAAACGAGAAGCCCATTACGCGCTGTCGTCTCTCTCCGGCAGTCAAGCTATGTGGTTAGTCCCTTTCACAGAGTTCCTGTTTTTACCAGAACAGTTCAGCAGAGCCAAAGTTACAAGTTGTAGCTCAGCAGAGCCACAGTTACAAATCACATCTCAGCATTTCACGTTGTCCTTCATTTTCTCAAATATAATAGATACAGTAAGTAACCAGCATCACAAAGCAAATAACTCATTTTGGGGACACTAAATTCTAAGAGAATTTACAGGTTAAAAATCAACAACAATTTCTTCTTGTTGTTTCAGATAGCTTAGGTTTTGCCAATTCTTCCAGAAGTTCAGGTTTTGCCAATTCTTTTGTGACTCACAACAATAGTTCATTACTTTGGTGCAATTAAAATCAGGGAAACAGGAGGTTTAGATTTAAAATTAGAAGATTTAGAGCTGAAAGTGATTCTGGAAATAAATCAACACTTAGTAGCGAAGTAACTTCTGAGAGCTGATCCAGTACCTTTTTTTTTTTTTTTTTTTTGCTACATGATACACTTTCTTAGACAATTTACAAAATATAGTATTTTATGCGAGAATTTACTGAATAATCAAAGTGTAAAGTGAGGTATCATTATACCCGTTTCTTCATCTATCCAGAGAATATCATTCTTGAGAGTCACCTTAAGAAATGAATACATTTGGGTGGTTTCCATGGTGACACTACAATGTTACCAAAAGTTGTGCATGGATTTTTGTCAAAGAATTGAAATTGTATGAAAGGTAAAGGAAGTGTTAAAAGTGAATGATGTGAACTCCATGAAGACTGTTTGATCTTTGGTCCACTTCATGTATAGTATCATTAACTCATTTCCAAACATTTTTCCCATCTTTATTTATTTACCTTTATTTTCATACTACCTTCCATTTTCATTTTTGGATGATATATTTCTTGTCTGGAAAAGTATTTCAGTTTATCAGTCTTTAAAAGAAGGTTTTGGGGCCAGGAGCAGTGGCTCATGCCTGTAGTCCTAACATTTTGGGAGGCCAAGGCAAGAGCATCACTTGAGGCCAGGGGGCATGGCACTAGGGAGTTCTTGCCCTTAAAACTACACCCCCTTGTGGACCTGGAAAGAAAACACATTCCCTCAGTTTGGTAGTTCGTGTGTTTTCTACTTCTGAAATAGGAGTTTAATTAACTAGTGTGTAGTCTGGAATTAGATTAATTTCTGTTTTGGGATTATGCTCAATATTTTAACGTCTGCCACCAGATGGGAGTGATACTCTTTCTGTTTTATGGCCAGCTGTGTTGGCCATGTTTTGAAACTTGAGTAACGTACAGAGAACCCTTTTAAAAAGAAAAAAGGAAAAAAAGCCCCCAATTCCAAAGTGGGCTTCAACTAGTATAAAAATGGAATTATGTAATGCATGCATGTTTATCCATAAAGAAATTTACAAAATAAGTACAAAAAATACAAAAACAAAGCAATTAAAATCAACAACAATTTGATAGCTGATACTGTTTTGCTGAAATTAACTCACTGTGTATGACGTAAATGTTGACGGTGACTGCACTAGCTCCCTTTTGTGTTCGGTGAACATACACTACCCTGTGCCATGTGATAAGTCACTTCTTTCCTCACCTTTAGAACCAACTACTGCAAATCACAGCTATTTAGTGCACCATGGTATCAGTGCAGTTTGTTTAGCATAAATATATTCACAGTTAACATGTGGCATCTGCCTTTGTTCTCTTCTTATTAGCCTAAGGAAACTAAAGTTAAGTAGCAAAACATTGTGATGGTTTTAGAATACAAACTAAGTATATTAACAATGATGAAACTACCTTGTCTTCCATCAAAATATTTACTTTCAATAATTTCTAGTATAAACACAGTGATGAAGAATGCTAATAAGAGAGATGACATTTAGTAGAAGATAAAAGAGGAGTCTGTGAAATGAGCATGTTCAATGTACTACTCAATTTATTAAATCTTATTTATAATTTAAAAAGACATTCTTGGGGTTTCCCTCCACACAATACTAAGGCCCACTTTACCAATCCTGTTTCTCTTATTTCTCTTGCAAGTAATAGGTTGGGGCTAACACTAAGGGTGATCTAAGATGCTGGACTAATTTTTGAAACTACTTTCAGTAGAATCTTTGCTTTGCACAGTTATTACTGCCCTGCAATGACTGTACAAAGGAGGAGCTCCTCTCCATGAGTATGCAGCTGACCCCAGATAATCCCCGAAGAGAAAAAGGGGAGAGGTGCTAATGTTTCTTGAGTAGGTACTAAATGCCTGGTACTGACCTTGGTATTTCTAATACGCCTTGTGTCAACTTGGTAAGGTCAGTATTGTTTTATTTTTCTTACAGATTAAAAAGAAAAGATAGATTTAGATCACATAATTAAAGGTCTAAGATGAGTTAGCCTAAGTAGATCCGAAGCTCCTAAAGAAAATATTGGCTGAAAATACTGAAATGGTAATTTGGGATTACATTAACCATGAAGAATGTGTAGGGTAAAAGAGAAGAGAGTAAGGAGATAAATAGGTGAGAAAGGAAGAACTACCAATTAAACAGACAAAGGAAAGGGAACAAGCAGAAGATGGAACAGGTTTTTAGAGTGAGGATGTAGTAACTTTTCTTGTTTGTATCACCTAATCTTTGTTCAAATCTGCTGTTTCCTGAAACACACACGATACCTAAACAAATTCCTTGACATTCAAATGAATAAATAAAACTAAAAACCTATTTTTCCTATTAAATGGTTAATGTATATGAATATGCAGTCTTCCTTTTATTCTGTTTTGCAGTAAAATCAAACCTTGAAAGTATTTTCCATTTTAGTGAATACTTAGCAACTACTTTCAATGGTAAAAAATGGAATTTAAAACTACATTTAAAATGCAAGTAATGAACAAAGAAAAATAGTGATATCTTTATGTGCTTGAAATGGGACAATTAGTGAAATCTTATGCATGCTAATTCAAAAATTTCAAGGGAATGATTTTGGGAGGTTAGCTAGCAAAATTGCTTCTAACTATTTTGGACAATGTAGAAACATTATCTCAACTGGAGACCAAAAAATCCATTGCACCAAGCATGAAAATGCCCAGAAAGTGACAGAATTGAATTTACTCAGGAAGCTCTCAACTATCAAAGTAATTAAAGCTTATCAGAGTTCTGAGATAAAGGAATGGGGCATGTCAACACACCTGCTTTTCTGTTTCTTTTCATTCGATTAAAAGTACTAAGGTAAGCCCTATTTTCACATAACTAAAGAGGGAAGGCCAGAACAAGCAATACAAAAATCTAACCAGTGATTTTTCTTTCGTTCTGAAAACAAAACTGTAAGTCTTTCTTGTAACATGGATATCTTGACTTTGGTGTCACCATCTCATGGGATTTATTTCCTCCCTGACTAGCTGTGCCTTCTCTTTGCTTTACCTTGTTTCCCGGCCTAGCCTTTAAACATTCATGCCTTAGACTTGGCTAGCACTCCTTTCTTTCTTCTGCATTTTCTCCCCAGGTGATTGATCCATCCCTATGACTTTTAGTATCATTGATATGCTGACAGCACTGAAATTTATATCTTCAGCCCGCACTTTTTCACTGAGCCCTACTCACATACCCCAGAATTCTCCTTAGTTCCTCTTCGCTCAGATCTGCCACTTGTCCCCAACTCTGCTGCTAAAGTCCTGGTTCCAAACACAAGTCTTCTCTCATCATGATCAATAATACAGTCACCTCCTAAATTACCCACCAATCCCATTCTTACTCACTGCCTGTACATTCTCTATTCAGCAACCAGAGTGATCACTGAAAACAGTGTATCATTTGATCATGTCATCCCCCTGCTTAAGAACCTGCAAATGATTTTCATTGCATTTTAGGATGAAAGTAACTCTCCTAACCATTTCCTGATTTGTACCTTGCTGTAATCATCTAATGCTGGCAGCCCTTCAGTTGCAATGCTCAGACCTCAGAGCCCTTCTTTCAGTTTCTTGCACATACTGAGTTCTTTCTGGCCTCAGGATCTTTGTGTGCGCTGCTCTCTCTGCATGGACTGATGCTGCCCTTCTCCTGCTGTGACCGGCTCCCTTACATCCTTACTGTGTATCTTCTCCTGACCTCACATTGACCTTTCCTGACCACCTTTTTTTAAAGGACATGCCTCCTGTCCCACCTTCTGTGTATTCTCCGTGTTGCTTTCAGAACACTTATTACTATTTGTAATTGTATGAATGTGTATTTGTGTGTGTGCATTTTTTCTGACTCCTCCAGTAAGTGGGAAACCTCGTGAGGATAGGACTGATGACATTCTAATTCATACATTAATCTCCAGTACCTTGGACATAGAAGGTGTTTGATAAATATTTCTTGAATGATTAAATAAACCATTCTCTTTTTAAAAATGCAACTTGTGTATTTTCTTTCTCTCTGCCTCATCTAAAATTAGCTAATGGTAGAAAGTAATTGTATGTTGCAGTATTTGTTTTATGAAGCTGTTGACAATCGTAACAATTGTTTGTTTTGCATTTTAAAAGATAAATATATTTATTAGCTTTTAGAAAGTGTGTATGAACGTTTTAACGCCCAGTGACCTAACTAAGCAATGATATGTGTTTTTGTATGTTGAAATATGTAATACTTTATAATAAAAGGCATAATAGAAGACATAGTATATTTCTTATATATTGCATATGCATATGTCCACATAGACAAAATTAATGAGTCTTTTTACATTGTCTATAAATAATATCTATATTTTCTTTAAAAATTAGTTTTGCTTGACCTCTTGTTCAATGAAACCTTCATTTTTAATTATTACGGTTCAAAGGCATTATGAACCTTAAATATTATGATGAACAAAATTATCTTCATTAAAGTTTCTCAACTGTGATGAACTTTCTGTTATTCCAACTGACACTGGAATACAGGGACAGTAGTCATTATCACTTTTGTGCCACTTAGTTCGTTATTCAAATACATCTTCCTTTGACTACCTCTTGACCATGCTTTTCAGACTTAACAAACAAAAATTCAAGACCCACAGGTAAATTTGAATTTCAGATAAATAATAAATCATTATGTTGTATAATTATATTCTATGTAATATTTGAAACATACTTATACTAAAATAGATGTTATTTTAGTTTCATCTTCAAAAACTAGAATTTATTACATTACTAATTAGTAAATTCTGGAGAATTCACATTCTTCTTTAAGGCTTTTCCTCCTTTGTCTTTCTTTTTCTTTCTTTTCTTGTCATTCTTGCCTTAATTTCCACTGTTAATCCAGAAAGAATTTTCAACCTCTAGAACTCTGGGTCTCTCATTTCGCATGTGCATGAAAATTTTCTCCTCTTTCATTTTCTTTATATTGGGGAGCACCCATGCATCCTTTAGTTCTTATCTTAGATGCTGCCTTCTGATTTTTTGACACCCACAAAACTGGGCTTGATCTCTGCTATGCTCTCAGACCTTGTGTACCTTCTCTGTTATCTCACAGTGTTTTACTTCCTGATTTGAAATGTACATGTGCATGTGTGTGATGTGTGTGTTTTAGTATACGTGCATACTTTGTATGTGTTACATTTATTACCCATAAGACCATAAATTGTCTGAATGTCTCTGCCTTGGAATGGCATATAATAGTGATTTAGTAAATTTATGTTGAATGACTAGAAGAAGTATTTCATTGCTGACACATCAAAGTGTCCTCCTCTGAGAAATGGGACTATTGTTCCCCAGTCTCTCTGCCCTCACTAAGGCAAGACACCAAGCTAAGCAGAGCTAAGCTGCAGTTCTGGAGCAACAGAAAATTGTACTACCTTTTAAAAATAGTTCTTTAAACATTAATGGGCTTATCAGAAAGTCATTTTTACTATTCAGTCTTTTTATTAGTAATTTTGTGCTTTATAATTTTAAGAGTATTGATTATCTCTATCTTAGAATAATATTGCCATATTATTATCTGGGCTTAGAAAAATGAAAGAGATGTTTTTTAGAATCTCCTGAAACACGTTAGTTAAATTTAAAAATAAAAAAAGTATAAACTACTTGAATATGATGTTATTACCAAATGTAGCTGTTATTGTAAATGTTCTATGGAGCCCTGTGATAATGGCTCAAATGGTAATTTCCTTCCAAACTGCAGTTTTCAATGCCTTATTTAACACAAACTCCCAATTTACACTGTTGACTGAAACTTCTCAAGCTTGTTTTTATCCCCAAGGGGAATTTTATAAAGAACTGAGACAAAAATCTCTTTTGCTGACTTATCCAAGCACAGTAAAAATGATTTTCCTTCAACTATTAAAAATTTCAGGCTATTTTGGTGACTTGCATTTTTCAAAATGGTTTCCAAACTTTATTCTTCACATGGGCTTCTTTCCCAGAAAAAAAACAGGCTCTGTAATTTAATAAAGTTTCAAAAATGTAAAATCATTAAACATTACAGAAAATTAATGTTTTAATTATAGAAAATGATTTCTTAGTGTGGCTCCTATCAGACTACTTTGGTAGACTAATGCTAACAGGTGCCAAATTTATTTTCTTCCATAAATGTCTTTGTATTAATAGGCAATCAGTTTTTTGATAGCAGAATTTGTGATTGACTTTGATGCATGGGACTCTTTTTAGTATTTTCATGTATATTTTTTGTCTTCGTTCTATTCATTATTAGCTTTTTACTATTCTTTTAGACATCCATAAACCACGTGCATCTGTTTATTGTAGTTTGTGTATGCTTTCTGGAATTGTCATCATTATTCAGAATCTCACAGAGTGCTTGATAATGCTGACACAGGAGATTTTCAGATATTACTTCAAATTCTTTTTGCATTGAGACTGAGCTAGGTTGCAAAGTGTCTAATTAACGTATATGCCGAGATCTGGCTGTAAAGTAGATAACTTTGGGAGTAAGAAATACTTGATAATAGAATAAGAAACTTAATGGCTTACAGAAGAGGAGTCTATTTTGCTCACTTTAATTTAGGTCGGTTGAGCATCTGAGCAAAGTCACATCTCCAGTTTACCTATCTTCTTTTGGAGACAGAGTGGCTACTTCTCAAGCATGGTGTCCTTTTACAGAAACCTCCAGAGATGGAAGAAGGGGTCAATGCCTTGGCTTCTAAGTCTCCTTTTTCTAAATCAGTAAAGAACCTCATTAAAGATCAACAAGGTCACTCTTCTACATTTTGCCATGCAAATCCTAAAGCTGGGTTCTTCAAATATAAGTTAAATCACTCCGACGACTAGAACGAACTTTGGCTAAATTTAATATCTGGATTTATTTTAAAGATAACCCAACCATCTCTTCTATATCTAATTTACAGCAGAGCAACTCAAAATGTACTAATGGTGGCAGCCTTCATGTTTGAGAGTCATCCCTCTTGGGCCTTCATGAAGGTGAACTTTTTGTGTGCTTGCAGGAGATCATCAAGGCAAGAGCATTCAGTGTTTTCTTTTGTTTTTAGTTGGTTGTTTGGTTTTCTGGTGTGTCTTTGTGTTCATACTCAGAGAGATGTATGGACCTATATTTCAAATGAATATCCAATAGCTTGCTTTCCCCTGGAGGGTTCTTTTTTGCTCCTTAGCATTTATTTGGAGTTCTTTATAATAAATGGTCCTCCAGTGTAATCATTGAGAGTTTATTGAATTGTTTGTTTCTAAGTAAATGAATCTGTATTTCTATACCTAACACAACCTGGTAGGAATGGGTTAAGTCTAAAACCTTTATAATGGGAAGGCATACAAAAGGTAAATCCTCAAAATAGAATTATAGTTCACTGTTCATGTCATATTATTCTGTAACATGAAAATGAATTATATCTTCGTATGCTAATAGCAGGTTCTTTTATTACTAGGTATTCATGTAGAAGCATAATCAATCCTAGCATACTGAGTGGTTACTGGATATTGAGTTATTTCCAGAATACATTTATTAATGTATTCAGGTTTGCACAGCAAATTAAGTACATCTATGAAAACTATAGAAAGTGGTGATTAAATTTTAATGCATGGTTTGTAGTATTTTAATTAATCATACATTATTCTGAAATCCTATACCAACTGAAATTCATAATAGTAAAAACTTGAACATCTTTCTCTTTTCTGTCATTTTGGAAAATCATGGACTTTCTTTCCTTCATTTATTTCTAGCCAGGTGGATTTTTAGTGATTTAAGATATTTAAATGAATGTATAAGCTAATTCAATTCCCTCCCACATTTTTAAACTCTGTTAGTTTGTTGAACACTTACTACCTTTTGTATTTATTCATCTACATCAGTGAATAATAGTATTAAGTTTCTCATTAATGTTCAGCATGGCTTTAAATCCAGGTTGTAGGGAATGAGAACCACCTCCTTGAATATTCATTTCTTTTACTTACTTTTCTCATAAAGAAATATACCTCTTGGACACAATGAGTCATTATTTATATAACCCTTTCCACAATTTCACCTTCTAATAAAAAAAAACCTTAAACTTTTGATATTGAAAATAATACAGTATCACCAAGTTAAGGGAGCAAAAAATACCTGCTGTTTCAGAATGCAGATGCAGGCACAATCTGTAAATTGTGGGTTTATTTTTAGAATATAAGACATAGCAGCTTGGTTGCTATGCTGTTCTCAATTTGTAAATACGCTATACTGTGTGATCATTTAAACCAAAATTTCCAGTGAAGTGAAGGAAGGCATTCCTTATTCTAACCATTAGGAATGGATCATCACACACAGTTTGGGGAAAAGGTGGATGTAGTTTTTGCAAGCCCCACTTTCACCAACTGTGTGCTAATCCCAGCATGCTGGATCAGGTGTATAGATGGTATCTCATATGGAGATCTTGCAGGAAAAACCTTGTGATCTACTGACAGACACTGTTTCCATTTGGAAGCATTAGTACATTTTGAAATATTTAATAATTTAAATTTTTCTTAGATATACCCCACTTGGGGACTATTTTTAGCGGGAGTATAACCAGTTTGATAGTAATTCCTAAGTTTTTTAAATGAAGAAAAGCAGGAGAAATGTTGGTAACAGGATCAGTCAAATATCTGCTCATTGAAACCACCAGATGCAAATGTTTTAAGTTTCTTCCCACTGCTACTTTCCACTCTAACACAGCATGTTGAAAGAAAATGAAATTTGATCATGTGGGCTGTCAGGTCTCTTAAAGTTATGGGACCTCTGGGGTGTTGATTTTTCTGGCTGGAAACCTCTGTGGCCACAGCGCCTTTGCCTGAGTTCTTGTCATGCATCTAGGAAGAATGAAGTGTGCATACAATTGAAGGGTGAAGAAGTAGAGTTTTATTTAGTGTTAGACCAGCTCAGAGGAGTGGGCAGCTCTTCTCTGTAGGCAGGTCATCCAATCAAGTATTCAGCTCTTAGCAGAGAAGAGGCCCTGGAGAGGATGGCTCCTCTCTGCAAGCAAGTCATTTGGACATCTCTGCAGTTCTCTGAAGCTCTCAGTAGAGATGTTAGCTCCTCTCTGCTGGCAGGTCATCTCTGCAGCTGTCAACGGAGAGGGTACTGCTCTCTGCAGCTGGTCAAGGATGGTACTGTTGTCTCTCTGCCCTCTTTGTCCTCCGGCTGTCCTCTGCCCTGTTCTGGCTGAGTCCAGAGCTTTTATGGACCTCAAACGGGAGGAAGTGCATGCCGATTGGTCCATGGGCATCCGGGAGAGGCACCACGAGTCTCCACTCTGTCAGCGGGACTGGAAGCCCAGTTCCCAGCCATTTCCTGGCCTGAGGGTGGGGCCTTACAGGGGACCCCAATGCTGCTCCAAGACGGGAGTAGATGCTGGAAGTGGAGAGAGGCCAGGCAGTGGGAGCAGACACCCCTGAGCCTACAGGGATGGGGTTGGGGGGTTACTTCCTGAGGAACTGAGAGTGCAGGCTGCAGAGACGCCCTGGTCCTGTGCCTGGGAGGGCAGCCACAACTGCACCTGGGAGCTCCCGCTCCACCAACTTGGAAGAGGCAGGGCTCCCACTTATCCTGGCTCCTGCCTGCTTCCTAAAGCCGGAGGCCCAGGTCTGCAACCAGGTGTCCAGGGGCTGGGGCTGCACATGGGAGGGCAGATCCTGCCCATTCCCAACTCCCCGCAAGAGCACAGGGAGGCTCGGATCTACAGCTGCATTTTGGGTAGCTGTAGCCCCGCCCTCCTGAGTGGAGCTACTGCCTGCTCCGTGGAACAAAAGGCCTGGATCTGCAGTTGCAGTTTGGGTGGCTGCAGCAGGATGGGGATCTTCCATCTGGACTCAGAAGAAGACTGGCTCCATGGAGTGTGCAGACCCAGGGCACTTCTCTGCTGCAGCTGGCATGATGGCAGCAGCCACTGCCATCATTAACAGGCTGAATAAGTGAATAAATAAATATAATAATAATTGTGATTTACCAGTTTTGGTGCCTTATTTCTCCTGCTTGTGAGTTCTTTTGTGGATTTTCTCCTGTATCTCCATAATCTTAATTTTTAAAAAGCTAATACTTATTTTTTGGCAAAAACCAATGTATCAACACAGTGATTCTGAACAAATTGAGTTTGGTTGATTGAAGCTGAGTTTTGTGGTTAATGCTGTTGGCTCTGGATCACGTGTTTAACTCTATCATGTTCTGTTTGCTTGCATTTTGGAGGTTTGTTTAGATTTCAAGATGTTTCATTTTGGTTTACCGCCTTGCTTTGTAGTTCATATTTCCTTTTCTACCCTCAAAATCAAGTCCTTAAAGTTTTTCCACAAGTCATAGACAGTATTTTAAAAATCATCTCAATAAATAAAAGGCTGAAAATTGGAATATGTGTTAGGTGAAATCTTTCTTCCTCACACCTCTAAGAAGCAAGAATGCAACTGTTAACTGCCTGCAGCAGACAGGAACAGTGAATGCAGAAGGCTGTCACGAGCACGTGAATGACATCGGCACTTCAAGAGAAGCAGCCCTGTGCACTGGATCCTTGGGGAGAGGATACTGTTGCCTAACTGATGACCTCTTCATACACTGTATCTAATGTGTCAAAATGTTACAAGGAGAAAGGAACGCCACCATAAGCCAAGGCTGGATCACAGGGTGAGCATTTCAACTAGCTCCAGCTCAGCATAGTTCAGGTAACTTATCACATTAGAGCATAGAATGGATGCTTTCATGCTAGTACCGTCTTCAAATTCCTGAGTACTTTTTCCCCAATATGCTCTGCCTGCGAAGCCTGCCTATCCATTTGTCTATTTGGAAAAATGTCTAAAAAGATGGCAAGAAGCTCTGATCAATAAAGCACATAGTTTTGACCTAGATATGTTCACGTGAGGAGGAAGAAAAGAGAAGGCAAAATTCAGAAGAAAGCAGGGAATCAAGACTAAGGCTTGAACATATATCTTTTGAAAAGCAATGGATTTCTCAGCTTTTTAAGTGCCAGAAGAAACAATAAGAAACAAATGATGTAATGCCTGGGAACTTCTTATTGTTTGACACATAGTAAACGCTTAATACATATTTGCTGCTGTTAGGTGACGTAAGGTCGCATGATTTCTAGTATAAATGCAGGATAAATGATATCTGAAGGCCATATGAGAGTCACCAAGATTTTGAGATCTTGGTCTGCATTACTGTTTGTTTAGTCACTAAGGGATGGAACTTCGCATTGCATGTGGATTACCTGTGTCATAGGTGATTCTGTCAGCTACAGTTAAAATGCTTTCTTTTGAGTAGGCAGATTAACAGCATCTACATGTATAGTGGAAGATAAATAAGCATAAGGCTGGAAAGTTAATTTTCAGCTCAAATGAGTTTTCTTTACCTACACAGTGTATAACTTGAACAAATACCTATCTTCTTATTTTATTTTTAGGCTACATTTCATCCTGGTCAAAAATACCAATTTTCTATAACAAAAAGTTCTTTTAAAATATATATTTCAAGTTGACAGGCATCAGAAGCCTCGAAGCCAAGATGACATTACTTGACAGTTAACAAAATCCCTGGCCCCTGAGTTGAGTTCTTGAAGTATATAGTTCATTTCAGCCATCATATAATACATCTGTTAGCCCTGGCATCATGAAAAGTTAACAAGAAATATATTTCTCTAGAAACAAACCAAACCAGAATTTTAGAAATCACTCACTCATGATCATTAACAATAATCACTAACATTAAAACAAATTGAATCAAGTTAAATAGAACATGAATAGAAAATTCCAGTTATTCCCTTTTTTGGTAATCAGTTCTAAGAAAACTGCCACTTTCATGAAATACCCTGAAAAAAGGAAAGAAAAATGTCGTAATGGAAAGTCAACTTTAAAAAGTCAACATTGTAATCATCTTGTGCTTTTAAATATTTTAATCATATATTTTTAATCACATAAGATATGTTTCTTAAAAGTTGAAAATCCAAAAAAACTTAGTAAGAAAATAGAAAATAGGCTATCTACCTGAAACATAGATTTCTCTTAATATTTTCCTATGCAACATTTTCTTTGTTGTTGTTGAGATGCAGTTTTGCTCTTATTGTCCAGGCTGGAGTGCAATGGCACAATCTCGGCTCACTGCAACTTCTGCCTCCCAGGTTCAAGTAATTCTCCTGCGTCAGCCTCCCTAGTAGCTGGGATTACAGGCATATGACACCACGCTTGGCTAAGTTTTGTATTTTTAGTAGAGACGGGGTTTCACCACGTTGGCCGGGCTAGTCACTCCTGACCTCAGGTGATCCGTCCGCCTCGGCCTCCCAAAGTGCTGGGATTACAGGGGGGAGTCACCGTGCCTGGTCTCTATGAAACATTTTCAACATGATTGAGGTTAAAAAAATGGTTTATATTATGAATATTTACCCATGACATTAAATATTCTTCTGTGTGAATTTTCAGATTGAATGTTATTATATTGGGTTAGTTTCTAAAGATTTTTTAAATTGGATTTTTACTAATTCAATAGTTTTTCTCTATTACAAAATATTGTACAGTGAATATATTTTTGTGTGTGTCATTATTGATTGACTTTATAGCACAAAGTTATACCTCATTATTCTTTCTTTGGATTCCTTAAAAACTGTTAGGTTTTCCAGGGGCAGGGGGTAAAAACACTAATATATTATAAATACATTTTAAAATAAATGGTTACCTTTAATTTATCTTTAAAAATATATAAACTAGAATTCCCATATACTGGGATTAAAGTACAAAAACAAATTGTAGCTTTGTAGGAGATCAGGTTGAATTTACTATTCTGAATATAAAAGGCAGCAGGGGAACATCTAATCATTTTGTTCCTTAAAAAATTGACCTTGGCTAGAAAGAACTGTTTTGTTTGTCTTCCTCTGTGAATACAAAATAAGGAAACATTTTCTTCAATCACTTCTTTTAGCATTTTTAGACAGAGTAATATAGTTTTGTGATTTTGTAAATAAATGACCATTTGCCTTTTTCAAAAAGCGGTCTTCTTTTATCTTAATATTTTTTATGAGAGACAGAGAGACAGAGAGTTCCCAGCATTTCTTTAGAGTGTTTGATTACTTCTATGATCCTTTTTGTATGGGATTGCAATTACTTTCATTTTTTAATGTCTGCTTTGCTTAGTCTCCCTCTGTCTCTGCTCCGTGTTTTATTTCCTAATAAGCCACTATCAATCTTTGTGCTCATGTTTTCTCCTTCTGAATATATTCTTTCCTGTGACCCCAGACACTAATTATTGAACTTCAAACTATTTATTGAAACTTCAAACATGCATAGATCTGTGTTGGAAGCTGTAAGGCTCTGGTTCTTAAATTTTAATATGTAGAAGAATCACTCTGGGAGCTCATTTAAATGTAAGTTCCAGGTCACTCTTTACTGAATTTCTGATTCAGTAGGTCTGGGAAATCTCTATTTTAAAACTTGGCAATCTGTGTTTTAAAAAATTGCTCTGCGCAATCTGAGACATGTGGTTCCTGAATCACACTGTCAAATAGTATATTCAAATAAATATGACCTCTAGACTTCCATGGGGTTGTTAGAATGTCAATGGCCTGTTTTGCATAAAAATTCTGAAAACAAGAAGATATGGAGCTGGGCCTTGAGGGTAGAATTTTATTCTTTCGAGAGAAGGTCACAGTTAATTTTTTTTTTTTTTTTTTTTTTTTTGGTTATAGTTTATTTTAAAGATAGACTGTGTTCCAGACACGCCCTCCATCTTCCATCTTTGCTGACCGGCGCCACCTCTGTTACTTCAGTTTGTGTGTATTCCACTGACTGCCTTTGTTTTCTATTGTCTAGTCCATGAATGTAACACTTTTCAAATAATTCACGGGATAGAAAAAATACATAAGAAATTTCTAAATGGCATGACCCCAGTACTAAATCATCATAAAAATGAGAGTACCCTCTTAGATAAATAGGGAACTTAAAAAAAGTTACCTAATGATAAGATCTCTAGTAAATAGAAATATCTAGTTCTCTAGAAAGTACATCTCCTATTAGAGCAAACAGATGAAAGATATAAAAGGGAAATGGCTACGGTGAGACAACTGAAAGGTGGTTAATGCCACCAAAAAACACCTGTTATGTACAGTAAGCTCTTTTCACTTGATACATTTTATTATTGGCAACCAAAACTGAAATTTAAGAAACTATTCCCATTCTCCAAAAGTGCTTGGTTCTGAAAGTTATTTTCCAAAGTTTCTGTATTTTATTTTCAGTTGAGTTTATTTCCATCTAAAATGAGCATAAGACATATTTAACAGTTGCATTTTACTTATGCTATTTTCAATAATTTCTAGTTGTCAACAGGATATATTGACATTGGCTTTCTTATTATTAAGTATCTTGTATGGGACAGTAGTTGTTACATTTAAAAAATAAAAGCCTGAGATGTTATCAGTGAATGTTTTTTAGTTGTATATCTTTTTGATTGGATGAAATAATGATCATCTATTCAATTATATAAAATGGGAGAATACAGTAAGTGTCATTAGTTATCCAAACTGAATTGATTTCTTTACAATTTACTTTTAACTGAAGAACAATGGAGAAGTAGTTGCCTACTGCTTGAATAGAAGCCATTGTAATAATGGAGAAAACTAAAGGTATATAATTGGTATTGATTCGAAATTGTACAAAAGCCTTATCACCTAATTTTATGGCGGTAGACAATGCATATTTCTTCTTCAAATATTAATAGATTGAGGATTCTGGTAAAGAGGGTAGAAAAGGCATCTAGGTAATTTGAAATAAGGCCCTTAGTCTTCTAAGAAAGATGCATGCTGGACATGACTCAGAAACACGTTTGGGAGCTTGGGAATTATACGGCTGCTCTATAAGCTCTATAACTTACAGAAAACCAAATATATTTCTTTATCTGATTGCTGGAACATTTGCATAGAATGCAGTTTTAACTACATAAAGTTATTTTTTCTAATTATTTTTAAGCATTTGGTATTTCTTTATCAAAATATTTTGTTGCATTATGTAAAACAAGGTACTTTTGGGGATCCATAGATAAAGAAACTGAATGGAAGTCAGGAGACTTGGACATCTGTCTGTCTCATCCTGTGATCTTCAGGGCCTAGGGTGATGCTTGGCATGTAGTAGTTACTGAATAGACATTTCCAGAATTAATGCATGAATATGTTTTTGACTCTGTTATCTTTACAAAGATATAAATAAATCTAAGTTCTTCTTTCTCAAATTTAACTTCTATTTTAAGCCCTTATTCCTTTGGGGAAGATAAAAGATGTTCCTAATCAATTTCAGGTACATCCTAGGTCCCATTAAAGTTACAGCTAAGTCCTCAGGAGTTTGTAGAGTGTCAAGGTATTGGGTCAGCTGTAGGTGAGGGCATCCTGAGAGATGCCCATTGACCCAGCTAGTCCTAGCTCTTGGTGCACACAGGTCCATGCTGATTTGGTCCTTGGACTTTTATATTAAAATGGCTGACTGAGCACATGCTGTGGCCTCCCTCTCCTGGAAGGCTGGGAGTGATACAGAAGGTATTTTAAATAAATAAATGAGAGATATCTATATAACTGCATTCAAAAATTGGAAATTTTTAGTGGATCAAGAGATGTAAATAATCTGTAAAGGATAGGACTGGATTGAAGCAGGGAATAACAACTCATTCCCTCTGTGAGTGCCTACAGCATTAGACCTAAGCCAGGGGCAATGAGGGGCTGACTTCTAAGAGCAGGCAGCCAGGTCACACACCAGCTGTCACACCCTTCCCCGGACTTGGACACTTACTGTGGTTTTCTGTGTCTAGTTGAGAGTAGCACATGTGGAAGCTTGGTTTCAGGGGGCTAAGGGGGTACCCAGGGTGGAATTCATGGAGTGCATGTGTATCCACAGCCTGGAGTGGAGAATATGGTATGCCCATTCACATGCCTAGGTGATTGGCTCTGGAAGTGACTGTCAGCAGCAACACCCTACCACTGTCCTTAAATACTCTATCCAGATGCCCGCTACACCCTCTGCCTGACTAGTGGATGGCACAAACAGAAAGAGCAGACAGTCCAACAGGGGATTTCAACTATAAATATGAGCACACCATTAAGACGCCACAAACATTTGAGGAAACTGTACACTGTAGAGGAAAATAACAGACTCACAGCCACCCTGGAATGGAAAGGATTCATTCTGAGATGTGAGAAATTGTGAAAAGCTTTATAAACACATCAACTACCTAGATTAATTTCTTCTCAGGGGTCTTTCTTTTTCCCTAGGGCTTTGCTTAGCAAAGAGGTACAGGTTCCGTCTGCCTTTTGTGGGAAGTCCTATTCCCCTCTTGTCCTCAAAGGCTTAGGGTGACCCTCCATCAGACGTGCCCAGGACTGTCTGAGTTTGCACTTGTTTTTGAGGTGCAGTTATTCATACTGTCTCTTTTGACAATAAATGATATGGTTATTCTAGACAAAGATATCTAAGAGACAGGGACGAGTTCCTGGGACCCTTTTCTCAGATTCTTGTAACTGCTACACAGCACTGTTTCCCCTTCAGATTCTCTGCATTCCTTAGGGCTGTAGAATCCTGAGTGGAGGAGGGTTACTCTTGGGATGGGGAGACTAGTTTTCCCTTCTCAGAGAATCTGCCATGCCTGTTGCCTGTGCACTGAGTCCCTTCCCTGAGCTCTTTCTTCCCTCTATTTTCTGCTAAAGCTGTCCTAATCTTAAACAACAAATCTGGAATGGCATAGGTGGACCAAATGGGGGAGAAACAATAGGTAAAAGGAAGAGTAGTAATGGGAAACACACACACACACACACACACGTTAATGTTTTAAACATGGTTGGATGACAGCTCACTTAGTATCCATACAGCCTTTGGGAAAACCACTTACGTATTTTAAGCATTTGTGCTGCAATCTGAAAAGCACCAGAACTCGAAGTTTTCACTGAACTCTCATGATAAAATCATCAAGCTTAGAATTGAAAGGAACTTTGGAGATGAATTAGCTCCACCTTCCACCCCCTATAGGCCTTCTTTCCAAATATCTTTGCCATGTGATTATCCAGCCACTGAAAGGAAATGTTAAGGAATAAAGTAAAAGGAGGAGATAAGAATAACAGTAATGTTTAAAAAGTAAATTTAAAAGGTGTGTTGGATGGAAAAGGAATGGAAAAGAAATCAGAAGACACTGAATACTGTGGAAAATGACAATGTGCCATTAAGTAACCACATTGTGTGGGCAGGTATAACATGGGCATCTGTCCACTGGAAAGACACTTAAGATGTTTTGCAACTCATTGAGGAATAGATGAAATTCAACAGAACAAAACAAAAATTTCACCTAGTACTTGGCTCAGAGTAAGTTCACGGTAAATAACAGTTCGTATTTATTTGTTGCTATGGTCGTGATGGTGGTGGCGCTTCTTTAAGGTCTGGAAAGGACACTGTCTACAAAAAGCAAATGATATACAGAAGGCAGGTAGTTACTTCCAGATTCTACTACTTTGTACTCTCCCATAAATTGCGTGATTATGAGGCAACAGTTCCCAGCTGATCAACTCCTAATTTTAGTGCTCCAATTTTAAGCCTCATCACACTTTAAGGTAGAAAGTCTCTATCCTCAGGCCTAGCGTCGTGGCTCACTCCTGTAATCCTAGCACTTTGGGAGCCAGAGGTAGGCAGATCACTTGAGCTCAGGAGTTCAAGTACAACCTAGGCAACATGGTGAAACCCTATCTCTACAGAAAATACAAAGGTTAGTTGGGCGTGGTGATGTAGTTCCAGGTACTCGGGAGGCTGAGATGGGAGGATTGCTTGAACCTAGAAGTGGAGGTTGCAGCTAGCCAAAATCGCACCACTACACTCCAGTCTGGGTGACAGAGCCACACCCTGTCTCAAACAAAAAAAGAAAAAAAGAAAAAGTCTCTGTCCCCGTAGTTTCTTTCCTTTGAGCCCAGTGATAGGCTGTGTCCCCATCTGAGTTGCAGGATACTAGACTCCTGTTTTCATTTTCCCCAGCTACACAGATCCCTTCCTGTCTGGGCTTATATTAAGGGTTCATTAACCTCTACCTCCTGTGTCCTTTGCATCTTTCAAGACAGAATTGTGGAGTCTCATTGAAATGCATTCTCCAAATTAGGCTCAGAGAAAAGTTCATGTTTTCCTTAGGCCTTTGGACATTCTTGAAAATACCCACCTGCCCCTCTTCTCCACTGTAAATGCAATTTGCAGCTCTTTAAAATCTACAGCATGTTCTGCAACACTTTCTGCATCTATAGTAAAATGTTTCTGCCACCACTACCTTCATTGGCTCTCTCTCCACTGTTCAGATTTGTGGGTTATTTTTTTCTTAGCTCAGTTATATTTATCTCTATATAACGATATAGACCTATATGATCTACTTTACAGAAAATTAAGATATGGAAATGCATACATACAAAATAAATAATTTCGGAAGGATTACTAACATTATAAAACTGTTTTTTGCTTCCTAGAGCATTCACTGTAATTGAGGTTTAACAGCGGGTTTCCTTGGTGTATCTAAAATATAGTTTAACTTTCTTTAAATTATTTGTTTTAAACCTAGAAAATAATGTATCAGATGAATATCAGGGATTATTTTTCAGATGAGCACATACTCCCTAGATCACAACCAACTGGGAGATAGAACTAGAGCTGTGTTATTTATAAAGGCCCCATTGGGGGTCGGTTGGCATCCCACCTTGTTCCTCACTCAACTGCCTGTTAGCCTCGACCACATCCACAAGCCCTTTCGTTCCCTTGGAAGATCTCAGATGGCTCACACCTTCACCATGGCAGTCATGAAAATTTCCTGCTCTGGAGTCTCTGCCCTGTTCCCGTTGCAGCTATCCTGCCCCTCAGCGTGCAGCTGTAAACCACCCCATGCTGGAGCACCTCTCCCATCTCTGTGGTCCTGGCCTTCTCCCTGTGGGTTTTCTCTCTGCTCTATGGCAGCTGACACCACCCAGGGGAGTTAGAGTGAACGTTTGTTGCTTTAATGTCTTCTGGTGTTCCTAGTGTTTTAATTCTTTCAATGTCCTGCAGCATCTGCTTCCTACATCACTGTAGGCTTGCAAAACCTCTGTTTGGAGGAGGACAGGAGGGACCAGTGAGTGCTTAATTCTCTTCTTATTCTGGGTGAGCTCTCTGTGATGCAGTGTGAAGAGATGTCCTCCTGCGTCTTCTCCCCGATCCCCTATTGGAACACAGAGACAGTATCCATGGCATCTCATCCCTAGGCCCACTTTGCAGTTTTTGTACCAGATTAGGCTCTTTCTACACTAAATGTTACAACTGAGGGATTTTTCCAGGTATCATCTCAGGAACTGGAAATGTTTTGCAACAAATTGGGTAAGGGGGATGAGAAGCAAGAGAGGAAGAGAAAGCAATGCTAAAATATAATAATAATAGCATTTCCAAATAATAATTTAGAAATTTTTATTTTATTCTTATTTTTGGACTGACCTATTGCCACTCGGTGGCCACTTTTACCGTGGACATTTTTGGTTTTGGTGTTCTTTTAAATGAGGCAGCAAATAAAGGAAACAGAAAATCCAGGGATTTAGAAATTTATCTTCCCTTAGGATATCTCTCATTCATGAATATTTATATTATAGATCCAGCTTATTCTTTTATACTGACAAGGTGGCTTACTTGAATTTTATCTTTAGTTTGAGGCCAGTCAACAAAGGACATTTTCTACTGTAGATGCTCCTGCTCTGCCAGGGGCCTCCCAGGAGGGGAGGGGCCAGTCCTACTGATGTACCTCATTTCTTATCTCTTTTCTCACATTGAAAGGAGTTCTCAGAGGTATACAAAAAATGTGTAATAGACAAGAAAACATGGACTGTATATGTAAAATGAAGCCTTTTCCTTGAATGTACCACACTGAGATAGAGCCTAAGCTGTTGAGAGTCACGACCTTCTCGCTGGAGCCTCTTGAGTTCTTGTAGTACCAGAAACACTGCTAGGCCTCATGGAGGCCATTGATTTAGAATTTCATCGGTGACGTACTATTGATTCAAAAGAGTTCCAGGGAATCTTACTATTAGGGTGTTCTTGATGTACATACTTTCTCTAAAGGTTTTTTCAGTAATGTGAAAAGTCAACATAAATATGAAGTATTACTGCTGCTGCTGCTGGTGCCAGGGGATCATCGTAAAACTCTGAAAAGAGGTAAACTGGCTTTTTCATCGGAGCAAAGCTTTGCGAGTGTATCAAACACATCCTCTGTCTCTGAATGGCTGCTGCAGTGTGGAACTGGGACCTTAGCCACTGTGGAACTTCAGGACAGCAATGGGAGAGTGAAGGAACCATACAAGTTTTTGTTTTCTTTTGTTTAAAGAAAGAAAAAGCAAAATTACTTGGGTGGGTGGTGCACACCTGGGGTCCCAGCTATTCAGGAGGCTATGGTGGAAGGATTAATTGAGCCTGGGAGATTGAGGCTGCAGTGAGTTAAGATTGCCCACTGCACTCCAGCCTGGGTGACAGTGAGATCTTGTCTCAAAGAAAAAGCAAGTTTCACTTTCCTATCATCCATCACCTTTAACACTTTCCTACTAATTTTTTAGATGGCACTATTTTCTCCTGTCCCTTGATCCAATCCACAGTCTTTAGAGGCATTTCTTTTTAAAGATTTCCCTACTTCTGAATAACCTTCTTTTCTGTTACTAGATGACCTTCCAGTGAGACCACATCAGAACAGCTGTTGAGTAGACAGTTTTTGGTCTCACACTGACCTGTTTTCAAATCTACCGTGCTCTAGACTTCTGCACCAGTGATATAATGTTTCTCTCTTATCTGTCCTGTAATATGGGAATGGTGGTAGTAATAGTATAGACACTATTGGATTTTACAAGAGTCAAATGAGACAAGCACAAATAACAGAGCTGTTTGATCAGTGTCCACAAGTATTATTAGTGCATTCTTAGCAGAATGAAATATGGAACTAGCCCGTTCAGGCAAGTCACCCTCAAACATGCATCAAAATCTTTTGCCCAAATTTCTTGTGATTTCAAATGAAAGCATCTCTTAGGACATAATTACATGGTTCTGTACCTTCATTTTCTACTTAATTTCATTAATATAGATATAGTTTGCATGAAAATGAGCAGACTCATAATGTGCAAGTAACATGGAATATAGTAGGGAAAACCTAACTGCTTCAGAAGGGAAAAGGCATGGGCTGTGGCAATACTGTGAGAAAATTCTCTAAATCTCCCTCAGTGGATTAAACAAAGTATCTTTGAGGTTTACCAGAAAATCTTGTTAGTGAGAAATTACACTTTAAATTTTATTCTTCCTGGGAAGTGGCATTACCAGTCAGATTAATAAATTCAAATGAGCAGAAATGTTTGAGGGAGGACTGGATTTCTCTGGATTAATGTCTACTTTCTGTTTTTCGTTTGAAACAATCTTTAAAACTTTTTAGGCTAAATGTTTCTACCTAAGAATTTACTTGAAAAATATGAATCTATATTGGTTTGGATTGAAGTAATGTGGTTCCATTCTTTTGGCAAGATTTAAGATATATAGCCTGAACAAAAGGCCCTGTAGCTTTCACAGTTTCAAATATGCTCATAAAACCCCATAGCATAAATAAAACATTTTCGAATGTTCTAACAATCTAGAATTATAAATGAGTTGTGAAATATAAGTGGAAATATTTTTATACAAATTCAGCCTTGAACCTTCTTAAGGTTATATCAGAGATGAGTTAAAAAATGTTAAATGGAGCTTATTAAGTTTGTGCTTTTGTGTTTTTTTATTTTTAGTGTAAGAGAGATATGTATATGTGTTTTGTCATTTACCTCTCTGTAAATAAAAGAAGATTCAAGGCCTGTGGATGTATGCATGCCTAAGCTTTATATTAAATAAAAAACACATTTTGGATTCACTAGCAAGAGGAATATTACTTGCAAAAACACAAATATTACATTATTTGTTTATAACCAGCTGTTTGGCTTTCAGGAGAAGTTGTAGGATTAGTATAAATGGCATTTATTGAAACATGAATATTAGACTAAAGTCTGTACATAGAGTTTGGTGATTTTTTAAATGACTTGGTTGGTTCTTTACAATTCAGTGATTGTGTTAGTACTTAACTGCATTTTGGTGGGAAATCTGTGTTCCTGAAACTAGGAATCCTCCGTGGGAGTTAGACCTTCAGGGTCTACCTCTCTGCCTGCTTAAGGCTGAGCCCATCCCTTGCCCCTATGTGCCAGGTAACTGGTACTAGGGGTTGATGGGCCCTGCCTTGAGAAACAGCTTCAGAGATTAGGTCCCCTCATCTCCTTAGGGTCCTTCTTAAATGCTCCATGAGTTCTCCATCTCTAGAATGTTTATTTTCGTTACAATTTTAGGGCTTAAACATACAGAAATAATAACAATACACAGTACTTTTTTTCTGCCTCAATTTCCTTGAAGTCAGTCTTTGGAAGTCAAAGATATTTGAGATACCAGCTTCATGAAAGGATGGAATCATTTACTGTATTAGTAGAAAACCAAACCCAAATAAAAACACCAAAACACCTGCTGGCCTCTATTTTTTAGAAGTGTTGTTTCTGTTGGGTATGACTGTTCTCCGGCCATCATTCAGGGAAGGGTATGTGATATGTTTTCTATATGTATAATGCTTAAAAGATCATTAGCACATATGAGCCAGAAAGAAGCACTCTTTTAAATTGTTAAGTGTCTGCATTCACCAGGGGCTCTACTTAGCCAGGTTAGTTCCCCTTGTTCACCTCTGTCATTCTCAGTTTTTTGAAGTTGAACTTCACACAGTCGGGAGAGAGTTCCCACAAGTTGCAGGAGCTGCAGGTGCTGGGAGAAAGACACGGACAACACAGATGCGTACAGGCAAAGGCAACCAGGTCTATGGAGTGGTGGGAGAACCAGGCTCAGGATTTAAAAAGCACTTGGAGTATTTGTGTTCCCTGTCACACAACTTGAAGCCCTACTTTTATAGGTGAAAAACAGCAGGTGGCCACAGAGACAGGGGATTTGCTGTCACTGAAGGACAGACTTGTTCATAGCACTTTGCCTTATTGCTAATCTTTCCTACTCCATATCATTCAAGGAGAGGGGACAGTCAGAACCCATGGTGTAGCCATCCAGATGAGGCTTAAAGCTGGACAGGATGTCATGAAAAAAATGGGGCCGGGATAATTAAGAGCACACTCATTGCACCTGTGGCTGTGTACCTCTGAGTAGGGGTGCCTTAGAATGATGCATTTCCAACTTTTTCGGACCAATCTACACATAAATATATGTAACCAAAATAAAAGTTTTTGAAACATCATTATACAAATTCCATGCAGTATTTTATGATATTTTTCTATTCTATCTTCCACCCTGTTTTGTTCTTATATAATTTATTCTACATAGCTATTAAAATAATGTCTGACCCCAAATCATTAAATTAATTATGCAACCCACTAATGGGTCATGACCTATAGTTAGAAAAACTGTAGTTTATTTTTAATATATTTAGTTAAATAAGAGTAATGTGAATCAAAACTGATGATAGGCATCTACTGGATTGTGTTTAAAGAATTTTCATACAGAATGTATGTAAAGTGCTTAGCAAATACCCTGGCATGCAATATGAAGTCATTTATTATTGGCTGTTATGTTCAATATATATAAATCAAGACAGTTATTTTCATGAAGGATTCCAGTACTTTACTGTAATCATTTGAAAACCAAACCCAAATAAAAATAATAATAGCAACACCTGTGGTAAGTAAAATAGTTTTTTAGAGACTGCATAGGGGAATTTGGTCCATTGTTCATTGATCAGTATATGCTTCTTTATTTGCCATGAAATGAATATACACATTTCCTTTTCTTTATTTATGTCAATAGACAAGATTGAAGATTTGTCCAAATTTCCTTTAAATGTTTTACTTTCCTCCTGACTACTGAGCTAACTTCTTTCCTATCCCTTCTTCTGGCCATTGTGAGCTCAGTCCTCCTTCCCAGCTCATCTTGAGCTGGGAAATTCTGACATCAATGCTGACAGAGGAGAGAGTACATTACTTCATAAGAGAGGATTAATTTCTTCCTTTTGCTCAAAGTTTTCAGCCTTAGAGTGTTTATATTTGTTTTATACTTTAACCTATGGAATATTATTAATAGATTTCCTGATATTAAATATTCTTTTACTCTGGAATTAAATATATTTTTGCTAATTTATTTCTTGAAAATATGACTAAATTTCTTATGCCAGCATATCATTTGGAATTTTTGAAATTATATTCATAAAGTAGATTAGCATGTAATTTTAGATTCCTGGATTCATTTATTCACTTATTAATTTATGTTTCATTAAGCAAATATGAACTGTGTTTGGCTTTATGGATTTTACAGTCCAGTAATAGATACATATAAGCATCCTTGAAGAAGTGACATCCAAATTGATCTCCGTGTTAAAGAATAGGGCACTGTAACACAGACATCTGATTTTCTTAACTGACTCAAATGAGAGAAGTTTCTTTCACTCCTGCACGGCAGTCTGAAGCATATAGGCCTAGTGAGGTGGTCACACCAACCTCAACATGCAGCCCCCAAGGTTAGCTCCATTCCTTTCCCTTTCTGAGCCAGCCATCAAGAAGATGTACACAGAATCTAGGACAAGTGTCCTTTTGGAGATAACCTGAAAGTTGTACACACATCTTCTGCTTACATCCCAGATCCACACTTTGTTGCAAGGGAGGCTGGCAAATATACTCTGTATTGGGCAGCCAGGTAACTGGTGAAACTAGGGGTGCCACAAGGGAAAGGAAGACTGGATAAAGGAGGACAATTAGCATTCTCTGCCAAACATCTAAAAGAGTAAATAGGAACTAGTCAGGCGAAGGGTATAGGGAGCAAGAAAGGACTATTCTATCCACCTTGCAGTTCAAAAGGGGACACTGAGAAGCAAATGGGCAATTTTGTAATGCAATGTTGGAAATACAATGAAAAGCCATGTGCAGCGTACTGACCATCGAGGAACACACATGACGGGCACCTAACCCAAGCTAGGAAGGCAAGATGAGAGAAGGTTTCCTATCTAGGTGGAGATCTGAAGAGTGAAGTCAATCACCCAGTGATGTTGGAGGGCAAAGAAGCATGAAATTAGAAGGCCCTGACATAAGACTGAGCGTAGAGTGATTAAGAAACATAAAGAATTTTAGTCTGGCTGGTAGACACATTGCAGGGAAAGTCATGACAAGAAATGAGGCTCTGAGAGGTTCACTGGAGGAAGATCATGCTTTACTCAAAGCTAAGGAGATTGGACTTTATTCCAAAAGCAAGAATGATTTGTTCAAGAGTTCCAGTCAGAAGGATGGATGCTATTTAATATTATAAATTCAGTCTGAGTTATAGCTGCCACACTAATTCCAGGGACCAAAGGAGGAAGGCACAAAATATGAAAACTTCCTGCTCAACCCTCTAGAATAAAACTAATATAAACGCTTACAATAAACCTTAGTGTGGTTTTCATACAGACTATTTTGCTGCAAAATACTTCATTTAGGTAATGATGATTGAATTTCTACCCTATTTCATACTCATTGATTGAACTAGATAATGTGTATACCCTGAGAAACAAACAAAAAAATTCTACAATGACAAAAAGTAAAGCATATCAACAGAATGAGAGAGAGAAGTAATAAATAAGGAAAAATGTACAGTAGATATGAAACAAATAAATGATGGAAGACATTACTCTGGAAGTGTATATTATGGTAACATCTAAATATTGGATACAGGAAGATACCCCTGTGTTATTTTCAAGGCATTTCACATGCCCTCCTACTGTATAGTGTGTTCCTGATGATGTGGGTATCCCAATTAAAAAATATATATATTCTGAGGCAGGAGAATTGCTTGAACCCGGGAGGTGGATGTTGCAGTGAGCCAAGGTCACGCCACTGCACTGCAGCCTGGTGCCTGGTGATGGAGTGAGACTCTGTCTCTGTCTCTCTCTCTCTCTCTCTCTCTCTATATATATATATATATATAAATATATATATATTTTTTCATATGGTCAATTTCTAGAGTGAGACAGGCCCGAGAGATAATTAAAACTTATGAATGAACTAGGGAAAACACCCCAAATGCCACTCCATGAATTTAGATTGAGGAACAGAATGGTTACACCCGGTGGAAATGTTTCCGTTAGCATAATCAGCTTATGTCTTATGTCGCTCTTTAGTCAAGCTATAAGGGAGTCAAATCATTGTCAGACATTACTTTATCGATTTCCTGGGAGAAATCACTGTAATTCAGACTAGAAATAATTGTGTCAGCATGATGGAAGCATTCTGTGCTCATAGACAGGCTCATGTGGGAATGGGGAGGTTGGTTGATAAGCATGGAATCAAGACTGTTGGGTGAATAAAATATAAAGACACCTTGCTGAGAGAGTATGGTGACCCAGGCTCACTTTAGATTCCAGTGGCAGTTTTCTTATTACCTTGTAGCTTAATTCTGGAAAAAATGATCCTCAAAATAATAGTATTCTTCTTCGTTTTTTTTTTTTTTGAGACGGAGTTTCGCTCTTGTTACCCAGGCTGGAGTGCAATGGCGCGATCTCAGCTCACCGCAACCTCTGCCTCCTGGGTTCAAGCAATTCTCCTGCCTCAGCCTCCTGAGTAGCTGGGACCACAGGTGCACGCCACCATGCCCAGCTAATTTTTGTATTTTTAGTAGAGACGGGTTTCACCATGTTGACCAGGATGGTCTCGATCTCTTGACCTCGGGATCTGCCCACGTCGGCCTCCCAAAGTGCTGGGATTATAGGCGTGAGCCACCGTGCCCAGCCAATAGTATTCTTCTTTTCCAAGTTCTAAGGAGCACAATAGCCACCAATGCTTATAAATGTACAAGAGAAAATTTGAGTTAAGAACAAAAATATTTTAGATACTGTATTGTATTGAGGAGCAGCAAAAAGCCACAAAAGGTATTTTGGATTTGCTTTTTTCTTTGTACCTCAAGATAATTTTAACTAGCTTTCATTTTTATTGCATTAGCCAGAGGGTACACATAGGCATCCATCAAAACTGAATACACCCTATTTTGTTTGCCTTGCAATGCATTTTTTTTCCACTGGGTTTTTCACATGAAAATCACATAAATCTGGATTGCTGACTGTCATCGTGAAAAGGATACCTGTTGAATTGGGTAACTCTTTCTTAAATAACTTAAAAAGCTGGATGAAATATAAAAGCATCTTTTGAATGTATCGTGACCTTTGAAAAAATAAGATATCCCAAAATGCTGAAAATTAAGTGAAGATGGTTGGCTTGAAATACAAGTGCCCAAACTGGATTTCACACTTAGGGCTTCTGGCAAGCCCTGATTCAGTTTTTGTTTGAAGAATGCACTGCCTGGAATAGATAAGATGTGAAGTCTAGATTGTTCGTGGGATGGGAAGTTGAACAGGAGAATCTCCATAAAGAGTGGGAATACAAGGAGCCAACAATAAGCTATAAAGTGAGAGCATCTTGTCTGTGTCAATTTGGATTTGAGTGGAGGAAAAAAAAAGTTTCCTTTGAAAATTTTAGTTGGCCCTAAACAAAATTTCAGCCAAAATTCATGCTACCTGTGTGAACAAACTCCAAGTAGAGAATTTAATTTAAGGTGGTCCCAGGATGGCAGTAAAAAAAGCAGTTGGCAGAAACAAATTTTCTAGAAATATGAAGTTTCTTAGAGGCTTTAAATGATTTCCATAGGTACATTTCGAGAAATGTGAGCTTAAGCCAAAATATATTAGCAGAGTCTATAAACAAGTGCCAGTAGAATAAACAGCAAAACACAGGAGAATTACGTCTATAAAAGCTACAGATACTGGAATTATCAGACATAAATGTAAAAATAATTTAGTGTACTCTGTTTTAAGAATTAAGAAAGGATTTAAAATAGTAGCAAATAAAGAGATATTAAAAACAAACAACATAATTAACAAATCAAATAGAACTTTTGGAAATTAAAAATATATTTATGTAGATGTATATATGTAAATCACTGTATGTGTATATGTATGTAGTGATTAAAATGGAAAATTTAATGGAAATTGGATATATCTGCTCCAAAAAAAGACAATTAATTTGTTCTAGATGAATTCTCTCAACCAAGAATAACTAAATCTTAAAAAATAATAAACATTTGTATAGCACTAGAAAAGTACTAAGTGAACAAGATTCTAAGGGGTCAAGATTCTGGAAAGAGAAGAAATTAAGAAATGTGAACATTTTTCAATTAAAGCAATGACTAAGCAGCAGTGAGAAGCTGAGAAGAGCTTTGGGCAGTTTCACTGATATGGAGGGACAGAAATTCAAGATTAAGAACAAGGTCTGGAAGGCACCTATTCCCATCACTATTGCTGCATACAAATTATTCCAAATGTAGTGTTGTGAAACTATTGTCTATGGTTTATAAATTTAGGGAAGTCACAGCACATAGCATGATGCCTTGTCTCTGTGCCATGGTGTTTGAGGTCTCAACTAGAAAGATTCAAATGCTGGGGATAACAAGACTAGAATCATCTGGAGGGGTATTCATTCAAATGTGTGAGATTTGATGCTGGCTGTCAACTGGGACCTGTCTTCCCAAACACAGCTGAAGACATCATCCCAAATATAAGATATAGCCTGTTCATTTAGTGTCCCCAAATTGTCTTGGTTGGGATTCCTCACACATTCTTCAAGACTGAGAGTATCATTTTTGAAAAACAGAATTACAGGCATTCTTATGGTCTAACCTCGAAAATCATGTCTGGAGAGTTGTCACAGATGTATGCTCTGGATCGAGGGAAATAGATACGGTTAAGGGCAGATAATCTTTGGAAAATGTAATCTGCCACAAGACCCTGGGCTTTTATTTTGGATACTGAAATGACTGAAACATGGAAATCAGACATCACAAGGACTGAAGCCCAGTTTCAAATGGATTAAGATGCCATGTTCTTTCCATAATATTCTTCTCACAGCAAAGAAAATTCCTCTCTATAAGAAAATATTATCATCCATAACTTTGTATATTCTCATACACAGCAGTTAATATGCTGTGTATGACATTAAATATAAAATAATGAGGTATGCAAAAATATATAATGGCCAAACAGAAGAAAAATATAGCAAAAAAAGCAATCCACAAAAGATGTAGATATTAGAATTATCAAATGTGGTATTTAAAAATCATAGATTGATGTAATTATGCATTAATGTAATACTGTAGAAATTAAATAGCAAGATGAAGAATTATAGCAGAAGAAGAGATCTGTAGCAAAGGATAAAATGGAAATTCTAGAACTGAAAGTTACAATAATTCAGTGATTTGAATCATGGTTTTAACAGCTGATTAGACAAAGCTAAAGAAAGAATTCGTGAACTGGAAGATAAATTAGCATTAATTTGCGGAATAAAACAGACCAAATGATGACAATTCAGAAAAAAAAATGAGATAAAGCATAGTTAAAAGCATCTTGCATATACATACCTAAAATACCCATAAAAGAGAAGAGAAATAAAGGGACAAATTCAATAGATAACTGCTAAGGATTTTCTAAATCTGATGAAGGTCATTAAGCCACAGATTCAAGAAATTCTAGACACTGCAAGAAAACTGCATGTTTTAATACTTATTTCATATTAAAATATCTAAAACCAGAGGTAAAGAGAAAATATTAAATACAGTTAGAGATTTTTAAAAAGGATGTTACCATTCTGGGATCAAAATGATAGAGGTGCCTGACTTTTCATTAGAAACGTGAAAGCTAAAGTCAATGGAAGAATTATCAGTGCCCCGAAAATAACTGATATTCTACTATTTTTATACAGCAAACTGTTACTCAAAAATAAAGTCGAAATAAAGACACTTTTATATAAAGAAAACCTTAGAATATGTCACCAGCAAACCCATATTAAAAGAAATATTTCCAGCTTCATCCATGTCCCTGCAAAGAGCATGAACTCATTCTTTTCCATGGCCACATAGTATTCCATTGTGTATATGTGCCATATTTTCTTCATCTAGTCTATTGTTGATGGGCATTTGGGTTGGTTCCAAGTCTTTGCTATTGTAAATAGTGCTTCAGTAAACATACATCTGCCTGTGTCTTTATAGAAGATCAGCTAGGTACATATTATCAGCTCCATTTTGCAGATGAGAAAGGAAAGCCCAGAGAAAGTAAAGGATTTGCCCAGCTTCACACAGAGAACAAGTGGTGGAGCAGGGATTCACACCCAGGCTGCAGAGGAAGTGGTGGCAGAGGACCAATCATGCATTTTACATCATCATCACCCTTGTTTCTTGAATTTTTACAGTGGGTTATGTGTTTGTATACTGAAAACATTTGCCAATTCATACACAGGTTACAATACGTGGTGAGAATAGGGTTATTTTGTTTTTGTTTGTATTTATGTGCATCTAATTATGTATCCATTATGAACATGATATCGTATGTAATAAGAAAAAATATAATAAACACAATTTTGAAGCACACACACAAAAAGAAAGGAAACACTTTTTAAGAGTGTTTCCATGCAGGAGGAAACTGATCCTGGATGCAAACAGAGAGATTGAGAATGCAGAACAAACAGTAACTATGGGGGTAGCTCCAAATGACTGTTGATTCTGTAAAATCATGATAACTACTTTAAGGTGAAATATAGAAATAACTGAAATATATGACAGCATAAAAAACACATGTAGATATACAGTAAGTAGAAGTAAACTAGTCTAAATTTTTGCATTGTCTAGAATGTCATAAAAGTAGTCATTTGTTCTATATTCCTTTTTCTTATTTATTTTCCTTTTCAAAATCATTTAATTATTTTCAGTCAGTGACCTCCTACATTAGCTTGTTAGTTATACGTTATTTCACTACTCATTTAGTGGATACCACAGAGATTATCATCTGTAGTTTGTACATAGAATGAATAGCAAGATCTATATTAGTAAGGCATAATAATACTAATGCAAAGAGGCAAAATAATCCAATTAAAAGACAGAGACTTTCAGACTGTATTGAAAAAAAACCTATTTGCTATATGCTACTTATGAGACATGCCATAATTATAAAGATGCAGAAAATTTGGACATAAAGAGTTGGAAAGACATTCCATACCATCCCTGATATAAATTTTTACACTGAAGAACAGCAATTAAAGTCAAAATGTGTGGGAAGAAGTACAATTAAAGTCAATGCTTTGTGGGAATAATGAGAAACTAGAAATGAGTGGTGTTAGAAGTGGATGAGGCATTTTTTTAAGTTGGTAAAAATGTTATTAAGATTTTTTATAACATTTTATTATGAAAAATTTTTGAAAATGCAGAAAACTTGAAAATTTTGGAGAATTGATGTTTATAACCCTACTAACTAGATTCTACACATTTTGCTGCATTTGCTTTATCACATGCCTATTCATTTTTCTGTTCATTCTTTCATCTATTTTTTTCCCCCAAATTTCAAAGTTAGTTACAAGCATCAGTGAATACAGTGTGTTTTTGTACTAATGGGAATAACTCAGAAGAGAGAAACATCTTTTGATGATTCTAAGAAAGAGTGGTAAAATCGCTGGAACATTGTCCTTGAAAACTTAGGATGGATAGGGATCATGTGAGAAAGTAAAAGCTGTAGGGAGGACCTCGGGCACTTTATTAAGAGGAAAGTTTCATGGGGGAAAGTCAGAGCATAAAGGTCAGGGTCACGTGGTGGGCAGAGGTGATAATAGGGTATGTGGATATTCTTAGTTCTACCTTTTCCAGAAATATTAAACACGATGTAGGAAATGAGCAGCAGGGAATAAAGTTGGCAAAGACAGAATTGGATTCAGGATTGAGGAAAAGTTATGAAGTAATCATGGGGCTAAATAAAAATAAGGATTTTAGAGCAGGGTACATGGTTATGACTATTTTCTTATGGTACAAATGTAGCTGCCTTAGGAAAAATTGAAGGCAATGCTTTTTTTTTTACAATATTTTATTATTAATATAGAGTTTGCACATACTTATATGACTAGAGTAATAATAATGTTTCAGTAACATTATTCAAAGACATGGACAGGAGTATCTTCTTCTCACTTAGACAACCTCACAGCAACCATAAACTTAATGTTTTTTGTAGTGTTGTCAAATTGCCTCACCTAATTTAGAAATGTTACACATAAAGGGAGACATTTAATGTCTGTGAGTTAGGAAAACTATTCATAACATCCTTTTATGCTGAGTAAAGTTCAGAAAGAAAAAATGTTTAGACCATCCACCAAAGAAAAAATGTATTATGAAATAACAACACTCAACAATTTGATTTTCTGACATTCATTGGGTGGCATTATGACTGCAATCACATCTCCAGCGCTTTTATTCTCCAGAAATTATAAACAAGATGAAAAAGGTTTTAGAATTTATTTTTGACTCAGGGCAAGGAAAGTTATGTACTTTTTTGTCAACGATTTGAGCTTGACTCAGTATATTTTCTACAACTTAGTATTTAAGTTTCATTTCTGTTTTTGTTTTTTACATTGGAAAATGATTTCACATGTGAATAGAGGATGTCAGGGAAAGAACAAATTATAAGCCTCAAAGCATAACTAGTGATTCTGTTGACATCGTAATAGACTACTTGAGTGTTAGATGTTAGTGAGGACTTTTTGGAAAGACTCTGTTTTTCTTCTGTGTCAATTAAATTAGTTATTGTTCCAAATTCTTTCATGCCCCCACATGAAGAACTAAAAGTAATTTTAATAGAAAGTAGAGAACAAGTGGCTTCCTTAAAACTTCTGTGTTTAAGAACTTCTGACTTAACAACGACTGGGAGTCTAGAAAAGAACAATTTTCCTTGACTCAGTTGTGAATTGTTTTGTGATTCATGGCAAACGCAGGAAACAAAACACAGGCATCTCTTGTTAAAGGAAAATTACCCACTTTATATCAGCCTAAAGCGGCATCATTTAGTGAGATCTCCAAGGCCATATGAAACCAAGCCTTTTTTTTTTTTTTTTGGTATTGTGGCCAAAAAAAACAAAAAATCTGCTCTTTCACATTACTTTTTTTTTTTTATGTTACATTTAAAGAAGTACTAAGAAGACTTAGAGTTTTAATAACTGCTAAGCTCCATTCCATTATGTTTGGAAGGTCATGATTTATTTGCATTCACTTACAAGTACTTGGGGTTAGGGCAGAGTTGTCACCTTGAACATACCTTAATGTATGCAACTACTGATTAAAATAATCCTAGAACAAAGCTTAAATCATTAGACTGACATTTTTTGGTTGTTTTTAAAGTAGAAGAGGAGATTTTATGTTTATTTTTTATTTTATTATTATTATTTTTTGAGACAGAGTCTCACTCTGTTGCCCAGGCTGGAGTGCAGTGGTGTGATCCTGGCCCACTGCAACCTCCACCTCCTGGGTTCAAGTAGTTCTCTGCCTCAGCCTTCCAAGTAGCTGGGATTACAGGCACCTGCCACCACACCCAGCTAAGTTTTGTATTTTTAGTAGAGACTGGGTTTCACCATCTTGGCCAGGCTGGTCTTGAGCTCTTGACCTGGTGATCCACCTGCCTCAGCCTCCCAAAGTGCTGGGATTACAAGCATGAGCCATTGAGCCCATCCAGAGGAGATTTTATTTCTTATAAAGGGTTATAGCCTGCAGACTAGCTATCCTGACAGGCTGGTAAGCCAGAAACAAATACTTTAAGGGATGGGCAAAAGGAACAGGAATTTATGCTGAGCAGGGTGGCTGAATATACATATTCAGTAAACTATAGGAGGAGTCATGAATATTTATGAAAGGAGAAACATGCACATGAGCAATTAAGCTTCAAGCCTCCCCATGGACTCCATGTACAAAAAATGACAGCATTAGCATGAACCGACGGTGGAGTTTTCAGCCCTCTGTCATCAAAACTTGAGGAAGAGGACCTGAAAATTCTTACTGTGTGTTCTCCATAGACTGGCCAGGACCACTCTATGGTCTCTTATCAGGCAAAAAAGGGAGGGGCAGCATGCAGGTTTCAGTTTAGCCCTTAGAGAAGAATGGTTAATGGCAGTTAGACAGGGGCAGGGTGTATAATGAGGCATGTCTGACCTCCTATCTTGTCTTGGCTGAGAACTCAGTTTTCAAGATTACTCTGGGGTCCCCTTGACCAAGAGGAGGTCTCCTCAGTCGGTTTGGGGGCTTAGGATTTTATTTTAATTTCTCATTTTCTCTCTTTTGGCCAATATTTCCCAGAGGCAGCATTAATGGCTAAACCTTTATTTTTCTCACGTATCATTGCCAGGACGGTGTGGCTACCTGCCCCACATCTATCCTGTCCATTGGTGGGTCCCCTATGGACAAGGGACTTAGAGCCAAAAGACTTACAGCCAATTAAACACTCTAGGTCATATGGGAATGGAAGTGGCAAGCATTCATCAACCATTAAAACCTTTAAAGCAATATAAAAGGCAAAAAATCAAAAAGCAAGGTTACAAAGTTGCCTTATAAGTTCAGTGCATTAAGCGACTGTAATCTTGAACTCAGTTCAAGGCTTCTAGCCATTAGCTATATAAAACATAAGCATTCTGTTAAAACCTTTTAAGCCAAGGAATTTAGAGATTTTATTGTGCCACAATGCTTTTTGCGGTCTCCACTGATTCATCCTAAGGTGGCTGAAAAATTTATATCTTTATTTGTATAAACCCCATAACTGAGAACTGTGATAGCCAGAAGACTCTGTCACCAGGTATCTTGATATCCTCTTGGTAATTATTTTTTAAGTCTGTGAGAAGCAGGAAAGTTTTTATGATTGGCATGGATGAAAAGGTGCCACATAATGGCCCAGGAGGCAAAGTTTCTCAGTCTTTCAGTTGTTTAGGCATGTGTGTGCCCATTCTTGATTTGGAGGTTCTTAACTAATTCTGTCCCTCAAAGTCGAATCTCACATGCCCATCTCTTTCTTCCACAGCAGTCCCTGGGCCTAGAGGGAAGATACTTCTATAGTTTTAGCAATAGGGCATTGGCAATGAAAACGAGATCAGGCCCAGCGAGATTCCAAATGTGGGAGATTCTCAAGCTTATTTGAATAATCTCTAGTCTTTTGAGTACCTTGAGAATCACTTGTTGTTGGAAGACTCTTCTTCTATAGCTTAATTTTGGCAAGTTAATATGGGTCTTTGAACTAAGACAAGCAGGTTTCAACACAGTTTCCAGAATCCTCTGTCGAAAGACAGATATTCAAGAGACATTAATTACTATCTTATCTAATCCACTTGGTAAATAAGATTATAGATCTAAAAATAATAAAGTTGGAGTGTCAGAGATGGTCAAGTCAATACCGTCATTTTACAAATGAAGAAATCTAGGACCAAAGAGAACTGGTTTGCTCAGGGTCACATGGACAATCAGTAAACTCATAGTCATTTTTAAATCATAGGGCATGTCAATATGAGTCTTAACAATTTAAAAAGAATTTACCAAATTTCATCTGAATCCTAATTTTAAAAATCCAAAGCCACCAAAATGTTAGTTTAATTAGAGTGTGAAAATAGTTTCTCCATAGTTAAGCAATGTCACTACTGACAAACTTTGTTGAGCTGCAGTCACTGCTACTTTAAACTTCCAGGCGTTAAAAGCAGAATCAGAGATGCATCTCCATTTCTTGTATATTATACACCCACATGTTCTTCTGGAAACTCTGCCTGCAGTTCTGACACTCTGTCAACACAAGCCATCAAGTTTAGCTGCTTATAGTTTCCTGGATATCAAGCACATGTAAGTAGGAATTACATATTTGAGTTGCCTTTTCAAATGTATTACAAGAACATTCAGTCTTCAGGTCTGTGATCTAAGTATCTGATTGCATTGCAGACCTCCTTGCCTGACCTTCTAGATGGTAACTTTTGTGACATTAAGCCAAACCGTGAGGCCAGGCCTGGCCTCATTCTCAAACACACTTCTTTTTCCTCCAAAGCATTTGAAACTTTGTCAATATAGAACCATTCCTTTGGTTTCTAAAATAGGCCCTTTCGATCTTCCAGAGTATATTGTTTAAAAAATTAGTACTTTGCATTGTTATACAGATTTACAAATTATGCATCACTTTCACATATTTTTTTTCAGTTGAAACTCAACAAATAGATTTTCTTTATAAGTGACATTCCAAGAGGATGTAGTTTAAATAGTCTGCCCAAGGAACAAGCAGTAAGAAGCTATAGTCTAGAAAATTTCTAAAAATCACAGAACCATTCAACATTAACTTGCTTTTTATTATTTCTATGTTATAGCAATTCTAAACAGTCTTACTGATAAAATATTTCTGTCCAAGAAAGCTTTCTTTCTTCTGTTTTCTTTCTTTCCTCCCTCCCTCACTTCTTTCCCTCCCTCCCTCCCTTCCTTCCTGGTGGCTGTGGTTGCTGTTGTGTTGTAATAACTTATATGTAAGCTTCAGATGAGTACATTTTAGATTATAAGCACTATTTTTTACATGGGAGTTAGTTTGGATAATTCTGAACCACACCGTTGGTTCGTAAACTGTGTGTTTGTTTCGAGAATATGTTTAATGAAGTTCTTATCATTTTGGAATTGTTCCAGTTCTGTTTAGATACAGTTCATATCTCCACAACTAGTAGTACTATATATTCCTACATTTAGACAGTAAATTGGAAGTGGAAAAATGATAGTACCAGGATTTTAAAATGAAACTTGAATTGTTTCAATACTTTCTTCTTTGTTTTTTTGCTTGTTTGTTTTGGGATGGAGTCTCACTCTGTTGCCAGTTTGAAGTGCAGCGGCTCACTGCAACCTCTGCCTCCTGGGTTCAAGTGATTCTCCAGCCTCAGCCTCCCAAGTAGCTAGGATTACAGGCGTGTGCCACCACGCCCGAGTAGTTTTTGTATTTTTAGTAGAAACAGGCTTTCACCATGTTGGCCAGGATGGTCTTGATCTCTTGACCTTGTGATCTGCCCGCCTTGGCCTCCCAAAGTGCTAGGATTACAAGCATGAGCCACCACACCCAGCCTGTTTCAATACTTTCAGTGTATGTGACCACTTGAATTTTGTTTCTCAAATTTAAAATAGTGACACAATGTGTGAGTTGCAACAAATAATATTTTCATTTGGCAAGAGAACATTTAAAAATGATTGTACATACAATATAATTGTTAGTACAGAGGGGTGCCTCTTACAGTGGTTAAACTAGGGTTGCCTCTCTTCAGGAGAATAATATTCGGGGGTAATTCCTTCCCAAAATATTAGTGGAAATTATTTGCTAGTTCAATCAGCACAGAGTTCTTTGGGAACGAGGTAGGACACAAGCAGCAGACAGCAAGATACCAAAAGGGAATGTGTGTATGTGTGTACATGTGTACGTATGGGGGTATATGTGTATGTGTGTACACGTGTGCATATGCGGGTGCATGTGTGTGTGCACGTGTGCATATGCGGGTGCGTGTGTATATGTGTACACGTGTGCATATGTGGGTGTGTGTGTATGTGTGTACACGTGTGCATATGGGGGTATGTATATGTGTACACGTGTTCATATGCTCTTGAAATAAATGTAGCCTACTCCACACACTTTGGCCCTGATAAACATAATCCCCATTTTGGAGACAGGAAACTAAGATCAGATTGGCGAAGAAGACTTCTTTGAGGATATTTATCTCAGCAGTACAGCAGTTAAGGGCAGTCTTCTACTAGCCTGTCACATTTGCTGAAGTTTATAAAAGTGAGTAGAAAGCACCTAATTCTATTTGATCCTCCTATGTGATGAAATTGAGTGGTGACCAGGATTTTTGGTGAACTGATACATTTTCTGCACTTATTTGTTAGATTGTGATTTGGCTCAGTAACTTAAATAAATTTTGTACCAGAAAGTATAGTACTAACTAAAAAACTAAAAAGCCACCTTTCCCATATGTCTGTAGGACATACTGACAAGCTAGTTTTCATAAATTTTCCAAATTAAAATGATAATAATGAATAAAATTATAAATCAAAGTATGGAAATACAGACTGATGAGCATAAATGAGCAACAGCAAGGCTCTGTCATTTACCTGCCCTATGACCTTGGAGAATTTACTTCAATTTTCCATTCCAGCTTCATCAATAAGATGAGGATCATAAAAACATGAACCTCATTGTTTTTGTTTTAAAGAATAAATTTTACACATAGATGATAAGTAAGATAATAGATAAGTGGTTATGTTGGTACTTAGTACACTGTAAGGGCTTCATATTAGCTACTAATTATAATCAATATTACTCTGAAATTTATCTTAAATTCAGGGCCAAAAGTCTCTACATAAAAATTATACAAAGATCCATATTTATAGCATAATGGGATGAGAAAATAGGGTATTCCCATATGACTCAACTTTGCAAAGTTCTTTTTTTTTAATCAAAATATTGTATGTTGAGAGACCTCTCAAAAAGACCCTCCACATTAGATAGATACCCTAACAGTACCCTGGGCCTTTTTGGAGGGGGTCTTTTCTGATTTTTTTTCTTTTTAAATCAACCAAAAAAAATTTGGTTATAAAAGCCAGGAAATATTTTCCAATGAAAATTTAGTCCAAAAAGAAAAAAATGTGTATATATATATACACACACACATGTGTGCGTGTGGCTAAGATCATGCCATTGTACTCCAGTCTGGGAGATAGAGCAAGAATCTGCCAAGAAAAAAAAAAAAGAGGAATTTGGAAAGAGTATTGCAAACGATGTAACAAGAACAGGACTCTGATACTCAAAATAAGCATGGCATGCATGGGGTACTCAAAGTCTTTCATTCTGTGGAATCAGAGGTGATGACTGAGTGAGTTGGGGGTTGCAGTGCAGGGATAAGCAAACTATGACCTTCCCAGGACCAAGTTCTGACTGCTGTCTATTTTGTATGGCCCGCCTTTTTACATTTTTACATGATATTTTTAAAAATATAAAAGTAAACTATCATGATGTGAAAAATATCTGAGATTCAAATTTCAATGTTCATAAAGTTTTATTAGAACACAGCCATACCCACTTTATTTTGTGCTGTATATGGCTCCTCTCATGCTACAATAGCAGACCTAAGTAGTTGCAACAGAGACCATATGGTCTACAAAACCTGAGATATTTGCTATTTGGCCTTTGTAAGAAAGAAGTGTGCTGGTTCCCACTATAGAGGATAAGAGGTTGCCGTGGAGTCAGATCATGAAGGACCCTGTACTTCACATGGAGAGATTTTGATTTTAATTCTGAAAGGCAATGGGGAGTAGCTAAAGGGTTTTAAGTGCCTTCATATTTCTTAGGTTGGTTCTTAGTTAATTTGCCTCCTTTCATATTTTCTTGTTTCTGGGGAACCGCTTTTACCTATGATGGTATTGTTAACTCTGAGACTATTTCTGGAGTTTTGTAAGTCAGCAGTTATAGCGTTTATAGGTTGCCCCTTTTATAATGTAGAACTTGCCTAAATTGACTGGTTTCCTGTTTGAAAGTGGGGCTAGACTTCACTATTATGCAATTTAGACTGTCACCTTACGTTACCGCTACAAAAGTCTAAACTGTGGGCTTAATGTGATGTTAAGTTCTGGGTCCTAAAGATGTGTGGGCCCTTGTCCTCTCTGTAGTCCTTCACACCCAGCAGAGGCCAGTGGGTATTACTGGTCAAGAATGTTTGTAGTTACCCTTAGAGAAAACACTTAATGCAGAGGAAACACTGGAGAAAGAATGCAGGGAAATAGAGAACAGTTGTGTCCAGACATCTAGAATCTGAAACAGAAGAGAAATCTGGAGAGCTTGTCATAGCTCTGTGGAGCAATTAGTCTTTCTCCAACTAACCAGAGAGGCTTTTTTCTGCTACGTTTGACAAGTGGGTGAGTTCTAATCTGCATGTTTATTTTGAAATGTTGCTTACCCACGAATTAAACATCTGATTGAAAAGGAGTTTCAAAAATCTATTATTTGACAAGAGTAGCTTAAAAGATGATAAGTGATTATTAGGTGTTTTTTTTTTTTTCCAAACATGCAATAAGGTGATTATAATCAGTTAAAGAGATGGGTCATTCAATTTCTCTTATGTGTAAATGTTTCTGAACATATTCTTACCATTTACCTATATGGAAAGTGAAATCTTTTCTCCTAATACCTATTTGCTCTGGGTCTCCACAGACAGGGAGAAACTTAGTGGGTGCCAATGTTGATATTTCCCCTGCATTTTCACAGTTAGACTGTTAAATTAAACTCTCAATTCTGAATTTTATATACTGCCTCCTGATTAGGTACATTTGCCAATCCTGCTGTTAATTTTAATTTTTATTCTTCTTAATTATTAAACATGGAAAAATTTTGAACTGAATTATTTGTATTTATTTGAATGTTGGTGAAGTTTTTAATTTAGAGCAAACTTTTAAATATTAGCAAAAAATTTTAAGGACTTTACATTAAAATCTCTTATTCTGGTAACAGACAAAAGTTAATGATTAAAACTTTTAATATGCATCCAAAAATATTACAGTACTTTGTATTATAGTGAATGAAAGAATTTATATGCATAGTAATGATTTCATTTTATATTTTCATATATGATTTTGTTTTTAAATTTATAAGTGACAAGTTTTAGATCTCTTTAAGGTTATTATTGCTAGAAAGTTAACATATATACTTAGTGAAAGAAATTACTTTAAATATATGACATTTATGCACATACAGATACATACATGGGGATATATACATACATGTGCATATATAAATATATATTCATCATTGTATTTTTAGCATCAAGCACTTGACACATCATTTCATAAATATAAATTTTGCAAAATAAATTTGGAGATGTGAAACTTTCACTTAAGTCAGCCCTTTAAGAGGTTCATTGCCTAGTGAATCTTATGTATAAATTAATAACATTTTTTAAATGCCAGAGAGTTGTGATTTCTTCTCTTCCTTTATTGTTCCTATCACAGAGGATTCCCTTGTGTGGGTAAAAGAAAATACATTTTGACTTTACCATCTTCCATTGTGTGACTGATTTTAAACTTTTTTGTGCATATTTTCAACGTGATCTTTTCAAATCTCAATGTTTAACTGTAAATATCCTAGAGAAACTGCAAAGCACTGTCTGGCATATGTTCTGAATATATTCGCTTGTGCTTCTTTAAGATCTGAGAATCATAAAAAGTAGAGAGTTTTCAGCAGTGCTCTCTCTGCCCCTTTCAAGCAGAGCCCTGCACTTTGTCTACGTTTATACAATGAATGCTATTTAATATTTGTCTAGGAAAAAGTATTTTGATGCTCAGATGTATGGGAAACTTCTGGTCTAGACTAGTGTTTATCAAGCTGGGGCAATTTTAAGAACCTCCTCGCTACCATTGGGGATATTTGTCAATGTCTAGTTATATTTTGACAGTTACATCTGGGTGAGTACTACAAGCATCTAGTGGGTAGAATCCAAGGATGCTGCTAAACATCCTTCCATGCACTGGACAGTTCCACTCACTGCTCCTCACAACAGAATTGTCTGACCCACAATGTTAATAGTGCTGAGGCTGAGAAATCCTGTTGTAGACTAATTACAGTATTTCCCCCCGCCATCCCTGGTTTTGCTTTTCATAGCTTTGGTTACCTGGGGTCAACTGTGGTCTGAAAGTATTGCAGAATTTTGAGAAAGAGAGAGAAACAGAAAGAGAGAGAGACAGACAGATACCACATTTATATAACTTTTATTACAGTATACTGTTATGGTTGTTCTATTTTATTATTACTTATTGTTATTCATCTGTGACTATGCCTAATTTATAAATTAAATTTTGTCGTAGGTATGTATGCATAGGAAAAAACAGTATACATAGGGTTCAGTACTATCCATGGTTTCAGGTGTCCACCGGGGTTCTGGAACATATGTATGCATAAACTCAGGAGTTTTTCCAAAACGACTGTATTGATTTTGCTGATAGGAAAACTAGACAATGAAGTGGAAAGATTTGTTCAAATACAGTTTATTTTATGCTTGAGTCCAAGTCTTTATATTCTTTTTACTGTTTGTCCTTTACTTGAAGACCCATATGAAATGGCAATTTGGATAGAAAAATAACATTACCAAAATGTAAATCTTAAAAAAAATAACATTTTATACTGTATTGCATAGGCTTCTTTGCAATAAATATTTCTCTATTATCTAGCACACTGCCTGTAACAGAGATTAGAAAGAGTATGCTTGTTTGAAAAGAGCTATTCAGCTGAGGAGATTGAGAAATAAATAATTATGAATCAATAAGTAGTGTGCTAAAATATTTATGGAGTGCTAGGTGAATGCAGACGAGGGAGGAAGCCATTAGGTCTTGAGGTGGTCTGGGGAGAAGAGGACAAGCTACAGAGAAGAGGTCATATCTAAGAAGGGACCTGGGCCCAGTGAGGTGGCTCACGCCTGTAATCCCAGGAGTTTGGGAGACTGAGGTGGGTGGATCACCTGAGGTCAGGAGTTTCAGACTGGCCTGGCCAACATGGTGAAACCCCATCCCTACTAAAAATAACAAAGTAGCCTGGCATGTTGGTACACGCCTGTAGTCCCGGCTACTTGGGAGGCTGAGGCAGGAGAATCGCTTAAGCCCGGGAGGCAGAGGTTGCAGTGAGCCAAAATGACGTCACTGCACTCCAGCCTGGGTGACAGAGTGAGACTCCACCTTAAAAAAAAAAAAAAAAAAAAAAAAAAGAAGAAGAAGAAAAAGAAGGGACCTGAAGAGTAAACAGAAGTTTTTCAGATAAAAAAGAAGAAGGAGTGGATATTCTTGGTGGAGATAACCATATGCCAAAGGCATGGAAGAGTCAAAGGCCTTAGTATGGTCTTATTAAAAATTAGCATGAGCGGATTTCCAGTTTCCCTAAGAGAGATTACTTGAGAGTAAATGTGCGTTTGGGCGAAAAAACCTTTCCCCCACCAAGATCCCACTTAAATATGGGTTTGGGGAAAAAAACCTTTCACCCACCAAGATTCCCACTTGTGTACCATAGTGCTTGAAGTTTCACTGTTGGAAATTCTTCCCATTTGGTTTAAAAATTGCCCTTTATTTACCATCATCTTTAAGGAGGAAAGGTATGTCCAGATACTTTATGTCTCTGAAGGACCTTCAGGAAACAAAATATATTTATGAAAATGCAACTGACTCACATGGCAGTAAGAGTCCCAGATGGCTGAGGAGGTAAAAGTGAGTACAAGCAGAGCCTTGAAGGAATAAGAAAATCTGGGGTGGTGGGCTGGCACCCAGGGCATAGACACCTAATTCCTACTTTTACCAACATTGAGTGGGCATTCTTGTGATATTTTCATTAACGAAACTTTTATATTTTTGGAGCCATGTATTTTCACTTTTACTTTATTTCTTTGAAGTTAATTGCCCAGAGTGGAATAAGCACCTTTATCCAATATGGTAAGGTGTCCTGGTTACCTCATCTGGTCCCTCTGTCACAGAATCCTGACTACACAGAGCTTGTTAGTCAAGGGAAAATTGATGCAAGTATATATTTAACATATGACCCTGGAGGAATTCCTACTTTGTATGTTATAAAACACAGAAAGAATCAGGACCACCATTTGCACGTTTGGGTTCTTTTTATCAATCATGGAAAGGACCCCTCTGCATGACCATTTTGAAAGGCACTGCCTTCGCCTCGCTCAGCACCTGTGCTGGCTCCAGTTACTGGCTTGGTGAAAAGAAGATGGTTGGATTTCAGACCCACTTGCACCCCTCCAACTAAATGCCTTTGTGCTTACCATAAACTGTCATGGTACACAGGGACCCTAACAAGAATGAACTGAGAGGCATAATCCATATTGCATATGGGTAATATACACAGTGTAATTACACTTAAAGAACAGCCGTGTGGTTTTTTTTTTTTTTGTGGGCATATCTGTGTGAGTCCATGTATTTACAGAATTATGTCAACTATTAACCTCTCACCCCACCTCACTAAGAAAGTGAGAAACACCTCGACAGATGTAGCTTTGGTAACTTCTTCAGTCCTAGTCTGTATATTTCCTACATTGGCATACTTTTTTGCTTTATCTAAGCCCTTTACTACACAGAGGAGTTTCTGTGACTTTTTCTATAATTACATTCTTCCTACAATGTCATTATCAATACCATTTCTAAGTTTAGCCATAGTACTTATATCTGTTTTACTCCTTCAGAACTCTCATAAAGAAGCCCATGCTTCGTCTATACATTACTTTTCTGCACAGTTCTACTGCACTGTCTTCCTCCCCACCACACCCATCCCAAAACACTGTCCAGTGAGGTCGTGGAAATAGACACTTGCATCCAACTCTTTCTTTTGACAATTCGAGAGACTTTCCAGATTGCGTGGACTCTGAGGATAGCTCCCTATATTGTTTCAATGACATTGAACTCTAGATACCCTGATCCTGTGTATCTTCTCTAAACACATGTCCTTCCTCAAGCCATTTGGGAATTTACCATGTCAATTAATCTTCAACAAGGATTTAGAGCTTACTGTGTGCCAAGTCATTAACCATTAAATTACGGACCTTTCACTTGTACATTTTCACAGTAATATAACATTTAAAAAATGCCCAAGTATTGTGGTAATGCCTACTGATTGCTAGTTAGATCAAGTGATTGGACAGGAAGTGACATTATGCCGTTTGATTTCTTACGGCATGTTTGTACAGTGTACTATGCTTATTTCAGTGTTTCACTCTTGCCCCAGTAGTTCAAGTTGCTCTTCTCAAAGCTGTAATACATTTTCCTATGTTGACTTTTATCTCTTTGATTACAGCATGTTGATTAGTACCCCCCAGTAGGTAGGTGGGAACCTGCGTATGATTGTTTTCCTTTTCATCTGATTTATATTCCTTCTTCTCTTTCTGTGATGTTGAGTAGAACTTTATTTCTGTTTTTACTTGATCTCTCAATGTTTCATGTGATCTATGTTCTGGTTTCTCAGTTTTCACACCCTGTTCAGCCACTTTAAATATCTTAAAACTTCTATCTATGCTTTCATAAATAAACATTCAAAATGATTCAAAAATTTAAAAAATTACAAAATGCTTTAAGCAGTAAACTTTATACCTTTACATACTATATTAAATTAAAAATATGTTATTTAACTTGCAATATACTGTAATTTTTATAAAGATAATTTAGGATAACTTTGCAAAGAATAAGATAAATCTTCAGAAAATTATATCATTTTTGTAAGGAGTTACCATACACTGTCATTTTAATGACAATTTTTGCAAATTAATATTGATATAGTTCATCTTGATCAAAACATATTTGCATATATGGACCATTGCTTGAGATGAGTTCTCCTTTTCTATGAGAGATGATAGAACAGGTTTAGAAATCATGGCAGTCTTCCTGGCCAGAGATAATAATGTACTGCTTAACCTTGTACAAAATCTTTTCCTTTCTAAAATTGAATAATAAATTGAAGAGAGTCCTTGATACTCTTGACCTGTTATAGTTTTACATGTTTAGTCTGATGATTTCTATTTCAATTAGGAGTCCAGAGTGGGATAAAACTGAAAAGTAAGATAAATTTTATTTCCTATACTGGTCCTTACACATCACAGCTGGGGCCTTTAATTACCGTATCAGCTAATGAAGTGCCATCTATGTCTTGAATCAAGAAGGTTTTGACCCTAGGGAAGGTGACAGCTCTTACATTTAAACTTAGCACTAGGAGAGTTCTAGTAGTTACTCAAAGGCCATTTTATCTGAGGATGAAGAATTTAACAAAGAAAGAAGTCCTAATATCATCTGCCTTAAAATTACTATGAAAAGAGACAGAGAGGGGAAGAAGAAAAAACAATTACTTATGAATAAATATATAAGGAATATTGAGTACATAAAAGATATACCAGGGACTCAGGGGAATGGGAAAGTCATCGCACTCTCTGAGCCTCAATATTTCTGTCAGTAATGTGGGGATGAGCTGCATGTCTTACAGGGTTACTGTAGGGATGAGGGGTAATATGATAAAGTACTTGGCACTGCAAAACAAAGCAAATTTTGGCTCAGCAACTGTGGGCAAATTTTACAGAGGGCAGAAACAAGTCAGAGGACAATTGCAATAGTCTCAGCAGGAAGTGATAATGGAGAAATAGGATGGGGTAGGGTTGGGGTACAGAGCCAGACCGAAACAAGGAAGAGTGGGAGAGATATTAAAGTCACAGAATCAAAGGCATTGCAGCCCCTTTTGTGAGGCCAAATGGGGAATTGGGACAATGACAGATATTAACAAGAACAGAAAATACCCGATCAGGGATGGGCATTCAAGGGAGAGGAGAAAGCAGAATAAGTTCTGGTTTTGACATATACGGTTTGAAGCTCAAGAATGGCACCCATTGGCTGCTAACACTGGACTGGTCATTTTTCACCAAAGTGGAGCTTGGTGAGGAAAGAATCCCAATATTTGTCTCTCTTGAATTCTGAAAACCTGTTCACATCAAAAGAAATAACGTTTTCTGAATCATCCTGCAGAATTGGTGGGAAGACATTAGGCACTGTGTCTTTGAGCCTGTCAGCTTGTGCCTGATTAATTCTGAGTAGTTATATTTCTTCTAAAGCATTATTTTTTTAAAAAAATGGATGAGACTCTCAGTTGCCTTAACTTATGAAGATGTAAAGTACATCTTTCCTTAATGTTGCTATTGCTTTTATCCACATTATTACAACTCATGATCATCTCACTAAATTCATATTTAAAAATTCTATATTTCTAATATGCTTACACTGAGTTACTGGCTCCAACCTTTATGAGAAAGTGCTCACACCTATTTTGAACTGTCTAGGGATATATATGAAGGACAGATTATGATGTTTGTAGGAAGAAATGTTATATTTGTCAGTCATGAGAGATTGTGAAGGGAAGTGTTTCCATTTCCACCCAATGGAGAGTCTTTAGAGTTGTGGGAGACACATTATACCTGGTGAGAACATTTAGTTTAAACATTTTATTTTTATTACTTCAATTCTTTTTTTTTCTTTTTTTCTTTTTTTTTAACCTCAATCTTTTTAATCAGAGATGCCACCGAGGTGTTTGCAAGGCCTGTAAATTAGTTTCAGCCACAAGCCAATCAGCTTTCAAATATGGCAACCTGGTGTAAGAGGAGAAAGTTGGTGTGTGTATGTTTGTTTGTGTCATGTGTGTCTGTGTGTTGTGTGTGCTTATGAGCTGTCTGTGAGTATACATATTCTTGCTTAGTGATATAAATGCCCTCTACTTTCAGAGAAAAGTCTAGGTAGACTTAATACCCCACATCAATGTTTCCATAATTTTTTATTTTCCTTTTCAATTTGAGCTATTGTTTATCCACAATACTTTATAAGCTGAATGTATTTTTAGCAAAATAATGCCTTTTTGCATGAAACACAATCATATACACTGCTGCTAGCTGAACAAGAGGAAAAGGGATGTTGGATTATTCCTAAAATGCCCTCATTTTCTCCTTTTTGTTTCAAAGGTTAGATATTGTTTGTAAAGAAGTGTTAAACAAAAGTAGGCACTCCATGTACTTATTTTGGACTGTGTGTAGCTGTAAAGCAGAATGATAACTTTAGCTTAGTTTTACCGTTGTTTGAAATCAGAAAGCCTATGGCAGTCTCTCAACTGATATTATTTGATTTTTTTCCTTATATTTTTGTCTTGTGGGCAATGAGAATGGGCTGAAGATAAAGTGGTTTCAAGACTGTTGTTGACACTGCATTTTGCCCAATGGTGTTGCCTCATCTCTTCTGCTATTACTTTGCTTGGATTCCAGATATGCTGGAGGAGGAAAAAGTACCCAGTTCTTTTGCTCTCATCTGATTAATAGCTTTTGAACTTGAGCTGGCCTGATTTCTCTCTTTCTTCTCTGCCCAATCCCAGAAGGCAGAAGGAAGGAGGAATTGAGATAAAATAGATAAATACAAAAGACAACAAATATATTGCAAGGTCTTCCTAACTTTCTCTAATAATGGCAGTTGTTTAGTCCTTTCTATGTCATATTTTCTTCTTTTTTTTTTTTTTTTTGCAAATAAGAATGGGAATGTGTATATACAAATAAGGTAGGAAGGAGAAAAGACTCTGACTTCTGTATAGCTCATCAGAAAACTGTAGATTGCTAATTAAGAGCAGGGATTGGAGAGCTTTTTTCTATAAAGGGTCAGATAGTGAGTATTTTATGCTCTGTTGCCTGTATGGTCTCTGTTGCGGCCACTCAACTCGGCTGTTGTGGGGAGTAGCTACAGACAATATGTAAACAAATAGCTGTGACTGTGTTCCCATATAACTTATTCATGATAATTAAATTTGAATTTCATACTAGTTTCCGGTGCCATTGGATCATTATCCTTTTAATTTTTTAGCCATTTAAAAAGATAGATACCATTCTTTGCTCATAAGCCAAGTTAGAAACAACTGGTGGGCTAATTTTCACTCAGAGCTGTAGTTTGCCAACTGCAAAATAAAAAGAAAACATTATACTGTTCATGAGGTATTGATGAAAGTGACAATAATTGCATTTATTGAGCACTTACTGTATATAAGGCATTGTGCTGACTACTTTATATGTCACCTCAATCTGTATAGCATTTCTGTGTCAGACATCATTAGCTCAATCCTTAGCGAACTAATTGAAACTCAGGGAAGTTGAAAAATTTTTTAACTGTCACACTGTTTGGAGAGTCAAAAGATTTGTGTTCAGTTTCTACCCAGCAATGCAACTCTAGAAAAAACCCTTTGCTTCCTTGGATTTTCATCTCCTCGTCTGTAAAATTGATGTGCCATTCTTACTTTCATTGTCATGCAGTTGGGCTGAGGCTTATGTAATTCTCAAAGCTCTAAACAGCCGTGCAACTTTCGAAAATTATTATTAAGACTGTTGGACTAATGTATTTATTAAGTTGTTTTTTTCTCTAGCTGTAACATCCTAAATCAATTAATATTTGTTATCTAATTTTGAAGGAAAAATCATTCCCAAAATCCATGGGATGAGGCAATAGGATGAAGCAACTTGTCAATAAATGAAAGAGTGTAAATTGATTATGCAATTGGTAAAGAGAGACATTAAAGGACAGTGAAGAATGGCAGAAATCAGAAAAAAAATTATAATCAGGTAAGGTAGCTTTTAAAGAATAAGATGAGCTGGACAGGGTAAAGGTACGTTAATGTATATTAAAGAATCAGAAATATTTCTCAGTGCAAATTTCTACCATTGCCATGTATAACTGAGTCATAATTTACCATACTTGTTTTTGAAATTTGAAAGAATTTTTGGATGCAGTCTCAGGGATAATATTTAAGATATCATAGATAAATTAAGAACTCTGGATTTGCCATAATTTTCACAAAAGAAGAATACATTTTTTTCTAGAAACTCAGATTGGTATGCCTAATTAAGATGCCTAGCAATAGTCATCAACAGATTTTTAAGCAGCATGTATGTGGGTCCTCAAGGGGAAAACTCACTGGTATCCAGCCTGGGCTTTCTTTAAAATAAAAAGAAAGAGAAAGAAATAAATTTAGAGAAAACTGATTTCTCTTCATAGAGTGGACTTTTAAAACATTGAATCATGCTAAGCTTATTGAATATCATGGCAAAAATAATTGAATAAAATATTGGGTCAGATTTTTGATTCATTTCTCTCTAACAATCCGAAATAGCAATTCTAATGCAGTTCCACAAATTATCACATTCCCCTGAATCATTTGTTCATTCTAAAAATATTTAGCAGCCAGGCACAGTGGCTCATGCCTCTAATCCCATCTACTTGGGAGACTGAGGTGGGAAGCTTGCTTGAGGCCAGGAATTTGAGGTTGCAGTGAGCTGAGATAATGCCACTGCACTCCAGCCTTGGTGACTGCAAGAGTGAAACATAAATAAATAAATGTTAAAAAGAGTTTAAAGAACCTGTTCTGTGCTGGGAATTGCTGAAATTGCATGCAATATGTTGGTAAGCAAAACTGACCCAAATCTCTGCCCTCATGGGGATTACATCACTCCAGTACTGGTTCTGCTCTTCCCAGCTCTACCAGGGGTTCCAGCTGCCTTTGTTGCTAGTCACTTCATGTGACACAGTGATCTTGATAGGACATTGCACTTGAGCACCAATAGAAAGGTAAACAGGGAGGTAGGTAAATTTACGCTTAATTCCCTATTCATTAACATTTTTACCATTACTGTAGAGAGACTTGTAAGGCTTGACAGAAGATCTGACTCAATTGATGAAAATTAGTGTGTAGGCTAGGATAAAAACTTTTAAAAAGTACATTAATTATTACTTATGCCTAAGTTGAAATGAAAAGTACCCAATTACTTAAATTCTACCTATGAGCCCTTCATTGATTTATTTGCTTGTCTGTCCTGCTCCCTTGCCTGACCCTGCAGGAGGGCAGGTATTTACTCATATGTCTTTATGCATGAACAAGAAAGATTCCCCTTCCTCTGGGTGATCCTGGGCATGGGCTTTACCAAATAGAGCAAGAACCGAATTCCACCCTGCTTGTCCCTCCACCCAGTGCCTTTGTGTAGGGCACAACCTGGATGCAGCCTTGTCTTTCTGCCAACAGGGCTCATTTCCAAACCTGAGTTACACACTCTGGACTAGAGCTCTAGAGTTCCTGCAGGAAAGTCCATGCAACTTAAAAAAGCCTTCTGGGGCAGTTCTAGAGACCTGCTGCAAACCATGTGCATGTAATTAACACTGTAGTACTGAGCACTTAAAAATTATTGAGATGATATAGTTAACATTATATGTTTTTTACCACAACTTACTTGTTTTAAAAAAGCTGTATATAGGGCAAGTGTGGAATCAAGGCATTTGCTCCTCACTGGAGAATTGCAGTCATCCTGTTTATTTTCCCAGTTTGTCTTCCCTATATCAATTGTATTAGACATGTACTGACTTCTCAGTGATTAAAATATAGCTGTCATAGATTATTCTGGCTCAACCTAAGAAGAAAGAGCAATACCTTTATAACTACCCATTTTCCTATCAATATACGGGAAAGTGTGCATTCCATTTATCTCTCAAACCCAATCTTTCACCCAACTAAACGTCAAATCACCACCATTGGGGCCTAATTACATTCTTAGATTTTCACTATAATCTTCAAGGGTATCTGTGTAGGGCACTGGGGGTAAGGTGGAGAGAAAGCTTTCATTTTTCCACTCGTGACAGGATGACATCTCAATTTTGATAGATAATAAATTCCTTGAATTCTCCATTAATCTGTCCACTTTTGAAATATTAATTACAGTTCTTTTTCATATAAATTATAAAGAATGTTAATCAACTAGCCTGTATTCTTAGGAGGACAAGTGTTTAGGAAAAGATCTTTAAAAACACAAAGGAAGAGTTAAGGAACTAGGGGTATTTAGCTTGAAGAAAGAGGATGAAAGAGAGCCTTGCTAATGTCTGCAGATATTTGAAAGACTATGGTGGGAGAGCACTGTAGAATTGTTCTGCCTTTCTTCATAGGGTAGATCTAGGACCAGTGAGTAGGAATACAGACAGGTAGGTTTGGGGACTTTATTCATCTTCCAGTGAACAAAGCTAGTCAAAAAATGAAACGGTACTTTCAGATTTAAGATGACAAAAATACAAAAAAGAAACAAAACCCCAATTATGATGAAATCAGGGGACATCTGTAGTCCCAAACAGCAGTATACATATAAGGATAAACAATGGATGCAGAAACAGCAAATGACTTCACAGTGTGGGAACACTAATGAGAAGCCACATCTCTCCCACAAAACCTGGCAAAGCTTAGGAATTAAATTCATCAATTATAGGAAATGCTCGGAAGGAGGAAACTAAATATGAAACTTGGTTTAAAAAAAAAAAAAAATATATATATATATATATATATATATATGGAGCCATTGGACCATCAGGACCCATTGTTAACCCACTGAATGCTCAGGAAAGTGAATGACCCACATCAATATGTATTACCATAGATATGTCTACTATCAAGTATAAGTAGAAGCTCCTGAGAGAGAGGCCAGGTTACCTAGAAAAGCTCTGGAGTAAGAATTTCATCCAGTGTCTCAATACCAAAAAAGTTCAATCACGATTTCAAAATTTGGACTGAAAGTAAATTGCATCATTGAATTTTATATACAACCAGTTAATCAACTATAAGAATTGGAAAAAAAGCATTTTCAGACAAAAATATCCTCTCCTTGTTAGGAAGCTACAGGGATATGCTCTACCTAAATGAAAAAGTTAACTAATTGAGAACTAAATTGGGTGTACAGGGGCAGGATGGAGTTGTGGGGGAGGGCAAGATGGGAATTCACAGATGACAGCAAAAGGAAGTTGTTGTTTGTGTGTGTGTTTGTGTGTCATTTATTTATTATTTATTTTTCTTCAACTTTTAAGTTCAGAGGTACACGTCCAGATGTGCAGGTTTGTTACATAGGTAAACGTGTGCCGTGGTAGTTTGCTGCACAAATCATCACATAACCGAAGTGCTCCATCTATGCCCAGCATCCAATAGCTATGTAAGCTCTGCAAGCCCAGCATCCATTAGCTATTCTTCCTGATAGTCTCCCTTCCCCCACCCTCCCCTCCAACAGGCCCCAGTGTTCGTTTGTTGTCCATGTGTTCTCATCATTCAGCTCCTAAGTGAGAACATGTGATGTCTGGTTTTCTGTTCCTGCATTAGTTTGCTGAGGATAATGGCAGTCTTAAGACTGAAGGGACATAGCAGCATTTCACAGTGAACTCTGGAGGTCAGGGAGCTCCAGGAGGGGTGTCCTGGAAACACACAAACGTAGGAAACAATAGATTACTTAACAAGTTGATGTGGAAATTGTCATATTTGATGAGAATTTTACAGAGCTGTTGAAGAGTGTACAAGACTTAGCCAATAGTTCCAAGAAAATTAAATTTTAACAGGAGGCACCAGTTGACTTCAGGGGAAAAAAAAAAGATGTACAAGAAAAATGTAATCATGCTACTTGTATCAGAAACAAACAAAAAACATTGACAAAGGCATGAAGACACTGAAAGTGGTTGGAAAAATAATTGTGCTTTAATGTTGGAAGGAAAGGAGGTGCTAACATTTTCATCATCATAATAGGAAATCATAGGGAGCATCTAAAATTGAATAATTAAGGGATATCGTATATACATATGACATAGCAAATATAAATAGGTATGCCAGAAGAAACAGTTTTAAGAAATGAAAGTCATTTCTATTTGTGTATGAGCCCTGCAGAGGAAAAGAGAATTATACAAGAGACTGCCGTTTTTGGTATAAGCCTTTTGGCACTATTTAAATTTTTAACTATGTAAGTGTCTTATTTTGATAAAAGTAAACATTCATTGGATGGAAAGAAACTCTACAGGCTACCTTGGAAATAAGTCAGCTTCCTGATTTAGAAAGATTTATGCGGAAGTTTCCTTCCAACTCTTTTGCTCAGTTTTATTAGACTTCCTTCGACTTTTAATCACTGTAAAGAAATAGTGAGAGGCATGGCTCTTGGTACTGTCTTCTCCAGTCAACCTGAGGCACTGTGGGACTGCTACGGGAAGTGTGGTTCAGGCTGCATGAAAGCACTCTGGGTGTGCTAGGCCAGGGAGCAGGCAGCAACAGCTGTGGCCAAGAGAAGCCACTGGAGGGATTCCCAGGTGGCTGGAGCTTGACCTGATCATTCCTAAGATTCCATTGTTCTGAGCCATCTAAACAGCGGTATCTGCTATTCTATAATGACTGATTCCAGAACTGAACTGACCACGATTGGTCATGTGGTAGGAAAAAGTTAGGTGTAAATGTGGTCAAAATATAACTGAAAGTGAGAGGCAGAAAAACAGTTGAAGTGTCACACGTAGTGGCAAGGTAATCTAGGGATAGAGGGCCAGGAGGTGGGACCAGCATCAGACACTTCGTGAGATGTAGTCGTGTCAAAGCATGGAGAAGTCCATGAATGCTGCTTCATGGACTTAAAGTGGAACCTACCTTTCACTCTGTAATACGTGCCACTGGGGACCTAGGTCAACAGAGGGTCATTAGCATTTTGGTAGAGCCATGAAGTCCCAGGTGGTTGGGTGTATCCCTGTTAGGTGTCTTAGCTCTCCCAGGACTCAGATTGCCTGCAACCTTTTGAAGGCCATATGGCTTTAGAACTTCTGGAGAAACTCTTGGGTCAGGTTTGATCTTTGGGGGATGCTTTTGTTTACATAAAAGGGAAAAGAAAAAAGTCAGCAGACGTGATATCTTCCTATAGTAACAGTGTTTCCCTTGCAGGCAGCTACATGCTCTAATTTCCTCTTTGATACAACATTTATTACTTCTCAAATGAAGTTAACAAGTGCATGTATGAGATATCTGTCCTAGATTCATGAAAGAATTCTCTCTTAAAAATACTGAGATGGCCGGGCGCGGTGGCTCACGCCTGTAATCCCAGCACTTTGGGAGGCCGAGGCGGGTGGATCACGAGGTCAAGAGATCGAGACCATCCTGGTCAACATGGTGAAACCCCGTCTCTACTAAAAAAATACAAAATATTAGCTGGGCATGGTGGCACGTGCCTGTAATCCCAGCTACTCAGGAGGCTGAGGCAGGAGAATTGCCTGAACCCAGGAGGCGGAGGTTGCGGTGAGCCGAGATCGCGCCATTGCACTCCAGCCTGGGTAACAAGAGCGAAACTCCGTCTCAAAAAAAAAAAATACTGAGATTAGAATGATCATGTTTAGTATGCTGTGAGCATATGAGAGACTTATAATATGCTTAGTGTAAAATTTGACACTATTAATAAATTAATTATTGATGAAATTGGTTTATTAATTCTGAAAATTTTATTTCCTCTGAGTCAGGTAGTAAACAGAAATAAAAATGATCTGCTCCCCACTTTTTTCCATTTTAGAATTCTTGCCACATTTCTTCATTAGTTGGAGAGGTCATGTAATTCAGGCTGTGACTTAAAAATGAAACTCCCAGAAATGAATTTTATCTAAAAATTAGACCTCACCTCAACAGAAGACATATGCCTTTCTCTTTGGACTAGCCTTGTTGTCTTCTTTGTTGATTTATAAAAGATAGATTAAGGCAATATGTACACATCTATAGAATAGCTATTGTGTTTATTTTTAGTAAATATGTCAATGTATAGCAAAGATTTTTATCTACAATGCCTAGTGTTTTCAATAGGAGAGTTGGTAAATATATAGCAAATATTTAGGGCACCTTTTCTCCCACTTTGTTTTTCATGTGTTTGGTTTTGTGGCGGTGGTGTTTGTTGTTTTAACTGTTTTAATAAGGACAGTTAAATACATGTGATTAAATAGTTGGTTTTTTTCATTCTATTTTTATTTGTGATACAGGGAGTACATGTACAGGTTTGTTATATGGGTATACTTCATCCAGGTAGTGAACATGGTATTCAATAGGTAGGTTTTCAATTCAGCCTTCCTCCCTCCCTTCCTCCTGGCTCTAGCTGTCTACAGCATCTATTGCCCCCATGTTTATGTCCATATGTGCTTAGTGTTTAGTTCCCACTTGTAAGTGAGAACATGCAGTATTTATTTTCTGTTCCTGTGTTAATTCACTTAGGATTATGGCCTCTAGCTCCATACATGTTGCTTGAAGGACATGATTTCCTTCTTTTTATGGCTGTGTAATATTCAATGTGTATATGTATCACATTTTTTTATCCAATCCACCATTATTGGACATCTAGGTTGATTCCATAATGCTGCTGTTGTGAACAGTATATTGATGAACATATGTATGTATGTATTTTTTTGGTATAATGATTTATTTTTCTTTGAGTATATAACCAGTAATGAGGTTGCTCCATTTTACATTAGTTGAGAAATCTCCAAACTGCTTTCTACAGTGGCTGAACTAATTTATATTCCCACCAACAGTGCATAAGCATTCTCTTTTCTCTGCAGCCTCACGAGCATCTTTTGTCTTTTGACTTTTTAGTAATAGCCATTTGACTAGTATGAGATGATATCTCATTGTGGTTTTGATTTCCATTCCTCCGATGATTAGTGATGATCACAATTTTTTACTATGTTTGTTGGCTGCTTGTATGTCTTCTTTTGAGAAGTATCTGTTCATGTCCTTTGCCCATTTTAATGTGGTTATTTGTGCTTTGCTTGTTGACTTAGGTTCCTTATATATTCTGGATATTAGATTCTTGTCAGATGCATAATTTACAAATATTTTTTCCCATTCTGTCAGCTGTCTGTTTGCTCTATTTACAGTTTCTTTTGCTGTGCAGAAGCTCTTTAGTTTAATTAGGCTGCACTTGTCAATTTTTGTTTTTGTTGCAATTGCTATTGGGGACTTAACTAAAAATTATTTGCCAAGGCCAATGTTGAGCAGGGTATTTCCTAGATTTTCTTCTAGAATTTCTTTAGTTTGTAACCTTACATTTCAGTCTTTAATCCATCTTGAGTTAATTTTTGTATATGGTGAAAGGTAAGGGTCCAGTTTCACTATTTTGCTTATGGCTACCCAGTTATCACAGCACCATTTATTGAATAGGGGGTCCTTTCCCCATTGCTTGTTTTTGTTGACCTTGAGGAAAATCAGATGATTGTAAGTGTTCCATTTTATTTTGGAGTTTTCTATTTTGTTCCATTGGTTGACGTGTCTGTTTTTGTACTAGTACCATGATGTTTGGTTACTATAGGCTTATAGTATTGTTTGAAGTCAGGTAGTGCAATGACTCTGACTTTGTTCTCTTTGCTTAGGCTGTTCAGACTGTTTTTTGGCTCCATATGACTTTTAAAATAGTTTTTTTTTCCTTCTAATTCTGTGAAGTATGACATTAGTAGTTTGCTAGGAAAAGCACCTTATCTGTAATTGCTTTAGGCACTATGGCCATTTTAACAAAATTAATTCTTCCAATCCATAAACATGGAATGTTTTTCATTTATTTGTATTGTCTCTGATTTTTGTAAGCAATTTTGTAGTTCTCTTTGTAGGGATCCTTCACCTACTTGGTTAGTTGTATTTCCAGGTATTTCATTTTGTCACTTTGTAAATGGGTTGGATGATCTTGATTTGACTTTCAGTGTAGACATCACTGGTATATACAAATGCTACTGTTTTTTATACATTGATTTTCATATCCAGAAACCTTGCTAAACTTATCAGTTCTAATAGCTTTTTGGCAGTCTTTAATGTTTTCTAGATATAGAATCATATCTTCAGGGAAGATAGTTTTATTTCTTTTCCTATTTGGATGCTTTTTCTTTCTCTTCCCTATTGCTCTGTCTAGGTCTTTTCTTCCACTTTGTTTTAACACCATACAGAAGCTTAGGAAAGGAAAGGCCAAATGGAATAGTGTACTTACATGTGTTTTGTAAAAAGAACATCATGTATAAATTAATATGGGGTTTAAGAGACAAAATTTATACTTTAAATTATCATTGGCCCAGAAAATTATGACTTTTTTCATCACATCATTCTTCTTGTTCAGGCCCAAATCTCAACCGTTAAGCTCAGTTCATGTAGTTTGCGGTTTGGTACTTTTTCCGTTTTGTGTCTAGAGACTTCTGCTCTGCATATGTCTTAGTCTGTTTTGTGTTGCTATAACAGAATACCACAGACTGGATAATGTATAAAGAAAGTAAATGTATTTTTTACACTTCTTCTGGGAAGTCCAAGATAGAAGATCTGGCATCTGGCAAGGGCCTTCCTGCTGTGTCATAAAATGGCAGAAAGTATCACATGTTAAGCGAGCAAAAGTATCCTTCTCAGATCAAATCTCTCCTCTTCTTCTTATAAGGCTACCAGTCCCAAAATGGGGACCTCATCCAGATTACCTTATCTAATCCTAATTACCTCCCATCTCCAATCAAACTATGAATTTGGGGATTATGTTTCCAACACATGAAATGTGGGGGACATATTCAAATCATAGTAGCCTGTAGGCTTCATATCATTGCCAGGCTTTCTTTGCTTTACTGTTTAATAAATTGTTTGCAGATAGAAATGATATTATCTATGCACAAACACACAAGTACTTATTCCCTGAATATTATCTAGTAAAATCACTTTATTTGTAATTGGTACTAAATAATTTTGACTGCTATCAAAAACCTTTTAATATAGCAGCCACTCTAATGAATATGTTCAAATTTGGTGCTCAAATCACAGAAAGTCCTCATTATTAGAAATGTATGCTGCCACCATTGCACATTATGTTTTTCAAATTAATATATTTGACTAAGAATCTGAAACAGTAGCAGTTTGAGAAAATTAATTATGTAATATAATGGAAAATGTTTTCTGTTTTTATAATAATAAACACAGTCAAGATGGGCTTGAATTTAAATAAGAACAAAGAAATCAGAAAAAATGAAGAATGTTTATAATATTTCTCAATATTTTACTTTTCAAGTGAACTTTCTGCAGCAGAATTACATTTGCATTTGATTCAATTTTCTAAAAATTAAATTATATAAATATTTAGTAGGAGCATGTGTCACCACTGATTTATTCATTCACCTTACATTTTGAATACCAGCTGTGGCCTTTGTAAGGCTGTGGACGTATAGTGATGAGCAACATAGGCATGGGCTCATTACCAACAAGCAGGCAGAACATATTTAACATATTTCATATTTGTTTTATTAAGCCAGATACGAAAATGGGCCAGCCAAAAGTGTGAGTAGGTGAAATGGGCTTCATTGTATTGTCTAATGTGGCAGCCTTGGTTGGATTTGTTTTGTTGGAGGGAGGAATCCAAAAATGGAATGAATTTGCTCTCAGAAGTGTACACGGAGTTAACATAAACAGGTGATTAGAGGAAGTGCTGACCGGGGCCTAGAGTGGTTAGCAATTACTTTAGTAATATGTAACGCTTCTCACAGATCTTCACAGGAGCTCACAGGTATCAGAGATTATCTAACCCAACTCCTGAAGTCTTTCCAGACCACCCATTTAAAGAGGTCCTCCTCTCTTCTATTCTGTCTCTTAGCATACTTTCTCCTTTCTCTCACTGGTTCAGATTTGTATAACATGTTTATTACAGTTTACTTATTTCATGATTTTCCCCTACTACTAGATGGTAATGCCACAAGGACATGAACTATGTCTGTTTTGTTCAGCTGAGTAAAATCTTTGCCTATGTCCTGATTGGTCCATAGACCAAGTAGGTGATCAGCAAATATTTATTAATGACTGAAAAATCAGTGGCTAAATGTAAACATCCAGGTTGTGACAGATCATGATCACGTAGTTGAGAGTTGTGTTATTTTGAATTGCTATGCTGTGTTTTACTCTATGATTTGTCACATTTCTACAAAATTGACCCAGCTTTTTATTTTTATTTTGAAGGAGATTATATTTTGTATCAAACAAAATGAAGGTAAGTAAATATAATGAAATAAGAAAGCCAAAGAGTAAGAGACTAATATTGTAACATTTATAAAAATATTTTTGAAGTTTTGCTTTAGTATTTCCATAAGAAAAGTGTTCTGCCTAAGAAACAAGCAGTTAGGTGAGTGTCTTTCCTACACCGTATAGACCTGCATAGTTCTTTGTCTCACCTGCTCCTGTACAAGTCCTATTGGTCCTGCAGAAATTAGATAAATTTAGAAAAAATTAAAAATTTAGACCAGGGATCTCTAAAAACTGTGTTATTTGGCAATACTTTCTCATTTGTGAAGAGGAGCTTTTCAGTTGCATTGTTTATGAAGAGGCATTTTCAAATGTAGATTGCTTTTCCCTACTGGTATCTGTGTAGCTGTTGAGAGTTAAAACATGCTTGATACAGGTTAGGATGTTAATATCTTACTCTTTCCTTGAACTCAAAACTCAGCTATGTCACTCATTAACTGACTACGTCTTCATGAGCTACATCTGGATATACTCTGGTTCTAAGCAGATTAGACTGTATTAAAGGCAGATGATTAAAGGCAGAATCCCTTTGTAGCTTTCAGATCAGTCATAATACAATCAGGAAGCATTCTGAAGCATGATCTCTACCTTATGGATTAGGGAACTGAGTCTTGCTGCTCACACATATAGTACTTTCTGTCCAGGAAATGAATATATGTGAGTTTTAGCATTTCTCACCCACTGCTCTAATGGTTCAATTTTTAGAAATGATCTTTTGATTCATTTTTCCTGCATCTTTCCCTGCATGTGCTCCAAGAGTGTTCTTTCCTTACTGGAAGAAGAGACACTTGAATATTCACTTACATCTTTCTACTATTCAAACCTTAATGATAAAGAGACAACATAAAGCTTGGCTTTGGGTAAGGTTCAAGAGTTTTTTTGGATCTCGTATACTCATCCCTGCATCTTTTCTAGTAGTGCTAAAGTTTGTCTCTATGCTAATTCCTAAGGGAATGGGCCCTGAAGGCCAGTTGCATTCCTGCCTGTGTCTTTTCCTGCCTGGATGAGAAAACTTGAATCTTGCCTCTAGATCCCTCTGCTATTGCCTAGCTCTTGCTTCTGATGCACATATTGCTCTGACTCATCATGACTTCAGCACCAACTGTTATGTCTAGAGTATCAGCAGCAGCCTGGAATTCCTCATCTACCATCTCAGTCCTGGACTGCCTCGCTGGGTGTTACTGATGGGATGTTACTTGAGAAGGTGGTTCCACCAGCCAAATGTGGAGCATCATATGGTCTAATAGCTTCTGGTGGCCTTAACTTCCTGCTCCAGTTGTCTTCCTACAGATTTTATCCATTCTCTTCTTTTGGCTCTGGGTTTTGTCTAGCATGCTTGTTCATGGTGACAAGTGACACCTTTTTTGGAAAAAGAAAAACTACAAGAAGGGAAAGCTGGGGACCCCAAAATACATGTTAGAGTTTGATGCTCTGTGCATCTCAGGAGATGTGTTCATTTAATTTCTGCTTTAGTTGGTGGTTCTTCTAGGAACCTTCATGAAAACAGGAGTGTGGTCTGCTATTCTCAGATAATAAGAGGATTGAGTGGACTCAGTGTTAGTGACTCAAGATGTTCATGTTCAATGCTAGCACCACTGTAAAGAAATGATGAGTGAGTTATGACTTAGCGGCTGCCTGTGCATCACATCTGCTGTGTGCCCTGGTCTTGAAGCTGCTCTTGACTTTCTGGCTTTCTCCTGCAAGTAGCACACTACTTGTAGCATGTCACAGCAAGCAGGAGCTGTAGAAAAGCCTTGGTCCAGCACTCTCATTGCACATGTTTTACATTTTATAGAATTTAGATCCGTAGAGGGAGCTACATAAGCTTCCATTATAATTGTGTTTGTGATTTCAATTCCAGTGATGGTATATGTCTTTCAGATTTTGCTTACCAAAATACTCATTTTATCAGAGTGTATCGTGAAACAAAACATCTCCATCTAAATTATTAAAATCGATTTGACATTTAAACATAAAATAAAAGATGATCAAGTTCGGATGATGTGGTATAGAAACTCATTATCTGGCTGCAAACCTTGGTTGCACTACTGATTTCTATGTGACTTTAAGCAAGAATTCATTGAATGTTACTTCTCCTCTCTGGGATAGATTGATACCATTGTTCAAGACAGTTGTGCAGATTGTGAGAAAGCACAGTAAGTGCCTAGCAAAAAATCTATCACAAAGCACGTGCTTCAAGAGTGTCCTTTCCTTACTGGCAGAAGGGACACTGTTGAATATTCACTTACATTTTTATAATATTCAAATCTTAATGATAATGAGATAACATAAAGCTTGGCTTTGGGTAAGGTTCAAGAGTTTTTTGGATCTCATAACTGTACTCATTCAAGTATCAATAAAAGCTAATCATGTACTTACTATAAAAGATTGTCTCTTTTTCCGTCCTTCTTCACATTTTTGTTTCTTTCTAAATTGTCAGTGCATGCACCTTAAAACCTTGAAGATGCTCCCCAGTTCCCTTCTACAGAAACTTTACCACCCGTAGATTTTTTCCATAGATCATGTTCACATCTACACAGCTTTCTTTTGATCCATCAGTCAATAGAGATATGAATATATGTATATATATTATATATATGTTATATTTAGTTTATAGTATGATAGTTTGTGTTTTAAGTAGTCTGTGGTTTAATGTAGAAGTCCCCAATCAGTACCTGTTCATGGCCTGTTAGGGACCCACAGCAGGAGATGAGTGGTGGGCAAGTGAGTGTTGCCATCTGAGCTCTGCCTCCTGTCAGATCTTTTAAAAAGGGGTAGAGTCTGTCTATTGGCATAGTTAGGTTGATTGATTTACTTATAAAATGTGAGTTAGAACATGAGGAAATATATCAGACTTCAGACTACATATTAGGTTTTGGATTTGTTATTGTTAGTTAAAAAAAATCCTTGGCTATAAAAAGTGAGTTGGTTTTAAATAGTCTAATTAGGCAATCACTTGTGTTGCTTATCTGCATTCACAAAGAGCAAATGGAAAACCGGAAGTGACTACATGTTGCTTAATTAGTCCAATTAAACACCTGCCTTAGACTTCCTTGCTTAGCAAAGCCTCAACTTCTCAAAATCACTAGCACATTGCTAAAAATATAACTTTAATTTGAAAAATTGTTGAACTGTTTTGCACATTCTGTATGAAAAATATAAAGAAAATACATAGGAATTATGCATTGCTTAAAACATAAAGATTAGACTTTGTAATTAAGCTAATTTAGTGGTACTATACAAATATATTCAGATAGAAAGCTTATTAAAAATGTATTAGGATAAAAGAAAGTGTATGTATAAGGAAAAGCATAGCATGTGTTGAGGAATTCCATAAAATACTTGGATGAAAGACAGGAGTGGTCCTAAGATCAGCAGGACTCCCTGTGAGCCCCAGAATGGCTTCAGCTTAGCCACCTAAATGGCTTGGAAGGAGACTGGAAAAGTAGATCTCCGATATTCTTTTGTAAATCCCTTTTAATTTTGACATAAAAATTCATTGAAAATCAGTACTATTCCATTTATTTTAGTCTATCTCAGTGGAAACAGAGAACAGATTTCAGATACTTGTATGTGAAACTTACCATCACGAACCAGGAGTCAAGAATTTTATTTTATTAACACATAGAATGTAAACATTTGAAGTAATTTAAGGATCATTTTTAACTTATAGCTGACATAAATGAAGCCCAAAGAGATTAACTGAACTCAATTTTGTAGAGCTAATAAGTGGCTGATCTGTGGCTCATGTTCAATTATTCCGACCTCATGTCCAGCATACTTTTCCCTTGTGGTTGTGTCTTCAATATTATTTTTTGGAGCATTTCTTTGGTTACAGAGCTAAGTTCCTTAAATAAACTATATTAATTAAGCCTCACGGCATCCCTGTAAGGTGTACATTATCATCTTCATTTTTTAAAATAGGAAGCTGAGTCTCAGATTCAATTATTTGCCACCTAAGTAAAAAATGGCAAGTTCCAAATTCTGTATTGTTTCTGTCCCCTACCCCATTCTGCTTCCTTTCACTGACATTTCACTCTGCAGTATTGAATGCTTCGGTACTAATTATGCAGTGCCCATTCTGCAATTTCAGAAATGCTAATACCATTTTTAAAGAGAAATGCTATCCTGAATTAGAAAATGAGCTGCTTTCTTTTTTTGTGTGAATTGTCCAAATAAAGGTTCACAAGAAGTACCTTGACAAGGGTAATTACAACCTGCTCATTTCCCCTTTAATTCATCAAATATTCCTGAGGAGCTTGAGGCCTCTAAGAAGTGATGCTTAAAGAATGCAGCTTGACAATATGGCAGTGCATTCAAGTGGAAGCCTAGCATTCTATCCATGAAGATGACCCTACAGTAAAATATCAGTGTGGCCTTTTTTTTCACATCACTGGCATTTTACCAGCAGTTTGTAATTTAATGGAAGAATAAGAAAGTACATTTACACATCAAAATCAGAAAATGTCAGTGTATGATGTAATTGGTTCTTTGAAAAACAAGGGAATGTTTTAAAATGGAGTATCTCATGCATACTGTAATAAAATTATGCAGCCACATCAGTTGTCTTGCCATAAAACCAATCGATTTTAGTTTTAAAAATTTGCGTTATATGTAAAATGAGGCAAATATGTGCTGGCCATTATCTTAGGGCAATAAACTACAAATGTTGGACAAATTAAAACCTGAATTATTCTTCTTTGATAGGCTTTATGACTTCTGGCAGGCAAATTGCTCAAAGCTTTGATATTCTTATCTGAGTAATAGCAATGACACTTTTACTTCCATATTCTCACAAACATGTACTATACGTGTAATGAGTTGAGCATATCTGGAGAACACTTAGAACACTTAGCATTTAACGTACATTAAGCAAAGAGCAAGGTGGCATTAGTAATCATGGTTTATTTTAATTCTGAAGTAGAAACTAATGAACAATAGAAGGATGAGATTTCGGTGGGATTTTACTGCTTCTCATTTTTGGAAGAAACTGTCTTTATATATGCTAATGGAGAGATTTTTTTCTTAGAACTTAGGAGGCTTGTGTTAAACTTATCTCCCTATGGCTTTCAAGTATAATTTTCTTTATATGAGACTAGTAGTGTTGGTTCTATTCTAAGAAATGCTAATGGATTATATATATTTTTTATTTTAGTATTAATTCCAGCTATTAATTTTTGAGCTTATTAAGAATCTAAAGTTCCTTCTCATTATTTCTAAAAGGTAGCTTGAAATTTACATCTTCAATATGTCATAGTTACCATGATTTGATAAAGTATTTTAAAAATATATGTCATATGACAAAACCATGAAACTCAAGGTAGAGTGCACACACATACACACATATACAGGACACGAATATAGGCTAGAATTCCTTCTATGCTTACAGAGAGAGAAAGAGACAGAGAGACCAAAAAAGAAGTTTAGTGGTTACTACCAAAAAATTAGAAAAATTAATAAATCATTTTTATTTGATGCAGTAAGGTTTATGTTTGTACTTTCCTGCTGGTATGTTTCCTTTAAGAAGTTTTAAATAAATTAATATCAAAGAAATTAATATCAAACAAGAATAAAGAAATGAATATCAAACACTGTTACTTTTTAAGATCAATGTCATTTAAGCTATAATCTCCCATATCAAAATATGGGTTTGTTTGTTTAGGTTACTAGAAATTTTCTTTGTTTTGAAATGTGTTACTTTTGAATGTTGCCTTCACCCACTATACTTAGTAGGAACAAATGCTAGCTTCAGCCAATGAAATAAGAAGAGACAGGGCATGGTGATAAAGTATGTGAATCTCATGTGTTTCAAAGATGATTTTGATGATTTTTCATTGATGGTTTAGACTTGCTTATCAAAGTGTGGTTTCAGGGAGCAATCTCAAGTCATCTACAGTTTGCCAAATGTGGTTGATACCTTTTTTGAACAACTTTTTCTGATTTCTGGACCTCATTAATGTGTTTTTATGTATCCAGCATTCAAATTGATTGATATTCCCTCTGCAAAACCCATGCAGGTGTAAAAGACAAGAGGAGGTGTGATAGCTTGTGGCTAGCCACCAGAACTCTTTGTACTAGAGGGATGTTACACGTTGGGTTTTGCTTATCATTTTTATCCAAAAGAAAAGGATACTTTGAGATGGTTGTGAGTGCATAGAAACAGAAAATGAATTGCTAGTGGAGGATTTTAGTGAGCAGAAAGTTTGACTGGTTGTCCATGAGGTGCAATCGGGCTGGAAATGTTGAGGGAGATGATCTGATATTTGAGATATCTTTAAAGCATTTGGCAATAGCCCTTAATGTGCTCTCAAGTTGAAAAGGTGGTGGAAAAATATTTATCCTACACATTTATTTTTGTTTTTTACCACCAAATGCAGTTTGTCTTTTTAAGAGCAGAAATAAATATTCAGATAAAGTTCTCCCAGTTAGCAGAAATCACTCGTTTTCTCCTAAAGTGACATTAAGAAGACTAAAATGTTATAAAGTCCACAAGTAACATTAAAAAAGACATTTTTAAATTTTATTCTCAATAATTCTTTTTAGAATCAGTAGTTGGATCTTTATCATAAGAAAAAGTTTGCAATCTGACTTGAAAAACTTCAGATTTGTGGTTTTTGTCTCCATGTTGCTCGTTTTCTTTCTGAGAGATGCCAATAAGTTGCAATTGAGTTATTCCCATTGAAAAGTGAAGAGAATGGAATCCCAGAACTGGATAAGAATAAAGACTTGGTGATTTTAATTTTTTTCATATAAAAAATGGAAATTTGTTTCTAACAATTCATAGAAAAAAAGTGTGTGAAAACCACCTAAAAAGCGTGAGACTGGCACACAAATCTTTATCCACCAAATGTTATAATAGAAATATTTTCATAATAACTTAAAACAGTAAAACAAAAAAAGTTTGTATATGTCTTTGTGTATATACAAATAATGTACGATTTATTTATTAATTTTTCTAAATGAGCATGAATTCTTGAACTAATATCACATACATTATACAATAACATAAAAATAGACATTTAAAAGAATGGCATAAACTTTTAAAAAACAACATTCTATTTAGGAGCTCTGTGCTAGGACCTGGGAATAAAGACCAAATATATATTTCTTATTATGCTACATAGACTCATAAAAAAGTGATTACCATTTTTAAGTGTTTTGGGTTCAATTGGAAAAGTCAAATGTTTTTAAAAGATTCAAATTTGGAAAATTTGGAGAAAATGTGTTATTCATTCTGTGATATGAAAGATAGAACAAAAAGGCAGAAGGTTTATTTGAGCACTTTTTGTATTCTTAGATATAAATGGGATCATTTTGTAAATATTGTGATTTTGATTGGTATCTCATTGAATCTACACATCAAAGTGGGGAGGTAAGTATCTTTTATCTATTTAGGTATTCATTTATGCAGGTCTTCAACTTCTTTCAGTAATATTTATAGTTTACTGTGTACATATCTTGTATATCTTTGGTTTAAGCCCAAGTATTTCATATTCTTTCATGCAATTGTAAATTGTACATTTAAGTATTTCCTTTTCTAATTGTTTTTTGATGATACATGAAACTACAATTCAATGTTGAATACTGCTCTTGTACCCAGCTACTTACTATATTTATTTATTAATACTTATAAAATAAATAAATAAATAAAATTATAAGCATGCCAAAAAACAAACAAAACAAAACAAAACAAAAAATGCATTCTATTTATTAGCTGTATACAGTAATACAGTTGATATTAGCTGCTGTAATAGAGGATCTTTAAAATCTCAAAGACTTAGCTGAATAGAAGTTTTCTTTTTACTACTTAATACCTAAATGTATCTTTCTGATCCATAAGTCAATTTCCTCCAAGGGAAACTTGAGAAACTTAGGCTCCTTTCAACTTGTGGCTTCTTCATCTTCAACACCTGGCTTCCAAGTTTGCCAATTTGGAGAAAAAAAAAAATCATGGAGGGTGATTTTAATGAGCCGGATTGAGAAGAGCACACAGCACTCACTGATGCTCACATTTCATTGGCTACAATATGCCAGTTGACCACATCAACTTCAAATGAGAGTGAAAAGTATGGTCTCACATTGTGTTCACAGGAAAAAGAATTGGGTCAGTGGAGAACCCAGCAGTCTTCTCCACTAACAATCACAAACATAATAAATTTGCCTTTTGCTAAGAATAAAAATCAGTAAATACATCCCAAATGGGTAAATTTCCTGGGTGTTTTTTTCTTTTTAAGGATTTGCAAGTCATAATTGCTTTAAAGCATCATGAGCTAATATCTTAAGGACACTGGGATGAGATTCGTTGTTAGCAATACTAGATGTAAATACATATTTGAACTTCTCAGCTCTGATGAGACTGTATGTTCTTTCAGCCTCATAACCTAGTTGACAAAGAGCTTGTAATACAATTAAAGGCAGTGTGGGCTGTGTGTTTTCTTATAGTTTACTTATGCTTGTATTTTTAGTACTATCATCAATCTCCAGTTTATTTATAGTCTTTTTAAGTCTGTTCCATTCTGTGCATGGGTGTGTGTATGCAACTGTGTGTGAAAACTAGAAAATTTAAGACTTAAATCCACTTACCAGGCACACATTAAAGTATAAGGTCACCCTGCAATTCCTGGATTTGTGGGCCCTTACCGTTCCCTCAAGATACCCCATTTATCATATGTGACATGTGACCATCTAGGGTAGGGATGGGTGGTGGTACTAGTATAAGTCCTTATATAAAATAGTAGTCAGGCTACATTGTTTTATATTTTCAGACTAAAACCAATATAGAGTCCTGATATTTTTCCTGCATCCCAGTGTCTATGACTCCCTACAGAGTGTGTGCACCCTGTGCTGGAGTCCACTCACCTTAAAGAAAGAAAATAATCAAACCTCGTGCCTTTGTCAATCAAAGACTGCAACAAAAAGATGATAAATGTTGGAGAAATGGGAATTTGGGCAAACAGAATCCTTTGCCTAACGTACTTCTGATTGGAAAATATTTTGTGTCTATTGTGCTTTCAGATTTGTTTCTACTCTTTCGTGGAACAGTCTAGCTTTACTTTGTTTTATTTTGTTTTAACCTTCGTAAATGCAAAATAGTGACTCGTGAATGGAATTACATTTTTAATTTCTAGGAACATTCTAAACAGCATGGATTTACTAAGATGGGCACTAATGGTTAAAATATTTTGGAATTTGGAAAAAAAGGAATGCCTTCTTACCCATTTTAAATCCCTGGTTCTAGGCAATTGCTTCTTTGGTGAATATCTGGCATTACTTTAATGCCTTAGTTTTGAGCATCACTTTTCATCAGCTGTAAATGTAGTCATTGAAAGTTGTATACATTTTAGGATAACCTAGGTTGGTAATATATCCTTTAAACCAGTTTGTTTCTTTTTGTTGCTTGATTTATTGTGTTTTATCAAATCAAAGATGCCATTAACTATAAGATATATATTTTAGATACTCTTAAGAAAAAAAATTAAGTTCTATCGAATGTATCTTTAAAATGACATAAATTGTAAGACTCACTCTTATTTTATATATATTAAACTGTGGTAAATGAAATACAAAATATTCTACTGTCTTCCAGCAAAGGTTTCAGGAGACTTTAGGACATAGAAAGTGAAGAAAGATTAAAACATGTTAAAGGAAAATGCTTTTACGAAAGCAAGATTAATATAAGAACAAATAAGGAGCAAAGATTGAGACTAATTTGGTAATGATCATCATCAAATCATATGCCTTCTAGAAGGGACCATAAATTTGGATTAAACTGTTTTGAAGTCAGTACAAAAAGCAAATCTTAATTCATTACACCATCTAAACTCATACAGTAAAATCAAACCAGTTTTTAAGAAGCAGCATCGGTATCCTTGGTACTGAAATGATACAAAAATTTCTTTATGTAATGTGACCAACAATAATATCTCTTCAATAACCTTAGAGAATGCACAGCGCGCATCCTATTACTTTGTGCAGTAGTATCCTTCCATTGAGGTAAGTGGTATCACACAAAGTTGGTAGAAACATTTTTACCAGTGTCCAGTATAATATTTCTTCTCTCTTGGCTTATCTGCTTTAATGTAGAGTGGTTGGTGGTTTGTACTAGGTGGTGAGAGAGAGATGAACTGAACATCCTTAAGCAAACTAAATGTTTCTCTCAGGCAAGGTTTTGGTTGACAGTGACCTAGGCCATAGTCTCTGGAGGTTTCCAGGAATGGAGCTTATGTATGCTGCTACTTAAATATGAAACATCGCGCCCTAATAGAGAGTGGAGAAAATATTAGTTGATATTCTCCAGGGAAAATTGAGTTGCTTCTGAAGAACACGTGCATAAAGAAAAGACTGCTGTACTTTGTCTTGGCTCATAGACACTACTGAAACACTTCTAGGAACTGAGTTCAAATCACATCTCACCTGTAACATGAATAGATGATCCAGTGCCCAAATGCTCTACTCCATAAAGTGCAGCCACAGAACCTTTAGCTTAGAATATAGATATGACTGGCTATTCATGTTAACCATAAAAATAACTCACCCAATCATAGATATTTATTTGGGGGGTTATTTCTGAATTCTGCCTGCTATTACATTCTTCAGGAAATGTATACCACTGCCACTAAGTTTAAGACTTGTCTCGTGGCCTTATTTAAAAGTTGAGGGTGCATCTACAAAAACAAATTAGTATAATACGTTAATCATAGGCTTTCTTTATAGCATTAATTAATTAGTGCCAGTTCAATTCTGTCTTAGATAATTAAATCATAAGACCATATCTTCGAGGTTTCAGAAAGCTGGTCTTTCAGGTCCCAGTATCAGAGGGCATGCATTTGAATTCTATGCAGTTAATAGCAGATAACAGGGAGAAAATTTCAAAGACAAAGAAACGAACTAATTCCCTGGGCTTTTTTCCTCTGTAAATTATTAATGCATCATTAAAAGATCATTGTTTCTGACTTTTGAGGCTGTGGAAGCATCAATAACTGTGGTTTCTATAATTTCCTTTTTTTAAAATCTAAAATAAGGTGTGAAGTTGTGCTTGAGAGAAATGATCAATGCAACAAGAGATTCTATTGTAGTAGTTTCTATGAAAGTTTTATCTTAGTTATTGGTGAAGCTGAAATACGTCTGTATTGTCATCTGCTTTTGCACCAGAATGTGTGTAACTTTGTTGATCTGCCTTTCTCTCTAATGTGTACAACATATATACATCTTTAAATCTTGCAAATATTCTGCTTTAGAAAATAACTTCTAGTAGAGTATACCAGAAGGTGAGCATATATCTGTTTTTTATATATTTTATGAGGAAAAGGTACAAGCCATATTTGCAGTTATTCTATCATTACTAAATGGATAAATCAGGTGGTTCAAGTAAGAATAAGAAAAACATCATTTTAATGATTACTTGACAATTAATTTTTAACTGGTCATTAAAACCTGACTTAAGATTTCTCCATAGAAGCTTGGTATTATCAAATATATTACTATTTGAAGATTTAGCTCCTTCATATTTCAAGTTAGTCATACTAGTTTTCCTCTTTCAGGAAATTTCCATTTATCTTCAGTTGCTCCTGGAATAGAGTGTTTTTTGTAATTTTGTCCTGAAACAATCACCCCAAAAATGTCTTGCTTTGGAATTTCTATTTTCTTTAATTTTTACTTGTTTTAAATTTTAATTGTTTTAGGTTGTGGCAGCAATTGAAGCCTTCTCTTGTGTTAGCTGAGTAATCATGAAGATTGAACTAATTTAGAGCAACACAGCAGCAGAATTCACAAAAAGTTACCACTCATATCTGCAAAGTGCATGAGTCTTTAGGCATCTAGCAAAACAATGCCCAAGTTGTCTTGGTTTTCCTTTATTGGTTTTTCTGGAGAGCTCAACAATTTCACCATATTTGTATATGTATACTCTCACTTTTCCAAGTTCCTTGTGACTGCATAATAGAGGAGATGCTTTCCACCAATAGACAGTTAACTGATTCACCAAGCTGTTTTTAAGGAATCATGATGTGTCATGGCACCTAAAATGAGAGGAAGAGTTTACCTGCTAAAAGTCACTGCTGCTGGGCGCAGTATCTCCCGCCTGTAATCCCAGCATTTTGAGAGGCTGAAGCAGGCAGATCACACCTGAAGTCAGCTGTTCGAGACCAGCCTGGCCAACATGGTGACACCTCTTCTCTACTAAAAATACAAAAATTTAGCCAGGCGTGGTGGTAGGCACCTGTAATCTCAGCTACTCAGGAGGCAGAGGCAGGAGAATCGCTTGAACCCAAGAGGCAGAGGTTGCAGTGAGCTGAGATTGCATCACAGCACTCCAGCCTGGGCAACAGAGTGAGACTGTGGAAGACAGTGTAGTGATTCCTCAAGGATATAGAACTAAAAATACCATTTGACCAAGCACTTCCATTACTGAAAATATACTCAAAGGGTTATAAAACATTCAAACATAGATACATGCACATGTATGTTTACTGTGGCACTGTTTACAATAGCAAAGACTTGGAACCAACCCAAATGCCCATCAATGATAGACTGGATAAAGAAAATGTGGCACAGATACACAATGGAATATTGTGCAGCCATAAAAAAGGATGGGTTTATGTCCTTTGCAGGGACATGGATGAAGCAAGAAATTACCATTCTCAGCAAACTGACACAGAACAGAAAAACAAACACTGCATGTTCTCACTCATAAGTGGATATTGAACAATGAGAACACATGGGCATAGGGAGGGGAACATCATATGCTGGGGTCATTTTGGGGGTGAGGGGACTAGGGAAGGGATAGCAGGGGGTGGGGGGATTAGGGAGGGATAACATTAGGAGAAACATCTAATGTAGATGACAGGGAGTGGATGCAGCAAACCACCATGACACATATATACCTATGTAACAAACCTGCATGATCTGCCCAGAACTTAAAGTATAATAAAAAAATAAAATAAATAAAGCTGGCAAAGGTAAATGAAAAAAAAAAACACTGCTTTGTCTTTCACTTTTTTTCACTTCAGCTGGACTCCTAGATAAATGTTTCTGAAAGTAAACTTTATAATCTGTACAAATCTTAATCATATGCAAAATGCCCAAGCCCAGACTTACCTGATCAGAAGCTCTATGGGTAAGGTCCAGAAATTTGCCTTCTTACAGGAATCTAGGGGAATGTTAGGGATGATAAAGTTGGAAAATAATCGTACCAAATTTTAGTGTTTCTTAGATTTTAATTTGCATATGAATCACCTATTAGTAGGTCTGGGATGGGGCCAGAAATTCTACATTTCTAACAAGCCTGGATAACACTGATGCGCTCCGTAGCTCACTTGGAGTATCAGTGTGCTAACGTTTTTCAGTTGGCTGCCCCATGGGTAAGGCCCAGACAAACTACACTGTTGCTGGTTTCAGGAAGCAACATAGTTGCTCTGTCACAAGTCTCAGGTCCTTCTCACCTTTCAAAATCAGTATAATGATGTTGACAAGACCAAGTGCCTTCATGCCCTGACTATTCCTTATTATTATTTTGGAGAAAGAAGTATTTCATGTCTGTTGAGATTTTAGAGCCTAAAATCAGTACTGATCAAGTAGAAGAGACATAATCAGGGTGACAAATTGTCTTACAATACAACACACTGCAAGAAAGAGAAATGAATGAAATGGTCTTGGCCACTGCTCTTCTGCCATTGTACAGGAGTGGTGGGTCTACTTTTAGGACTTTAGGTCACGAGCAGTCTATACCAGCTTGGGTCTCTGTTTTGCATTGAAGTTGCATCATTAACATATCTGAAAACCATGGTGCCTATTCTCTGGCTATTTCTGAGTTTTCCACTGGCCAGCGTTCCCGGGACCATTATTAGATTAAGGTCCAAGAACCCTTGAATATTTACACTCTTATCTGTGACCTCCAGAATTTCTTCTCTTTAATGAGAGGCAGAGAGATTGAGGAAATATTTGGGATAGGACTAAAGCAAAGTTGAGTATTCTTATAGGTTGTATTTAATAAGTCTGCAGAGAGGAGGATGTTGAAGATATAGAGGAAGTTGTCATAGCTAATGCAGCAGTTCTGGAGGATGTGATTAGGATATTAAAGGGGTGATCGATTGTAGCAGCTGGCTTTTCCTGTTGTAAGAGGGATAGAGATAAAGATGGGTACAGAGATAAGTGAGTTTGGTGGCAGGTAATATATGTTCCTTTTAAAGCAATATGAGTGTGGAGAAAGAAATGATTATTGCTAAGAAAATTACCCAGGAGATATTTCCAGAAGAAAGTGGAATTGAGTCAACAGCAATAAATGTGGTAGAATGGTATCATAAGATAAAAATGATTTGATTTTAGAAATCTGTTAACTAACTTAAGATGACTCTGCTACAGGACGTGAGGGGATCGAAGCAAATTTAACTGGGCTAAGAAATGAATGGAAAGGTAAGCAGACACTTTTAACCTATGCTTTTCTTTAAAAAAATATATTGGTAGTGACTAATAAAATCTGAATTTCTTAATTTGGCTTTCAAAGCCTTGAAAAGTTTTGTTCTATTACATCTATCTAACCTTACTTTTCAAATAGTTTATAGGTTAGCCTTATTCTCAAGTAAGATTGATTTCCTTACTGCCTTGGAAAACATCAGCTCCATCTTTACATGTGTCAATAGTCATGCTATTAACCAGTTTTTGTTGCAGGAACTTTGCTTTTTTTTTTCTCTTTTTCCCCTTATTGCTTGCAAATGGATAGGAAAGAAGAATGTGTGGATCTTGATGATCCTTGCTTTGGGTGAAAGTTGAGAGTGGGGATTAGAGAGAATCCCTGGTTGGGGCAGAGGGAGGTATAACATTCAACCAGGGATTTCCATAGAATAAAACATTTTTTTAAGACAGAAACGTTTTAATAACATATTCTCAGTGTTTGCTTACAATGGGGTTTCTCTGTCAAACTCTTCCATTCACTGAAAGAAAACAGCTTATGATGCATCTTAAAGAAAGTATGCTTACATTTGCCTTTTATTTCTGTATTTCTCTACTTGTCCTCATAGGGCCCATGTTCTAGTAACATATTCTCAATGTCTGCTTACAGAAGTATTTCTCTGTCAAGCTCTTTCATTCACGGAAAGAAAACAGCTTATGATGAATGTTCAAGAAAGCATGCTGCCATTTGCCTTTTTTAAAATACATATTGAGGGGGTACAAGTGCAGGGTTGTTATATGGATATATTGTATAGTGGTGAAGTCCAGAATAAGCCATTTCTTAAAAGACTGCCAACAAGCTGCATTAGACACTTAAAAAGTCCATGAGTACTGTCTACCAAGACCTAGTATCAGTCTGGATATCAGGCCTTACACACAGACACCTGCAATTCCAGCAATTGGGCCACCTTGTGGCTCCCATCTTTTGATCAAAATGTGTTCCTGCTGGTCTGACTTCTCTAAGGCATCCAGTTATGGATGCAGCTACATTCGTACCCAGAAGCTGACTGCATTAATTAGAATTCATAATTCTGATACTCCCTAACTGACTTGAGAGGTGATAGGTAGATCCGTGGGACTTGGTAGTCACTTTCTTCACTAAAAATATTTGATTCCTGAACTTTAGTATATCTTGGTTCTTCTTGACTAAGCAATACATTTCTTTTTTTAATTTAATTTTTATTTTAGGTTCACGGGTACATGTGCACGTTTGTTATATAGGTAAACTTGTGTCAAGGAGGTTTGTGGTACAGATTATTTTGTCACCCAGGTATTAAGCCTAATACTTAATAGTTATTTTTTCTGATTATCTTCCTCCTTCCGACCTCCACCCTCTGATAGGCCCTAGTGTTGTTCTTCTCTATGTGTGCAGGTATTCTCATCATTTAGCTCTCACTTGTAAGTGAGAACATGCAGTGTTTGGTTTTCTGTTCTTTCATTGGTTTGCTAAAGATGATGTCCTCCAGCTCTATCCATGATCCTGCAAAGGACATGATCTTGTTCTTTTTTAAGCACCAATTTCCTTATTATTCTTTGAATTACCCATAGGAGAACATTGTTTACATAGGAACCCTAAGATCTACTATTTGGTTAGTTATAAGATTTTTGAAATACGTTTGTCCTTCTTTTACTCTCAGCTGACTCAAAAAGCCCTAATATGTGTTTTCAAGCCTGAGACTCTTGACTACATCAGATATTACAGGACATTGCAGAAGATAAGATAAAATAGTTGGTTAACATTTCACTAACATTGATAAATATACATTGATATAGATAAATGATGTCTTTCGATGAAAAGACAACCAGTAGGACACAAATAAATGTAGTGAGACAAATGTAGAGAATAAATACATTTTAAGATTATTTTGTTTTTCTGCAGCCTCTCATTGTTAGAAGGAAAAACAAGAGGATACTGGTGAGTTCTCAAGTTTCAAAGATAAAGCATAGAGCACAAGAATCATTTAGCCTTTTGCTTCTCTTGAGCCATGTGAATTTGAAGAAGTTATTTTTTTTTTTACTTCTGGTAACTTCTCTAAGCTGGATTTCCCTACCTGTGAAATAACAAGATAGAACTGAAGTAGATGAATCTGAACTTTCAGAATTTTAGGTGTAAATATAGGCACAGCTCGAGAAGAATAAAAGCCTATAACATGATGGGGAAAATGACACTTCAAGTGGGAGAAAAGGACAATGTGCATTAGTGTAGTGTCACACATCGTTATAGAGTGGCAAGAGAATGTGCCTGGAGACTCAGGAGGAAGGTAGGAGTGGGATGAAATCAATGAATTTGCATAGCAAGGGCTAGACTGAGAATTCCCTAGAGTAGTTAGTTTAATCCTAAAAAGACAGACCCAGCTTTCTCATCTACTAATGGATCTAAACTACTTTTGCTACTTTCATTCAAACATTTGGTATACCGGCCAGAAAGTAAGCGGCAAGAGTCCTGCATATGCTAATCTTAAATATTTCTCTAATTTACTGAAAAGTTTATTAAATTATGGTAAAAAGAGAACCGAACTGAATGAGAGGATATTTTAAGTTTACAGTAAAAAGAGAACTGAATGGAGTGAGAGGCTTTCTTGCTTATTTACTATGTAAATATCTAGAATGCTAATTGTAGAATAAACCAGGCAGAAATGACATCTTTTCAATCTTGAGTCTTCCCATCCAAGAATGTGGGATGTCTCTCCCACAAAGGAGCCACAAGGTGGCCCAGTTGCTGGAATTGCAGGTATCTGGTGTAAGGGCTGATATCCAGACTGACACTAGGTCTTGGTAGACAGTACTCATAGACTTTTTAAGTGTCTAATGCAGCTTGTTGGCAGTCTTGTAAGAAATGGCTTATTCTGGACTTTACCACTATACAATGTAGGTCTTCTTTTATGTTCTTCACTGAAATGTTATCATTTTCCCCCATGCAACATTCTACATGTTATGTTATGGTTATTTCTGATCATGTGAATGTGTGCTGATTATGATGGGATATTTAAAACCACATTTCTGTTCATTGTTACTGCTCTTTCATTAGGTTTTCATCATTTATGTCATATTTAGCCACCTTGTTCTTTGCTCTTGTAGTATTTGACTTGTCTTTTCCATTTCCTTAAGAATTATATTCTTTTTAAGTTATGATATAACTTAATGCCTACCTTTCTAATACTTATATATCTTCTTTATTTTTCTTATCTAATTTATTAATTTGTCCTTCAATAAAACACTGAAGAGCAGTGAAAGGCATTGACAATTATTTATTCTAAACTAATTAAGACCTGAGCCTTTATGGAAGCCCATCCCTTTCTTCCTATTCGTCTCTTTTCCCATTCTTCCCTTTGTTCTCTTCCACTTATGAGTACATGAGAGCTTTTACTAAAGGAAGACTGATTTGCTTCTTTTGAAAGTAATCACATTTTTCTTAGGAACTTCCTGGTAATGCTCCATGTGTTTTTGTTTGTTTGTATTTTGTTTTGTTTTTTTCCATAAGACTGACATTTTCTACTGGCTTGCTATTATTTGTGTCACCTGAACTGTACCTAATGCAGTAACACACAATGTGTTGGGACCTTCAGGAAATGAATCCATGATATATATTTTGGTAGAGTCACTAGCAATATAGCAGTTTTGGTAGAGTCACTACCAGCTTCTACTTCTTAAAAATGTCAATTTATCTAAAACTAATAGCTCTCTCCCTCCTATTTTTTCCTAATTTGTGAAGTCTAAAAAACAAATAATGAAGCATCTTAGAATTGTGTATAAAATGAGAATAAATCAGATCTCAGTGCGAATAAGGAGTTTTTTCCTCTGATAAAAAGAGCCTGGCCTAAATACAGATGGTAGAGATGGTTGCTGTGTTTGCTTAGGGCACTTACGTGCTTGTTTATAGGTATTGGCTGTACTGGGGAGTTGAGGTTCTTGGAAGAGTAGTGTGTTTATGTGTTAGAGTAAATCTTCATGAAGGAGAACACTGCTGCACTTCAGAAAAGCAATCTTCGTGACAAGCTTTTTTTTTAATGGTTGCCTCATGTGGGTAGCACTGAAAAGATTACATATACATTTTACATCTAAACCACCATTTTCTGATACTCTTATTTTTAATGATTTTGCCATTTTTTAGGGTAGTGTTTGTACTTAAATGGCCTTATAGAATCTTCCTTAAATTCACTGTACCCAATTATTTAGCAATCAAAAGAGGGCTGAATATGACAGCTTCCAACACTGCACTAACCACCTCTTAAGTATTGATTCTTCCTGTACACTTCATCTTAGTTTACATTTATTCAATCCTTTTTTTTTCTTTCAGTGTTATCTCTTTCTCTATAAACTGACTGGATATTAATTGTGACTTTGAGTAATCACTTTAATTGCTCTGGGATTTGGAGTAAACATCAGAAGTTAACTGCATTTGAAACTCTTTGGTAGACTGGCTTTCTTAATAACCTCCAATAACATCTTAGTCTGCTAACCAGGATAAATTATCAATGAAAATAAACCATAGAACCTACATTCTTGTGAAACTGATAATATACAGCAGTAAACATGAGTGGCAACTTTTGCTGAACAGAATATGAACAGTTGCATTCATTTCCCCTGCAAACTTCTCAGTGGTAGAAAATGAAGGTTCAGAAGTCTATAGTAGATAACAGGTTGCTTGAAAGATATTATAGCTCTTTTAGCAAATTAAATAGCTAGAGATAACAGTGTTAAAAAATGTTTGGCAGTTGAGATATGTGTCCAAATTATGATACTTAGAAAAAAGAGCGATAATAGATTCAAATCTAATTATGATTCTAGAAACTTTAGCTGGTTAACATTGAATCTGAATCATTTAGTCCCCTCATAAAATTTGCCATTTTATTTATATAAGATAAAATTCTAAATAGCAAAGATCTTCAAACGTCCTTGGAAAATAACACATAAGTATTGGGTGTTGGCTACTCATTATTTATTAATTGCTCTTTCATCTTTCCCCTGACTTACAGGGCTCAGCACTGGATGTTGGTTCTCCTAGCTCAGTAGTCAGAGGTACTTCCATATTTGCTTTGCTTTCTTGCCTCCCTGTGACTGGGTACTCCAGGGGGCACTGTTCTTGTCACTCTGTAAAAGTGAGTGAACTTGAAACTTTGAGCTACTGGCAAGTATGCTCTTTCTGCTTATTCATGTGCTTTTGTTTTTCTACGGGAAATCAATGATAACCATTTATTTGTATGCAAATTCATATAATTCCACACTTTTCTTGATAAAGCTATGTGATGAGGCTAAGTGATGTGCATTCATGATTTGATAATGAAACCCCATGATTTATTAGAGAGATTTAGAAATTATGAGATAACATGACATTTCAAGACAGTTTTGCAAAGAAGTTTTATAGTTTTTCTTTTATATTTAAGGTGACTACACTTGTCAACACAAGCAACAAAGGCCCATCTGGTAAAAAGAAAGGGAGGTCAAAGAAAGCCCACGTGCTAGCTGCCTCTGTAGAGCAGGCCACTCAGAACTTCCTGGAAAAGGGTGAACAGATCGCTAAGGAGAGTCAAGATCTCAAAGAAGAGTTAGTGGCTGCTGTAGAGGACGTGCGCAAACAAGGTAGGCAGAATGATATTATTGTTCAAGGGGGATCTATACTGATGTGCAAACAATGACCTTTTCTTTAGAATCAGTGGATATTTACTCAAAGAAGAAGTCTTATGTTTTTTTCCTTTCTGTCTACACTTGTCGTTTTTAATGTTGCTGGACGTGGTACCGAGAGATGTTTTCATTGTTGCAGTATGGTACAGCTACAAACACTCCATGTCTGCTGTGACTTCAGAATCTTCAAGTTGTTTTTTCTTGTGTTCTTTCTAACACAATTGAAAACAGACTTTGTGTTAAACTCAGGCTTTAGAGAGAATGGGATGGGAAGACCTAACATTTATAGAGTCATTTTAAAGTCAGGATTTTATGGTTGAAAGGGGAGAGGAATGTAAAGTACTAAAAGAGAGTTATTCTTATTTTTCTGAGAGTCCCAAATTCCTATTTTTAGTTCACAGATTTCCTCACAAATGCAGCTAGCTAGCCACCCATTAATGAATAAACTATCTATCTTTATCTATCTATCTATCTATCTATCAATCAATCATACTGTTTATTTGGCATTTTAAATTTTTTATTTGTATTAAAATATACAACATAAAATCTTAACTATGGCCAGGCGCAGTGGCTCACGTCTGTAATCTTAGCACTTTGGGAGGCCAAGGCGGGTGGATTGCCTGAGCTCAGGAGTTGGGAGATCAGCCTGGGAAACATGGTAAAACCTCGTCTCTACTAAAATAGAAAAAATTAGCCAAGAAATAGTGGCATGCACCTGTAGTCCCACCACTCGGGAGGCTGAGGCAGGAGAGTTGCTAGAACCCGGGAGGCGGAGGTTGCAGTGAGCTGAGATCTTGCCACTGCACTCCAGCCTGGGCGACAGAGCGAGACTCCGTCTCTGAAAAAACAAAAAAATCTTAACTACTTATAAGTATACAGCTCAGTAGTGTTAGCTATATTCATATCGTTGAGCGACCAATCTCTGTAACTATTTCATCTTGCAATACTGAAACTCTGTACCCATTAAACTACTCCCCAGATCCTCCTCCTCCCTGAAGCCTCTGGCAATCACCATTCTACTTTCTTTTTCTACAAATTTGACTACTCTAAATACCTCATATAAGTGGAATCATACATATGAGTCTTTTTTTGACTGTCTTATTTCACCTAGCATAATGTCTTCAAGGTTCACACATGCTGTCACATGGTTCAGAATTCCATTGCATGTATATACCACGTTTTGTTTATACATTCATCCATTCATGGATGTTTAGGTTGCCTCCACTTTTTGGCTCCTGGGAATAATGCTGCCATGAACATAGAGATAAAGATATCACTTTAACACCCAGCTTTCAGTTCTTTTGGATATAGACTCAGAAGTGGTATTGCTGGATCATATGGTAATTATATTTTTAATTTTCCAGAGCCTGCTTGCTGTTTTTCGTAGTGGCTACAGCACCATTTTTATAGTAGTGCATGCCTACTAATGGTGCACAGGGGTTCCAGTGTCTCCAAATCCTCACCAACACTTGTTTTATTTTGTGGATCATATCATCATAATTGGTGTGAGGTGTTATCTCATTGTACATTTGACTTATATTTTCCTAGTGATTAGTTATATCAAGCATCTTTTTATATGCTTCTTAGGCATCTGACTATTTTTATTGGAGAAATGTTTGCAGTCTTTTGCCCATTTCTTAATCAAGTTGTTTGGTTTTGTTGCTGTTGAGTTATAAGAGTTCTTTATATATTCTGGATATTAACATCTTATCAGACAGTGATTTGAAAATATTTTCTCCCATTCTGTAGGTTGGCTTTTCACTCTGTTGTGTCCTTTGACACTGAGAATATTTAAATTTTGATGTAGTCCTACTCAGCATCTGTAGTTGAAAGTTCTAAGGGCCATGAAATCAGAACAGACACCTACTCCCAAACTTGGTCTCTCTCCTGCATTTTCTATCATGAAGAATGCAATGTTATCTATTCAGTTGCACGTTGCATAAATCTTGGTGACATTCTCATTACTTCTGTTTTTTTCCAACATAGTCTGTTGTAAAGTTTCCTAGATCTTACCTCTTAAATATCTGTTTAACGGACCACTTCCTGTCTCAGTTATTCAAAAGCACTATGTTTTTCTGCCCCAGGGCCTTTATATACGCTGTCTCTTTCACACATTCTACACACCCCAGCTCAAGGAACACCTTCTCAGGGAAACTTTATCTGACACTGCTGTCATCCTTTTTAATGGGTTCTTTCCTTGTTACTTTTCACGGGATAATTAATTGTGAGGTGATTGCCTTTCATGCCATACTATAAATTCATGAAGGCAGAGACCAGACCATATCTCTTTTGCTAATCATTGATTTTCAATGTGTAGTACTCATTAAATACTTGTTGAATTAATGAATTAAGAGGTGAAATGGATGGTCTCTTCCAATTCTTCTTGCAAACCTACCACTGTATCAGTTCACAGCTGGATATTTAGTACCTGGAAACACCAATCCTCCATCCACACTCACAAATACCATTCATTCCCCATGCTGCCCTCTTCTTCCTCATCCTCTTCTTCCTCCTAAACACTAAATTCATTTCTTTTATACTAATTTAAATTATTACTTTAGTTTGCAATGCTAATTGTGCCACATTTCATCTATTGTGAACAGAGTATATTTGTGTATGTGTTTTGGCAATGTGAAATCTTCTAAGTTTCCAGGTGCATTTGAAAATTGATATTCCTTCTGAATTGCAAATGGACACTTGTTTGTTTTCATGCATCTACAGCCTGGATAGTTGTTTTATTTTTTTGTTTGTTGTGGGTTTTTAGGTTGACTGCTATATAATAAACTGTATGCACTTAAAATGTACAATATGATAAGTTTTGACAAATGCATACATCCATGAAACCATTTCTACAATGAAGATAGCAAAGGTATTCATAGTAGAGGGTGGTTTGATTGGTCCCTGGGCCTCTTTTTAAAGAGTTTGTCTTTTATGATGATAAATTTTTCCCTTTAGTTCCTTCCAAACCTCTTAGGAATTCTTTTGTCATTACAAGTTAGTTTCCACACATTCTGTAGAAACTAATGTTTTCGTTTTCTTGAAGCTTACATGAAATGGTGTTCTTGTGGATGTAATACAATAAACAACACTGTTTTTGGCTAGACTATCCTAGAGGTGTTAGAGTAACAAATTTCTACAGATGCTAATTTAAGACAGCTAACAATGGTTGCTCTTTTAAAGGATATTTTAAGCTTCCTTTCTTAGATTGTCCATTTCTTGTCACACAAAAAAATACCATACCAGAAATGATATGGATAATCTGTATAAAGCTCAACTGCTCCATGCTCCTTCTCTTGAACAGTGTCAAATTCAAGGAAGCATCACTGTAGTATGAAAACTAACCAGAAAAATGGGTAGAAGCCTTTAAAATTCACTTTTTTCACTCTGCAATAGCTCCCATACACTGCATATGCCTATCAGGTGTGAATGGTGCACCTCCTCTCTGTCAGCAAGGTCCTCAGCCTCTTGTTTGAATTTGTTGTCCACAAGCTCTCATCTCCATTCTTTCCATTCTCTAGCACAGCTTATTATTATGCAATCTCCTTTGCTTACCTGGCTTTACCTGATTTTCCTGTTTGCCCATTACCCACATTTTATTTACCGATAAGAGCCCACATTGATTTTCAGAGAGAGGTAGAGAGAAAGGAGCTTGTGGGGAAGAATGTGGAATGAGGCAAGATGTTTAGATAATGGAAACTTTAAAATCTGTTTTCTAATATGGAAGATGATATTCAGAAATTATGGAAACACTGACATTTAGAAACAATAACCTCCTTTAAAATACCTCCAGCATCCATACATGACTTATTTATTGAATGATATGCTGTGGGATCTAAATCTGTTAGTTTTACTATTGCATTGTTTTTGTTTTTATTAAAAAGCATTGTCTTTTTTTTGTTTTCAGCATAAGTAAATGCCAGTTTTCATATTGTACACGTCAATTTTCAGATTTTTAATATAGAACTGTTTTGTTTTTCTTTTGAAGTTTCATATTCATTATAATTACCCAATCTGTCAAGATTATAGACTGAATTATCTATTTAACTATGTTATTATTGTATCCTATATGGCTAAACAGTGTTATTTGAATGCCTTTATTATTAAAATATATATATATATTCTTTTTTAATTCCAGACTGCATGCCAGATCTCTAAGAGTTTTCAGTCTGAGTGGCGACTATATTTTTACCCTAGAATATTCCAGCAGAAGATTTCCCTATATCTGTAAAAAAAGTCTTGGAGTAGGTGTTGTGCTGAACCCCTATGGACTCCAATGGGGATGACACCAGGATCAAGGGACCAAAGTAGAGACTCAGAGCCAGCAAATGAGACATGGAGTTTTATTGGGGGGCTTACCTACAGGGGAAAAGTCTAGTGGCGGCAGGCTGGGCTGAAGAACTACATAGCCCAGTGGTGGCAGACTCAGCACAAGAACCACAACCATTTGTGAAAGGCAGGCAGTTCACAGAGCACTTTCACGTAGCACCGTTTTCCTAACAGCCTTCACCTGGCAACCTCAATTTACCTGAAAACGAGGCCTCCATCCCCTTTATACCCCGTGTTCCACGGGCTGCGCTGGGGGCTCAGATGTTACTCGTAGACAAGAAAGGATTCTCTGGGTTGGCCACTCCTGGATTCCCAAGCTCAGCAAACACATTCCGGTGCATCTGCCATTCAGAGTCGTTCTCAGAGTATGCGGACGTTTTTGCTCTCAGGTATGTTTACATATAGTAGGCTTATGATAGCATTTATATTTAAAAGAAGTACCAAAAATAAGTTGTCTAAAAGAGATTCTAAGTTTTGAAGAGTTTTGTCTTCAAAACTTAGAACTCTGATGTTCTAGACTTTGGTAAAGATAGGATATATAGTTTGGTGTGTGTGTTTCTGCCTGCTTGTTTGTTTTATTATGACTAAAGTCATGTGATATATGCATATTATCTTTCTAATGTAAGTTTAAACTGCATCAGAATAGGAACAATGAGATTTATGTATTTCTTTCTTCTGAAACACTTGGCATGGTCCTCTAGCACATGGTAGATGATATTCAGGAAGGAGTCTTGTGAAATCTACAAAGCATTGTCAGTTTGGTTAAGATATCTCACTTCTAATCTTACTTTGGCAAATAACTAGCTGAAAAGCTAAGTCACAACCACTTTCAGCCTCAGTTTCTCCATTTTTCAAATGCAGACAATTATTGTGTTTACCTCAATGGATTGTTTTACTAAATAAAGTCACAGGGGATCAAATAGACTGAAAACATTTTCTGGACTATGCACTTATTGTGAGGTTCTCAAACTTTAGTGAATACTAGAATCACCTGGGAAGATCTTGCACTCTTTATCTCAGGGCCTTACCCCTCATCAATTAAATCAGAATCTCTGGAGTTGGACCCAGGCTTCAAGATGTTTATAGCTCCTCAGGTGATTTCATTTTACAGCCAATTTAAGAAGAAATGGACTAATCAACCTTTTGCTTATCATCCACACCTAGATTATTTATCCATCCCTGGTAGTTATTTAGTATTTCACATTAGGCAGTTGTTAACAGGTAGTCATTATACAAGGTGTATGAGCTTATTGCTTACTTAGAAGTAGGTTGGTAAGACTTATGTAGGAGATACAACTTGATATTCTATATTAAAATGTTATGGCTAGGTATGTCCTAGGCTAAATGATGTGTTAACAAGTCCGATATTCTGATATTCTGTAGGTATGCAGAAATATGTGTTAAGTATATACTGGGCAGTCAAATCTGTAGGGCAGTTAAGTATTTCAGGAGTTGTGGGAAAAGAAAGGTATATAGCTGAAATTAACAAGGAGGTGATGTTTAAGCTGAGCATTGATTAAAAATTTCCAAAGACTAGCGGGACAAGAATTTCAGGCTTTATCTAATTTTCAAAGGCAAAGAAACAAGAATGGCATTGATAATTGGAAGTTGGATAAAGAAGCCCCTATTTGATGAAACAAACATTTCATATTTAGATACAGTTAGAAATATAAGATGGTCAGGTATGGTGGTTCACGCCTGTAATCCCAGCATTTTGGGAGGCCAAGGCAGGCAGACGCTTTGAGGTCTGGAGTTCAAGACTAGCCTGACCAACGTGGTAAAACCTTGTCTTTACTAAAATATAAAAGTAATTAGCTGGGGATGGTGGCTCATGCGTGTAGTCCCAGATAAGCAGGAGGCTGAGGTAGGAGAATCACTTAAACCCAGGAGTTGGAGGTTGTAATAAGCCAAGATTACACCACTGTACTCCAGCCTAGGCAACATGAGATTCCATCTCAAAAAAAAGAAAGAAATATGATAAGATGATGGAACAGACCCAGATTGGGGAAAGTATAGACAACATGATGAAGGAAGAGAGGCAAGGAGAACAGAAGCTAGCTACCTGGCTGGCTTCTACCCACTTAAATAATATTTTAGAAAGATTAATATGGCAACTTCATGAAGGTTGACCAAATCAGAGAGAAACTGTACCCCAACAGATTGGTTAGGTGTGATCATAATAACAAGGAAAATGAAACAAAATAAGTACTTTGAGGGTCCAGGATTGAGGAGGCAGTTGTGAGAACAGAAAGCAGCTACAAGTTGCAGGCATTACAAAAAAGAACACAATATTTTTCAACTTACTGAAGGGGAGATAAGAGCCAACATTTGTTCTACATTTTTGGCCCTACGCTATTTAATTGAGAAGACTTTAGGAGTGACAAGGGCAGGGGAGAGTATACAGGTTTGGTTTTAAACATAGATGAATGGGGAAGACTGCCTGGCGGAAGGTCAATGCCATGGGGAAATTTGGAAGGACTTGCCAGTAGAGAGAGAAGAGTAGAGGGATGAAAGAATAGTTTTAGAAGAAAGAACAAACTAGTATTAGAAAATGAAATAGAAATAAATTAGAGAGGGAAAGCAGTCCCTCAAAAGTGGCCAGAGAGCAAGGACAGAATCCTAAAATCCAAGGGAATAGGATATTTCTTAAAGGAGATAGTGATCAATCTAGACTCCAGAATGTTGTTGTAATCGTGTCAGGGTGTTCTGAGATTGTGAAGAATGAATGTTGAGAAAATGCTTTGGATTTTGCTAGACAGGTGTTGTTAATTATACTCAAAAGTACATTTTCAGGAAGCTGCAAGGGCAATAGCTAAATGAAAAGAAAGAATCATGCTGAAAGAACAGAATAGATGGTGAAGTAATTGATGTAGGTAGAAATGCTAACTAGACTGTCTTTTGGTTGTCATTGCAATATATATTGCAGGTATTTCTTTTGGCTTCTGTAGATAATCTGGTACCCAACTAAGGGCCCCTGTGTTATTATTTTGTGTGTCTCTGGAGCCTGGCACAATGCCTGCATATAGTGAGCACTTCAGGCATGCTTTAGAAGATCGTCACAGAATGGAAGTAGAGGAATGGAGAGGAGTAATGGAGGAACACTAAGGGCAAGCACAAAATTATAACTGTTTGCCGGCTTGCTTGTTGTTTCCATCCCCAAAAAGAAGTATCAGCGTATATATGAAGAAAGGGAGCCATAATTGTAATACAAAGAAAGAAGGTTCAGGGTTGTGTGAAGTGATACAGAAGGGAAATTCCTTTATCTGGAAAGCAGGTAGGGAGGAAAGAGATCCCAAAAATGTTTTGTAGAAAAGGTAAGAGCAAAAGCAGATTGGATGAAATGATCTCAATTATTTTGAACAAAGATGGAGGTGGTTTTAATGGACCATGGATAGCTGATACTTGACCACTATTGGAGATGTTTTTATGCTTTTTGCCTGTTACTGCCATCTGTGTGGGTCTCCCATAGATTTTTAAGGGATTTTATTTACTGAATACAGCTGATGATTACTCCTTTCTCAGATGCTGCTGAAAAGGCCAATTTTTATGAGGCATAATTTGCCTAAGAATTTTTTATTTAATTCATTTATATGATGTGTAACTGCATCTGCTAGAAATGGGGTGTTCACATATGGTAGTCGGTAATCTTCTTCAATTTGAAATAGATCCAAAAGCTGTGCTTTGAATGATAGGCATCCTTTTTCAAATTTGCTCAATAGGCAAATGGTGTAATGCAGCATTGGTTCTATGCCACAGGACTTACAGAGAATCCTTAAAGCATCTTCTCTGTCATCCCAATATTATATCTCCACATTCTCTTAAGCCATGGAGCAGTTGCTTACATTTCCTGTTGTCATTTGACAACAGCATTCTCATATTGCCCACTCTGTCTGAGCAATGACAAATCAAAACAGCTAAGACATGACTATGCCACCAGAGTGTATTTAGCCAGGGTGTAGATGAGATGTACATGGTCCTAACTCAACACTATGGAGAATCTTGTGGAGCAGAATGACAAGGAGGTGCAGAAGAAAGAAGTAGCTTCTTCGTGGGACCATTTCCTAAATAAAAGTGACAGTCAAGCCATTCACTGCTCATGCAGTATTTTCTTTGTTACGTCATAAACTGAAATGTGATGTGGTATGGTGCTATCAACAAGTTCCACTATTTTCTTTTTTCCTTTTTTTTGTGTTTTTCAAATTGGAGTCTTGCTCTGTTGCCCAGGCTAGAATGCAGTGCCACAATCTCAGCTCACTGCAATCTCCACCTCTCGGGTTCAAGCAAATCTTCTGCCTCAGCCTCCCAAGTAGCTGGGATTACAGGTGCGTACCACCACACCTAGCTAATTTTTATATTTTTAGTAGAGATGGGGTTTCACCATGTTGACCAGGCCAATCTCGAACTCCTGACCTCGTGATCTGCCCACCTAGGCCTCCCAAAGAACTAGGATTACAGGTGTGAGCCACCATGCCTTGTCTCACTATTTTATTTTTATCAAATTGAAATTTATTGAGTAAATGATGACCAGTGGGCTAAGACAGAGAGAGCAAGACTGAGAAAATGTGACAGAGCATGAGAGAAAGGTGTCCTTTCCATCTCTGAGAGGTCATAAGCCCTTGCCTCCTGATGACCTGTTGCCTCTGTGCTTCTCACCCTCTTTGGTCGTGTGGTGTTGGTAAAATGAGAGGACCCAACAGAAACTTCGGGTGATGCCAGCTGTGTGAATTCCTCTGCTGAGAGCTGGTCAGAGGCTGTTTCCCTGACCAGGAAGCTCTCTCAGTCACACAACCCTGCCCCTCCTCCTTTATGTGCCCTATAAATATGTAAAGCAGCACAGTGTGGGGATGGTGGGCATGTCCTCACTCCTGTAGCATTTCCCACAGGGGTCAACCTCTCTAAGAAGAATGTGGGAGGTGGCAGGATCCTGTTACTCCTCAGTGTGTCCTTTTCTCAAGCATCCCAGGCTTTATGTCTCTACTCCTTGTACCCTGAATACTTGAGTCTCCCAGGATATAGGGCTTCCTTTCTGTGCTGTGTGCTGACTCTTCACTGCTGCCTGACTGCCTCTGTAAGGATGGTACCTTAGTTACTGTGTTCTAGTATGGGCTCTTGTTGGTCTTAGGGTAAGATTTCACTCCCGTATGGGGAGAGAGGGGGCTGTTTCCACTGAAGGGAGATACCTTTGGGAAAGAAGGATATTCTAGGATAGAAAATGGGGACACAAGGGGTAAATCCTAGGTAAGAGAGGGAAAGATAACTCATTTATGTTCTCTCTATGGATCTCACTTCATTGAGCCTGGACTCTGCTGAGTGTAGATCCATTACTTTTTACAATGATACTATTCACAGCCAGGTACAATGGCTCATACCTGTAATCCCAGTGCTTTGGGAGGCTAAGGTGGGAGGATTGCTTGAAGCCAGTAATTCAAAACCAGCCTGGGCAAGATAGCAAGACCTCCATCTCTGCAAAAATTACAATAAAATAATTAGCTGGGCATGATGGCACATGCTTGTGGTCCCAGCTACTCTAGAGACTGAGGCAGAATAATAGCTTGAGCCTGGGCGTTTGAAGCTGCAGTGAGCTATGATATAGCCACTGCATTTCAGCCTGAGTGACAAAACAAGACTCTGTCTCTTAAAAAATAAAATGATACAGTTGGAGTAATGTAATAAAGTTCATATGTACTAGATCCAGCAAGGCAGATCTTGAAGTCGGAATGGAGGATGTCTTGCTTCGGTCTGTGAGTGCAGCTGAGCTAGAGAGCTGATGGTGCCCCACTATAGCCATACACAGCCACTCACTGCCCTTCCAGTGGCTTCTCTACCCCTTCCTTATAGAAGCTTCATTTTACAAGTGTTTCTCAGAGTGAAGTTCACAGACCACCTGGTTCAGAATTCCCTGGGTGGGTGTGGGAGGAGTCCATGAAAATTCAAATTGATGAGTCTCGCCACAACTCTAGATTCAGTATGTCTGGGGTGACCCTGTAAATTTTTATTACTAGATAGCACCCCAAGTGAATCTTATGCTTCTAAAGTTGAAGAATCACTAATAGCCTAAGTTTAATACATCATTATCAACATCATTTTAATTACTTTAGGTCTCTTTTCCATGGAAAAGTATGCTATCTAGGAATGAAATCAATTCTTGGAAGGTTTAACATCAGAGGTTTAAAGAAATATAAGAAAACCAGAGATACATACCATGACAAAAAGATAGAAAGAGGTTTGATGTGAAAATATGAAGAAAAATACGTAACTGTAAAAATGTCATATACCTTTAGGATTCATCTTAATGCAAATTTTAACATTTGCAATAGGTTCAACCATTGCATATTTTCTTAAATAAAATATATATGTATGCTAAAATTTGCATTCGCTGGGGGCCCGGGAGTACTCCAGGTCAGTACAGAGACCTTTGTGTGGCTCTTATTGCAGGACATTGGGAGATGATGACATATTATTCTTTCACCTGACCTCCCTTTTTGGAACCCTTGTCTTTTGAAAGTGTTATATTCTTTCAGCAAAAATAACAGCAACAATAGCAATGGTTTATTGTTTCCCACTCCATTTGTAAGAAACTTTGTATATATTATCTCCAAGTCATTCTGTTTTGTCATTTGAAGTATTATTCATATTTGTATAATATGATACAGATACTGATCTCCATGTGCATTGATTGACAAATTCTACAAATATTTCTTGAGTATCTACTATGCACAGGCACTATTTTGGGTGCTGGGAATATGGAATAAAGAAACGGACATTATCTGCCAATAAGAATATTACATTTTGAGATGAGACAGACAAGCAAAATATTAAACAGGGTGATGATTACAGCCTATGGAAGTGCAGTTTAAAAATGAACCAACCAAATGCATGATTCATGAAAAAAATAGATAATTTGAATTTCATATTAAAACTAAAAACTTTGGCAATGAGAAACATAATGCTAAGAGAATATAAACAAGCCACAAACTGCAAGAAAAAATTTATAAATTACATGTTTGATGAAGTACTTATATCCATAATATACAAAGAACTCTTAAAATTCAACAAGATAACCATTAACTCTACTTAAAAATGGGTGAAAGACCTGAACAGATACCTCACCAAGGAAGACATGCAGATGGCAAATAAACATAAGAAGCAGTGTTCAACATCATCTGTGATTGGGGAAATGCAAATTAAACAACAATGAGATTTTAATATATCCTGCTCGAATCACTGAAATCCCCAAAACTGACTACGAAATGCTGGTGATATGCAGAGCAACAAGAGATTTCATTCGTTTGGATGCAAGATGACATAGCCACTTTGAAGGACAGTTTGGCAGTTTCTAAAATAAAACTAAACATAGAATTAATTGCCTTATAACTCAGTTATCACAACCCTACATATTTACTCCGCTGATTTGAAAACTTCTATTTATATGACATCACCTAATCTTGTTTCATTTCCTAAAATAAACTTAGAATAATTTTAAACTTACAGAAAATTCGCAAAGATAATACAGAAAATTGCATATACTCTATACTTATTTGTCACAATTAATAAACCAATATTGATAGATTATTATTGAATAGACCACAATAACAAAAAACCATAATTACAAACCTTTCTGCTGATATGCTTAGCAAAAATGGCAAGAACAAACACAGTATGAATGCCAAACTATTCTTATTTTTAAGTTGACTTGCAAAGAATGGTAAATTATACATCTGTATGAATAAAAATCAGAAATCTAGTTTAGAAGATTGCCAATTCAGGGCTGTTTCTTTTAATACTCTTTTTTGAAGTCTAAACTTACCAGTCTAAGTAAAGCCATTCTTGCCTTTCACAGAAAACATTTAAAGAGGCATACAAGGATATATAAAATACAGAAAGAGAGTAAGAAATCCATGGAAAAGAGAAAAGGCAAATATGGTCGAAGACTCAAGAAGAGTCAGGGGAGTAACTAATGCATATATACGTTAGTGCCTAGGCATCCTGTGCAAACCTGTCCACCTGAGAACACATCCACAGCAGGCTCAATGGGTGGGGCTCACTTTGCAGTAGAGTCCAGGTTCAAATTTCAACTGCAGTTTTTATGGTGCCTGTGCTGTGTGACATGAGAAAATTATGTACCCACTCTGCACCAGCATGCTCATGAGTTCATTAGGGCTTATCTTACATTCATCCCAGGACTGCTGTGCAGAGCAGATGACAGGATGCATGTAGAGTACCTAACAACCGACCTAGCACACCTCAGCCTCGGAAAAACCTGGTGGACGTTGCTTTTATTGCTAACGTCATTATTATTCTTGCTACAACTGGACAGCAGATTGGGCTCTTAAGCATTCTAACACATCAGTTGTAAAGTTTATGACAGAATGATATTTTTAATCATAAAATAAAATGATCTTTCAGATCATTAAGCTACCTTCATTTCATTTGTGATTCACTTTAAGGAAAATTCCTTAAAACATCTGATTTGTGCATAAAATACTCTGTATTACCACATAAAGATAAAGAAACCTGGCTGTCAAGCATTTTCTCTCTAAAAGCTAAGACTATAATTCAATCAAAAATGCATTCGACTTAATCATCTTGAATAAAAACCAGATAAGTTTGTTCAAGATGAAGCTGATTGACTGATGTATTTCTAATTATGATATATGTCAGTGATTTGATGCAAACCAGGCAGTCTTTATTAACTCTGGACCCCTCAGAAACCAAGGCTGGGCAAGCAAGCTTCTAGATGTGATACTTCTTGTTTATAAACAAAACTAATTTCAAGATTCATTTTAAATTTGGGGAGTGCATGCACAGGTTGGTTACCTGAGTATATTGTGTGGTGCTGAGGTTTGGGATACGAGTGATCCTGTCACCCAGGTAACTGAGCATAGTACCCGTTAGTTTTTCAGATCTTGCCCCACTTTCTTCCCTCCTCTAGTAATCTCTAGTGTCTATTGTCACCATCTTTATGTCCATCAGTACTCAATGTTTAGCTCCCACTTATAAGTGAGAACATGTGAAATTTGGTTTTCTGTTCCTGCATTAATTTACTTAGGATAATTGCCTCCATCTGCATTCGTATTGCTGCAAAGGACATAATTTCATTCTTTTTTATGGCTTTGTAGTATTTGCTGTTGTTTATGTACCACATTTTCTATATCCAATCCACTGTTGATCGGTACCTAGGTTGATTTCATGAGTCTACTTTTGAAAAGAAAACAAATAGAGCAAGGCAAGTAGCAACTAAAACCATGCTGAATCTTGTTAGGTACATGTTAATAAAAGGTCCCAGATGACCAGCTCTTTGGAGTGATATTTAGGCAATATGGAAAAATCAACTCTTAAAATTAATTATGGAGATGTCATCTCAGCATTGTGGGGCTAAGCAGACACATTAATCATTAGAAAGTGGTAAACAGAAAGAAATGAGCAGATAGGAAATGCAGAGGCTGAATTACCTCTTCTTAAACTAAACATCACAGTGCTTGGCACTGTATGCCTACTCTTTTGTTCCCACAGTTAAAAATGAATGAAAAGCCACTTCTCCAAAAGGCTGATCCTTCTACTGGAGCTCTTGGTCCCTTGCCATTTTTTGAGGACCCTGCTTGGGTGATTCACCTAATCTCAAATTATCAGTTTCTTCCTGTCTGCTGGCACAGTCCAAATAGCATGCCAACATGTTATATGTTAAAACAAAGAAAGAAACCTCACCTGTTTGCAAATCCCTCCAACAAATGCCTCGTTTTTCTACTTTTTTGAGCAAAACTTTTCAAAGAATGATCCATACTCACTCATTCCATGTCTTTACCTCACAGTCACTTAAATTCTTTTTATTGTGTAATATAATTTGTTCAAAACAACATGAGAAATTACAAGAATACCAGTATGCAGACCACTCTGCTTAAGAAATAATGTCTTGCTAATGCAGTGGAATCTTCTCTGTGTGCTTTTCATGTCTATTTCCTTCCCTTCCTAGCCCCACTATCCAACCTCGGTCAGAGAACCACAATCCTGAATTTGGTATCCATATTTCTCATCATTTTATTATAAAAATGTTCAAATGTACAGCATAGTTGAATGAACTTTACAGGGAATACCTGCACCTGCAAAACCAACATCTAAATCTGGGATTAGCATTTTGCTGTACTTGCTCTACCACAAATCTATTTCCCATAAGTTTAAAATGTATTTGACAATTTCGGAGGTCACAGTGGGTAGATCACTTAAGGTCAGGAGTTCAAGACCAGCCTGGCCAGCATGGAGAAACCCAGTCTCTACTGAAAATACAAAAATTGGCCATGCATGGTGGTGCATGCCTGTAATCTCAGCTACTGGAGAGGCTGAGACAGAAGAATCCCTTGAAGCTGGGAGGTGGAGATTGCAATGAGCCAAGATCATACCACTGTACTCCAGCCTGGGCAACAAGAGTGAGACTCCATCTCAAAATAATAATAATAATAATAATGATAATAATAAAATGTAATTGATGCTTATGAATGCTCACTTTCTCACCATGCCATTCTGGTTCTCAGGCTCACCAATCTTGCTCTGCTTTGAGTCATTGAGTTCAACTCTTTGTTGTATCTGGATATTTATCTCCCTAAATCTTTACTTAACCTCTCAGTTGCATCACGTACAGTTTTGCTCCCACCCCACACCTCTGGTTCATCCCCTTTCTTGCTTCTCTTGGCTTCTACAATACCTCGTTTTCCTCCCAATTTTTTTCTCTTTCTACATTTTCTTGGAATTCTTTGGATTGGAATGTTCCAGAGGTCTGACCTGGGCTTTGTTTTCTTCTTTGTCAGTCATTTTATTGTATATACCAACCATTCTATAATTTCTACTTCTGGGCCCAAGCCATAGATATTTCTGTTTAATATAGCCCAAATACAGCCTCCCTCATTTTTTTCCCAATTCAGAAATGGGATTAACAATCGAGTTGCTTAAATCAATAGTGCTAGAATTAAACCTTATTCTTTTATGCCCCCTCATTCCTCACATCCAGAGCCAGAAGTTAATTTATCAGCTATGCTCCAAAGCACATCTTAAATCTATTCATTTTGAGGCAGAATAGCATAGTTGTTAAGAGTACAGTTTACGGAACTAGACAGCCTGCATTTGAAACCTGACTCAATACTTTATTAACTGCATGGTGTTGGACAGGTGTTTAATCCCCCATAGGCCTCAGTTCCATCACCTGCAAAATGGGAATGATAATGATTTTCATATAGGCAAGACATGTAAATCAGTGACTGACAGATAGGAAGCATTATATAAATGCTCATTAAAGACATTTGCTGAGAAAGACCTTTTCTAACCCCTCTATAAAAAATATAGTGTGTGTATATGTATATGTGTGTTTGTGTGTGTATGTGTGTGTGTGTGTGTGTGTGTGTGTGTATATATATATAATTTTTAGTTATTTTAGTCTGAGTTTTCCAGAGAAACAGAACCAATAGGATATATATGTATGTATTTTAAGGAATTGATTCATGCAGTTGCGGGATTAGCAAGTCCACTATCTATGGGACAGTCTGACAGGCTAGAAACTCAAGGAGAAGTTATGCTGAAGTCTTGAATTTCTTCCTTTCCAGCAAACCTCAGTTTTTGCTTTTAAGGCTTTCTACCTGATTCGATGAGTCCCACTCACATTATCAAGGCTAATCTTCTTTACTGTTATCTACAAAATGTCTAGAAAGTAACACCTTAGCTTAGTGTTTGATTACATTACTGGGTACTAATGCCTGGCTAACTTCCCACAGTAAAGGAACCATCACAATAGGTAATAATTGATAAGAAATTCTATGCCAATTTTAAAAAAATGTACATATATAAAAGTACATTTTTTTTTTTCTAAACTTCTGTGACACAATGCAGTGTTCATGAGTTTTCTTTTAGAAATAGATTGCCTCTTGGTGCTAGATTTCTCCTGGAAAACCCTTGACCTACCAAATGGAGGCTGTGGTGGTATGGGTACCAAGCAGGGTGATCTCCTGTGGTTTTCTCATGTGCGATTCTTGGGGACAGTGGAGACTCAGGTTTGCCAAAAGCCAAATATATGGCCTGGGGCAAGTCAGCTATTATGTCCCAATTCATTTTTGTCAAATAATAATGCCGGTCTCATCTAATCTGTAAAATTTTAAGAATTAGATAAATGCCAGAAGGAATTTGAGGAAACATGAAGCATTTGGAAAATTGATTATATGAAAATTAAATTGATTTTAAAGGCATGATTTTTCCTTTTTGAAATGAAGATAAGCTAAAATGCTGCATATTTTAGGTAAATATAATTTTTCCATTTTTGATCACATCTATGTTTTAGGTTTACCTTTTTTGCCACTTCAGTATGTGTGACCGTAAGGATTTAAAGAGCTGTTGGCATAATTTGTTTGAAGTTTTACTTAAAAAAAACTTTTAATAACCCAAGGGTAATTTAAATTTTGTGGTGCTATTAAGCCAATCTGGTCTTCTATTTTGAATTTCTAAAAATAACTAATGCTATGTAAGTCAATGCATATTATTGAAATATTTTTAGTGTTTTTGCCATTTCTCTTTGTATTTGTGCTCTCGTGAATGGAATGAAATTTGAGCTCAAGTATGATTGTCTTTTTAAAGCATAAAAGTATTTAATAACATTGCCTTTTGAAAAGCCATCAAAATATGTGCTGTATTTGTGTGGGCTGCATAAAGGAAGAGGCAGTTTGTTGCTTCTTATAATAATTGTGTTATAGTTCCCTGATGCAGATTCATATGGGAGTATTTAAGGGATGAAAGGTCAGAAGGATTAAATATTTACATTCATTAGAATATGATCTTTTGGTGTAGGCAGAAAGAAAAGAGACTAATTGGTTTACTTTTAATTGTGAGCTTAATGAACTTACTGCTTTGGTAATATCTTAAATGTCACAATTAAAAATATTGACCTCTCTCTGGGCTTCCATTGAAATGGTAGCAATCATCTGCAATATTCCTTAATACATTTAAAATATGGCCTTTAACGATAAATGTGAGTATTATAACTAATACATCTCTTTTTCATATCAAAAGCCCTAAATAACAAGTGGTTGCTCTTCTTGGTATAGTAATCTGAGAGCCCCAGTATATTCTTTTATGATTATGATTATTATTATTGTACTTTAGGTTCTGGGGTACGTGTGCAGATCATGCAGGATTGTTGCATAGGTACACACATGGCAATGTGGTTTGCTGCCTCCATCCCCCCATCACCTACATCTGGCATTTCTCCCCACGTTATCCCTCCCTGACCTCCCCACTCCTCTGCTATCCCTCCCTTGCCCCCACCACCCAGGGTGTGATGCTCCCCTCCCTGTGTCCAGGTGTTCTCATTGTTCAACACCCACCTATGAGTGAGAACATACGGGTTTGATTTTCTGTTCTTGTGTCAGTTTGCTGAGAATGATGGTTTCCAGATTCATCCATGTCCCTACAAAGGACACAAACTCATCATTTTTTATGGCTGCATTGTATTCCATAGTGTATATGTGCCACATTTTGCTTGTCCAGTCAATCGTTGATGGGCATTTGGGTTGGTTCCAGGTCTTTGCTATTGTAAACAGTGCCGCTATGAACATACGTGTGCACATGTCTTTATAATAGAATGATTTATAATCCTTTGGGTATATACCCAGTGATGGGATTGCTGGGTCAAATGGAATTTCTATTTGAGCCCCAGCATATTCTATTTGTTTTCCTCAAGAAAAGTGAGGCAGAAGGGCTTCATCATTAATTAGGCTGTGTTTCTCTGAGTAAGCCTATTTAATCATTGGTCTTAATTTCTCAGCTGGGAAACAGAATCTTCAAATTAGATGTTTTCTAATAGTTCTTTGAACCATATATTTTTGTCTCATAATTTAAACAGAAGAGGAAGAATTGAGACTGAGTATGCACTGCCCAATGTTGGATTTCGATTAGTCAACGCAGGGATGGTTTGCTCCAAAGGAGCTTCCAGTCTCATTTGAGAGCAGTTCAAGAGTCAGGAAAGATACTGAACACAAGGCAAGACACAAGCATTTTCAAGAGAAACCCCCTTGGAGAGGTGCTTCAAGAAAATCTCCCTTGCAAAAGATCCTCCTGGTCCTTTCATTTCAGCCTTGGGAAACAGATCACGACATTGTGTAAAAGGTGTAATCCTAGAACAATGAGAGATTTTATAATTTTTATTAGTTTTGTTTTCAATTCTGGGTCAGATACCCTTTTCATAGAGTGTCCTAGAGCTTAAAGAACAATGATAAAATAAGTAATAGCAAAAAAATTGAAGATAATTTATCTACTTCTTCTGGTATTCAGGGAAGACCTGGTCATAAATCAGCATCTTTCAATTCATGTTTATATTTCACTTGTGTTCTGTCTTGAAAATTAATATAATCACTAAAAAAAGTCCAGAATCTTTGTATTCTGCTCTTTCATGTTCAGCTTTCAAGAAGAAGATATGTTCTAAAATGGGCAATAGTATGAGCTTAATAATAATGAATTTAAATTTAGTTCTCTAAAGTTCTCATGAGGTTTAGTTGTTCATCTCTCATGCATCTACACAATTTTATGTTGCTGATTTTGATTCCAAATGAGTATCTCCTATTCCAAGAGTGCCAGAGTGTTTTAGATGTATGCTTGGGCTCTGTAACAAACTAGTTTTCAGAATTAGCTATTAGTTAACTGAACTTAACCCAAGTGCTCTTGTCCCAGTAATCTGGGGTCTTATTCTAGTTTTATATCTTTCAGATATTTAGGAACAGTTCTTTTATTTGGCAGTTTTGTGACTAACAATGGGACTAATAATTAGGCTCTCCCCTTTTGTCTTCCCTTGTTAATGAAGTCTATATCACTAATATTTTTAATCTTCCTTTTTATAATCTTCAGTTTGCATTTCTATATGGTAAAATCAAGTTACAAACTAAACCAGTTATTCCAGATGCAGACCAAGATCAATGTTACTATGTATCTCTGTGTTTTGTTGAATAATTCAGCTTTATATTCATCTTGCACAGACCCTGATATTTTTCTTTCACACAGCAGCAATTGGTTTGAATTTATTGCACACTTTGATCCGCAGCTTCTTTCTGTGTAGCTTTTTCTCTATTACCTTCTCCATCCAGAAAATAACTGTTTTGGTGTTTATGATTTATATGTTTTTTTCACCTTGACAATCAGTATTGTCTGTTTATATCCTATTTTCCTCTTTTATTTCAAAGGGCATTGCAAGGTAAAAGGTAGAGTATTATTATAAGTACTAAACTACTTATTATTTCTTATGTAGTTTTTCAACATCTCTGCAATAGCGGCATCATTTTTCCATCTCTATGGTAGTCATCATCAAACAATATGATCTGGTAATATCATCCATATGCTTTGTAATAAAGCCACAGTCACAGAGTCATATAGTTTTTGACCTGAAAAGGAACCTGATGGTTGCATTGCTTGTTGATATTCTAAAGATGAGGAATCTAATTCCTAGAAGTTTCCCCTTGGATTCCACAGCTCATCAGAGGAATAAGAGAACAGGACATTGATTTTCAGGTATGACAGTTTTTCTTCTGTGCTATTTAATATGAAGTTATCAAATGGATGTAAGTTGTATTTAAAAGCTTTTGTTGGCCATGTAGTATTTGGACTGCATTAGGACTAGAGTTAAGGCAACAGCCCAATCCATCCACTCCCCTCCCGGCATGAAGAACAGGAAAAGCAATATTGGTCAAGGACAAAGTGGGCTGATGATAACCTCCAGATATACAGCTACACAGTTAAGTGATGATCACAGTGGGTCCACACAGGAGGGAAAATAGACCCTGTAACTTATACCACCAGTTCCCACTCCTTAGTGGGGAAAGAAAACCTTAGTGTGAAAAATTGGAGGAGAATTAATTGAAGAACATACAGTAAATTTGGTTAGCAATATTTATGAATCTCCTTGCATTTAATAAGCAAGATTTCATATTAAAGAATATCATCTTCCAAATTTAAAGATGACTCAATAATTTGATTTTACTTATTTTAGCTGTATATTTCCTGTTATGTCAATTACACAAACTATAGGCAGCCTATCACTAATGAAGTATCATTCGACTCATATGTTTTGTTTTTACATTAGCAATAAGTATGTGGAAAGAATTACAACATATGCATATGCATAGGTTGAAGTCTATTATGTTGAAAACTATATGCCAAAAAATACTGTTGAGAAATGGCGCATTACTAACATTATTCATACAACCGACAGTACACTAGTTTGATAATAAAGCAGCTAAAGATATTTTGATTTATAATTAAATTGCATAATAGAAGCTATCAATACTTATGATGTACAGTAGCAAGGTCTGCTCTCCAAATGATTTTATTTTCCTCCTCATATAAAAGTAAGTTATATTTACCACCTTCCCCTGCAGCTGGCTGAGGCCCCATGACCAGGGTTCTTCCGATAGATTGTTTGTTGATGGATGTCATGTAAACCATTTCCAATCCTGGTCTCTAGAACACCCAAGCTATCATCTGCCCTCTTTCTTCCCTATTAAATGATGAAGAGAATCCAGCACAAGACTCAGGCCCTAGAATGAAGCTGTTGGATGAATGGAGACAGTGTCCTTAAGTAACCAGGTCTCCTCATCCCCATATATACCTTTCATTAGATTGTGGCAAGAGAGAGAAATAAACTCTTACAGTATTAAATTACTGATATTTTAGGTAGTTTCTTTTTTTTTTTTTCCTTTTTTTTTTGCATTTTAGGTTTGGGGGTGCATGTGAAGAACATGCAAGATTGTTGCACAGGTACACACATGGCAGTGTGATGTGCTGCCTTTCTCCCCATCACCTATATCTGGCATTTCTCCCCATGCTATCTGTCCCCAACTCCCCACCCCTGCTGTCCCTCCTCTATTTCCTGACAGACCCCAGTGTGTGATGCTCCCCTCCCTGTGTCCATGTGTTCTCATTGTTCAACACCCGTCTATGAGTGAGAACATGCGGTGTTTGATTTTCTGTTCTTGTGTCAGTTTGCTGAGAATGATGGTTTCCAGGTTCATCCATGTCCCTACAAAGGACAGGAACTCATTGTTTTTGATGGCTGCATAGTATTCCATGGTGTATATGTGCCACATTTTCCCTGTCCAGTCTATCATCGATGGGCATTCATTTGGGTTGGTTCCAGGTCTTTGCTATTGTAAACTGTGCTGCAATGAACATTCGTCTGCATGTGTCCTTATAGTAGAACGATTTATAATCCTTTGGATATATACCCTTTTAGGTAGTTTCTTATAGCACTTTAGCCCTGATAACCATTAAAGTGAAAGTTCATAAAATTACATCTTTAAGAATAAAAAATAATTCATCTGTAGTAAACAAAGATAGAATTTGCATTCCTTGATAAGCTTGAGGGCTTATCAGGAGAAGCCTTGTTGCTTCTCCAAAAGCCACAGAACAGTCTTTGTGATAAGAGTGGTCCAGTAAAAGGAAAAATAAGTGTGTGTGGCTTAGACAACTTTTCCTAGACTTGAGAAATGGGATCTTAAAATTGCCTTTTTTTAAACCTTTGTTTTGATTTAGATAGACTGAAACTAGAATGTGGTCCCAGGGAGTAAGGCCATGAAGTGACCACTCTGTCTGTCTTAGGTAACGAGATAACAGAAGGGCTTACAAAGGATTCTAAGCAAGGAAAAGATGTGGACCAAAACCTGAGGTGACAGCCAGGTAGGGTTGCTTGGAATTTAGTAGGCACATGTATTAGAAATAGTGAGAAAAATTAGAGGTTATGGTAGGGTTCGTTCAGGGAAATAAATGGAACTTACGGGTCAGAGCTGTTTCTTTCATCATCCTTCAACAAGAAGATTTAATAGGTTTTTTGTTTGTTTTCAAAACATATTCGTGCACAATATGGTTAAGATGAAATGAGGTAATACATGCGAATGTATTTTGTTCGGCGCTTATCTCAGTAACCATTTGTTGACTTTGGTTGAAATGATTTTGTTTTATTTAAATACTGACAGAAAAGAGTATTTCCTCTGTTGTTATGTTTTTAGAGACATAAGTCACTAGTACTTTCTTTTTTCTAAAACCATCTAAATTATCTGCATTCCCTGACTTCATATATTCCTTTGACTTACAAATATTCCAAGTAGTTTCAAACATTTCTTTACTTAAGTGGCTTTCAAACTTCTGTATGCATTAAAATTGCCTGGGGAGCTTATTAAAATATAAATTCTATATGCACACTGAATAAGATGCTTATGTTTAATGGGAGGCGGGCATATTAAAGTTGCTATTGGACGCCTAGACTGCCCTTCTAGAAAGATCTATCCCTGCATCTCAGCATGCCCAAACACTTCAGAACACACACCCATCTTCCCTGCACTAAAGTTTGGCTTTAGCTGAGAATCACATTTTTCCCCCCACAGGAATATGCCAAAATTCTACTTAATCCTAAAAGATCAAGTTAAAGGCTACCTCCAGAAAGGCTTGTGAATTTTTAAAATGAGATGTGATCTTTCTCTTTGAACGCAGCCTCAACACTGCGACTCTAATGGTATATATTCTGTCCTGTTAGGTGTTGTTATTTGCACACTCCCTCACCTTTGCCCTTCTCCCATTCCCTAGATTATAATTACTCTGAGTATGTTCTTATTTGTGCACATTGTCGATGTTCATTCAGTATACACGTTGCGTTTAATGGGGAATTATTTTTTAAAGCAAATTCATTCTTGGGAACAAATCCAGCTTTCTTGATTTGATTGGTTCATGGTTTGGTCTTTCTACTTAGGATAAGAGTAGCTCACGCACCACAGTTAGTGTTATAATATTCTGTGTTTCTGTGAATATTCTATATTCTTATGATATTTGTGTACTTATTGTTCCCAGTGAGTTTTGTATCTTCAGGTGATTGTTTGTTGCTCATTAGTGTCCTTTTCTTTATTACTGAAGTACTTCCTTTAACATTTCTTATAGGACAGGTCTGGTGTTACTGGAAAATTCTTTACTTCTGCTTTGTGCTTGAAGGATATTTTTGGCAGATACGCTATTCTGGGGTAAAAGTTTTTTTCCTTCAGCACTTTAAACGTGCCATGCCAGTCTCTCCTGGCTTGTAAGTTTCCCGCTGAAAAGTCTGCTGCCAGATGTATCGGACCTCCAGTGCGTGTTATTTGTTTCTTTTCTTTTTCTGCTTTTAGTATCCTTTCTTTATCCTTGGTCTTTGAGAGTTTTGATTATCAAATACCTTGAGGTAGTTTTCTTTTGGTTAAATCCGCTTGGTATTCTGTAACCTTCCTGTATTTGCATATTGATATCTTTCTCTAGGTTTGGGAAGTTCTCTGTTCTTATCTCTTTGAATAAACTGTCTAGCCCTATCTCTTCCTCTACCTCCTCTTTAAGGTCATTAATTCTTAGATTTGCCCTTTTGAGGTTATTTTCTAGATCCTATATGTATGTTTCACTGATTTTCATTGTTTTTCTTTTGTCTCCTTTGACTGCATATTTTCAAATAGCCTGTCTTTAAGCTCACTAATTCTTTCTTCTGTTTGATCAATTCTGCAACTAAAAGACTCTGATGCATTCTTTAGTAGGCCAATTGCATTTTTTGGCTCCAAAATTTCTGCTTGATTCTTTTTCATTATTTCAATCTTTGTTAAATTTATCTGATAGAATTTTGAATGTCTTCTCCGTGTTGTCTTGAATTTCTTTGCATTTCCTCAACACAACTATTTTGAATCATCTCTCTGAAGAGTCACATATCTCTGTTTCTTCAGGATTGGTTCCTGGTGCCTTGTTTAGTTCACTTGGTGAGGTCATGTTTTTCTGGCTGGTATTGATGCTTGTAGACATTCTTAGGTGTCTAGACATTGAAGAGTTCATTATTTATTTTAATGATCACTGTCTGGGCTTGTTTATATCCATCCTTCTTGGGAAGGCTTTCCAGATATTTGAAAAAACTTGGTTGTTGTGATCTAAGCTGTATGTGCTTTAGGGGTCACCCCAAGCCCAGTAATGCTGTGATTCTCACAGACATGTAGAGGTACTGCCTTGATGATCGTACAAAATCCAGCAGAATATTCTGTATGGCTAAGCAGAGACTCTTGTTCTCTTCCTTTCAAGGCAGCAAGTTTCCTTCTGGCCCAGGGTGTGTCTAGAAACATCTTTGGGGTCCTAGGGCCTGGAATGGGGGACCTCATGACTCCGACTGGTGCCCTATCCTGCTGTGGCTGAGCTGGTATCCAAGATGCAAGACAAAGTCTTCCCCACTCTTCCTTCTCCTCTCCTCAAGCAGAAGAGGATCTCTCTTGGAGCTGTGAGCTGTGCAGCCTGGGGTTGGGGAAGGGTGATGTCAGCACTCCCTCAGTCACCCCAGCTGGTATCTCAGTATGTCACATGCCCCTCCAGTCCATTGTCTGTGACCCACTTAAGCGCTAGGACTCGACTAAGGGTTGCAGTCCATATGGCCTAGACTGCATTTCAAGTTTATTTAGAGACCCAGAGCACTTTGGCATTGGGCAGTGAGGTTTGTGGGAAATCAAGTTCAGACCTCGGGATCTGTGGTTCCCCTCTGGCTTGGGCTGGATTATATGCTCCCTCTGTGGGTGGGCATCAGGTGAGATTGGTCTGATTTTCCTTACTGCTCTAACAGGACAGCACTGAGTTCATTTCTTCAGGATGGCTGAGCTCTCCCTTTCCCAGAGCCCAGAGGTGCTCTTCACATGGAGTGGGGGAGGGGCGCCATCAGTGATTCAGGACTTTTCTGTGCCTGAAAAGTCTCATAGTACCTACCTCCTTTTAACACTGTATGGCTGAAAGAGGCTCTGTCTTTTTAGTGCCTCTTTCAGCGATGCAGTGTTAAAACCAGGTACTGTGAAGTCTCAGGTGATTTTTTGGTTCCTTTGAAGGTAATTTCTTTGTGTACATAGTTGCTAAATTGGTATCCTTGGCAGATGTGATCAGCGGAGCTTTCTATTCCACCATCTTGCTCTGCCTCCTCCCCAGCTTTCTTATCTTGAAACAAGACACAGTGGATATTTAATAACTACTTTCTGAATCAGTTAGTCCACAATAGCATCACATGCTATTGCCAATTATAAAAGGAGGTATAATTGTCAATAATAGAAGGAGGTTTTTTCCTTCATTTTGGGGATTAATGTTTAGGAGACAATATTCATCAGTAGTGTTTCCAGGGGATTTATCAAATATAAAGCTTTATACACACGAAGGCTTCATCTCTCTCCCCAACACACACAAACACTCTCATATCATGTAGCCAGTAAGAGTTCAGCTCAACCTTTGGTGAAATTGGAGGCAGAATGTGTGACTATTCTTAAAGTTTCTTTCTTACAATTTTTTCCCCTTTTAATAAATGTCCAAAAATCTTGACTTAGGAATGCCCTCTTGTGTGAACATTGTGGTCTCATGTTGCTCTGTTACCAGGTTGAAGGCATATTTGATCTCGAAAACAAGGAGGGTGGCTTAATTAATACATTTTCCCAGGGCCAGCTGACTCTAATGTTCAAGGGGACCGAAGTGTTAAAGCTGGATGACTCTGTAGGCCACTTCTGGTTTTGTGGAAGTGAAACCTCCAAAAAGTCAGCTGACATTTTCATCTTGTTTTCAAAACAGTCTTCACCCAGGTATGTCTCCAGGAATTTCTGGATTAGATACCTGTTTCTTTCATAATCCCTCCTAATTTAGCCCTTAGTAAAGATTAATTCCTAGCTCTGTCATTGGGCCTTTCCAATAATTACAACTGAGCCTTGTTTTGAAGCTGTCCTTAAGCATTAGTTACATTTTGAATTACTTGCCTCACAGCAGAAGCCTCTTAAAAAATTCTGTTTTAGGCTGGGCGCTGTGGCTCACGCCTGTAATCCCAGCACTTTGGGAGGCTGAGGCAGGCGGATCACGAGGACAAGAGATCAAGACCATCTTGGCTAACATGGTGAAACCCCATCTCTACTAAAAATACAAAAATTAGCTGGGCTTGGTGGTGTGTGCCTGTAATCCCAGCTACTTGGGAGGCTGAGGCAGGAGAATTGCTTGAACCCAGGAGGGGGAGGTTGCGGTGAGCCGATATCACACTACTGCACTCCAGCCTGGCGCTTGGCGAGAGGGTGAGACTCTGTCTCAAAAAAAAAAAAAAAAATTCTTTTTTAAAGGATGAGTTGAGGAAGTCTTTACAAAAAGAATTTCATTCATAATACTCTTCTGATTAATTAGGAGTTCTCAAATGGAGGAAATACTGGAATGGAATCCTGATTATTATTACATTTGTTATTATTATATTTTTGTCATAGCCTTTACCCTCAAGTCATTGCGTCCAGTAGAACTTTCTGCAATAAAAATAGTCTATATCTTTGCTGTCTACTGGGGTATCGATTCACCAAATGTAGCTATTGAGCACTTAAAATGTGACTAGTGTGACTGAGCAACTGAGTTTTAAAATTCATTTAATTTTACTTAATTTTAAATAGTTACCTTATTGGGCAGCATGGATCTGGAACCTCCAGGGAACACTTGACAATGTATGGAGACATTTTTGGTTGTCACAAGTGGGAGAGTGTTCCTACTATCTAGTGGGTAGAAGTCAGGGATACTGCTAAACATCCGGCAGTGCACAGGACAGCCCTCGAAGCAAAGAATTATGTATCCTAAAAGGTCAATAATGCTGAGGTTGAGAAATGCTGGTTTTGAGTCTGAGATTTTTGCGATGAGGATTGCTTCTCTCTCTTGGTGCCTAACATTGTGCTATGTATGTATACTATTTAGTCGATGGTCCCTAAGTTGCAGAAAATTAACAGAGATCAACTAGTCAACACCAAAATCACAGGAAGTGCATCATTTTTTAACCAAAAATAAAGCAATACAAAACTTAGGACACATGCAATGAAAGTAAGAGTCTTTGTAAGCTCACTAAAGCAATAAACTACCATAAGTAAGGGGTAACACTAAAGACGAACAGGCATACCATGAAAATACTATTTGTACACAGTGAGCTATTTAACGTTTGCAAAATATGGGCAAACTATTTTAAAATCAAAATAGAGTACAAAGAAATAAAACATTACTCATTCAAATTCTGATTACCGAGAGAGATATATGTTCTTTTCTAAACTCCATTAGTTAAAAAGTTAAATAATGTGTTTCTCATTTTATTGTTGAGAGTGGAAGGCCTCGGAGAGCTTAAGTAACCAGCTCAAGTTCTAATAGCCAGTTATTAGCAGCTTTTAGTTTCAAAGTTAGTTCTATCTTCAAAGCGAAACCAATTCTTACCTTGTATAGCATCTAGCTTTCTGTTTTTAGATGAAGAAATTATTTCAGAGAGTTTAATCGAATTACCAGGTAACACAGGTAGTGGCAAATCGGGAGTTAGAATGCAGATCAAGCTGGTTGGCCTTTAACCTCATGAAGTTTCTAATCACAGCCTCCTTTTTTTATTGAAAGTCAAGGCTGCTTTTGTTTTGGTTTTCCAAATCAAACTACCTATTATGTGGTGAATCATAGTAGAGAAATTTGTGATTTGTACTTATTTTAAAACTTGATATTTTATGTAAACTTAATCCTTGTAGATGGCATCAAAAGGAAAGCTAGTATCTACTTAAAAACCAGAATTCATTAAGCTGATAATTGAACCACAGAGCTTAAAAGTGTCATGTCCTCTGAAAGTCATTGTCTTCTGCTTCAGTGGTCTCCAACCTTTTTGGCACCAGGGACCAGTTTTCTGGAAGATAGCTTTTTCCTCAGACTACAGGTGAGGGCATGGTTTCAGTATGATTAAGCACATTATATTTATTGTGCACTTTATTTTTATTATTATTACATTGTAATATATAGTGAAATAATTATACAACTCACATAATGTGGAATCAGTGGGAGCCCTGAGCTTGTTTTCCTGCAATTTGTTGGCCCCATCTGGGGGTGATGGGAGACAATGACAGATCATCAGTTATTAAGTTCTCATAAGAACCTGGAAACCTAAATCCCTTGCATGCATAGTTCACAACAGGGTTCACTCTCCTGTGAGAATCTAATGCCATCACTGATCTGACAGGAGGTGGAGCTCAGTTAGTAATGCGAATGACGAGGAGTGGCTGTAAATTACACATGAAGCTTGACTCCCTTCCTTGCTGTTTACCTCCTGCTGTGCAGCCCAGTTCCTAAACAGGCTATGAACCAGTACCAGTTCATGGACTGGGGGTTGGGGACCCTTGTTCTAATTGATACAGGATTATCTTCTAAACTGAGAATTCTCATTGAGACTGCTTTCCATATTTTAAAGTTAATCTATATAGCAATTTTATGGCTGTGATCACATCCTTATAAAAATCCCATGTTAAAGTTGTAGTAATTTCATATGTTCTGTGCTAAAATGAGCCTTTAGATAACTCCTCCCCTCCCCCCTTCCCTTCCCTCTCCCGTCCCCCTCCCCTTCCTCTCCTCCCCTCCCCTCCCCCTCCTTTCCTCTCCTCTCCCCTCCTTTCTTTTCTCTTTTTTTATTTTCTTTTGATGATGCCAGAGGGGATAGAGAAGACTTGCTATAGAATGGACTTTGGAAATTCATTTCTCTCTATTCTTCTTTCCTTTTGTCCGTCCTCTCTCTTCCTTTTCTTCCTTTCCCTAATATTTATTAACTGCCTACAACATGACAGTTGCTGAGCCAAGCCCTTGAGGTTCAAAGGAAAAATGTAGGAAACTTAATCAGTTTGATATTCAAAAAAAATTAATTTCAGTAGGTCTATCCATACTCCACTCCTCATCCCTGAAGACTCAATATCTGAAGTGTCTGTGTTCCCACAACTTATTGTTTGCTCACATAAAATTCATTAAGGCATATGGTAGGCCTCTTTAATGAAAAGATACAAAAAATAGAGTACCTTAGAGAAGATGGCAATATAGTAGCTTAACTCCCTCTCAGATAACAGTTCAGAAGTGGTTAAATGGTCTGGTGAACAGCTCTCCCATCTTCAGCATGAGGCTCATGAGTCCAGGGTGTTTTGTTGACTCTCTCTCTGCCTTGCCTATAAGCATCATGACATGGAATATTTATTTTATTTTAAGAGACAGGGTCTCTTCTATTGCCCAGGCTGGAGTGTGGTGACATGATCATACCTCACTGCAGCCATAAGCTCCTGAGCTCAAGCAATTCTCCTTCCCAGTCACCGGAGTGGCTAGGACTGAAGTAGGAAAGACTGCAAACAAACCTCTCGAACACTGAACTGGGAAGGAAGTGGTGATTTATTTGACCGGGAGCTGCAGTGGCATAGATGCCTAACAACTGAGCTCCCCAACAAAGAAAATCCTTGCCCTTTTAAAGGCTTACAACTCTAGAAATTACATAGGAAAGGGTCTTGATCCATGAAGTAGGCATGGGATATGTGACTTAGGTGGGGGTTTGATCGTGTTTAAGTAAAAACAATGCCTTTCAGAAAGATTCCTCCATACCTTCTCCGTGATCTATAGATGGGATTGTGGTTAGCAGTAGGGGTCTTATCCTTAACCTGGCCAGCATTGCCAACTGGTCCCTCCTCTGACTGACTTCTAACTTCTCCTTTTGAGATGTAATGTAGAAGGCTGAAGGGGAAATGGCCTTAGAAGCTGAAGAGGATTAAGGGTCTCCTTCCCCAGGACCACAGGCCACCATGCCTGGCTATTTTTTAAAACATTTTTGTAGAGACAGGGTCTCACTATGTTGCCCAGGCTGGTCTTGAACTCCTGGCCTCTAGTGATCCTCCCAACTTGGCCTCCCAAAGCATGATTGTCCATTTTTACATACCTAATGATTAGCACCATATTAGGTCATCAGTAATATTAAAATGAATTATGAAAAATGTTCAAAAACTTAAATGTAGCATTTTCAGTTGTCTATCAAGCATAACATGTTATTCTAGGAACTTTATCTCACTTCAGGATTAGGTAGGTTTAGGGCTTGCTTGCTTGCTTACGATTTTCTTTCCTATAGGCCTTCCAAGTCCATTTACTTCCAGAATTGGACCAATGTTGTAAAAGGCAATTAACCATGTGTAAACAGCCATAAAGACTGGAAAGATTGAAGTGAACAGCTGTAACCTATAAACTGGAAATGTGAATTAAGATGACATTTTTAGGTACAAGTGACTGGAAGCTAATCTGAATTCAGCAAGAGAGGATGGTATTGTCAATCAAGAAAAATGGCGCGATAAGTCTCAGTCATTTTAGGAAGTTTATTTGCCAAAGGGCACACTCCCATGACACCACCTCAGGAAGTCCTGATGACATGTGCTCAAGGGAGTCAGGGCACAGCTTAGTTTTATACATTTTAGGGAGATGTGAGATGTCAATCAATATTTGTAAGAAGTATGTTGCTTCTGTCCAGAAAGGTGGGGGACAACGCAAAGCAGGGAGTGGGCTTTCAGGTCACAGGTAGATGAGAGAAAAATGGTTACCTTGCTCTGAGTTTCTGATAAGCCTTTCCAAAGGCAGCAATCAGAATATGCATCTATCTCAGTAAAGCAGAGGGGATGACTTTGAACAGAATGGGAGGCAGGTTTGCCCTAAGCAGTTTCCAGCTTAAATTTTTCTTTTAGCTTAGTGATTTTGGGGCCCCAAGATGTTTTATTTTCATAATATCTTATGGATAAGAATGGCGGCCTAAAGGCACCCACTGAGAGGCTTCCTGCAAAGCTGGAAACAAGCATAGTGAGTTTTTCTGTATTTCAACTCTGTTCCTTTCTCATATGTGCCAAACTGCTTTCATGTTGAAGATTATCTTTCATTTTTTTTTCTGTCTGCTAGATACATCCAACACAATCTGAGTTTTAACCAGAGAGAGCCAGAGTTAATTCACTACTTTCTTTGGGTTAGTGTAAAATCTTGGCTGCTGTATTATAGAAACTCTTGAGTCCCTTTTGGCAGATAGTTTTCAGAGATGGTGCCACACCTTCTCCCATGCTCCTTTGCAGTGTGGTTTTCTGGCTTCTCTCGTCAAGAGATCAAATCTTCCCTCTCTTGGAATCTGTGAACCTGTCTTAACATTTGCCTTAACTAACAAACTTATTATGGCAGAAGTGACACTGAGTGAGTTTTGCACCTGGGACTTAAGAGCATTTTTAATGTTTGTTTCTGTCTTGTTGTAATGCTGACATGAGAGAATAAAGGCAGGAAAACTCCAGCTGAAAGACTACTACTACTAAGGAAAAGAAGTGTGGCTTTTCCAGCTGATCCTAACCACTTGCTGACAGCAGTGCTAATTGCTAAATGTGAATGTGGCCATTTGTAACTTCTAGCCTAGCTGAACGTGTAGTTGAATGCCTCTGAATTAGAAAGTTCACAGAATAGCCCTTATGCCTCCAGTCATGGGAAATAATAAACGGTTATTGTTTTAAGCCACTGACTTTTGGAGTGTGGTTTTGTTTGTTTTTATTGTTTTAATGCAGCAATATGTAACTGTTAGACTCTTCTAAACACTGTGGGCCAGGAATGGAGTCACACAGGAACGTGGAAGCTCCCTGGGTAATTGCATGTACATAGTAGTGATTAAAGGTACCATAGTTAACAGAGCTCTAAGAATAACAGAGCTCTAGGAAATAGCTCTGAAAAGAAGGCATGATTATGAGCAAACAGGGCAATCATACTGAACTACAAACTATATATTTAATTATCAAATATCCACAAAACAGGGTCATAAGATTATTTTTTGAAATGAGCCCCAAAAATCAATATTCAATTTGCACCATCTCTGTGGCCCAATATTAGGAGATTTCTATTTCTTATTCCCTCATTCACTTTCACCCTACTTACCAGGAAAGGGATAGATTCCCAAGCCTTAGTGGCATAGAGCAACCTTTCTTCTGACTTTCAGCATCTGTAACTTTAGAGGATGAATTGTTCCTATACTGCAGATTGCATCAGTAATACTGGGAATCATGTTTATCACCAATAAATATTTTAAGGCCATCCCTTTATGGCTGGACTATATTGTTAATACTGCTGAGCTAATCTAGTTGGAACATTGCTTCAGAAGGAGGCAATATTCATAAGAAAGACTAAACAGTAACAGCAGCTGCTGATAAATGGACAGTGTTGAGTTTCCCTCTTTTGGTGTGGTCAACAAGGCGTGAATGACATTTGGAAAACAGTTCTGGAAGAAGCAACAAAAGCCCTGGATCTTTTAATATTCTATTTTTAAAATTCTGCAGTTCTGTGTCATTTTGGTTATAGAGGATACAGGCATAAGTGGACAGTTGTATAGCCACTGAAATTTTTAATTTGCTCTCGATTTTTAAGTTTTGCCGTTAGCAGTGTTACCATTACATAATGATCTATTTAGTATATTTTGGCACCCTTGATATTAGCATTTCTCAAGAGGCTACAACTAAGAGTAGAAAAATACAAAGCATCAAACCTATTGGAACTTAAGTAAGTTAAAGCATTCCAAAAATTATCTTATTTTAAGTTCGGGGTACATGTGCAGGATGGGCAGATTTATTATTTAGGAAAACATGTGCCATGGTGGTTCACTGCACCTATCAACCCATTACCTAGGTATTAAATTCAGCATACATTAGCTATTAAAGCATTTTTAAAAAAACAAAAACTGAGGCCCATTGAGATTCAACTATGAGGTAGAGGGCATGTGGAATATGAGAACATTAGGCCATTTTTTATATTTTGAAAACAAATAAATGCCATTTTCTGTGTTGTTTATCTTTACTCTTGAGTTTTTTGGTAGGTGTTGTGTAGTAGATGGTTGCCATCACCAGCACCATCACCACAGCCAGCTGAATACCACTCTTCCATGGTCATGAGAACCTTATTTCTTGTTGCATTTCTAAATTTGCTATTGAAATCTCAAATTCTTCTTCCACCTCTTAACATTAGGAAGTACTGGCTGGGCACAGTGGCTCATACCTGTAATCCCAGCACTTTGGAAAGCCAAGGTGAGTGGGTTGCAAGGTCAGGAGATCGAGACTATCCTGGCCAACATGGTGAAACTCCCTCTCTATAAAATACCAAAAAATATTAGCCAAATGTGGTGGCATGCACCTGTAGTCCCAGCTACTTGGGAGGCTAAGGCAGGAGAATCTCTTGAACCTGGGAGGTGGAGGTTGCAGTGAGCTGAGATCGTACCACTGCACTCCAGCCTGGCAACAGAGGAAGACTCCATCTCAAAAAACAAACAAACAAACAAAAAACACAAATTAGGAAGTACTTTGAACTCTTAACTCACAGTACTGCCCATAGTTGGTATGAGTATGAGTGAGAGGGAATTCATCTAACTGCATACCCTGACAGTTATTCATTAAGTATATGTAGGCAAGAGTCATCTGATTATATTCCTCCCTTATGAGCTGCAGATTTGGAAAACTAGAGAGAGTCCAAAGAGTTCATTCAAACAGACAGCAAAGATACTCTGGCACAATTTAATAAAGACCAATAAACTTTCATCTGCCTGAAATTTTAAAATGTGGAACCCTCAACTAATGAAACTTTGTACACAGCTTTTGTTTATGTTCTTTGTATATGCCTTAGATTAGTGTCTAACAAATTCCAACTAGTTAACTTTGGGATTTTTTTTTTTTTTTTTTGAAAAATAGATAATGAATGACCAAGATACAGAAGTAGAAAGGTATTATGTGATTCTTCTTGGCATAATAGTGTCTGGGTACCACCAAAGCAATATCCATGACAACAGATACAAAATATCTTCATAATAACTAAGGGCTTTCTAAGCTTATATTCTTTAAAAAGCTACACTGAAGGTCTAAGGTAAATCAGTTGCATATGAGTCAGGAGGAGTAACCACTGTGTAAATCAAAAGCAATCACTTAGACAATTAGGAGACGGCAGAAGCCATGAACTACTCAATTGGGATAGAATCGTTGCCAAATATATCTGCACATTCACGCATTTAAATCCACTTATCATAAAGTAATTCTAAAATTCAAACTTATCGTTCACTGGCTTGCTAATCATATTTCAAAAACAATGAAACAATGGCATCGTATTTTTGTAATGATATTATATATTCTTTAGTTGACTACAGATGGCTGTTCTTATATTCCACAGAAAATACATTTCCTAATTATGGAGCCTGGGAGATAAAAGTATTAGCTTAATCTCCAACCCTTTTAGTTATTTGAGCCAAAGCCACATGGAGTTTGTTGCAGAGCTCAGTCACACTGCTACAATTTCTAATTGTTTCTTTCTGAGGAGCTAAGAGCATATTCTGTGAGGATCCTAGAGCATATATGTACACATAATGAAAATGCTCCCTTGGAATTAACTCACAACTTGATTTATGCAGGTTGGCCGACTTGTATATGTGAGGCCTGCTTGGGCTCCAGCTGTGGTAAAACATGTCTGTGGGACCAGTGGCCCGGCTTTCCAATCAGAGCTTTATTGCTGTGACTGATGCTGTGGAAATTCAAGCCACACACAAACCAGCTGAAGAGAAGGAAATTTATCTTAAGCTTGAGTAGGGTTCATGGGAATCTAAAAATAGGAACTGCTTATTATACAGCTGGGCCTCATAGGGCCCTACCTGGAAAATTTAAGCGAAAGCAATCTGTCAACAACTGGATGATTTCTCTACTATAAGAGTAGCCAATATTTACAGAGTTCTTAGCCTATGCCAAATACTTTGTGTGTGTGTGTGTGTGTGTGTGTGTGTGTGTGTGTGTGTGTGTGTGTAGTATGGGTATTCATTTGCATTCTTACCACATTATAACTAAGATACTCTCATCTTCCTTTATATATGGATGAGAAAACTGGTTCTTAGAGTAGCAGAGAGACTTACCAAGGCCACAGGTTGACAATTACTAGAACAGGAATTCAGGTGCAGGTAGAGTGTTCCCAAGGCCCACACACTTAACCACTGCAATGTTTTGTGTCCAGCAGAGAGCTTGCCCCATTCTCTTCTCTGTGCAGAGTGCTTGATGTTTGAGCATAAGATGTGGAATTAAAACCCATTTTACCAAAGCAAAAGTATGGGAATCAGACCTGATTTTATTAAATCAATTCTAGGATGGCAGGATGATATCTCCAATTAGAGGGAAAAACCATTATGTCCTCATGTCTAACCTGTACTATTTCTCCAAATGAGCTGGTGGCAAGATAACCAGGACAGGGTGAATAGATATTTGCAGAGAGGAAACGTTCAGGTAGCAAAGATCCACTAGTCATAGATTTATTTGTGATTTTTTTGCACTTGTTTTGCCAGAGACAAGAATCAAAGGAAATGATTTATGTGAAATTCAAGAAAAACAGAAGACATGTGATTGCCTCATCTGTCTATAGCAAATAGTTGTGCCCCATCCTTCCTGTTAAAACCTTATTCATCACTTTTGTATTCCATTATATCATTAGGTACTTTTTCTGCATGGCTTCTAACTTTTCTCCTTTAATGTCTTAGTATGGCAATTACATTCCTAAATATTCTAATGTTGAACCATTCTTGAATTCATGGGAAAAAAACCTACTTGGTCATGATGACTCTATATATGGATATATAGAGTCATACATATATACACATACAACATATATGTATATACATATATATACATACACATGTACACATATAACATGTGTATACATACACACATATGTACTTTTAAAATACTTTGATATATTTTGCTTGTTGATATTTAAGATGATTGCATCTGTGTTAATATATGGAATTACATTTTCCTTGCCTTTCTTTCTCTCGTTCTCTCTCTGTCTTCCCCCTCTTCTCACTGTGACATGTATCTCTTAGACAAGAAGTAGGCAGAGTTGATTCTATATAAAGTGATTGAAATAATTTAAGGTTTTAGGCCACTTTGAATAATCAAAGTTATTAGATTAACCCACAGCCATTTAAAAAGGTAAAAATCATTTTTAGTTTGCAAGCACTATTAAAACAAGTGGCAGTCTGAATTTGGCCCATGGGCCATAGTTTGCTAATTCCTGTCCTAGGGCCCTAAGACATAGGGCCTTTCCATTGGTTAGAAAGAATTAATTTATTACAGCCAAGGGTAGGCTTATTTGCCAAGTTAGTCATCTATGGTGGCAGATACCTCATTTTGTTGATGTGAAACATTTCCATCTGAAATTCTGTTTTTTTGTTTGTTTGTTTTTCCGTTTGTGTGATTTGTAACTTGAAAGGTATTTTTAATGGGGAAAAATACTCTTGAGGTTGGAGCTGCCTTTCAGGAAGAAAGCTTCTGGGGTGATTTTGACAGCCAACAATAGAGATGGAAGCCTCCTGGAGTATCCAAGGGTGACTGGCCACAAGAGGTTTTGCAAGAGTTCATCCCGCTTCACTGTTTCTGCCAGGAAGTGAGGGTGTGAGCAGGTCTGAACAAAGACACCTAGTGAACAGGTCAGGAATCCAGTAGGGGAAGGAGTGGATGGCCTGAGATGAATCTAGTGCCTGTCTAGAGCATGTAAGGGCAGATGGACTAATGGACACATGTCATTCTTCCTTTTCATTCCTGTCCTACCATTATTAATCTAACCTTTGTGCTTTTTTACTTCTTCCTCTACTGTTATTTTCAGATTCTGTGAAGAATGGTCTCACTTCATGCACTGAAATGTAAATAGACTTTTTTAGCAGCAGATAATTTTAATATGCTGGACTTTCCCAAAGTCTTCCTACTACCCATGATGTATTATCCAAAGTAGGAAATGACCAGATGACAGTCACACAGAGAAGAGCCGTTGCAGGATGAGCTTGAAAGTTCACTCTTACCGGATGATCATGTAAAACAAAATAACATTCTAAGCCCCCAACCATCTGAATGGACCCCTCCTCCTGGTCCAGGACATTCCAAAGTTAACCTGAAAAACTAGTTTATACCATGATGGGAGGTGGGAGCCAGACATGCCTCATTATACTCTTCTGCCTTTTGGAATTACTGATAGAACAGACTCCTTAAGTCTGATAAGAGACATGTACAATCCACTTTCTCTGAAGCCTGCTACCTGGAGGCTTCATCTGCATGATAGAACTTTGGTCTCCACAACCCCTTAAAATAACCCAGATAGTCCTTTCTATTGGTAATAACTCTTTCAACCAATTGCCAACCAGAAAATCTTTAAATCCACCTATAACTTGGAAGCCCCAGCTTCCATTTCTCCTGTCTTTCCAGACCGAACCAATGTACCTCTTACATGTATTGATTGATGCCTTATGTATCCCTAAAATGCATAAAGCCAATTTACAGCCTGGCCACCATGGGCACATGTTCTCAGGATCTCCTGAGGGCTGTTTCATAAACCATTGGTCAGTCATATTTGGCTCATAATAAATCTCTTCAAATATTTTGCAGTTTGACTCTTTTTGTGAACAACTGCATTTGACTACCAGACATCTGAGAAACTTTGGAGACCTCGAAGAATCTTAGAGATCTTCTAGCTCAGCAGCTTTTAAGGCTTTTGTGTGAAGAATAGAATACAGATCCCTCTGAGATTCTGAGGAAAAAGAAGGACTCTCTTTCCTCCACAAACATACAGAAACATAGCACTTACTCAAACACATTACAACAACCTCAGTTTCATGAGCTCCCTGTGAACCACCACTTATAGTATCTAAGAATGCCTGATCTGCTCTAATCCCCTAAATGGCCTAAGAAGCATAAGACATTAGCTAAGCAAGCAATCCTTTCTCTTACTTCAGATAAGAAAACAATGCTGTCTAATTATAAATTATGTTCAATTTCTGCACTTACAGTTTAAATAAATAAGTGTCTACTTCATAAAATTCATACAACTTACACTTTGCTCTTCTTTGATTTAAATTTTTATTTGTAAATATACTTATAATGAAGCATCCAATATATACTGCGAAGAGAGACTATTTAAAGGTAGTATTTTCTTTGTTTTAAGCACTGACTTATAAAAATGTTTAAAAATAGAAAAGTAATAAAGATGTCCTAGCATTACAGGAAAAGGATCCCAATCCAGACTCCAAGAAAGGGTTCTTGGATCTCATGCCAGAAAGAATTCAGGGCAAGTCCATAGAGTAAAGTGAAAGCAAGTTTAACAGAAAAGTAAAGGAATAAAAGAATGGCTACTCCAGACAGAGTTAGCCCTGAGGGCTGCTTGTTGCTCATTTTTATGATTATTTCTTGATGATATTCTAGACAAATGGTGAATTATTCATGCCTCCTCTTTTTAGACCAAATAGGGTAAATTCCTGATGTTGCCATGGCATTTGTAAACTGTCATGGTGCTGGTGGAAGTGTAGCAGTGAGGACTACCAGAGGTCACACTCGTCACCATCTTGGTTTTGGTGGGTCTTAGCTGGCTTCTTTACCACATCCTGTTTTATCAGCAAGGTCTTTAGACCTGTATCTTGCGCTGACCTCCTATCTCTTCCTATGACTTAGAATGCCTTACCCATCTGGGAATGCAGCCCAGTAGGTTTCAGCCTTTTTTTACCCAGCTCCTATTCAAGGTGGAGTTGCTCTAGTTCAAATGCCTCTGACAGTAGGAGCTTCAGTCTATAGTCCATTTGCCAAAAACAGTACATATCATGCTTGTATGGGATGTTGCTAATTAATGGTTTCTTAAATATAATTGATTTTTATTTTTCACTTTTTGAAAGGTCAAAAGTATTTGGTAGCTGCTTTATGTAAAACTATCTGAACTGAAACTAAACAAATAAAAAATGTAGCAGCTTTCTACAGAAATTCAAATTTAAGGAAACTCTGGGACAATTATATGCAAAACTGATTATAATTTATATCTGTGTGTGCGTAAAATAACTGTTCTGAAATGGCTTCATTTCAAAGCAAAACACACAAGTAGTTAGTCCAAAATCATACATTTCTCAAATTATGAGATCCAGAGAAGCTGAAAAACCCAATTTAAACAATTTAAACTCTACATAAGAACTGTGAAATATTTTCTCTTCTTTATTGTTTACTCAATAATATTTTAAGGGAATCTAAAAATAATCAGAACTAGCTCACCAAATCCTTTTCCTTTTACACCTACTCTATTTAGTTTAAATGGAAAAGTCTGAGATTTCACATTGTACATGGATTCATAGTGCTTGAAGTGCAATAATATTTTCTGGTTTAGTGGCATTTATTGCTTATCAAATCTTTAAGGGATATGTTTACAACATTTATGTTTAATTTTATATATAAAATGAGAATTAATAAGCAACCTTTGGAAGAGTTAGCCAACTTAAAGCGTTATTGCTTGCCTTCTTTTAATTTAATTTTTTTTGGAGATAGATTTTTGCTCTTTTTGCCCAGGATGGAGTTCAATGGCACCATCTCAGCTCACTGAAACCTCTGCCTCCTGGGTTCAAGTGATTCTCGTGCCTTAGCCTCCCAAGTAGCTGGGATTATAGGCGCACACCACCATGCCTGGCTAATTTTTGTATTTTTAGTAGATACGGGGTTTCATTATGTTGACCAGGCTGGTCTTGAACTCCTGACCTCAAGTGATCCACCAGCCTCCACCTCCCAGAGTGCTGGGATTACAGGCATCAGCCACCGCCCCCTCCACCTGCTTGCCTTCTTTTTGATGTGCTCTCAACTTCAAGATTTTCTGTGTCATTTAACTTTGAAGAAGATAAATTTTCCTCTCTTCCCCCACAAATGCAGCGTGGTGATACTGGCTGTCTTCCTGCCTGGGCAGGATGCCTAAGTACTTAATTGTTCAGTCTCTAGGCAGGAATCACTTTGCCCAACAATGAAATGCAACTGCCTCTAGGGTAGAATGCAGCAGCTGTTGAGCCACACAAGCTCTACTACTGGTCAGTTTGGGGCCTGGCAAGGGGATGAGCACAAATCCATTTCCAAGAAAGGGAAGAAATTGACAGCCAATAGATTTTTTTAGTTTTTTCAAATTGGCTCTGCCCCATTAATATTCTCATTTAGTCCATGTCATCTCTTTCATAACTGTAGTATGTTTTCTTCCTTCTTTCTTGACAAAGTTAGGGGGTTTTTTTGTTTTTTGTTTTTTGTTTTTTGTTTTTGTTTTTGTTTTTTTTCTGCCAGTTTCCCTCCACCTTTCTAGTTAATTCCCCTGATTATCAGCAATTGTGCTCGGTAATTTTTGGTTTCAAGTCAGCTCTCAACCAGAGTTGTCTCTTGAATATTTAGAATTAATGTTGACATTTTATGTCCTTCTGTGTGCGCATGCTGATGGAGGTTCTTTAACATGCTGTGGAAGAATGAGTGGCTTATAGAAATCATAGGCCTTCCAGGGGCTGGAAACCCTGTGCCAGTGGTGGCCAGGGACAGAATCGGAGGCTTAGAGAGCTTTCTAGTTAATTAGATTTGGTCACATGACCTTTCTGACTCAGCCAATTGCAAGAAATAATGAGAGACACATTATCAGGCCAGAGGCCTCCTGCTTGTATATCTAGTTAGTGGAAGTAAAATCTTTACTAGGAATATGACTGCAGGGCACTTGTCAACCCGCATCTTTTCCAGAGATCCCTCTTAAGCTTTCCCAATGTAAATTTATTTCTCTCTTTTCTGAACTTCTCTAGACTTCTGTTATTCCTTATACTTGGAAACTCATCACACACAATTGTGTGGATTCCTTTTGTTAGATTCTGCAGAGGAATCTTGAGTGGGAAGAGTGGCTTACCTTCTTATCCCTTAATTTTTACTCTGTCTTAATTTTTTCTTAAATGTTATCATTTTTTTCCCTACCATTTTCATCTCCAGTACTTCTCATCTCTCTATTATGTTTCTCCATGTCTTCCCTGCCAACACGTACCTTCTCAAAACACACACACACACACACACACACACACACACACACACACACACACTTTTTATCTCAATACATTTAATAGAATTTGTTCATTTTTCCAACTGGATTGTGAGGAGGGTTTCTTAACTTTCACAGATCTATCACATTAAATTGCCTACAGTTGTTACTAAAAACTCTTGAGTTATATATGGAATAATTCATTCAACATTTATTGAGCCTTACTTTGTGCATTTCACAGCAGCTTCTTGACAAGAAGAAACCTATGTATTTTAAAGCTATAGTGTTAAACAACTGTATTTTAGCTTTATGATTAAATTAAAATGGGGATTAAGTTTTTCTTCTGCTCATATTGAAATAAGTGACTGGAATAGATCAGGGATTATGTGGACAAGAATCTCACCTAGCAAACAGTAGGCTGATGATTGACAGCACTGTCACCCTCTCCCTGTTCCTCAAACCCCCCTTCCAGTGATCATGTCTTAGGACAAGACACTTATTCAGAACCAAAGCTGGCTTTATGTTGCTAACTCTTAATATTCCACAGGCTTGTTGTTGGTTAAATACCTGTATATTCAAATGCCTCTAAGTAAGGTTGGTGTATTCCCCAACCCTAAAGGCTGTGGTTCCCCTAGGCACAGTTACGACCACAGGAACTTCTCTCGCAACACTCAGCCTGCAGAAGCAGCTCTACCCTGGTGACTCTTGCAGTTAAATCTTTGCCTGTATCTTTCCTGAGGACTATAGACTCACATACCCAACTGCCTACTACGTAGCTCTGTTAAGATGTCATATCAAACTTAAGAAGTTCAAAGCCAAATTCCTGTTTTTTCTCCCCGGACCTGCTCTTGCCCCAGTTTTCTGTATATCAGTTCTAATTTCTCAGGTTGTATTTGGAGTCATACTCACCTCCTCTCTCTAATAACCCTCATCTCTTCTATCTTTAAACTCTTGGTTCTACCTTCAATATGTACTCAGAATTAATATGTAGAATGTAATGTATTCAATTGATGGCATATTATTTAGCAGGGAATTATATATATATGTATATACACACACACACACACACACACACACAGTAACATGGATGATGCTTATAAATGTAATGTTGAAAAAAGTAGTGAAACACAAATATACAAACTATATTTTTATCTATATAAAGGAAAAAAACAGGTGAAACTTACATATGCTATTAGAAGTCAGGTTGCCCCTGATGCTTAATGACTGGGAGGCACTGTATCCCCAGGGAGCTTCCAGATGTTTACATGGTCAAAATTAATCAAGCTATGTATTGATGATATGTGTACTTTTTTTGTATATGATACCGCTGTAAAAGTAATATGGACATGCCTTGCTACCTCTCTGATCCAAATAACACCGTCTCTTGACCGGATCCTCGTGGTGGCCTCCTATTTGCCACTCTTTCTGCCATCATACTTTCCTCAGTGTGTATCCAGAGTGATCTTCTAATATGTAACTCGGTTTGTGCCACTTTGGAAGCTGCCAAGGACTTCCCATTTTTTGCAGGGTAGAAGCCAAAGACCTTACAGGCCCCACCTGTTCTGTACTGTGCTCAGTTCTCTGCATTCACTTCCTCTTACTCACATCCTTTCTTTCTGGGCTCTGGTCACATTGACCACACAGTTCATTGATGCCAACCATCTTTCACCCTCAGGATATTTCTACTGTCTTATGGCCCTAACTTAAGTTCTCTATCCTTAAATGCATTTAGGGTTCACTCCCTCAGTCCATCTGATCTCTGCTCTAATTTTTTCTTCCCAGCGAGGCCTCCTATGACCATCCTGTATGAAATAGCTCCTTTGTTGATCTCACCCATGTTAATACACTGTTTTTTACACAGGAAAATGATTCTATGAAAATCTGTATTTCAAATTTGTTATTATCTGTTATGTTTCTATCCTTTCCAGAATATAGAATCCACGAGGGCAGTGATATTTACTGTGTGTTTGCTTGGTGCCTTCCTTTTTGTATTTTCAGTGCCTAGAGAAGTGCCTTACACACAGCTGGACCTTGGTGAATATTTGTTGAATGAATAAAAACAACTGGGAAATAGGTACTCCATTTCAATTGAGTAAATGGGCAAGGACTTCAGTAATTACTAGATCCTATGATATGGTATTTCTAACTTTGTAAGTATACCCCAAAGAAAAAAACCTTAAAAATAGCCACTTGCATGATATTGTTTGTATGCTGTTTGCAATTGCTATGTATACATGCTAACAAAAGGGAAAACTCAGCTAAGTGGTTCTAAATCAAGGGAAGAAGGAGGTGGGCAGAGGAGAAGATCCCAATCTCCTGTTAAGGGTGTTACTTGTGTATTCCATAGGGAAACACATTGTTATTGACTGGAAGACATCTTATTCCATTTCCCATATTGAAACTCTTTGTAAAACACTAACAAGTTCTTCAGTGTGATTTAGTACACATGGAAAGCAAATGACCATGTTAACATGAAATGATATTTAAATTGAAAAGCAGAACAAAGAATAGTAAGTAGACATGGATTATATTCTTTTTATTTTATTCATCAAAATTAATAAAGGTGGAAAGAATCATTTAATTAGAATGTAAGTTTCATTTTTGACTCAAAATGCAGAGCATCAGCTGATAAATTTTCCTCTATAGTAAGGCCCCCTTTTCCCCCAAAGTTATGCATGTACTGTAAAATGTAATGGATTAAACACACCCCACGTTGCTGTTGAAACACACATCTTATTTTTACCTCAAGAATAAATGAATTAAGAGATTTTTTTTCTTTTTTGAATGTGTTGGGGGAATAGGCAATCTTTCCAGAAGAGTCGGCAGAGGTGAAACTAGTTACCACACTTTAACTATAATGATAGTAGACTCTCCTCTGATACCTTAGAATATACTAAGAAATTCAGTTAAGATGTACCTGTCTTTACACTACAACACTAGAGAACTTTCTAGAGGAGTACGATCCTGTAGCTATTTAATTGTGATGCTTACGAATATGTCATTCAGCAACACTTTCTCATAACTACTCCCCAACCTGCTGATTTTTGCTTCATCTCCCATTGTTTAACACATTTAATTTCACAGGATTTCTCAACCTAACAACCCATTGTCACCAAATAGATATAATCATTCCTGTCTCTGAACTGTTTATCCATCTGGGAACTTCACTTTGCTTCTTTCTTACTTTAAATGCCCATTTTTCTCTTCAGGGCATTGAGTGATCTGTCCAATCCCTTAACTTGCCTTGGCACTATCTCCCCTGTAACCTACTCATTCCTGCTTCTGTGTTCTTCACCCTTATTGAAAACTCATTTTGATTACTTATAAAAAATTGTGTCCAAAACCAGTAAGATGACCTCTTTGAAACAGGCTCTAAGTCATCCTAACTTCAAAATAATCACTGCCTTTCTTTGTATTGCCATGATTTTAAAAATAAATTATATTATTGTACACTGTATTTTCTTTATTTGCTTTTGTTTTTATATACCCATAGCTTTGTTCAACTTACTATTCTAGCAGCTTTATAAAAAATTGAGACCATGTGATCTGATCCTTATAGTATTAAACTGCCATACAATTAAGGGGAGCCCAGTGAGTCAGCTGAGACTTTTTGTATATGATGCAGGAGACACGGGGAGTAGTAGCAAAGATGAGCTTAACAGGATTGTTTGTATTATTCATAAAAGACGGAGTAAGCAAGTTCGTTAAATTTTTAAAAAATTAGAGTGATTATCATTGCATTTGTTTACTATTGCTATTGCAACATATTACTACCCACTTACTGACTTAAACAAACACTAATTTATTATCGTATAGTTCTGCAAGTCAGAAGTTTAAAATCAGTTTCACAGGCTAAAGTCAAGATGATGGCAGGTTGGTTCCTTCTGGCTGTGTTGGGGAGAATTTGTTTTCTTGCCTTTTCCAGCTTTTGGAGGTCACTGCATTCCTTGTTTCATGTTCCCCTTTTTTGCAATGGCATCACTCCTACCTCTGCTACCATCGTCACATTTCCTTTTGTCTATTGACCGTCTTGCCTCTGTCTTAGAAAGACCCTTCCAATTACATTGGGCCCTCCTAGACAATCCTGAAAATCTTCCCCCGTTAACCACACGGGCATGGTGCCTTTTGCTATATAAGGTAACATATTCTCAGGTTACAGGAACTAGGACATGGACATTTCTGAGGAGCATTATTTTGACTCTCACAATCCGTACTAGTGCCAGTCTCACTCACTTAGATGAACGCGAAAGACGTTACCCTGAGTACACTAGAGGGTATGTCCGACATGTGGATTTTATCCCTAGTGCATGCCACTGCAGGCGAATAGCTTCAGATCTTCTCTTTTGGTCCAAGGAGTTTGGAAAGTCTATCTGTTAGGCAATGGTAGACTCTCGGTGCTTTTCAAGCAGGTAAAGAACCTGCTCAGTTCTGTATTTTAGAAAAATAACTGGTGGCAGAATGAAGTGGATGGGAGCTCAGACTTGCATGGTGGAAAGCCTAAACCCAGAAAGAATGGCAATGGAATTGGAGTGCAGGCAGATGTTTCAGAGATATTCCAGAGAAGATAGATTCTGTGTGGACTTGGAAGTGTTTGCAGAGGTAAGAATATAGAGGATGCCTTTTAAAATGTTTAGCTTAGGTGGCAATATAAGAAATGACAACATGAATCAGTTTGAATATATTTAGTTATAAATATCTGTGAAAAATGCCTCTGTCAGCTTCAGAATCAGAGGTTGGCAGTCAAGTTGCAGAAAACATACTGCACTCAGATTTACAAATATGTATTTTGGACTTAACTGAAGGTTAAGGGACACCTGCTTCCATGAGAGGATGCCAGAGTGGTTGCATGCATGTATACATGCATGTCCACACACATACGTGTATACCTACAAACACACATACATATTTGGAGCATATATGTATACAAGCACATACATACATGCACACAATTTACTGACCTTAGAGACCAGGGTATAATAGCATAAATCATCAAAACTTCTAGGTATCAGTGCTCTTTCCAATACAGACATTGCTTGCATTTCAGTCTGTGCAGGCTCAAACTCATTTTATAATTTTGTTTTGCATACATTTCATACTTAGTCTCATCTAAATATAAAAGAAACACAAAGCGATTAAAAAATAAATCCTTTACAATACAAAGTCGAGAAGTTGTTTCTTGCTCTCAAAGACTTTAATGTCTGATGGTAAGATAAACACATGCAATAATGATACACCATGTCAGCCGATAAAAAATAGTAATCACTAATATTTACTAAGATTAAACCTTATGAGCTCAGCACTGCTGAGCCTTTTAAATGTGTTAACTAATTAAATGTTACAATCATCATATAAGGTGGATGTTGTGTATAAAGTACACAACAGAGAAAAGCTTTATTCTAGTCACGAGTCAAACCTGTGTGAGTCAGGGAAATGTTCCTAGAGGAGCTAGCCCTTGAAATGAGACTTCATGGATGAGGTTTTACAGGTCTATAAATGTGAAAGGCTATCAAAAGAAGAAGAACATTGGGAAAAGCTGAGAGATTTGAGAAGGCACAGTGTGTCGGGGAATGATGAGGGGGCCAGATTTTAAAGTGCCAGAGGGAGAATGGCAACAGATGAGGCTTGCCAGGAATGGGAAAGTCAGATCACAAAGGACATTGTGACCATAGTCGAAGTTTATTTTGTATGATGTGGTTTATGGGAAGACAAATGACTTTGAGCAGGATGGTGAGCCAATTTGATTTGCATGTGAGCTGAGCTTTTATTGCAGAGGGAAAAATGCATCCCTGGGGAATTGGTGAGAGGTGAGGAAGCCAGGAATCACAGTAAACACTCAGGGGTCTATCTCAATGGTCTAGGTTAAAAATGATGAGAATTGCATCTTCTGTGGTAGTACAAAGGACAAACACGTGGCATATTTTAATGGTAGAGGTGAGAGTGTGTGGTGAGTGGAAATGGGGAATGGAAGGAAACTGGGAAATAGAGGATGGTGTCCAGGGGCCCCTCGTCAAGACTGGGATAGTGAGAGGAGAGACAAGACTTCTGGGAAGATGGTGTAGTAATATGTGGATATGTTCCATTTGACATGCTTCCTGGCTAACTAGGGAGAGGCCTCAATAGGTACTTGGCTATATGGGTCTGAAACTCAAGACATATTTGGCCTAGACATGCAGATTTGGCAATCTGTGATGAGAGTGGAAATTAATCTTCTGGGAGAGACTGAGCCAATTAGGAAAAACAGATCATATGAATAGAGAAAAAGACCAAAAAAGAGTACCTCAGGGAATACTTACATTTGGAAATCTACTTCCAGAACAAATGAGAATCACAGATAGTGATGGTGTAGTCAGCAGTACATCAGTAGTAGCTGAAATGATCATGGTAGATGCAATATCTTAGGTAAAATTTGTAGAAGCAGAGCAGTAAGTAAAAAGATATAAATGAAACCCTGGGAAAGAGGGAAAGAGGAATTTCAGCTAGGAACTGTTTAAGACCTGTTAGGAAAATTACCAAGCCAAATGGTGTCAGAGAAACCAGAGAAACGGAAAGGCACTAGAGAGAGGGAGGAGTGAGCAATGTCAAAGGACACAGAAAGGGCAAGTGAGGTAATACTGAAAATTGCTCTTTGACAATTAAGAGAGTAACAATTAAGTGGTAACCTTTGTGAGAGTGATTTGAATATGGTGGTGAGGGTAAAATGCCAAAAACAGTGAGTGTAGCAGTAAGTGGGATTTGAAGGCTATATACTGATGAATTGAGACGTATTAATTGTTGATTAAATAAATGACCTTCTAAGATATTTTGAAACTTAACTTCAGTGTAATGTTAGAAATACAGTGAGGTTGTGGCTTTTAAATGAAATTGCTTAGAAATCAGATTGTAAGGCCAGAGAATAATTATTGGAACCAGGTAAATTGTACATAGAAGTGTCAGTCGGCTACCAGTTATCCCTATCATCCATTCTCCTGCTGTTCTCTTCAACTTCCAGTTTTGATTAAGTGTCCCCAATCCAACCATAGTTATGATGTCCTTTAATGTCCCTAGTATTGATCATTACTTAGACTTAGAACATGCATAAGATATAGTAACCACTTTGACAAGCCATAAATATTAGGAACAAGAACTATCTTCATCTGGCTTATTCCTTAGAAGTAGAAATTATAAACTATTTTGCAGATCATTTAGAACTTAGAGAATTTATATTAGCTAGAGCTGATTAATTAAACATTTTATAACTTTATTTCCTAGAGTTGAATGAATCATTTGTTTTGAATTAGTACAAACCTACATGTATTAAACTTTGATTCATGGCTTACAAAGTATGAATAGTCTGGGCACAGATATAAAATTAGTCCAGTACAATTATTGGTAGATTTCAAAAACTATTTAAATAATATGTTTAGCTTCTACATGAATTAACAGACATAAAAAAGGTCACCCAAGATCTGTTCAATGGTTGTCACTGAATGTTGAGATATTAACAGAGTAGGAGATGGGTATTTGACCTGTGGGGCTAAATAAGAATCTCATGAGATCCCTGATGCCCTAAAGATTAATCCAGTTTGTTTTTCCCATTTCTCTCCCAGACATGCCTCAACCAATCCTTTTTACCTCTCCTTTCATCCTTCCAATGCTGAAAGATTTTAAAATAAAGAACTGGATTTACCTATAGAGACATGTAAACAATAATAATGGGTCAGGATAATGTATTGAGATAATGTTTGTTTCATTCTGCCTGCATCTTCTCTTCTCTTAATTACAAAGAAATAATTAAGCCTCTGTGTGTTATTGCTTCAGGGGTAGCCTTAGTTATGTAGGATTTTTATTTCATGAAAACATATACTCCTTGAAAGAATCATGCTAGTGGAGAGAAGAAAATGGGGGAGAATATTACTTTTGAGCTGAGAGGAAGTAGAAAGAAGTAGGAGTATTCTCCAAGACTGGGAAGTAGATGGAAGACTGGGTGTTCCACGAAGACCAAACCCATGGCTGTGCTTTAGCAGGATCACAAAGGAGACATCCTCCAGGTACTACTAGGGGCTCCAGGTTCTCAGCATTTGGAAAAATTTAAGCCCAGGTGCAGCAAGGGATCAAATGTAATTTGGACAATGAGCTGTCATTCTCAACCATCTACCATAATCTCTTCCTTAGGTATAGTAAAGACACCTGTATTATTTGTTGCTCTCTGGAGGACAAGTGGCCTCCTGAATTCACAATTGAATTTCTTAAGAGTCAGATGTAAATAAAATTAAATAATGTGACATTTTTATACAATGCAGTTGTAGATGCAAATACCAACTAGTATAATTCTTCCATTAAAAAATAGATTTTTGAGTTCTAGTCAGGCCTGTTCTTTCTCAGCTCTGGAAGTATATCCTTGTGCATAACTGGTATATTCTCTACTGTCAGCGGTCTTGTGTTAGATACAGTTCTCCATGGATATCACTTTTCTGCACATCATGTGAGCAGAAGCTCTTGGTACTCTTTGTACGTGACTAGCTTTTCAAGGATGTTTGCATAGTAAACAGGCTTGGAAATAAAGATAATGTCTCCCTCTGGAGCAGAGGACAGCCATATTTGCTATCCATAAAAGACTGTGTTTCTCTAAGCTCAGAGTTCCTTTCCTGTTAAAGATTACTATGGGTGCCAGCATCCACCTGTGCTCAGCCTTCAGCCTTGTTGCCCCACAAAACTGTCGCAGGTTGTCTTTTTTTCTTGCAGTGTAACATCTTAGACCCTGTGGCATGCTGGATAAAAGATGGTCTTGTGCTTGGATGCATTCTTACAAGTTCTTTCTTACTTTGCCTGCCACACTGCTTGGTTACTGATTCATTCCAATGAGTTGCCACTACCTTTTTTGAGAGAAAAAAATTAGGCTTGTGAAGTTTGGAAATAGTGAAGAGAGCTCAGACTTTAGGATCACAATTATTGTCCTAGATTGAATATTTCATGGTTTTGTGATACTAGAAAAATCACTTACCATTATTCCCTCAGTTTCTAATCAGTAAACAGAGAAGAGGATACTCATGACATTGTCACTTGTGAGTACCGAACAAAATGGCAAATTTCTGAAATCCAAAGAACCTTATCAATGATAAAAAAAAAGTATGCAAATATATTTATTTCTATAATATCTATACCGAACAATGCCTTGTAATTTTGTAAGTCACTTATTACATATTACAGATTCATTGGTTCTTGTACTACATTTATTCTTCTACTTAACAGAAATCAGTAGAACGTTCACTCAGAGCTAAGCTGAATCAATATTTTGTCCAGTACATATAGAGAATTTTGGATATATGTTTAGTATGATGCCAATTCAGAGAACATGGACCTAAATGGAATATCTTCGGTGAGCAGCATGGTGACATTGAAATGGAAGGCAATGAAGGAGAAAGAGGAGCCTTGTGTTAAGAGCTCTGCAGAATGTGCAGTATTGCAGTGCCAGCAAGTTAACTTGCCAGTTTCAGAAAAGCTGGTAGATGACATAAGACCGTGTCAAAGACAAATCCCTTTATTACTTACAGCACAGCAAGTGGCATGAGTCTCAAATTCGTGTTGGATCTCCTTACCCTTAGTCCCATGGGGATGAGGCAGAGGGACTCATGTAGACCTGGGCATGCAGTGGAGCTGTGCCCCAACTGAGAGTCCCTGAGCCAAAGGAACCTTTATCTTTTTTATTGGACAGTAAACAACCATTCTCCAGCTAAAGGAACCTGAATCTTTTACACTGGATTATAGTAAACACTCCCCTTAAGGGAGATGTTATTTTCATTATAGGAAATAATAAGCAAGCCTGGCCTGTACCCTCTCTATCTTCCAAGGTTTTCATTGTGTAAACATCTGTAATAAGATAGTCTCAAAGAAAGGGACAGTTAGTGCATATGCTCACAAGATGTGCAGAAAGTTGAGAGACCCATATGGAGAATGGCTGCCCAATATCCAGGTGAAGGGAGACACCTTAAAGTAAATCTTACCTCCTTTACCATTAAGTCTTGGGCCAACCCAAATTATAGTGCAGAAATTACAATACATAATCAGTATTACTGCATAAAAATCCCTATTCTTCATTTTTATTTTCATTTCTTCTTCTACCTTTCCTAACACCACACACACACGAACACATTCATGGTCACAGAAGGAGATAAAACATGCAAGAATAAGAATGATGCAGTGGACTTTGGGGACTTAGAGGGCAAACGGGGGGAAGGGGGTGAGAAATATAAGACTATAAATTGGGTTCAGTGTGTACTGTTTGGGAATGGGTGCACCAAAATCTCACAGATCACCACTAAAGAACTTACTCATGTAAACAAATACCACCTGTTCCCCAAAAACCTATTGAAATAAAAAAATGTGCAATGCTATACTATTTCTCTAACAGAAAGTCAGCAAAGTCTCAGGGTCGTCTGAGTTTAAATATGACTATCCAGTTGGGTGTTCTGTGGATGGGATGAATAAAAAATAGAATCCAGTCGGCCGGGTGCAGTGGCTCATGCCTGTAATCCTAGAACTTTGGGAGGCCAAGGCGGGTGGATCACAAAGTCAGGTGTTCGAGACCAGCCCGACCAACATGGTGAAACCCCATCTCTACTAAAAATACAAAAATTAGCCGGGTGTGGTGGCATGCACCTGTAATCCCAGCTACTCAGGAGACTGAGGCAGGAAAATCGCTTGAACCCGGGAGGCGGAGGTTGCAGTGAGCCGAGATTGCGCCACTGCACTCCAGCTGGGCGACAGAGTGAAACTCTATCATAAAAATATGATGTATTTTTATATAACATTGTCTTTTCTTGCCTTAATTTCAGCAAAGTTACATATTATGTTATTATAGTAAAGATTTTTACATAATTTATGTTGTGTTGAGACTGTCTAAAAGATTTTAAGATGTAACAGCAAAGTACACAAACTTTAAATATATTTTCCAAAAATCAAAAGGAATTACTGTAAAAATATAAAATATTTTTTATGTACGTATTTAAAAGCTTTTTTTCTAAGTTTTTTAAATTAGCTTGCCAAATTTAAGGGTACCAGAAAAATATAATCAATGACTATTAAAATTTTAAGTCAATTGTATTAAATTATATTTTATTAAATTTGTTTATGGAAAGAAATTATTAGTATAGTATTCAATGACTAATTGCCAAAACAAAGGACAGTATCATGTTTTACACAGGCTACATCAGGACTCAAATATATGTACAAATTTAAGAATATAATGAATCTAAGAGTACAGTGCTGATGTGAGTACTGTGACATTTTGTGTAGGACTCAGAACCAGTTTGAAAGAAGAAGAGACATAAAAATGGTTACTCAACACTAGTACGAGAAAATGCATTTCCATGCAAGAACCTATTGCGTTCATTAGTCTTTTCAGTGAAATAAATGCTTCTCTTCAAATCTCCTTGTCCTCAGGTGAAATGTCTGTTTTTAACAACACAAAAGAGTTCTTACTTAGTATTTGGACTCAGTCCCCTTTTCCTTTGAGGACATTGGGCACTATGTCTTCTCTGGGCCCTAAAAAGCCTTAGTCACAAGGATGGATATTTAGGGCCGCAAGCTTCACTGTACCAGTGCGAACACACCAGATCCCAAGTGACAGGGATGCATCTGTTCTTTAGTTCTTTATCTTTTGTGTGTTTTTGATACTTGGGTCCAGGCTCTTGACCCTGGACAAGAGCCCCTCTTAACACTGTTAGGACAGAGACAGATCTTGTCAAATAGAGAAAAAGTTAGGTATCTAGTCTTTTCTGGATCTAAGAAAGCTTTTAATATTATAATTCCTTTAACAGCTCTTTAAAAGTGGTCTAAACTATGCCCAAGTTGGTGATATATTTATAGATTAATAAATGCCTCCCCTGTCCCTACAACAGCAACAACAAACAGAAACCAAAAAGCAGAAACAGAAAAGGAACCCAGCATACATACTTAAGTGAGAACTAACTCCTGACCACAAGTGGGGCATACAATCAGACTGCCTTGAGGACACATGGAGGGAGGGCAGCATCCAACAGGCAGAGATGAGCCTAGTAGGAAGGATGGATCTGTCAGATGTGTGATGGTTAGAGGTGGTTGGTTTTGGGCAGGTCCAGGGTTTCAAGACAAGTAAGTGAATCAGTTTGGGAAGAAAAATGCATATAGCAGCATCAGTTAAGTAATGAGAAGTGGCACAGTGTGATCAAAGCAGGTTACTAGGAATGCAAATGAAGATGCTTCCCTGTCCATGCTAAAAAGATGCAATCCACCGTTGTCTTTATTACGCATTCCTGCTGTGGCCTGGAGTACTGTATTAGCCCTCCAGGAGATTGAACAGTGCAGGGATGAGGTAGATGTGATTCATGAAGCTCAGTCTCATTATGCATGTTAAATTGATCACTTTCAATGTGATTTGTGCTGGCTCCCAAGAAGCAGTTTTTCCTTTTTCACTTCCAGCTCTGTTGCCAAAATTCCCATTAAGGTCATTACATTCTGTCTTTAAAAGTACCTTTCAAAATGCAAACAATGTATGAAAATTGTAAAAACATTGTCAACATAAGCTATTAATGCCAGAATGGCAGGAAATCGGCTTTTTGTTGTTTTTGTCCACAAAATATTGGAGGGGCTAGAATGAGAAAGTACCTATGTAGACCTCTAGTATAAATCAGGTGGGAGGTGGGTAGGATGTAATGGAAGATAGAGAGATCACCAAAGCCCAAGCATGCAGCCCCAGGTGGTCATCTAAAATAAGCGAGATTGGTCTCTTTTCCTTTGTTTAAATGGGAGACTTCAGCTTTCTTAAAATTGAGTGGCTTAACCTAACAGAGAAATTGCCTCTGTTGTTCTTGTGTTTGTACATTTAAATGTTTTGATTTAGGAAAATAATTCATGATGAAGAGTGAAACATTTTAAAAGTTTCCATTAAATAAGTTCCAGTTTACTTATTCATAAAAGTTAATGATTTATTATTAGATGCTTTAGGTTCCCTTTGTTCTCTGGGGTGGATTCTATTAAATGAATCATTTATTCATCATTATTTCTTAATCATTATTTTTATTTGTATTTATACCAGTTTTTACATGTAGGGTTTCTGCATCCCTCTTACTGATACAAATTTACCTTTTTTTTTTCATATGTATGTTTCCTGATAGAAAGGAGATCTTTGGAATCAGCCAGTCTGGTGGTTCTCTAAGCATAGTCCCACGACCTGCAGCATTCTCTGAAAACTTGTTTAGGATTCATATTCCCTGCTCCATCCCAGACTGCTGAATGATACACTTTGTTGGGGGTGGGTTGGGGGGGGCAGGGGGCAGCAATCTGTGTTTTAACTGAACATTCAAAGAATTCTGAACTTATGGTCTAGTCCAACTCTATTTCTCCACATCAGGAAACAGGTTGAAAGTGAGATGGTACTAATCTCCTGGTCATCAGACTCCCACTGAAGCGTTTTTTTTTCTTTTTTTTTTTTCTTTTAATCACTATACTGAGGTTCATGTTAAGAACATGATGTGAGTCTCCTGGCGGGTTTCAGGACTTTCCAGTCCTCATGGATCTCCAAAATCTATCAGAGCCATCTAATAGTATAATAAGATACTTCTTTTTTCCTTTTAATCAGATTTGTATTTTTATTTGAAATTCATTTATTTATTTATTTATTTTTAGATGGAGTCTTGCTCTGTTGCCAGGCTGGAGTGCAGTGGCGTGATCTCCGCTTACTGCAACCTCTATGTCCTGGGTTCAAGAGATCCTCCTGTCTCAGCCTCCTAAGTTGCTACAACTACAGGCATGTGCCACCACGCCTGGCTAATTTTTTGTATTTTAGTACAGACGGGGTTTCACCATGGCCAGGATGGTCTCCATCTCCTGACCTTGTGATCCACCCGCCTTGGCCTCCCAAAGTGCTGGGATTACTGGCGTCAGCCACTGCGACCGGCAGAAATTTAAAATATTTTAAACAATGCAGAATGAGAGATGAAGCACTGGAGTGAAACCAGTTGTAGTAAAAGCCAACTAATTTATATAATAAGACATTTCTTTTTTACAAAAATATTCATTTTTGAAAGAATAACAAGTTAAATTGAGGCAACTAGAAATTATGATGTGACCAAAAGGTGACTTCAAAGATGACTCAAAAGAAATCTATATCACAAGAGCATGGACAGACATTTCAATATCAAAACATGAAAGCCAATGTAAAAGCATTGGCGCAAATTTCTGTAAGATAGGCATTTTGAATAAGACTTTGAGGATGTCAGACTAGAGTAACAAGGTTTTATAAAGTAAATTCTCCCCAGGATAGTGCTTTCATTTGTTTTCATTTCCAGAAAATAAGAAAAGCAGCAGACTGGATTCCTCAAGGAATCTCACAGCGTTCCAAGGTGATGCATGGAAAGTAGGCATCTGACATTAAAAACAGGTGATCTGGCGGGGCGCGGTGGCTCACGCCTGTAATTCCAGCACTTTGGGAGGCCGAGGCGGGTGGATCACGAGGTCAAGAGATCGAGACCATCCTGGTCAACATGGTGAAACCCCGTCTCTACTAAAGATACAAAAAATTAGCTGGGCGTGGTGGCGCGTGCCTGTAATCCCAGTTACTCAGGAGGCTGAGGCAGGAGAATTGCCTGAACCCAGGAGGCGGAGGTTGCGGTGAGCCGAGATCGCGCCATTGCACTCCAGCCTGGGTAACAAGAACGAAACTCCATCTCAAAAACAAAACAAAACAAAACAAAAAACAGGTGATCTGATTTATATTTGAAGAAAAGAGGATAAATTCTCCTGAGATAGTACATCGTCCTCTCTCTTGTTCCCTCAGGTGAGCCGCAGCCTAGATTTGCAATCCAGGACCCAAGGGATACTTTCCAGGGCAGCTCCTGCCTGTAGTTTAAGCCAATGTTTTGTATGTCAGCTTACAGTTATAATTCTGATGCAGTCTCAGACGTTGTTTTTTTTTATGCTTATGTATCTAGATAAGTATTGAGGTGCCTTAATCTTTTTTTTTTTCAACAGGAATTCGTTTAATTCCAAACACCACACCCCAACTGTAATATAGATCTTCTATAGGGTTGGCCTACACAGATGCAGACTGGCGAGGAACTTTTTTCATATAGTTTGAGGGGTTTTGTTTTTTCTGCAAAAACTCTCCTTTCTTTCTTGTCCAGAAAGGCATGTAGAAATGAGCCATATTGTATTGAGGAAGAAGCTCATCTTGTATGACCTATCAAAAATAGTGCAGAAATTTAAATTCCCAACTATTTTACTGTACATAACAAAGATTCAGAGGTATCAGTTAGGCTGATCCATCTTTGGAACAGACAATGAAGCTTAGAAAGAGAGAGAGCAAAAAGAGCTATTACTGTAGCCTTTAAATTTTTTTCTTAAAATTGTTTAGCATCACTGAACTGAAAGGAGCCTCAGATTCACAGTCTTAATGTCACATTAGCATATTCTTTTCATTCTTTAAACTATATTTAATTTATTTTTCCACAGGGTTATGGTAGTGATCATTATGAAAATGTATTTTATTTTCTATGTCATAAAAATAGCAACATCTTAGACACAGATGTAGGTCAGTAGTCATGGTAATTACTTACTCTGTAGATTGGCATAATAATGCCCATTTTTCTCAGAAGGGAAAAGTTCAGGGATGTGGAACTGAGTAGAAAGAAGAAGCAGTCACATGATATGAAAGGCCAAATGACTGATAACTGTTTTTCATACATTACACAAGATTGTTTTCCTAAGGACCTTCACACGCAGGTGGATTAAACTTTAACTTATGTCAATATATCAGAATTTGCTAAAAGCTGTAACTTTGTCAAATAAAATGCAAGAGAACTCTTTGAGATGCAGAGTATGGTGATTCTAATTCAAATTTGGAAAGAAAATATATTTTTATAACAAGTGATTTTACAGTAGCTTGGAAAATTAGAAAACTAAGAATTTCTGGGAAGCCTGCATGGTTACATTATAAAATATGGCTGTGCTGCTTTTTGTGCCAAACTCCAGCCCCCATCTCTTTTCTAAACCCCAGGAAAATGTTCTCCTTTGCATTGAGATATGTACATTCCCACTCAGATTCAATTCTGGTTCTTTCTCTGAATGAACATTGCCTCCCTCGTCTGATTCTCATTTGCTATTAGTTTTACCTTTATTTGTCAACACCTCAGCAATATGTCTCCAAAATTGAAAAATGTAGAAAATGCTAAAAAGAGTCAGCTCAGATGATCTTGACAGCAGCTCGTGTCTTGGAGAAGATGACCAGTGTCTTGGGGAGTTTAGAGGAGCCAGCCAGCAACAGATCACCTCGACCTGCAGAAGGGAACAATAGCCAAGGAGGGTGGCAAAAAGAGATAGATAGGCTCCAGCTCTACAGAGGTGTGCGATGGGAGGCCGCTAGAGTACACTAAAATTTAGGCAGGAGCAAAAGTGGAAGTGTTGAGTAATCTGTACATTTTTTGATTAACATGCCTGCTGAAAGAAAATTTTAGTGTGATGAATGATTATTGGGGGGACTTTTTGAGCACCAAATATTATTTAATAGTTGTAATGTGATGTCTATCTGCTCAGAAAGGCTTGGGTCATTTAAGTACCATAGAAAGTGGTTATGGAGATTTACTTAAAAAAAACTGGTCCTTAAAACTTTGAAAAGTATTCAGTCGTTGTCTCTAGATTGATATAATGGGGGAGCTACAAGGACATTTTAACCCAGCAATACCTGAATCCAGATCTGTGCTTTTTGTCACCCAAGCAAAGGTAATAGTATGTAATTTTTGTACTAATTAAAAGCTCTTTAGAGAAATTAGAAAGGGCTTGAGAAAGGTTTGGCTAAATTTAAGTTTATGAGAGAGGGTAAATTGTTTTCAAAAACGATGAGCGAATGGACTGGATACCTCTTGCCTCTTGTGCACTCCTTCATCGTCTTCAGCCATTGTGGCGGTGACCAGCTTCCCACAGATGGAACCTAACAGCAGCCGGCTCAGCTGCAGCCAGTTTCTCTTGCTTTCTGCCCCAGGGTACACTTTTGCCATGGGCTTTTGGAACTCTTGGGGGAAACCATCTAGACATTCTAAGTCAAGTATAGTAGATAGTTAATGTAATAATGAATAATTTATGTGCTAATAAAATGCGCTTTTTTTTTTTTTAGTCTAACTCTCGCCTAGGTTGGAGTGCAGTGGTGTGATCTTGGCTCACTGCAACCTCTGCTTCCTGGGTCCAAGCAATTCTCCTGACTCAGCCTCCCAAGTAGCTGGGATTACAGGCACGCACCACCACATCTGGCTAATTTTTGTATTTTTATTAGAGATGGGGTTTCACCATGTTAGCTAGGCTGGTATAGAACTCCTGACCTCAAGTGATCCACCCACCTCAGCCTCCGAAAGTGCTGGGATTCCAGGCATGAGCCTCTGCAACCGGCTTAGATGTTCTTTAGGGAAATTGGAAAGGGCTTGAGTTCCAGGTTGTTGATGCCTCTTAAATGAAATCACTAGAGCTAATAGATAAGAGCTGCTTCTTCCCTGCCTTAGGCAGATGAGGTTGAGGTACATTCTTCTTGTCTCTGCAAAGATTCCCAGCAGTAGTAGTGTATCCAGGGGATCACAGACTCACTCTGTTAATTTCCTTGGTTCTTGAATACAAAATTAGAGTGGATCCACTTAGCAGTGTGTAGAACCCTCAAATTAGTTCTCTAATCCATGGAGTAAAAGCTATTCTGTAACAAATGAAAAGGCAGAAGCTTCTGATCCCTCTTCCAAGGATAAGATAAATCAGAACAAGTAAATCCTAGGAGAGATTGCAAAGATTGGTGCCAGCAAAGACCTAAGGTACCTAGAGCCTGTGATCTTCCTCAGTATTACCAATTTTTATTATTGTATCACTCCTGAAACAATAGAGAAATCCTGGCACATCTGCCACTCAGACCACATAACCCTCATGGATCTGACAATACCATGGAGTATGTGATGGTTAAGAATGCTGTGTGGGCTTGTTCATGACCCTCCAGAGAATTGCAGTACAGACCCCTACAGGTCTGCCTTCTATAGGCCAAGACAGGGAGATGATCATGAAGGTGCAAAAGAAAGAGAAAAGGAAATAAAATGCAATAGCAAGGGCTGAAGCATTGAAGTCTCACAGTCAGAGAGAGAGCACCTCCCACCAGAACAAAACAAAACAAACAAAAAGAAAAAGAAAATTAATTTTAATCATTGAAGGCTGGAGACTCCAATATATGTCTCTCAGAGTTGTTGTATCTATTAATAGAATATAATGAGTTAATGTATGGGAAGGTCTGGAATTGCGTTCAGTAAATATTCATTTACATTATTCTTATCATTGATGACTACATTGAGCATCTTTCACAGTAAATGCTAATAAGTACTGCAATGAATTCTGTTCTAAGCAATCACATGCAGCACCAGGGATTATCGTACATACTTGGGGATTGTCATATTACCTGAGGAATGTGTCAGAGATATCCTCAGCTACAGAAAGCTTCTAGGTACAAAGGGATAATGTCGTAAAGTAAATTATTGTAACACCAGTTATATCCTCTCACAGAGCATTTCTTTCCATTTTCACAAAGTAGAGCTGTAGGAGTTAATTATTTTAAGCAAGTTCTGAAGTTGCCAAATGGGTTAATGTTGTCAGATGAGTGATTTGAGAACAGATATCATGCCAAGTTTCACCATTGCTTGTTTGGTGATCCTTCCTGGAGCCCTGATGACTCATATGTTTAGGCCAAGTGACCCCAAGGTTATAGTGACTGAACTGCTTCTGGACCAGATATGCAGCTGGATTACGGCCCTTTTCCTACTCTAGGAAGGCCTCTGAAGAAAGTGCTAATGAAAACTGCCCTTCAGTAGTTGTAGGTACAGAATGAAGCCAGGAGACTCAAATGTTAGTGGGTGAAAAAGACCTAGAAGATTTGTTTTTAGCATGAAATGCAGATTGACTGTGTGTCCACTGGTTTGGTAAAATGTCTAAATTACTTGCTTTTTTTTTTGTTACTGTTTATGAATTGTCCGTTATGGGGACAGAATGTGCTTTTCAAATTACTTTGGGCTTTATTATCTTTTATTTCTTTTTCTGTTGTTAATGTGCAAGCACAAGAAAAGGCAGAATTATGTTTCAACACCAGTTAAATGAGATGAAATCAGATAATGGCTTTGAAACATTTTGAAAAGTTAAAAGCTATACAAAAATAAGTTTATATAAATATTACATGTAATATAATGAAAAAATGCAAGCTTTTTTGATAATCATGTCATTATATTGGTATTTATTTGCACTAGTCTTTCTTGAAAATTTTGAAATGTGATTTGGTAACATCATTTTCAGAGAGTTTAAATCCCCTTTGGATTGTCTATTTTGCACATAGTTGATTTTATGTTCTTTATAATCTTCTTTTGCAATCCTGAAAAAATGTGTTGCTTAATAAATGCTTTAAACTATGACATAGTCCCTTAGAATTCAGTTGGTGTGATGAGAGAAATCATCAATTTGGCTATGATGCATGTGTCTAAGTTTTATTACAACTTTAGATGCAAAAGAAAACACTCTAGTAGTCTAAGTTAAAGAAACACTCTTTGTGGGAATATTTCATAGGGTAGGAAGGTGGTTAGATAATTACTGTTAGACTGATACAAAAGTTTTTTTAAAAGTCTGTCACTAGACTCTTGACTGGGAGGCAGCTGGCCATATGGTAGTTGGGTTACCAGTTTCTCAAGCCAAGCTATAATTCCATTATAGTTCATCAAAAAGTTGTTTTTTAAAAATGTTTAGAAATACTTATTTCTTCCCACAAATAAGTTAAAATTGTAATCTCAATAATGTTCCCAGATATGGGAAAACATACCTGTTTTTTCAATAGTTTTAGTACGTTTTTATATTCATCATACAGTGACTATTCAGTTCTTAAAGAAACTATATTCATATATTGCCAATATTTTTAAAAATCCTAAAAAAAAAAGTTTATCTTTTAACATATACTGAACTGCTAGAAAATAAATCTACCAGATTAAGAGAAACACTGCTGATTTTCTTCTCTTTTAATCAAAATCACACAGTCACACTTTATTATTTTTGTACCCTAGTTGGTATTTTTTTTTAGAAAAATAAAAATAGTTAAAGCAATAGAAATATAATAAAAAAGAATATATAGTTTTATTTGGAGTAGTTGAATTTTCCTTGTAGCAGTGGCCAACTTCTTTTCTGTGATTCAAGACTGAGGCAAATTTTGAGGTTAAGAGCTAGAGTGGGGAAGATTAATGGAATTTATAGTTTGACTTAATTTGTGTCATGAAATGTGAGCATAGATTATTCTAGGAAGGATTGTAACCTACTGTTTTTTATATATTTAAATAATAAAATGAGAAAGTGTACATAAGTTTAGATATTAAAATGCCATTATCGTCTGTGAACATTTTAGACAGTGGATTAGAGATTGAGAAAATCTTTGATAATGCAAAATAATTAAAATGCAAAGTATAGTACTTGAATGGATGGTATAAAAAGAACCACTTTTAAAACTGATTAAAGAAAATGCTATGAACATTTCAAAAGTCTCAGTTCTAAGTAGCGCAGGTATCAGAGAAATCTTTTAAGGGGAAATTGCCCCTGTGAAGAGTCTTGAAGGAGAACAAGTATAAGCTGGGCCAAATGGGAAGGAGGGGAGCAAGGTCACCATGACCAGAGGGGTTGGGTTGTATATAGGAGGTCTTGTAGGAATTGTACATAAAGTGCTTTTATGGTATGACTTAAGAAGAAGCTTGAAGGATAAGATGTAGCTAGAAAAAGGCCTGTTCTTTTGGATGATTGTTTAATAAGCCCAAGGCGCCTAGAGAATGAGTCCCCTATCCCACCAAGCAAAGGTTGAGTATTCCTTATCTGAAATGCTTAGGACCAGAAATAATTCAGATTTTGCACAATTTCAGATTTTGAAATATTTGCATATATAGTATGAGATATCTTAAGTATAGGCCAAAAGTCTAAACATGAAATGGCTTTGTTTCATATGCACCTAGTGAAGGTTATTTTATACAATATTTTAAAATAATTTTGCACATGAAACAAAGTTTTGACTGTGTTTTGACTAATGCTCATCACGTGAGGCCAGGTGTGAAATTTTCCATTTTCATTTTATTAGCACTCAAGAAGTTTTGGATTTTGGAGCATTTCAGATTTCAGATTTATGAATTAGGGATGCTCAACCTATTTTATGTTTAAATAATAATAGCAGTAGGTTAGTGAGCTCATTTTCTCACAAGGTAATTTTGGCTATGACTCCTGTTTTGCTGAGTGCCATTAAGAGTATTAAGAGTTACATTATACATTTAAAATAATTTTATAAGGAAACAAAAAATAGCCTATAATTTTCAAAGATCAGTAGGTTAAATATTATCATTTCAACATAGCTTTTGCGTATAAGTTTTCCACGTACTGTCAATATAAATTCTTTTTCATGCTTCTTTCAAGCTCTTTAGTTATTTATACCTTCCTCACTACTGCTATATTTAGATTCAAATGCCATGTTACAGTAGTTAACTCTAATTTATTATGGGCACATAATGGGGACTAGGGCCACCCATTAAGGCTATGCACCCATTGGAGGTTTATTTTTAAACAAAGTGGACATTTTATAGTTTTTAAGAGTACCAAAACTTTTTCTTAAGAGGACATGAAGGGAGCAGATTGGCATTTCAGATAGATGACTTTGGAGGCAACTTAAAAGATGTTTTGAAGGTGGAGAGAGAGCTGTATATGTTCAGAGGGTTTGCACAAACATCTGGATAATGGAACAATTGATTCCTACAATGTTCTGAATAAAATAGACAATGAAGCTTTATGTTAAAAGAGTGGCTTGGAGGAGTTACTGGGAAGAAAAGGAGAAGAAGGTGACTGGGACCCTTCCAACTCCTGCCCACCCTGTACCTGTCCCTTCATTGTCCCCAGATGACTTACACTTCCCTGCCATCCTGAACAAACAGAGGGTACCATAGCCACACACTACCTCATCCCATGTTCTCTGGATCTCAGGACCCTGTGACTGCCCCAGTCTCCCACATTTGCCTCTGGCTTTGCCTCTTCCTCCAAACTGAGTTGTTAGCTGGAAAACTAGTGGTCTCTTGGGGGTTGCTTCTGTCTACAACCTGCCCCTTCCTCCTCCTTGAAAGTTATAGCATCTCTGGGATAAGTCTCTTCTTGAGTTGAGATCATATTTTCATTTATTATCTCCCACCTGCCTCATACAATGGATACTCAATAAAGGTCTAATTAAGTTAAATGCCAAGTCTCCTTCTTATCGGTATCTTATTCCTGAGCAACTGACGTGCTCAAGCATTCTTTATCCTAAAACTAAACTCCTTTCCTGAGTCCTAATTCCTCCAACTCCGCTGTTTCTCTTTACTCCCAAATGGACTCAGTGTAGCTTACCTTTGCCTTACCTGCTCTCTCCCCAGTCTCCTTCACTCTTCCACTTCCAGGCCCTTTCTTTACTGTAATTTTAATGAAAATTGCTCTCACTTTGATCCCTTAAGGACACATTTTTATACAAATATATTTTTGGTTTGTTCATCCATTCTACTAGAGTTGGAATTATTTTTCTTTTGTGTTACGTCCTATTTTTCTTCTTTGTAGATTCCTGGTTTTTATCCTCCAATGTTCTTATTCCCCCTTTTCCAAAAAGACAATGCAATAAATCTTCTTTCTTTATTGTTTGACTTTCACTTTTATAACATTTAAAGTGATGTTTATGGTGGGTTGAAATCAAACATATAATCTCTTTGGATTGTTTGCTAAATTAGCCTTTTTCCAACATCTTCATTTTTTTCATATTAAGAACACATTTCCTCTTCTTAACTTTAAGCAGTTTTATCCTTAAAATAGTTTAAATTGTTCCTAGTAACTGAAAACATCCTCTTTTAAATTTCACTTGACTGAATGCATTGTTAATTCTTCCAGACTTACTGAATTTATTATATTTTATTCAGTGTTCAAACATTATATTGGCTCTTTGAAAGTTATTAAAGTTTCTTCTCAAAAAATGAATTAAAGTATTCCATTGAATGAATAGCACTTACATTACACATTTAAAAAAGAAAAGTGCTGATGTATTTAAAATCGTTTATTGAAGTTACAGCTGTCCCATTTGGCTTTAAAAAGCACAATGCTATTATGTGAATTGTAAATGCTAAAATATTGTTCTGAGGGGGAAAAAGCTAAGCATGTTAGAAGAAAATTATACTTTTCTAGTATGGTGACTGGATTTCCTGTCAATTTACATTTATGAAACTTCTTACTTTGATATCAAGAAATTACAAGTAGATAATCTAAACTTCCAAAATAGGATCACTTTTCAGATTTTTCAAGTAGCTGATTGCTACCATCAGCTGTCTTTAAGAACTCATCATGATGTATGATATCAAATTTTCCTTTACAAAAGATTACTTTTTACCTGGCACTTACCTTGTAAAACATAGTACTTAGAATTTAAATGCTGATGAGGGTAATTTAAAGTATTTCAGAACACTTTCTCTACAGATGATTTGTCTTCAAATTCTTTCCCTGGCTTACAATGCCCTGTATGATTGAGACCTTACCTACTGTGCCAGTTGGGTTCAGTAGAATTAGAAATGCAAAATATTTATTGGGGGTTGCATGTATGAAAGAAGAGAAAAGAGAAGGAAAAAGGAGTACTGGGTAGTGAGGGCCTTACACTGTGTTGTTGCTCAGAAAATATGTTGGCAAGGCCAGTGAGGAGTTCCAGTGCCAAATTTGCCCTTTGGAGGAGTTATTCATTAAGCAAAAATGGTTGGACTCTACTCATTAACTGAAGCTACTTGGGGAAAGCCTGTCATAGCTTGACGGCCATACTGGATCCAACAGCATCTAGCTAGAGCTATCACCTAATTCTCGCTTACCTTTTCATTTTCTTTACAGTGTCTTTGAAACAGAATAGATTTATGTTTATAAAGCCCAGTTTGTGAATTTTCTATTCTTTTATGAATCATGGTTTTGGTTTTGCATTTAAGAAATCTTTGCCTAACACAAGCTCACATCAATTGTATCCTCTTTTTTTTTTGTTTTCTAGGAGTTTTATAGTTTTATGTTTAGATTTTAAATTTATTTTGAGTTAATTTTTTATGGGCAAATTTGGGGTCAGGGTTTAATGTCTTTATGCATGGATGATAATCTGTATCACCATTTCTTTTTTTAAATTATTATTATACTTTAAGTTCTGGGATACATGTGCAAAATAGGCATACACGTGCCATGGTGGTTTGCTGCACCCATCAACCCATTATCTACATTAGGTATTTCTCCTAATACTATCCCTCCCCTAGCCCCTCATACCCCAATAGATCCCAGTGTGTGTTGCTCCTCTCCCTGTGTCCATGTCTTTTCATTGTTCAGCTCCCACTTATGAGTGAGAACATGCAGTGTTTCATTTTCTGTTCCTGTGTTAGTTTGCTGAGAATTATGGTTTCCAGCTTCATTCATGTCCCTGCAAAGAACATGAATTCATCCTTTTTATGGCTACATAGTATTCCATGGTGTATATGTGCCATATTTTCTTTATCCAGTCTAGCATTGATGAGCATTTGGGTGGGTTCTAAGTCTTTGCTATCAAGAGCAGTGCTGGAATAAACATACATGTGCATGTATCTTTATAGCAGAATGTTTTATAATCCTTTTGGTATATACCCAATAATGTGATTGCTGGGTGAAATGATATTTCTATTTTTAGATCCTTGAGGAATTGCCACACTGTCTTCCACAATGGTTGAACTAATTTTCACTCTCACCAACAGTGTACAAGCATTCCTATTTCTCCCCATCCTCTCCAGCATCTGTTGTTTTGATTTTTTAATGATCACCATTCTAACTGGAATGAGATGGTATCTCAATGTGATTTTGATTTGTATTTCTCTAATGCCCAGTGATGATGAGCTTTTTTGCATATGTTTGTTGGCCACATAAATATCTTCTTCTGAGAAGTGTCTGTTCATATCCTTTGCCCACTTTTTCATGGGGTTGTTTGTTTTTTTTCTTGTACATTTGTTTAAGTTCTTTGTAGTGTTTGGATATTAGCCTATCATCAGATAGATTGCAAAAATTTTCTCTCATTTTGTATTAGCTCTGATGATAGTTTCTTTTGCTGTGCAGAAGCTCTTAAGCTTAATTAGATCCCATTTGCTAATTTTGGCTTTTGTTGCCATTGCTTTTGGTGTTTTAGTCAAGAAGTATTTGCCCTTGCCTATGTCCTTAATGGTATTGGCTAGGTTTTCTTCTAGGGTTTTTAGAGCTCCTGGAGGAAGCACTAAATATGGAAAGGAAAAACCTGTACCAGCCACTGCAAAAACAAACCAAATTGTAAAGACGATCGACACTTTGAAGAAACTGCATCAACTAATGGACAAAATAACTGGCTAGCCTCATGACGGGATCAAATTCACTTATAACAATATTAACCTTAAATGTAAACGGGGTAAATGCCCCAATTAAAAGACATCATCATTTCTTAGAGACTATCTGTATTAGTCCGTTTTCGTGCTGCTGATAAAGACATAACCAAGACTGGGTAATTTATTTAAAAAAAAAAGAGAGAGGTTTAAGGGACTCACAGTTCCACATGGCTGGGGAGGTCTCACAATCATGGTGGAAGGCAAAAGCCATGTCTTACATCACAGCAAGCAAGAAAGAATGAGAGCCAAGTGAAAGGGACACGCCTTATAAAACCATTAGATCTCATGAGACTTATTACCTCGAGAATAGTACTGGGGAAACAACTCTGATGATTCAGTTATCTCCCACTGGGTCCCTTCCACAACCAGAGATGAGATTTGGGTGGGGACACAGCCAAACCATATGACTATTCTTTTGCCATTGAATTGCCTTTCACCTTTTCTAAAAGTCAATTGATCGTATATATAAGGATCTATCTTTAGATATATTCTGTAGCATCAATTTATGTGTCTATACTTTTGCCAATACCATACTGTATTGATTTTTGCATTTTTGTAAGAATCTTAAAATCAAGTAATGCCTTCTTTGTTCTTTTTACAAAGTTGTTTTGGGTATTTGAGTTTCTTTACTTTTCTACATAATTTTTAAATCAGCTTTTTTATTTCTAAGAAAAGGAAGAATTCTGCTATGATTCATACTGGGATTATATTCAATCTATGGATCTATTTGGGGAGAACTGACACCTTAACATTATTAAAACTCCCAGCCCATGAACAAAATATATCTCTTAATTTGTTTAGATCTTTTAAAATTTCTCATCATCTTTGAAGTTTTCAACATATAGATCTTGTGTGTAGGTATACCTGAATATTTTGGCTGCTGTTTTAAATGATACTTTTTCAATTTTCAGTTTTTTACTGATTCTATATAGAAATACAATCATTTAGTTTCATGTGCATGTATGCATGAATTGACCTTATATCCTGTGACCTTCTAAACTTACATATTATTTCTAATGTCATTTTTTATAGATTGTTTGAGATTTTTCTACATTGATAACTCTGTTATCTTCAAATAGTTGTAGTTTTATTTATGTTTTTCCATTCTATATTCTTTTCTTTCTCTTGACTATTGCACTGGCTAGGACTTCCATTATGTTGGTGAATAGAAGTGGTAAGTTCAGTTATCCTTACCTTGTTCCTGGTATTAGAAAGAAAACATTCAGTCTTTTGCATTTGAGTAAGATATTAACTGTAGTTTTTCCTTAGATTCCTTTATTGGGTTTAGGAAATCTTGTATTACCTGTTTGTGGAGTCACTAGCCTGAATGGGTGTTAAATATTTTTCAAAGGCATTTATTTGAATCTGTTGCAATGATCACAATGATCATACTAAAAAACAAAAGTAAAAAATGGTCTCATAAAGATTTCATAATCAAGCTTATTTTCTTTGCCCTAATATATAAGAAACCTTATGTTCTCACTCATGCCTACATTTCTCTAACCTTGTCATTCTCCACATGTTTTGGTAAAAGGAATTGCTTGCATTTATCTGAATATATTATGTTCATATCTAGCAGTGATATTCGTAATAAATGTTGTACTTTGCCACCCAGATTTCTCCTGAAGCATAAAAGACCTAGTTCCCAGCCTCAGAGAACTGCTGAGTGATAGAACTCAGCTGTAACCCCTCCCCAAGAGTTACCTTCTGATGGAAAGTACTGCCTTAAGTAGGTCGTGCCAACTTTCCTGGAACATCCTGTGTCTAATGCAGGGAGAGAGAGCTCAGCCCCCACACCCCAAAGAGGGACAGTAACACTGCAGGTGCAGTTCTGAAGAGGACCAATCCAACTTCATAGGTGCCCATGGGGTGAGTTTAGACCTTGTTAGTTTAGTTAGACTGGTTAAATGACTACAGTGACATTTTTCCCATAGATGAGGGGTTTCTCATGACATAAGACTTTCAGTGCTAAATGTAGCAGAGTCCTGGGTAAAGTAGGTTGACTTTCACCCAAAATTTCAAAGCCCAACTCCTCTCTAAAATCCTGCTTTGCTCCGTTCTACCACAGTTGCTGATCCTGAGCACACACTCCTTGCTTAACTTCCCTTATTCTAATCTCTGCCCTAGCACGAGTGCAAAAGACATGAGAAGGACAAAAGAAGAAGCAGGGAGACCGTTAAGGGGGGCAATTGCATTATCCAACAGAGAGATTTATGAGAGTAACAGGCCTAGGTTAGTGAGAGCGAAGATGGATGACAGCTAGACAGGTGCAATATCCATTTTACAGGTCAAGCTAATGAGTCTTATTGATGAATTGAATTATGGATCATGGAAGCCTGTTCAGAGTTGAGCAAACGGTAGCATCATTTACCAAAATGAGAATATAATAATAATTTGCTATATCTTCACTTCAATATGGGATGTGCGAGTGGAGATTTCATGTAGACATAAAGTTATAGAGCTAAAGTGATGTCTGGGTTAGTGGTACAGATTTGAGAGGCAGTGACATTCAGGTTATAGTTGAAATCACAGGAGCAAATAGGATCCTCAGAAGAGAGTTCAAGGGTTTCAAGTTCTTTTGAGGATCTGATGAAAGCTGAGGCCACATGAGTGTCTTCTTTTGAAAATTGTCTGTTCATATCTATGTAAATTTGTTTAAGTTCTTTGTAGATTTTGGATATTAGCCCTTTGTCGTGAGTGGATGGCAAAAATGTGTTTCCATTCTGTTGGTTGTCGGTTCACTCTAATGATTATTTCTTTTGCTGTGCAGAAGCTCTGGAGTTTAATTAGGTCCCATTTGTCTATTTTGGCTTTTATTGCCATTGCTTTTGGTGTTTTAGTCATGAAATCCTTGCCTATGCCTATGTCCTGAATGATATTGCTTAGGTTTTCTTCTAGGGTTTTTATGGTGTTAGGTCTTATGTTTAAATATTTAATCCATCTGGAGTTAATTTTTGTATAAGGTGTAAGGAAGGGATCCAATTTCAGCTTTCTGCATATGGCTAGCCAGTTTTCCCAACCCCATTTATTAAATAGGGAATCCTTTCCCCATTGCTTGTTTTTGACAGGTTTGTCAAAGATCAGATGGTTGTAGATGTGTCACATTACTTCTGAGGCCTCTGTTCTGTTCCATTGGTTTATATCTCTATTTTGAGATATACCATGCTGTTTTGATTACTGATTACTGTAGCCTTGTAGTATAGTTTGAAGTCAGGTAGCATGATGCCTCCAGCTTTGTGTTGTTGTTGTTGTTGTTTTGTGTTTTTGCTTAGGATTGCCTTACCTATGCAGGCTCTCTTTGGGTTCCATTTGAAGTTTAAGGTTGTTTTTTTGCCAATTCTGTGAAGAAAGTCAACGGTAGCTTGATACAGATAGCATTGAATCTATAAATTACTTTGGGCAGTATGGCCATTTTCACGATATTGATTCTTCCTAACCATGAGCATGGAATGTTCTTCCATATGTTTGTGTCCTCTCTTATGTCCCTGAGCAGTTGTTTGTAGTTCTCCTTGAAGAGGTCCTTCAGTCCCTTGTTAGTTGTATTTCTAGGTATTTTATTCTCTTTGTAGCAATTGTGAGTGGGAGTTTACTCATGATTTGGCTCTCTGTTTGTTATTGGTGTATAGGGACTAATTTCATATCATGCATTAAATGAATCCATTTTTCTGATTACACAAACCAGAAAGTGTGGAATAATGTATTTCTCTCTCACCCTTGTTTTTGCTGTATTCTGAGTTAAATCAGTGACTAAATATTTTCAGTCTCTTGCTTAAAATCTGTCAGTGGTTCTGCATTGCCCATAGAATACATAGCCTGGGATCAGGCTCTTGTCTGTATTTCCAGCCTCACCCTCAAAGGGTTCCTAGAGCCTTGCACAACTGCTCCTCTGGCAGCACTCTAACCACATTGAACCATGTGTTGTATCTCATCCTTTCCCTGTGCTCTGTCTGTGATGGGTTTTCCTTTTGGCACCTGGAGACCTCTCTTCATATTTCAGTGCCCACCTGACAGGCACCTCTTATGAGATCTTCCATGGGGTCTTCTGCCAAGAGCAAAACCAAAGGCAAATCCTAGATCAAGAAGATGTGAGCTTTGCCTTCAACATGGATTTGATTTTGTCCAAGGCAAGAGATAAATGTGAAAGACGAGATAAATGAACAGGTAACTTGATTAAAGGACAGAATGTTAATGACAGACTGGTGCTGACGACAAACTGTCGTTGAGCTTTAAAGAAGGGAGACAAACCAACAACTGGAAGTCTACTCCTTCACAGTTATATTATATCATTGATGTATATAACCCCTTTTCCCAAAAGGAGAGCTTTATGACAACATGTGATGAAAGATTTGATGCTCTTCTGCTAAAATCACATTTACCATCTTGCATATTAGGCTTCAGTTTTTCATTTAATCATTTCAATAAGCCTCATTAGTTCCAAGGTTATTTATATAGTTTTTAAGTGCTCCTAGGTGTTTCTTTTTCTGAGTCTTTTTAGCTTTTAAATAATGGCTATGGTTACATACTTAAAGCAAACTACAGCAGATTACATTAAGAAGTTCACTTTTTTTTTTGAAAGAAGGAAGTTCACTCTTTGTTCACTTTCATGTTATTTCTCATAATTTACTATTATCAAAAATAGTGTATAAATATAATAATTAGCATATTTATTGTTTTTATTGAATGGATATTGTGATTTGCCTTTAAAAGACTGCTAATGATCTTCAGGTAGGACTGACGACTCCTGAAACCTGAAATCTTGAATTTTAGTTCCTTTGTTGCTTATGGTTTCCCTTAGGCAAATTATGCAGTTTTTTTTTTTCTGTTGTTATTGTTGTTTTTATTTTAGATTTTGTTTACAGTTTTGCTGCAAATTCTATATCACATACTTTAGGATTCAAAATGCAATAATAGACATATATATGTATATATGGGGGTGTGTGTGTGTGTATCATATTAAGTAAACTCAATAAACAAAGCACTAATAGCAAAAAACACACAAGAATATGCTTTCTTCCTATCTACTGTTTCTCCTTCATTTTCAGAACTGTACAGAACTCCCTCCTCTGTGCTCCGTGGCGTCCTGTGTGTACTGTTGTTATATAACCTATACATTCTCTTATAACTTACGGGTTTACTTCTGTCTCTTCCACTCTCTGATATGATTTTAGAATCTAGAAAATTACTTGCATTTTTGTATGTCCTTAGCATAGTGCTTGGGGAATGATAGGCCCTTGAAGAATGAATGAATGAATGCCTAGACTTTGTTCTATGTGTGAGTCTCTGAGGTATTTGAATATTTGCATGTGTGTTAAAGAACATAAGAAACAATAACACCTCCCATTGATGTTTTAAGGTAATTTCAAATGGTGGATAAAACATTTCCAAAACTAAAATAGAAGTCAACAGACGCTGGAAGGGTAGTGGGGAGGGGGAGATTAAGAGGAAATGGCTAATTAGTACAAAAATACAGTTAGATACAAGGAATAAGATCTAGTGTTTGGTAGCACAATAGGGTAACTATAATTAACAAAAAATTATTGTACATTTCATAATAACTAATAGAGTGGTAGAGTGCTCCTAACACAAAGAAATGATACCACAATTACCCTGACTTGATCATTACACATTTTATACTTGTATCAAAATATCACATGTACCCCATAAATGTATACAACTATTATATATTCATAATAATTAAAAATAAAATGAAAATGAAAACAAAACAACAATAAAAACAAGCAATCATCTCATGTAACTGTAAGGACTGTCTTAGTTCATCATCTGGATGGTTTATTTACCACTCACATATTTGTCTGTATATGACTGTAAATCCTCAAATAAACATAGGTAGTATTACGTGATTTTAAAAAATAAGCCATATGATGTCATATATCAAAAAAAAGTTTAAAGTGTCACATTGTTTCTAGGATTATCTATAAATTAGAGGAATGCAGGCTTATAATGGCTGTTTTATTGTGTTCTTTCTTGCATATATATTAATTTCCCTTGTTAATGCATCTTCTATTAATTCTCTGGAAAATTTGACTAATACATTATTACATATGTTTTTCTTTTTCTTAGCACCTGTGGAAGTTCTATGCCAATTCACTAGTAGCACTCAAAGCAAGGTTTATTTTCAAAAGTGGAATTTCAGTTGCCGAGAAACACTATGACAATAGCAAGTACTAAAACCATAAATGACAGATGGAAGCTGTAGATTTCCAAGTTGGTTGAAATACTCATCTTTGAAATGTCTTTCGATTTACTCATAATGATTGAAAAAATAGGGAATCTTCCAATCCTAGCTTCCCTGGAGTCAACGTGATATGTTTACTTCTAACTTAATGTGTATACATATTTGAACTCAACAAATTATAGCAATTGTTCACATAATTTTATTGAAAAGGGAAGGAAGGAAGAAGGAAGGAAAAGTTTGAAATTCATCATGTTTATTTTGAAACATGTCTAAAAGCCAATTTACTGGTCTTTCATCTTCAATAAATCTCATATTCCTCAAAATGAGATGACTTGTATTTGGAAATATTGCTGCTTAGCTGCAGATCTGAAATTTGAACATAAGACCCCTAATTTCACACTCAATATTTACACCATTTTTCTTTTCCCATTATTAATTGAAATACTGCATGAAAAAGGGTTGTTCCAAAATGCAATTCTGTAGAAAATTCTTAATGGCTATTGTCTTTTATGTATTTCCTGGAATGGTTGGTTCATGTTTAATTAATACATTTATATATTCAACAAGTTTTCATAATACTGATAATTCCCTGCAAGATAAAGATAATTCATTCAATCATTCATTTATCTACTGTGTTTTAGATTATTTTTAGATGAAGCCTTGCTCTGTCACCCAAGCTGGAGTGTAGTGGGGTGATCATAGCTCCCTGCAGCCTCAAATTCTAGGATCAAGTGATTATTTTGTTCCAGCCTCCCAAGTAACTGGGACTACAGCTATGCATCACCATTTCTGGTTAATTTTTTAATTTCATGTAGAGACATGGTCTAGCTATGTTGTCCAGATTGGTCTTGAACTTCTGACCTCAAGCAGTCCTGTTGCCTCAGCCTTTCAAAGCTTTGGAATTACAGATGTGAGCCATGGCATTAGCCTAATTGTTTATAGATGCTAGGCATGCTGCCAAAAACTGAGAAGAAAACAAAAATTATCTTGAATGCATAAAATTAGTTGGATACCAATAATATAAAAATTAAGGAATAAAAAGAAGTATAAGATGCAATTTTAATTGCGTGTCAAATATTGGGGAAGAGAGTAATACATGTAATTTTCCTTGAAAAAAGGAATTATGAGTTTAGTTTTTGAAATAATAGATATAATTGGCAGGTAGAAAAAGTGTACATCCCATATAGAACATATGGAACAAGAACCTGGTTGGGATGTTTCTTAATCGGTATTTATTCTGTACCTGCTACAGTACATTGGAGAGTAGCTTGAATTGATATTTGAAACTCTGAAGCCTAGAGCTCTATTTCATTCTTGTACATAGTTTATAAACCTAAAGCTTACGAAAAGGATAGCAATGGTTAACAAAATCCTTGAAGTAGAATGATGCATTTTACTTTCTTCACTAATCATTTCAGTTATAATTTATTCCGCACAAAAGAATACAATTCTTTTGCTACTATAGTTGCTTAGATGTTACACTTGAAAACAAATTATCTGCCTATCCTTTGGTAGCTTTGTTTCTGAAAGTTGTACTGATACTAATGAGAATTCTTTTGTCAGTTACTTGGGTGTCGATATTTACTTCCAGCTTTTTTTTGACTTTTAGTTAGTGACTAATTAAAAGAAAATTTATGTTTAAGAAACTAATACTATATTATACCATTTCGCTACATGTAAAGAAATTCAGTGCCTTTTGCTTCTCGCAAAGTTACTGTGCATGAGCTCACTACATTTTGTACTGCCAAATTATTTCAGTGGACAATTTTTATTCACTTAAGCCTAAGAAAGTACTTCATTTCTGTAAACAAATATGAATATTTGTACTTAGTACAAAATCTTATAGCACTGTATCAGCATACCATTCCCTTCATCTCCTTTATCTAAATGTAATTAATGTTAAATGTTATGAAGGAGACAGGAAGCATCTTCCACACTTTTTTCTCCTTCTCCTCTGATTTCTAATCTGCACCAAGTCTAGCTCATTTTGCCTCCGGAATATCCCTCAAGTCATTCTGCCTTTTTCTACTCTCAGCACCTCCAATTTCCAATCCCTATTGCTCTCTTGACCATTACAGTGGTCTCTTCATATAGCTACCCTCATCCCCCTGGTGCCTAATGGTGTTTTTTCCACACTGTAACCAAAGGACTTTTCAAGACACACACCTCATACCTGGCCTGCAGATTTAAAACACGTTAGGGATCTCTCTGTACCCTTAAAGACAAAACTCCTGAGCATGGCCTATAAGACCATATATGATCTGTCTCCTTTCCCTCCCTTCAGACACGTTTCATACCCCGCTCACCTACTACCATCCCCATTCAGATCAATGATCATATACATCTTCCATCCCCTGACATTGGTAGGTTCTTTGCTGCTGTATGCTTGTCTTTTGCCAGATACAACTTTTTTCTCTTCATCTTTTAGATGTCAGTAAAATGTCATTTCCGCAGGGAAGAGTTCCTTAACATTACCTGGGTCAGATGCTTCCATCATAGCATCACAACAGAGCAACTTTTGACTCTGTTGCAACTTTTCACTAGTTTTATTTGCTTACTATCTTACTATCTTCCGTAGTAGATAGTAAGACCCAGAGGGCCTAAGCCATGTATGTCTTTACTTATTATTTTATTACCTGGGTGTAGGACATAAGTGGAAAAATTATAGGAAATTTGTGAATATCTATTAAGTCTATGAATGATAAAAAGGCTTTACATTTTTTAAATCTTATGATTATGAACTGTTTAAGAAACAGAACTATAACCAAGCATGGTGTTGCATGCTGGGAGTCCCAGCTACTTGGGAGGCTGAGGTGGGAAAATTACTTGAGCCAGGGAGATGGAGGTTGCAATGAGCTGAGATGGCACCACTGCACTGCAGCATAGGTGACAGAGTGAGACCCCATCTTAAAAAAAAAAAATACAACCAACCCATTACATGGACTATATGTATGGCATACCTCTTAAACATTCAGAGAAACAGATAAAAGCTTAAAAGTTCATAGATTCTGTGATCAAACTCTATTTTGTATATTCAACTATAACCTTGAAGAATTTTATCATTTACCTACAAATTTGTCATCTCTTCATTGTTGTAACAATACTGAAATACAACTATATATATATATATATGTATGTATGTATGTATAGGCAATAGAAAATGACATAGAACATTACGTTTTTTGTCATGTTCCAGTCTTCTTCCTTACCCCATCTTGCAAGTATCACCAATTGCTCTGGGTAGATAACAACCCTACTGCTGGGTTTTATATTTAGTCTTACTTGGATAGATCGAAGAAGTGTGTTTACCCCTGACAACTGAATATAAAGACTTTCCAAGAAGCCAAAATAGTGCTAAATCCAAGGACCTGTGTCTGTTTAGGAAAAAGAAGGCAAAAATCACACTTAAAAGATGGAAAGGAAATGAGATGAGATCTTGAAAAGCATGTAGAGAGAAATGAAAACAGACACAGCCCAGACTTTATCTTTTCAGCAATCCTCCGTGCTTGAAGTTTTGAACATCTGAGAGCCCAAATAATGGTGTCTATATCAGATCTCCCTCAGAGTCCAGTTTTGATGTGGATAAAAGTTGTTTTCACAACGTGCTGCTGCCAGATACGGTTTATCTGACTCACCCAGAGGCTAAACACCCCATCTTCCTTTCTTCTTTTGTTCAATTTATTTTGCAGTTATCATGCCTGGAGCATGGGTCACCATAGTTGGAAATAACTTTTAGTAGTTGCATGAGCCAATAAATGAATGTATCTGTGGGCTGTTCTGGGGTCATAGGGTGTTTCTCAAGAGTGTCACAATCAATCTTAGGATGAAACATTAGTTTGAGAACAGTTAGAACCACGTCTTATATTTCCCATTTTTCTTTTCAGGAGCTGACCCATTGCCCCAATGCTTATGAGTCTGAAAACTACTCAGTATTATTAATTCCCTTTTTTCACAAAATTTAGTCAAGTTTGGCAAACAGCTGACATTGTTTTTTCAACTTACATAAAAGTGAAAATCAATCTAAATGATCTTCGACAAGATATTTTTGAAATGTAGAATATTCTATAGGGTCAAGTGAGATTGAACCCAAAGGTCCTACATTGTATAGCTACCATAGATGCCTAAAAATCAATAGGATGCACTGAGATGCTTTGTGATACAGATACAGCTTCTAAATCATCAAAGAAAGGTCATCTTGTTTTGGTATGGTTTTTATATCAAATATAATTTGTTTTCAAATTCCTCAACATTTCTCATTTCTTGCATTTTGTTTTTATGTTTTTTATTACATATATTTTAGTGCCAAGCATAGTGGTTCAAACCTGTAATCCCAGCACTTTGGGAGGCTGAGATGGGAGGATTGCTTGAGGACAAGGGTTCGGCACAAGCTTTGGCAACATAGCAAAACACCATGTCTACAAAAATTTAAAAATTAGCTGGGCATGGTGGAATGCATCTGTTGTCCTATCTACTCAGGAGGCTGAGATGGGAAGATTGCTTGAGCCCAGGAGTTCAAGGCTGCCAAGAGCTAGGATTGTGCCACTGCATTCCAGCGTGGGTGACAGAGGGAGATCCCAGCTCCATAGAATTGTTGTTGATGGTGTAAGAGAGAGAGAGAGAGAGCAAGATAGAATGGAATAGTGCAGAAGAAGGAAGCAGTCAAGGATGCCATTACAGGACTTTAAAGTGATGATGCTGTCAAATTTCAGATTACTCTGCCATGTTGAAAATTGATTGAAGTAGAAATGGTCATGTACCAGTGGGATTTTTTTTAAAGAGTCTATGTGATATAAGCGATGGTCCAAAATGGTGACAGTGGTGATTAAGGAAAGTGTGATGTATATAACATATGGAGGTTGAGAGGGGAAAATGAAAGATGAATTCTAATTATCTGGTTGAGCAACTGAAGGGGAGAGTGTTGCCGTTACTAAAAGGAAGAAGACAAGGTGAGGAACAGGCTTGAGTAGCAGGGGAGAGGGTGGAATGCAGATTTCATTTCGAGATTAAGAAGGTCCTATGACACTAAAATGGATACATACAAAATAATGGAAAATATAAATTTGAAATTCAGAGGCAAGGTAAGAACTGGAGATATAAATTTAGGAAATATCATATAGATGATATTTAAAGTCATATAGACAGCTAAGTTGATCTAGGAAAAAAATGTAGAGAGAGAAAAAAGTGAAGAAGCTTGGGACTAAGCCCTGAGGATCAGAAGCATTTAGAAGAAGATGCAAATACTCCATTTCTGATTACTTTGGATAAATGAGGATTGCTCTATCATAATATAATGCTGTAAATATCAATATGTCATTATATAACATAGTAATGCTATATCTTATATGATGTTATAATATATTGTGATGGAAAAACTACAAGTACCAACACTACCCTTTGCATTGTTTTGTTTGGGTCTCATGGACTCACTTCTATAAATACAAAAAGACTGTCTTACAAAATATATCCTATACACAAAGTGGCATATATGTTGGCAAGTAAAAATAATTAGACGTTAGATATTCTAGTCTATGCATTATTCTGCATATTTATAGTAGCCAATACAAATTAAAAAGAAAAAATAACTCTAATTACTTGAATCATTAAGATTTTATAAGTGACCATCTACATGGTGTATTTCTTCTTTCATAAGTACTATTTTGAGAAAGAGTATTGGAAACTAAGGGGCATTTCATGCCCATAAGAAATTTTGATAACACTCTGATGAAATTATCAGGATGCAAAAAGAGAGAGGATGTATTGGGTCACAGCCACAAGCTATGTGGCTGGAGGGTAAATGTTGTTTCTTATAACTTAGCTGTCCCTATAGTTCCACAATTTTGGTAATTGGAGTAGAGGGCAGTTAGAGGGATCCAGGAAAAATGCTATTTGGCCTCAACGAAACCAACCAAGTACTCGTGGCCTCCTGGAGCAAGTGCAGCCTCTATCATCTTCATATTTGCGTGTCTTCTGGGATCCAGCAAGGAATGGAGCACAGAGTGTCACAAGTCATAATGCCAAAGAACAGGACAATGTATGTGTGTTTGCATCCGAACACATGCTTATATGAGAAATTTATTAGATAAATGTCAACTTCTTCCATTACCTTCAACCTCTTTCATTCATTTCAACAAGGGCTCGGTGTGTAGGCTTCTTTCTGAGTTCACAAATGTAATCACCTCCAAACACAATCATCAAGGAAAGAGAATAGTGGCTTATTGGGACAACTTTCCAATTGGCCTTAAATGGAGCACTCTGTGCTCAATTCCTTGCTGGATCCCAGAAGACACGCAAATATAATTCAATGAAAGAAGATAATCAGATCACATCCAGACTCAGGAAAAGAGGGAGAGTCATTAAACTAGCTTCAGAGACACTGGCCACTTTATTAACAACATCCAGGCTTATGGCATAAATCCACATGACATTTTTTAGGGGAATTATATTTTTCAAGCATGAAATAATGTCTGAAGTTTAGACTGCTCTGGTGGCTTTATGATATGTAACCAAAACTGAATTACCTACATAACAATTAGATTGTAATTTTTTCAAAGCAAGTAATTAGAATATTTTGATAAGCATAAGCTGAAAGTTAAGCAAAATGTAGTTGGCTTGCAGATGGAAAATCCACGAGGGGTCATTCAGAATATTAACAAGCCTACGGGAGTGGGGAGTCACTTATTTGATGCAAACTGATGAACCTCTTGTTCAAGGAGCAGTGAACCTGCATATGGGTGATGACCAAGGAGCATGCCAGATGGAGCGCTTCATCATCTACCTGAACAGACAGCTGCAGCCAGAAATTGACTTTACAACCAGCATTTACCTAGACTTCTACCATAAAATAGAAGCAACTCTGTAGATGCCCCCGAAAGGAATATATGTCATTCTATACACTTGGGCACAAATATGTTTTTTTTAAGTCTTATGCTTCAACAAAAGAAACAATATAGAGGCAAAGGAATATGAAAAGAAAAAGGATTTGGAATGAGTGATTTTTATTATCACTGTCATGTAGTCATATGAGAAGAATTGCCTGGTAAATACCAACAACCTACGTGAGGTTTCCACAGTTGGAGTTATGTCAAAGCCAGTTGGTATTACTTCATTGTTTTATTTTCTGAAAACCAAATTATGTTTTTATAATTTTTATCTGGTCCACCTAAAACATTATGTTCTTGAGTCTAAAACAAACTGTCTTATGCATTTTTTTCTTTGTTGGTCTCTTCCTTAATAATTGCCTTTTAGTTATATTATCTTAAATATATTGTGATATAGAGTATAGGCAATAACTTACATATGAGGTTCAAAGAAAGCAATGAGAAAGTAATAACCTTCTGCATCAGTTCTTTTCATTAAAGATCTTTGCATTTGATAATTTTTTTCTTCAAGTCGTTAATATTAAAATAACCTGAAGGTCCTTTATTTTTGGTTTCTCATTTCTATATAGAAAACACTTTCAACACATTGCCTAATGTCATCTTTGCCAATAAACCTAAAATACATCATTTTGAGACATATCCATTATGATTATTACGGCATTTTATTTTTGCCCCTTTATAAGCTACAGCAGTGCAAAATAATTCAAATACAACAAAAATGAGGACCCTGTCATATTCACTCATTGCCTGGCAGAAAATTACCTTCACTATAAAATGAATGTAGATAATTTACTTTTTCTATACAGAGTAATGTCTTAAAGGAGAAGGTGAGTTTAGCAGGCAAGACAGACTACTGGAAAAACTTATATTAAAGATCAGTTGCAAAGTAATGGCATTGACTTTCAGGCAGCCAGGAAAGCAAAAAGGAGGAAAATCCTAGGAATAAAGTGTCTGCTGATGGACTAAGTGTTTGCTGAAGGAGATACAAGAGTCTGTTGAATCTAAAGACACACTGTTTGAGAGGAGAATATAAGAATTATCTGCCACATATTAGCTCTGGTTTTCAATGCATGCTTCTTCAACTAACAACATCAGCATCACCTGAGAACTGTTAGAAATGCAAAGTCTCTACCCCATCCCAAATCCATTGACACAGAAAATCTGTGTTTTCACAGGCCCTCCAGGCGATTCTTATGGACTCTTAAGATTGAGAACCACTGGTGTGAAGTGGGTTAGTTGTTTGAATTGCCCAGGTGAACTGCCCACATTGATTAGACTGACTGAAGAACTGTCAGAAGCCTCCATCTGAGTTGAGTCTTTCCTTGGTGGACTTACTGATGCGTTTAAGTGAAATGTTTTCAAACATACCCCACCCTTATGAGTTATTGAAGAGGGGTCAGTTTCTGCCTGAAGAATGAGAATCGTTGAGATCTGCCCACTTGAAAAGGGACATGTTATCCTTAGTTCAAGTAGTTGAATCTCATATTTTGATGATTAGAGCTAGCTCTGTGGGAGGAATACAGAAGGAAACTGCTTATTCCTTATGTAAAAACCTTCCCCCATAAAATGTCTTTTATTCACCTGCTTACTCATGTCTGTTTTTAAAAAAAGAGGAGTGTATATTCCTTGTAGGGAGATTTTTAAAAATGCAAATTATTCATAAGTAAAACATGGCCTAAATGCATGTTAAGGTATAAAGGACCTTATTCCATTTAATGATATCAAGCCTTGATTGGCTAGGTCTCAGTGCTGCTAGAAGCTGACCCAGTGAAAAGGATTTCCGTACACGTAGTTTATTTAGGAGACTATGGGGACCTGGAGACTGAGATAAGAGAAGGGCAGGGAGCCAGCACAGCTTATTTATGTACCTGGGAACCTCTGGGGTGCAATGTGAAACATGTCTCAAGTTATCCTACAAGAATACAAAAGCGAGATAGAGTATTTATTCAGTGTATTATCAACTCCTCTTATTGGTGACAAGCTGGCAGAGGATGTAGAGTGTATTTCTCTTCTGCTTCCACTTTGGACTCCAGAAAGACAGCCATGGGGAAAGAGTCCTGGCACTGACTTGGAAGTGGGCAGGCAGGGCAAAGGGAAGGCCTGAGGTGGATGGGCCAGCCATAGCAGCATCTGCCCCACAGTAGAAGATGGTAGAATACATGTTGGTGGTAGGGAATCATAGGCCAATGGATACCTAAAAAGAGAAGCGGAGTGGGCTAAAAGAATTTCAAAAACAAAACAGGAATCCTAGGACTCTCAAAGGGAAACTTAGTCTTCTTCACAGTGTTGCCCAGGTCTGATCTTGGCATGCGTCATCCACGAGTGATTATTTAATGCTCACCTGCACTTGACATTGTGATCCACCCCAGGAAGATAATGAAAGCAATATGGCTTCTCGCCTGAGGTGTCTGACAGGCTGGTCCAGGAGCAGGATGCAGAAAGCTGGAGCTCCCAGCTCCCGTTCAAAATGACAAATGCAGGTTGTAAAAAGAATGGCCCTGGTGTTTATGGAGGCTACAAATTAAATGCAACCTGCCCAGGTTCGATCTGATGCGTGTTCCTATTACCATCTACTGACACTTCTCATAGAGTTACCCTGTGAGTCTTCAAAGATATTTTATTATTCCGCACCTGCAGGAACACTAAGCTTGGTGTCATGTAGGATATGTGTGTTATGAAATATTAAAATTATTAATTCATGATCATTGAAAAAGGTGCTAGTGGTAGCTGGCTTATTTAAATACATTTAATTACAAATACGACATTGCCATTCTTGTCCCCACCCCTCTTTGTTCTCTTCTCAATGCATAATTTTGAAAACCATAAATCATTGTCTTTTTGATCAATACAAACTCAGGCCAAATTACTACAGTTTGCTTAATCATTTTATTTTTAGAACAAAATTCTGTTTTCTCATTATAAACTTACAGGTTTCTACCAGTAAATTAAGATTTGTTTGCATGAACTGTTAAACTTTGGTTTTACTCCTTAGGCTAAAAAATATTAAAATAAATTTGGAAGTACAGAAAATAAGAGTTATTTTTCTCCTCAAGATATATATATTAGAATTATTTTAAAGTTGTTTTTCAAATTTTCTTTTCTTATGATAACTCCAGCCTAATCATATTTACAGTGTTTTCATTTTAAAGTTTTGCATGATTCATTCCCTTAACTCTAACAGCCCAGAATTCCTTTTCAAATACTTTTTTTAATGTTCTTAGATAAACAAGGTATGCTTCCATCTGTGTTGCTTCCCATAGCTTAAGAACCATTGAATCCTTCCCACAATTTTGCCTTCATACAATTTAACTCCAAAATCACATCAGGAAATATGTTAACTCATTTGGGTAGTGCTCTAGCTTTTCCTTTGTAAAGCTTATTGTGCAGTAATTGGTAATTCAGCTATTTCCTCATGCCTCATTTCCAATTCGTGCTGTCATTTTTGTAGATGGATTCTTTTGTTCTCGATGTTTATTCACTGAACGTACACATTTTTTAAAATCATTACCAGAGCAATTTCAATCTTGGATCCGTCAATTAAAAAAAAGTTCAAATTCCAATATTTATTTTTATTTCCTGCTTACTTATTTTGGCCTCTAAATCGTTACAAATAACTCTAGTAAATTGCCAGCAGATGATGAATAATTTCTGCATTTTGTTAGGTTTTCTATTTGATACTTGACTATTTCGTTTTCTTTAATAACCTTCTCAGGTGTATGAAACCACATTGTAGTTCACTTGTCTTTAAAGCATTTTTCTCTCAAGTTTTTGGCTCTAAAATAAAATGCCTATCGTCATTTTCCTGTTAAGCTTTTCAGTTTGGTCATATACTTACTATGTGAGACACCCCTAACTTCAATCTCATCTATCACACTTGGCACAATTCTGAAATGAACTGAACAGCCTGTGAAGCCTATGGCCACGTTCCATATGCAACAAACTGTGAAAGGAGAACACGCCTCCACTACGTAGAGGAATTTGCAAGTGTTCTGTAACTACTACCTGAAACAACACATGATTAGTTTCCCGTGGTGAAGGTTCTGACTTGGATTGCGGTCTCTCTGATTTTATAAAGCATTTACTAATCCTGTGCTCTGGATTTTTCTGGCAGATTTGTCAGATTAACAGAGTTGCCTATACCTTTTCCTTAACTTCCACCTGAAGATGCTAATTTCTAGGGGCAGTTAAATTACAAATATGCTTTCTCCCGTAAATATTATGCCACGTATATTGACATGGCCTGTCTTTTTGTCTTTCCTGGCCTTTAATAACTTGACAGTTTTCTGGTGTGCAGTTTCTGGCCATTATCTTTATATAGATAGTTTAGTTATTGTTTGTTTCATGCTTTATTTTGCTACAAGAGACCTTGCGAGAGACTGAGCATCAGCCCTTTGTCTTCATGTGCATACAAACAAAAGCAGGCCTGCTTGTGATTTCATTTCAGCATTGAGTCACAGCACATGCATTCCTGAATCAATGAATATTAAATGGATGAGCATTTGTTGATGGCTTCCTGTGTCTACACGAGACCTCACAGTGGTTATTCAAGAGTGCCAGTACCAGATGTGACCCTGTCAACAGTATACCCAGGCATTTCTCCATCGACCATTGTCTTTTTACTGTTCTTGTAAATTTTAAATCTTATTTGTTTGCCATTGCTACTGATTACAGTTATCCCTTTTTTATTTGTTTTGTTCTTAGAAAATGAAACTGCTTTAAATATTAGCCAACATTAACGACTTAGGAAAGGTAAATTTGTAAACATAGTGATATACATATAAATTAGGAAGCTCACCAAATGCAAACAGAAAGGATCTAAGGCATGTCATTTCCTGGACTATCTTCCGGCATTAGATTTTGAGAATTTACTCAAAAGCTCAATATTCCAATTGGTCAGAGTTTCTTTAATATTTACATTAAGAGTATTATATTGGAAATATTTGCCAAGCTGCATTTTTCTAAACCTATTCTGTGGATCACAAGAGAATTTTTACTGTGGCTGAAAAAATAGAATTATATCAGAAAGGTAGGCCAGCCCTAGGCAAAATAGTGAAGCAGTAAAGCTTTGTCTTCCAGGGCCATTGCCCTCACGTCCACTCCTGCCTGCTCTTCTTTGGGAATTAGCCCTAAGAACTCAATGCCTTTTTTTTTTTCCCCTTTACTACACAGGAATTCCTGCCTTTGTCAGACTTCTTGCATAGTCAAAAGTAATGCTTTCAGCATCCTTCTCTCTTTCCCTTGAGAGTGAAATTTAGTGAAAATTGTCAATTAGAAACTAGTAATCATTACCCTTTCTAGAAATCTAGTAATCATTACCCTTTCTAGAAAACACATTCTTCAGACCTTAATCTGGAGGATTACAATCATCTCAGAAAGCTGGTGAGGAAAATCCTGCCACTTAGTAAAACTTGATTTCTCACTCCTCATTGCGTGTCACCAGAAAAGCCAATGTACTCATACTGGTGCAACACTATATCATCATGTAATTGCCAAATAGGAACCGGTAAAACAAGACAAACAGATATTCTTGGAAGAGCTGTCTTTCTCCTTATATTTTATTTATTTATTTTTTATATTTTTGAGACAGAGTCTCACTCTGTTGCCCAGGTTGGAGTGCAGTGGCACGATCTTGGCTCACTGCAACCTCTGCCTCCTGGGTTCAAGTGATTCTCCTGCCTTAGCACCCCCACAGAGCTGGGATTACAGGTGCAGCCCACCACGCCCCACTAATTTTTGTATTTTTAGTAGAGATGGGATTTCGCCTTGTTGGCCAGGCTGGTCTCAAACTCCTGACCTCAGGTGACTCGCCTGCCTCCCAAAGTCCTGAGATTACAGGCATGAGCCACCACGCCCGGCCTCTTTCTCTCTTAACCTCCACCATAGAGTGGTCTTGCTATGAAGAATCTTTAGATTTTATTTTTGCCATATATGCATCCATTCATAAATAATACGATTTGAAATTTCTTTAATATCGTCATTTGTAATATGATATTGAATTATTGTTTACCATTTGCATTTTTTTCTAAACTAGTTCATTTTCTAAGCTAGTTGCATTTTTCTAAACTAATTCTTTATAAATTCCTTGTTTCATTGGACACACAAATTATTTTCTTACTGTTGGAATTTTGAGATGTTTCCAAGGTTTGTTTGAAATACACAGCTGCACTAAATTTCTTGTGCACATTTCCTTGTGGAGAAGTATGAGAGTGTCATGAAGGAATTTATTTAGAAGTAGAATTGTTAAATAATGTAGTTCATCAATAAGTGTAAGTTCTCAGCGTTACCCTGAAACTTTCTTTCCTGGGGCAATGTCACTGATTTGTTCTTAGATCTTTGCCTTTTTTTTCTTATAGGCTGACTAAAACTAGAATTAATGAGTCCTAGAGTATCTACCATTTATCTTTAGTTGATATTGCCAAGTTATTCTCTGAAGTAGTTGTAACCATGTACACACCTCCCTGTAGGATATGAGATTTCCTGTTTTCAACGTCCTTGATTAATTTTATTAGAGTTTGAAGGTTCCAAATCTCACAGGTGCAAAATTATATCTTACTGTTTTTTAATTATCATTTCTTCAGTTGGTATGCTTTTCATATCTTTATTAGTCATTTGGGTTTGCTGTTTTCTTTGTCTTCTTTTTCATTGGGTTGCTCATCATCTAAAAGAATGATTCTTACATTTTAGTATTCAAACTTTGTATTTTATGTATTATTTTTGCAAATATACCCCTCTTTGGTACATGAGTAATATTTTCATTTTGCTTATGCCTATTGTTATATACATTTTTTCCTAAAAATACAATTAATTGCATTGGTCTTTATTGTATATATGTCCTATTTAAGAAATTTTTTTCTTTGCCAATATGATAAATATATATCCTTAAATATTTTGCTAAATGTTTTAAAAGTTTTGCTTTTACATTTAAGTCTTTATCTTTGGCTTTTTACTTTTTGAATTAAAATCTATTTCATTAATTTTCCTATTCAGAGTCAATATTTAGCACTGCTTATTAAACAGTCTATCCACCCCGTTTGTCAGATGTCACGTTTGCATATATGTAAGTTGAGCTGTTTGCCGGCTCTCTATTCTACTCTGTTGGTCAATTTCTATATGTATACCACTTTGATTTAGTTACAATAGCTTATTAATAAATATTGATATCTATCAAGGCAATGCTTTGATCCCCCTTTTTAAAAATTCTTCACAATCATCTGGGCTTATTATTTATTGGTCTTCTTTTCCTCAATCAAAACTTCAGTATCATCACCTAAGAGCCTTTTAGTATTTGCCTTAAAATCTGGACAAAATAACATTAAACATTTTATTTTTAAGTTGTTTATTTAGAACTTTTGTATACTCAGTCCATCTGAATCTGTTTTCTCATTAAAGCAGGATTCTAATACAATTTTATGTTTGAAATAGCAATGAAATGTGCATGTAGAATCAGTCAGCTAATATAGGCAGGAAAATGACCCAACATTTTAGTCATTGTTGAGTCTTCTTTTAGAAGTGACTACTAGAGTGACACAGAAGAGTAAGCTACTGAATGTTGGTATTCCCTTAGCTTGGCTCGTTCATTGGGCAATTGAGATTCTAATAGCTTTCAGGCAATACCTCCCTGCATATCTGCCTACTTATTCCGCAAAGCCGACAGACATCTTCTGTGTGTCTTTGAGAGAGTGAGGCCATTAGATGTGACGCCTAAAGGATCCTTGCTACTTTCTGTGCTGCAGAACTGCCTCTCTTTGTTTTTGACTCTCTTCTTTCATCACTGATTGGCACACCTCTGTGTTCACTGCTCACTGCTCTAGCACCATTTCTAGTTGCTGCAATTGCTGATCTCCAGTTTTCTTGTTTCTCTGGCCTCCTGCCACTTCTGTCTCACTTCTCAGTCTTGTATGGAAGGGATGACTTTTCACAGAAAATGCCTGTCAATTGGATTTAATCTTTGGTGCTTCAGATCCTCTTGGGAATATGTCTCTCTTCCTCAGCATATAGGGAAGCTGCCTTTTTTGCTCCTTAAATTGATTACATTTTAACCTTGACAACGTTTAGCTCAGCAGTCATTAGAGAAGCTTGATATTCTGGAAAGCTGGTCCCTAGATGACTTAACTTTTACTGTGAGTGTGAATTTTAATAGCATTGGCTTAAACTCTTGTGAAGCATCTCAGCGGCCGAATAATTTTTCGGTGCTTTAACAATCAAAGTTGAGATGCAGAGTACATTTTTAAATGTTTTATTTAGATGCATCATTTTGCAAAAATGAAGTGCATGTTTTCCCTTTGTATTAGTTTTTCTAGGGCTTTCATAATAAAGTATCACAAACCAGGTGGCTTAAAACAACAAAAATTTACTTTTTTCTTAAATTATACTTTAAGTTCTGGGGTACATGTGCAGAACATTCAGATTTGTTACATAGGTATACCCGTGCCATGGTGGTTTGCTGCATCCATCACCCCATCACCTACATTAAGTATTTCTCCTAATGCTCTCCCTCCCCTAGTCCCCCAACCCCCAAGAGGCCCTGGTGTGTGATGTTCCCCTCCCTGTGTCCATGTCATCATTTAACTCCCACTTATGAGTGAGAACATGTGGTGTTTGATTTTCTGTATTTCTATTAGTTTGCTAAGAATGATGGTTTCCAGCTTCATCCATGTGCCTGCAAAGGACATAAACTTATCCTTTTTTATGGCTCCACAAAAATGGTATATATGTGCCACATTTTCTTTATCCATCATTGATGGGCATTTGGGTTAGTTCCAAGTCTTTGCTATTGTGAACAGTGTGACAATAAACATACATGTGCATATGTCTTTATAATAGAATGATTTATAATCCTTTGGATATATACTCAGTAATGGGATTGCTGGGTCAAATGGTATTTCTAGTTCTAGATCCTTAAGGAATTGCCACACTGTCTTCCACAAGGGTTGAACTAATTTACACTCCCACCAACAGTGTAAGAGCATTCCTATTTCTCCACATCCTCTCCAGCATTTGTTGTTTCCCGAGTTTTTGACGATTGCCATTCTAACTGGTGTGAGATGATATCTCACTGTGGTTTTGATTTGCATATCTCTGATGACCAGTGATGATGAGCTTTTTTGCATATGTTTGTTGGCTGTATAAATGCCTCCTTTTGAGAAGTGTTTGTTTACATCCTTCACCCACTTTTTGATGGGGTTATGTTTTTCTTGTAAATTTGTTTAAGGTCTTTGTAGATTCTGGATATTAGCCCTTTGTCAGAGGGATAGATTGCAAAAAATTTCTCTTATTCTGTAGGTTGCCTGTTCACTGTGATGATAGTTTCTTTTGCTGTGCACAGAAGCTCTGGAGTTTTATTAGATCCCATTTGTCTACTTTGGCTTTTGTTGCCATTGCTTTTAGTGTTTTAGTCATGAAGTCTTTGCCCATGCCTATGTCCTGAATGGTATTGCCTAGGTTTTCTTGTAGGGTTTTTCTGGTTTTAGGTCTTACATTTAAGTGTTTAATGAATCATGAGTTAATTTTTGTACAAGGTTTAAGGAAGGGATCCAGTTTCATCTTCCTGCATATGGCTAGCCAGTTTTCCCAACACCATTTATTAAATAGGGAATCCTTTCCCCATTGTTTGTTTTTGACAGGTTTTTCAAAGATCTGATGGTTGTAGATGTGTGGCATTACTTCTGAGGCCTCTGTTTTGTTCCATTGGTCTACATATCTGTTTTGGTACCAGTTCCATGCTGTTTTGATTACTGTAGCCTGGTAGTATAGTTTGAAGTCAAGTAGCATGATGCATCTAGCTTTGTTCTTTTTCCTTAGGATTGTTTTGGCTATGCGGGCTCTTTTTTGGATCCATATAAAATTTAAAATATTTTTTTCCAATTCTGTGAAGAAAGTCAACGGTAGCTTGATGGGGATAGTGTTGAATCTATAAATTACTTTAGGCAGTATGGCTATTTTCAGAACATTAATTTTCTAACCATGAGTATGGAATGTATTTCCATTTGTTTGTGACTTCTCTTTTTTCCTTGAGCAGTGGTTTGTTGTTCTCATTGAAGAGGTCCTTCATATCCCTTGTTAGTTGGTTTCCTAGGTATTTTATTCTCTTTGTAGCAATTGTGTATGGTAGTTCACTCATGATTTGGCTCTGTTTGTCTGTTATTGGTGTATAGGAATGCTTGCAATTTTTGCACATTGTATTCTGAGACTTTGCTGAAATTGCTTAAGGAGATTTTGAGCTGAGACGATGGGGTCTTCTAAATATACAATAATGTCATCTGCAAATAGAGACAATTTGACTTCCTCTTTTCCTAATTGAATACCCTTTATTTCTTTCTCTTGCCTGATCACCCTGGCCAGAACTTCCAATACTATGTTGAATAGGAGTGGTGCGAGAGGACATCCTTGTTTTGTGACGGTTTTCAAAGGGAATGCTTCCAGCCTTTGCCCATTCAGTATGATATTGGCTGTGGGTTTGTCATAAATAGCTCTTATTATTTTGAGATACGGTGCATCAATACCAAGTTTATGGAGCTATTTTTAGCACGAAGGGCTGTTGAATTTCGTCGAAGGTCTTCTCCGCATCTATTGTGATAATCATGTAGTTTTTGTCTGGTTCTGTTTATGTGATGGATTATGTTTATTGATTTGTATATGTTGAACCAGCCTTGCATCCAGGGATGAAGCTGATTTGATCATGGTGGATAAGCTTTTCGATGTGCTGTTAGATTTGGTTTGCCAGTATTTTATTGAAGATTTTTGCATCAATATCCATCATGGATATTGGCCTGAAATTTTCTTTTTTAGTTGTTTCTCTGCCAGGTTTTGGTATTGGGATGATGCTGGCCTTATAAAATGAGTTAAGGCAGATTCCCCCTTTTTCTGTTGTTTGGAATAGTTTCAGAAGGAATGTTATCAGCTCCTCTTTGTACCTCTGATAGAATTTGGCTGTGAAACTGTCTGGTCTTGACTCTTTTTGGTTGGTAGGCTATTAATTGCCGCCTCAGTTTCAGAACTTGTTTTGGTCTGTTCAGGGATTTGACTTTTTCCTGATTTAGTCTTGGGAGAGTATAAGTATCGATGAGTTTGTCCATTTCTTCTAGATTTTCTGGTTTATTTACATAGAGGTGTTTATAGTATTCTCTGGTGGTAGTTTGTATTTATGTGGGATCAGTGGTGATATCCCATTTATCATTTTGTATTACATCTATTTGATTCTTCTCTCTTTTCTTCTTTATTGGTCTGGCTAGCAGTCTACCTATTTTGTTGATCTTTTCAGAAAACCAGCTCTGGGATTCTTTGATTTTTTTTTTTTTTTGAAGGGTTTTTATGTCTCTATCTCCTTCAGTTCTGCTCTGATCTTAGTTATTTCTTGTCTTCTGCTAGCTTTTGAGTTTGTTTGCTTTTGCTTCTCTAGTGACATTAGGGTGTCTATATTAGATCTTTCCTGCTTTCCCTTGTGAGCATTTATTGCTATAAATTTCCCTCTACACACTGCTTTAAATGTGTCCCAGAGATTCGGGTACATTGTGTCCTCGTTTTCATTGGTTTCAAAGAATATCTTTATTTCTGGCTTCATTTCGTTATTTATTCAGTAGTCATTCAGGAGCAGGTTGTTCAGTTTCCATGTAGTTGTGTGGTTTTGAGTAAGTTTCTTAATCCTGAGTTCTAATTTGATTGCACTGTGGTCTGAGAAACTGGTTGTTATGATTTCTGTTCTTTTACATTTGCTGAGGAGTGATTTACTTCCAATTATGTGGTCAATTTTAAGATGAGTGCAATGTGGTACTGAGAAGACCGTATATACTGTTGATTTGGAGTGGAGAGTTCTGTAGATATCAATTAGGTCCACTTGGTTCAGAGCTGAGTTCAAGTTCTAGATATTCTTGTTAATTTGCTGTCTTGTTGATCTGTCTAATATTGACAAGGGGGTGTTAAAGTCTCCCACTATTATTGTGTGAGAGTCTAAGTCTCTTTGTAGGTCTCTAAGAATTTGCTTTGTGGATCTGGGTGCTCCTGTATTGGGTGCATATATATTTAGGATAGTTAGCTCTTCTTGTTGCCTTGATCTCTTTACTATTATGTAATGTCCTTCTTTGTCTTTTTTGATCTTTGTTGATTTAAAGTCTGTTTTATCAGAGACTAAGATTGCAGCCCCTGCTTTTTTCACTTTCCATTTTCTTGGTAAATATTCCTCCATCCCTTTATTTTGAGCCTATGTGTGTCTTTGAATATGAGATGTGTCACCTGAATACAGCACACTGATGGGCCTTGACTCTTCATCCAAATTGCCAATCTGTGTCTTTTAATTGTAGCATTTAGCCCATTTACATTTAAGGTTAATATTGTTATGTGTGAATTTGATCCTGCCATTATGATGCTAGTTCGTTATTTTGCCCTGATGGTTGATGCAGTTTCTTTACAGTGTCGATGGTCTTTACGATTTGGTATATTTTTGCAGTGGCTGATACCAGTTCTTCCTTTCCATGTTCAGTGCTTCCTTCAGGAGCTCTTGTAAGGCAGGCCTGATAGTGACAAAATCTCTCACAGTAATTGCTTGTCTGTAAAGGATTTTATTTCTTCTTTGCTCATGAAGCTTAGTTTGGCTGGATATGAAATTCTGGGTTGAAAATTCTTTCTTTTAAGAATGGTGAATATTGGCCCCCACTCTCTTCTGGCTTGTAGAGTTTCTGCCAAGAGATCTGCTGTTGGTCTGATGGGCTTCCCTTTGTGGGTAACCTCACCTTTCTCTCTGGCTGCCCTTATCATTTTTTTATTCATTTCAAGGAAGGAAATGAATCTGACAATTATGTGTCTTGGGGTTGCTCTCCTCAAGGAGTATCTTTCTGGTGTTCTCTGTATTTCCTGAATTTGAATGTTGGCTTGCCTTGCTGGGTTGGGGAAGTTCTCCTGGATAACATCTTGAAGAGTGTTTCCCAACTTGGTTTCATTTTCCCGAACACTTTCAGGTACACTGATTAAATGTAGATTTGGTCTTTTCATGTAATCCTATATTTAGAAATTTACTTTTTAACAGTTTTGAAGGCTGGAAGTCCAAAACCAAGATGTTGGCAGGACCATACTTCCTTTGAAATGTGTGGGGAATAATCCTTTCTTGCTTCTTTCTAGCTTCTGGTGGTTTGCTGTTAATGTTTGGTGTGCCTTGACTTACAGTTTCAGTCCTTTCATCTCTGACTCTGTTGTCATGTAGTGATCTCCCCTTTTATTCTATATCTGGTCCCTTCTCTTTTTTTCTTTTTCTTACTTTATGTGCAGTCAGAATCTCTCTGTCACTCAGGCTGGAGAGCAGTGGTGTGATCCTGGCTTATGGCAGCCTCAACTTCCTGGCTAATGATCCTGCCTCAGGCTCCTGTCTTCTCTTCTTGTAAGGACACCAGTCATATTGGATCAAGGAACACCTGATTCAACATGACCTCATCATAACTCAATTATATCTACAAAGATCCTGTTTCCAAATAAGGATGAATTCATAAGTATTGGAAGTTAGGATTTTGACATATCTTTTGGGGAGATACAATTAAACCCATTAAATCTGTACTAGTCAGGGTTATCCAGAGGGACAGAATTAATGGAAAATGTGTGTGTGTGTGTGTGTGTGTGTGTGTGTATGTAACATACCAATATATTACATAAATAAATATATGTATCCATATATATAAGGGAGAGTTTATTAAGTATTAACTCATATGCTCACAAGGTCCCACAAAAGGTCATCTGCAGGCTGAGGAATAAGGAGAGTCAGTCTGAGTTTGAAAACTGAAGAACTTGAAGTCTGATGTTCGAGGGCAGGAGGCATTCAGCACAGGAGAAAGATATAGGCCAGGAGGCTAAGCCCGTCTCTTCTTTACAAATTTTTCGGCCTGCTTATATTCTAGCCATGCTGGCTTCTGATTAGATTATGCCCACCCAGATTAAGGGTGGGTCTGCCTTTCTGAGTCCACTGACTCAAATGTTAATCTCCTTTGGCATCACCCTCACAGACACACCTAGGATCAATACTTTGTATCCTTTAATACAATCAAGTCAACACTCAGTATTAACCATCACAGAACCCAACCCATTGAATAACATCATGTGCCGACAATCTCTCAAAATGAGCATGACAGAGGTGTATATTGAAGATGCAATATTTGATTTCTTTTTTTAGGTACATATGTGGAGAGGTGTCGGGAAAACTTTTTTTTTCTCCTCTCCTATGCCAATTGTTATCTTTTTACTCCCTACCTCCTCAAAACATGCTCTCAATTTGTAATAGAAAGTTGAAAGTGTTTTTTTTTTTTTTTTTATTAAATCAGCGTTTGGAAACGTAATTTATAAATACTTTTAGCCTATGGGAAAATAGCACAGCTCCTCCAAAAATCTATGCTTTTATTGTTCAGGCTTTTGTAATTTCCAAACATGGTTTATTTTATTTTTAGAAAATTACCCAGTTTAAACAAAAGAGAATAATATTATGCAAGGTGATTTTCTAAGATTTCTCTGATTAGAGCTGATTATGAATGTTTATTATAATAATAGTGGGCCAAGTACTCTACACTGATTGGTCTTTCTTTGCTGTCTAGAATAGTGATAAAAATGAGATTGATTCCATTTAATAGAATTATACTCAGTAAAAGGATTACTATTTCTAAAAGATTGGAAAATGATAAAATGAACCAAATATTAATATGATACTCATTGAGCTCAGTTTAATCTTTCATTGAAGATTTAATGAAAGTTGAGGGTATAACGAAAGAATTTAATGTGTATTATTTGGAATAACTAGAATCGTATGGGCTAACTTTCTACACCTCAAAGAAATGCAAAAACAGTTTAGATCAGAGAAAAGTATGCTGACCATGAAAGGAAGAATGTAGGAGGTTGGTGGGTAAAGAAAGAAGGTAAAAGCCTTCGGAAAAAAAAAGGAATGTTGTGTTTTAGGAAAATATAGAAGGGCTTTCCATGCTAGAATGGAATATATGCGAAATCAATAGGAGACTGTGTTTGAATAAAAGAGTGATAATTGGTAGAATTATTTCAGACTAATTATTAGAGGCTTTGATTTAATATGAGAACATATACTAATTAAACATCATTATAGGTCTTGATTCTCATGATCTGAGTAATTTGACAGCATTAACTCCTGAACATTAGATAGATAGAAAGTAGAAGATGAAACAAGAAACTGGGAAACTTACTAAGCACTGTTGTAAGATCTTGGGTGTTATATTAAAATAGTTGGTTATGATCGTGGTTTTGGAAATACACAGGACTGTGCAGTTATTGAAATTACTGATGAGATTGAATTAGTAGTGCTTTACATGAACTCCATTTAGATGAAAATAGTGTCACATGATATTATATGTAAGATGAATGATAGTGACTCCAAGCCATAAAAACATTATTAGTCATCTTTATTAGAAAAACACTACTACAAATGTTACTACTACTTCGGTTCTGCTGCTACCACTATTAGTATTACTACTTAGTACCATTTATTATTGGGTGTTTACTATGTGTTAGCTATAAACTGGGCAAAGGTTTTATACCTATTAATTTATTAATCTTTTAAGCACATTCTATTCTGAATTGCAGTCCTTCTGTACAAAATGTAAATTGTAATGGTTTCTTTAGTAATGGTGTTTGGCAGTAAGCTGTCTCGTTTTTCTGGAACTGTCTATTTTACTCTAATTTTAAATAATTTAGCAAGGTATAAAATTAAAGCTTGCCAATTATTTTTATTCATTATGTTGAATTTATTATGCCACTGTCCCCTAGCTTCCATTTTGCATTTGAGAAGGATGCTAATGGTATAATTTGTCATTGTCTTCTGTCTGTCTTTTCTTCCTAGACAAACTAAGACTTTTTATTTGGTCCTTGAATTCTCCAGTGTTACTAAACAGCTATTTAATGTGGACTTCATTTTATTTATCTTGATCAGTATGTATTGGGCTTCCTGTATTAAATAAACAAGAATTATTAGTAGGACAAGCTCTTCAAATAATTGTGTTTTGTCTCTGAGAATGTAGCAATAAAAAACAGGGCTCAGACTTCTTGAGTTTAAGCCCCAGTTCTGATACTGTTTTTGTTTGATCCTATACAAGTTACTTAACATTTCTTTATTATTATTATTATTGTACTTTAGATTCTGGGGTGCATGTGCAGATCATGCAGAATTGTTGCATAGGTACATACATGGCAGTGTGGTTTGCTGCCTCCATCCCCTCATCACCTACATTAGGTATTTCTCCCCATGTTACCCTCCCCAACCTCCCCACCCCCGATAATTTATGTTATATTTCAGATGTGGAAAATTATCAGCCATTATCTCATAAAAAGGGCTCTTGTTCATTTTACTTATCCTTTTCTTTGCAATTTTGATTAGACTTATGCTAGAAAATTCATCTGTATTCTTAACATATGTCTTTTTCTTATTTCCTATCTCTTTAACTATTTGTGCTTTTTAAAATTGTTTTGGTTAATTTCTTTAGCTATCTTCTGCTTCACTCGCTTTTTTCTTAGCTGTGTCTAACCTGTTATTTATTCCTTCTTTTGAGATTTTATTTCTATCATTTCTAAGGAAAATCTATTTGATTCAGAGTATCATGTCCTTAGTTCATATTTTCAAGTCCTATTCTAGTTCTATAAATATTTTTAAATATTCATTTCATGTTTTCTACCCTATACTTACATTATCTGAAGTTCTTGGATTGTTAGTTCTCCCACAAAATACATCTGTAGTGCCTTCTTGAAATAATTTTTTATGAAGACCTACTTGAGAGAGTCCTGTGCTTCCTTTGGAAAAAAATTCTGTTTTCCTTTGGCTGAGGACTCTAAAACACTCTTATCTGAGACTATTTTTAAATAATTTATCTGCTCCATATTACCCATTCTGTACAGAAAGTATAAAATTATTCTCTACAGACACATGAAGACAATACTGTGTGATAATAAGTTATCATTATCAATTATGAATGAAACCTTGCAATTTTTCTTGTGATATTTCTTTTCTGGACTGAGACAATAAGTTTCTTTACCATTTTTCTTTGCCAGAGGGCAATTTTTTCCTAGTTAATATTTTTACCAACATAGCACTTTAAGAATCTAAATTTTATCTTGGGTGGACAACTGTACAGTTCTATTTCCTGTGAAGGTCAAGACATTCTTCTATCCCCTGTGTGGCCATAACAACTCTAGCTTATAAGTTACTAAGAATGCAAATAACTTGAAAGTTGCCAATGCTTCAGAATCAGCTTACATTATTTCAGTCATGCTGATTTCTTTTTCTTTATTTTATTTGCTTATTTATTTTGACTCAGAGATTTTCTTTCCATGTATAAGGATGTTTGCTATACTTTACGTGCATTTCTAGGTGTTTGGAGGCTTTTTTAATGCTATTCAATCGCTAATATTCTCTCAGCTTTAAAATAAGCCTATTATTAGAGATATTATTTTATTCATTTTAGTGATGGCATATTTTTAAAGGCTCCACTTCTTGGCTGGGTACAGTAGCTCAGCTGCAATCCCAGAACCCCAGGAGGCCAAGGTGGGAGGAGCACTTGAGGCCAGGAGTCTGAGATCAGCTCAGGCAGGACAGGAAGACTCTCTCTCTTATGTATGTATGTATGTATGTATGTATGTATGTTTGGAGACAGGGTCTTGGCCTGTCGCTCAGGCTGGAGGGCAGGGATGAGCTCAACTCACTGTAACCTCTGCTTAGAAATTTAGGACATAGGCGTAGGCAAGGACTTCATGACTAAAACACCAAAAGCGTCAGCAACAAAAGCCAAAATAGACAAATGGGATCTAAGTAAACTCCAGAGCTTCTGTACAGCAAAGGAAAAAATCATTAAGAGTGAACTGGCAACCAACAGAATGGGAAAAAATTTTTACAATCTACCCATCTAACAAAGGTCTAATATCCAGAATCTACAAAGAACTAAAACAGATTTACAAGAAAAAAATAAAACATTCGAAAGTGAGCAAAGGATATGAACAGACACTTTTTAAAAGAAGACATATATGAGGCCAATAAACATGAAAAAATGCTCATCATCACTGGTCGTTAGAGAAAGGCAAAGCAAAACCACATTGAGATACCATCTCACACCAGTTAGAATGGCGATCATTAAAAAAATCTGGAGACAATAGATGCTGGAGAGGATGTGGACAAATAGGAACACTCTTACACTGTTGGTAGGAGTGTAAATTAGTTCAACCATTGTGGAAGACAGTGTGGTGATTCCTCAAGGACCTAGAAGCAGAAATTCTACCAGCAATCCCATCTCTGGGTATATACCCAAAGGATTATAAATTGTTCTATTATAAAGACACATGCACACATATGTTCATTGCAGCACAGTTTACAATAGCAAAGACCTGGAACCAACCCAAATGCCCATTAGTGATAGACTGGACAAGGAAAATGTGGCACATATACACCATGGAATACTATGCAGTCATAACAAACGATGAGTTCATGTCCTTTGTAGGGACAAGGATAAATATGGAAACCATCATTCTCAGCAAACTGACACAAGAACAGGAAGTCAAAACATCTCATGTTCTCACTCATAGGTGAGTGTTGAACAATGAGAACACATGGACACAGGGAGGGGAGCATCACACACTGAGGTCTGTTTTGGGGGTCTAGGGGAGGGGCAGTGGGAATGGAGAGGTTGGGGAGGGATAACATGGGGAGAAATACCTAATGTAGGTGATGAGGGGACGGAGGCAGCAAATCACATTGCTACGTATGTACCGATGCAACAATTCTGCATGATCTGCACATGCACCCCAGAATCTAAAGTACAATAATAATTAAAAAAAAGCAATGTTAAGTAACTCACATAGGATCAAACAAAAACAATATCAGAACTGGGACCTAAACTCAAGAAGTCTGAGCCCTGTTTTTTTAATTGCTACAGTCTTGGAGACAAAACACAATTATTTGAAGAGCTTGTCCTACTAATAATTCTTGTTTACTTAATATTTTGCTAGAGGAATATTAAATACTATTAGCATTATTAATTTTGTTCTTAGTTTTCCTAAGGAATGGTAAATAAGCCTAAGAGTCAGAGGAGTCCCAAGTTCTAACTTAAAAGTACTAGTAAATAATATCTAATTTTTAAGAAGGTGGGAATTTAAACTGATGAATGAAAATCTGTCATGGGATGAAGTATTCGTCCTTTTTTTGTGCTTCTTTTGGTCTATTATTAGTGGGCATATATGCAAAATAGATGCAAAGCAGACTAATCTTTATAGATGATAAATAATTTCTCATTCTACTGTAAGATGTGCTTTCTTTAGGAAAGCAATATGGGATCTTTATATGTGCAATCAACGATACTTTAAATATATCTTCAATCTTAATGAAGAAACGTTAACTGGGACATAACAATGGAATTCATTACCCTCTACGGCACAAAGGAAAAGCCAGAAGTTTGTGTTTGCTCGTGTACCATTGGCTACCTTCAGGCTAAGGAAGGCTGTAAAGTTGTCTCTAGTTATAGAGTAAAAAGGATTTGGGACTGAGTACAACATGATATCCATAATATCATTAGTTGAACATTTATAAATCAGTGTAAGCACAAACACTTATGGGTCTGAATTCAATGTGAGACAAAATGGTCTTCTTCTTTTTTATCTCATACTTTATATATCCCTTCATATTTCTATTTGTTTCAATAATATCTCAGTTCTTTAAAATTATGGTTCATGAAAACATTATTTTAATATCAGGATTTTATTTATATTAGTTTTCAAAAATAAAGCCACAAAATAATTATAAACATATACATTTGCCATTGATGTTTTAACTATGTTTTGGTATATTTTTATTATTTTTGTTGGCATGTAACCATGTGTGTTATTTTAGAAATGGTTAAAAGCTCAAATTCTGTAGCCAGTCTTTTGAGATGAAAATCCTCATTCCATTACCTAGCGTTTTTTAGCCTCTGGAAAAAGTAGCTTTCTGTGCCTCACTCTCTTCGTGTACAAAATGGGAACAGTACCTCGTAGAGTTATCATGAGGATTATAAGGCTTAGAAGAGTATCTGGAACAAGATAAGCACCATGTTAGGGTAAGCTATTATTATTGCTGTTAATAGCATCATCTTCGAAGTCATCATTGTTATCATTATCATCATCATCATCATCATCGTCACCACTCCCTGTGTTGTAAGCTTTTCTATCAGTAAGCCTGGGATTTCTCTTTGCATCAAGATTACTAAGATCACAGACTTTTAATTCCAACAGCCTTAGGTTTAAATCTCAGGGCTGAAGCTCACTGTCTCATATGACCTTAAACAAATTAATGAACAATTTTAAGTTTAGCCATAATTTTGTTTTTTTTTAAATCTTTGAAATGGAGCTAGTGTCATCAACCGTATTGTGAGATTATAAAGTACTTAGTATATTGCCTATTATTTACTAAGTACATTATAAAAGACAGCTGTTACTGTATTTTGCATCATAGAATTCAGAAGTGTCATTGAAATTGTTAGTCATTTATCCTTAGTGTCTGAAGTACAGGGAGATGTGCCAAAAGTAACTGGAAGAGAAGAGGTAACATTGTTTAATCTCAGGGAGATCCACAGAGTAGGGCGAAATAGATTTTTGCAGTGCTGCCATTTTTAGATATAATCACTAACCACATCTGTTGATTATTGAAATTATTAGGTATGAGAAATCTCAAATGTAATTTAAATGTGTAGTAAGAGGCAAAAGAAGCCTTAAGGCTAAATTCTATGAATGGGTTCATTCACTGGTTTTGCCAGCTGTTGGTGCCAAAGCCTTAACTAGAGTATTTAAGAAGTGTGCATTTTGGTGGAGAGTTGATGTGATACATGTATGCTCATGCATTTTGACCTGAAAGGATTCTTTAACTTGGAATTGTGTGTAGATAACAAATAGATCTATTAAAAATTACTTAAATCACACTCCTTCTCAGGAATTAGAGTTGGCTACTCATTGTTTCTGTCCTGTATCCAGTAATGGATGCATGGTGGATTCCTACCTGGCCTTCTTTTCTACTTTAATATAACAACCTTGGATTAGTGTGACAGAGTGGTGGCCTCCATGAAGGCATGAACTGGATCAGCCTGGGCTGCCGTTGTCCCCGTCCAGTATGTCACAATGCCTACTTCTTGCTACCTGGCCCTACATACTGGCTGGAAGTGGCTTAGAATTCTGCTTGTTAAACCTCTGTTTTGCTTAGTAATGCTTAAGCTTTCTGTCTCTAAATTAGAAGCCCTCTGCATCTACAGCTTCTTTGGCATCTGCGTTTTCTTACCCAACCATATCTTTAAACTCCTTTTGGTGAATAAAGCCACTTGCTGTTCAGAGTAGGAGTGGAAAACAGACTTCCCCTTCATTGTTCAAAACCAGTTCTCTTACTTACCAAAATGAAACACCTTCCAACAATGCCTCAATGCAATTGCTAAATTACTCCAACTCCAACTCCATAATGTGTAAATGAGAAAGGATTAAGTGACTATGAGTGTTTGCTTAAAAAAATCCGTGTGAGCTTATTAATCCTCATTGTAGTGTCATACAGAGTAGAATGCGAACATCAGCAGACTAGGTTATTCTCTCTATCTGCAGACCTATGTGGGAAGTTAAATTATACTCCCAATGTGAGTTTTCAAATTTGTAGTGAGAAATATGTTTGCCTAGGGACCTTGTACCTATGTTCACTGGAAGGTACAAACAGTGCAGTTTTCAAGTCATTTATAAGGATTTTCTTACTTTTCCTTTAAAGGAAATTAACACTAAGAAGCACAGAATGGTGCTCCCTTTTCTTGGAAGCAGCCTGCAAGAGGCCGACTGCCAAGATAATCTCAGAATGAGCCCAGATTTAATTGTTAATACACCAAAGAATATCTAAAAATCTGAAAATGCAGGAAAAATTGATTCCGCTTATTTTCAGTTTAACAATAGGATCCCTGCTTTATATATACACACACACACACGTATATATATATATATATATATATACACATATATATACACACACATATGTATATGTGTGTGTGTGTGTTTATTTGAGACAGAGTTTCACTGTGTCACCCAGGCTGGAGTGGTGTAGTGGCACGATCTCAGCTCACTGCAACCTCCGCCTCCTCGGTTCAAGTGATTCTCCTGCCTCAGCCTCCTGAGTAGATGGGATTATAGGTGTGTGCCACCACACTCGGCTAATTGTTTTGTATTTTTGGTAGAGACAGGGTTTCACCATGTTGGTCAGACTGGTCTCGAACTCCTGACCTTGTGATCCACCCACCTCAGCCTCCCAAACTGCTGGGATCACAGGTGTGAGCCACTGTTCCTGGGCCCCTGGTTTATATTTTGATGTACTTCATAAGAATAGTGTCTGGAGGCTGAAGAAAAACATATGGAACATATTATCTGAAACTTTAACTAGCTTTGAAATAAATAATTTTGTCAATATTTCCTGACATTTTGGATACTTTACATTATTTTGACTCAGTGAGTGGGTCACATTTCCAGTAGCAGGAGACAGAAAGTTAAAATTCACTGACTTCCTGTAATCTTCATTCTTTTGTTTATGGCTGTACATCTCCCTCCAACTTCATGCAACTGGTGTGTGATGAGTTGGGGCCTCTTGGCCTCAGAAATCTTGTTAGAAATAAAATGGGGCCCAACAGAGAGGGACCTTTGACCCCTAAAACCCATCTTTTATTTAGGTCTTAATGTTAGGAGGTTAGAGAAGACTTGAACTATTGACTCAGGCTTGCTCAATATGAGGCCAAAGGACTGTTTCCTGATCAGCAGTGTATTTTCCTGGAACATTTTCAACTGTATATTTTGTCTTTTAGAAATTTAGCCAGGAGTGTGGGTTGGGAGTAGACCATGTGTGACTGATCTCTGCCTTCTCTCAAAGTCATGATTAAAAGCTGCCATTGGAGGGATAAAGAAAGAAAACAAACTACGCACACACACACACACACACACACACGTATATATTTGTGTATATATGTGTATACATTGTGTGTATATATTTGTATTTGTGTATGTCCACTTAGTGGACATTTCTCTACAGTTATTCTGCAGGTTATTCTTGTTAGTGAGTGTTTCAGAACCATCAAGTTAGAAGTAAGTAGTGGGCAGAAATTGTGACTTCATTGTGAACATCTAGAACCTAGAAAGTTTCTACGACATAGCAAGTGTTTAATAAATCCTCACTGAATAAATAAAAGGATGAAAAAAATGACATGTACTTTTTTATATACTTCGTACACAAGCACACACTTATAGATATGGTGACATCATCAATTCTGCAAACTAAGGGAGTAAGGACAAGATGTCACCTGCTGTCCAAATCTCCCAAATTTCCCTCACCTTTAAGGCTGCGTGTCAGGATGTTGGAACATTTTTTCCCTTTCAAGGTTGATGTTTGTTTTAACTTTATTTTACTTATTTTAAAAATGTACTTTTGATTTGGAAGGAGAGAAGCCCATCTGAGATTCATCATGATCCTAGTGACAAGCTATTGATCACAAGAGTGAAGAAAGCTTTGATTAGCACATTTTGGCAGTTTGTCTTTTTGGATTTAGGGTTTTGAGTTACCTTAAATCAATTTTGTTCATTACCCATTCTCAGATCTTCTTGCTGCACAAATATATTTTTTCGTTAGCTGTGTTTTATTATAGTTTACACACTATAATAAAACATTTAAATGATGTTCATTTAAATGTTATGTCCTCTTTAAACCCTCTTAATGTAGGAACCAGAATGGTGGTGACATGGGCACCTGCCACAGTTTAGTAAAGAGGTCTGGTGGCTATAATCATATTTAAGAAACTGCCATTTCTCTATGAAGAATGGAAAATCAGTGGTAGGTCAGAAATGAAAGGTTATGCCATTTAAATCCTAAAATCGATCATTCTCGTTTATTCACCCACAAACCAGTGAAGAAAATCAGTTTTCCCCATGTTGCATTTTAAAATATAACTTAATTGAGCTTTATAGCATCATTTACCATGTTCATGATACCAATTACTTGGAACATTTTTTTTTCTAGTTTTGAAATATGTGGTAGAATTTTCTATCTTTAATCAACTTTTCTCATTATGAGAATTGTTCCTGTGCTTTGTTTAGCCAAAGACTACTTTAGAAAAAGCTAGGTTGACTTGTTATTTTACTGTGTAGCAATTTCAAGCCTAGTTTATTTAGCTGTAGTCTATAAGATGCAAATTATAAAATGTGCCTTTTATACTTCTCATTTGCTTTTCTCTGCATTTATATTTTAGTTAATATGAAATCAGTGATGCAAGTATTGTTCAAGTATTATTCAGTTTTACTAATGAAAATTTGGAGATGCCATAATAACTTACAAATACATACACATATGCAGAGTATCAAGACATCCGAACTGATATACAAAGGCTTCAGTTATGTGGACTAACTTGGGGACAGTCAGTTGTAAATTTGTGAAACTATATGAGAAACAGAATGTTTCCCCCAAAGTGTGTGGAACTGCAGCAAATACAAAGCTCAGAGTTGAGAGACCCAGCTTCTGGTCTGGACTCTGCCTTTAGATGACTATTTGAGCTTGAGAAAGCCATTAAAGGTTTTTAATAGTTACTTTTTGAAATTCAGGCATTGAGTTCCACCAATGAGCTCACAGTTAATGTCTTCCAAATATATGTAGTAATTTAGATTCTGAAATAGCTCAGAGTGACTTGTGACTATCTTAATTGTCTTTATAACAAGCTAGAAACCAGATCTATTCCTTCCAAAGTAGATTAGAAATATATTTTTATACTTACGCTGTTAACTGGCTCAAAAAGTAGTGGAAGAACAAACAAATTATCTTAACTTGAATGATTAGGTAGTAGATTTTTAATATTTGGAAAACTGGAGAGAGTTGTTTAGTTTTTAATGTCAGTTGTTCTTTTACATAATGCAACTTCAGCATTAGTTCTCAGGCAATGGCTAAAGAGCATTCATCTTGACATTTCCCTTCTTAAAAGACATTTAAACAGAGCTCTCAAGATCTACCCAATAGAAGATAAGATTATATTTTTATGTGTGGTTCAGAAGAGCATATCAAAGACCAGATAGAAGAAAAAAAAATGTTAACAATTAAAGCTATCACAAATTGGAGTGGTTTCCTAGAAAGACAGAGGGCTATTTGTCCTAGAGGTCATACCTGGATTTTGCATCTGTTAAGTTTTATCTGCAAGATGCCCTCCAAGGTATTGTTAAATTCTGGAATTTGGACATTAAGTCCATCCTCTGTACTCTGCATTTCCTTGTAAAGTATCTTAAAGAGCATGAGGAAATCAAGATGTCCTCTACATATGCATGTCAAGATGTTGAACCTGAATGCTGCTGTCTCTTTGATTCAGAATTAGATGCTAGCATGTTTGATGCCTGTGTTGTCTCTGCTTGTCCAGTCTAGATGGAAGTTGTGGCATTGATTCTTGTTTTCCTTATAACACTGGAAGGTTTTTGAAGTCACACCTCAAGTACCAAGTACTGTAGCAGGCTACTGACATTTCAGTACGTTTTGATTTGTGTCATGGTTGTGGGAGAATGCAGGTACTGATCAATAGAAACATTTATTGACTTAAGAATATAAATAAGTCAGCAGCATGCTTTTTATAGAGAGACTTGACTTACATATTGAAATTTGGGGTTTATACAAAATGAATTTACTGGCTGCTTATATACTTTAGAAGATAACTTATAATAGGTTTTCTTTAGTATATATTTGCTATAGTGTCCTTATTTCAGAAATACATGAATTGCAAAATGAAATTTACATTTCATCAATTTATTTTCTCTTTATGTATAAAAATATTGAACAAAATAGAGTTCACTATTGATCCTCTATATTCCATTTTTCTCTTAAGCTTAAATTATCACTCTTTAACATTTCCTAATTTATGGTCTTCTATTGCATTCAAGCCCAAAACAATAATGACCTTTTGATGGAATGTGGCTGTTGCTACATTTAACAGGTCCTTGCAAAGGTCTCATTTGTGAAGCATGCCATATTGCAGCTTCATAATCTTTCTGGCAACAACAGTGTAAAATTACCCAACACCTTCTCCTCCCAATCCAGGAAAAGGCTACAGCTGAAATAATTAGAATCCATACGCTTAATGATCTGTGCCTTCTGCAAGGTGGTGCATTACTGTCTCTAACGATGTTTAATAGCTCATAACATTCAATACACTTAATCATTAGTTACTGACATTTCTAGTACTTTTGCATATCAAACATACCTTGATAGGGCAAAAATTCCATTGGAAAAGACTCAATTATCTACCTTGGGAAAGCACACTGACCAAATGAGGACATGCATTTGTCTTTTGAGCTGCTCTTGCCACTGAATTAGGGCTGCAACAGAGATATGTGGCTACAGTGGGATTTTGTTGGGTGAGGAAGGTTTGATTTGCTGGTGTCACATTGGGCTTTGTTGGTCTCACAGCAACAATGGGACTGAGACCAGAGTCCCTGACTGGGACGTCAGGAGACAGGGATGCTGGCCCCCACCAACCACGTGACCTGTGCACTTGGGCTTCTGTGTCTTTATGCGTAAGATGAGAAGGAGGTGCTGAAATGATGACTGAGGAGGTACCTTCTCATTTTACAATATTTACATAATTTTGTCATGGCTTGCATGACAGGGTTTTTACAAATAAGCAGATAAGGCTTTCTTCTGAATACTGCTTGTTTAGGCCAAATATTATTATTATTACTACTATTATTTTTTATAACAGGACCTGAATAGTACCAAACACTGCTGTAACTGCTTAGTGCTTGAAGTGTCCACAGGAGGTAGCTTATTTTAATGCAGATTCTGCTTGAGAAAAGACAGGACTTCAGCATCCCTGAGCCTTAGAGAAAAATTCTGATTGTTGATTGTTGACCTTTTCCCCAATCATAAATTTGAGTCATAGCCACCCTGGGGTGAAATGCATGCATAGCCCTCTCACATCCTTGATAGGATCCAGAAAAGTGTTAAGACTTTTTCCTTCTTGCTAGCAAAGGCCTACGTGGGCAAAACAGAGGAGAAGCAGAGGAGTTGCTCCTTTCACTGGCACTTTGCTGTAGCAAATGTTGTGGTTTCCTTGCTGCTTCCTGAACTTACAAATCCAACGAAACAAGTTCAGAAATGAAAAGGAAGAAAAGATTTCAATCGTATTATTGTAGAGTTTATAGTATCTGGGATTTCATTTGCCTTTTCTTTCTGCTTCAATATCAGTTCAGTATGGTTCAAAATGTAAAGTGTCAGGCAGGCCTTCCCTTCCTCCTCCATACAGCACTCCTTGAGGGAATAGACCTTGACAACCGATGTGAGGTATTAGGATTTAAAAGATTAATGTGCTACAATTATGATTCCTACACTGACCAAGCTTACAGGCCAAGGAAGGTGTTGAAAACTCAAATGCATACATGCACAGGCAGTCATGAATCATCCCTAACATGTGACAGTAAGGAATGGTGGGGCCTGGGAGTAACTGGAGAAATGTCTTTGTTTTACGTCCTTGCTCCTTCCCTTCCTCCCTTTTACCCTCGGTTCCTCCATCCTTCCCTCATTCCCTTTCATCCTTCATCCCTCCCTCCCTCCTTCCATCTGTTTATCTCTCCCTCTGTTCTCCATTTCTCCTTCCCTCTCTTTCCCTTTCCTCCCTCCCTCCCTTCCTCCCTCCCTCCCATCCTTCCTTCCTTCATTCCTGCCAATACTCTGCAAACTGAATAAAATAATTTACTAGTCTTCAACTCCTAATCCAGGCACAGACAGCCATATGTAAACAAATAATTTTCATACAGTAAACAGGATGTTAAAATAAAGATATTTCTAAAACACTTTATTTAGATATTTATCTAAAATAAAGATATTTGAGAGGATAGACTGCAGAGCCAGACAGATTTTGAATGCCTACTTCACCACTCACCATCTGTTTGACCTTGGGCAAATAATCTTCCTTTTCTGTGTTCAGTTTCCTCAGATAAAAAGGGTGACAATGAGAGCACTTCCTTCACCAGTTTTTTCTTCAGCAGAAAAACAGTTGATACAGGTTAAGCCCTTTGAACAGAACTTGGCACATTGTGAGCTCTTAAAAATAGGGCTGTTCTTATTACAGATGAGAGAGTTATATGCTAAAATATTAAGTCCAAATAGATACAGCCTAATAAAATCTTAAAGTGGAAGGAATCTTGGATCACCCTGTAGAACTACCCCCTTGCTGCTGGAACCATCAATGTCCCCAGAAGAGGACATTCCTATGTGTGCAAATGTCATTAGTGCAGAGGTCTTCAACCAGATCAATACCTGCTTACCTCATCTTTTCAACACATTGTCCAACTCTGCATGATTCTTATCAGAGAACCACTCATTTATTTCTTCCAAGAAAAGGAGCCAAGGGGCATAGTGGAATGCATCAGGATCTTCTGTGGTGACCTTGTAATTTCTGTGGTGTTGTCCACCCTGGCCATTCATTTACCGTTTAAGTTGTTTTTGTCTCAGATGAAGATAAATATTTTCCCACCTTGCTTTGAAATTTAGCTAACCAGACCCGTAAGTGGTTTTCAAGTATTGCATTGCCTTCCAGACTCTACAAAATAATCAAAATGATAAAATGTTCTGAAGTTGGCCATTGTCAACTGAATTCCCATTTTGAAATTCTGTTATGTATTTTCCTTCACAGTACGTGTATGAGCTCAATCGGGATGCACAGTTTGAGTTGCAGAACTGGCTAAGGTTTTGGGAACCCGTGGTCAGTTTCCCTCACTAATGTTGCTTTCTTCTCTAAAAACGCATTTTAGCAGCCAGGCGCGGTGGCTCACGCCTGTAATCCCAGCACTTTGGGAGGCTGAGGCGGGCGGATCACGAGGTCAAGAAATAGAGACCAATCTGGCCAACACGGTGAAACCCCGTCTGTACTAAAAATACAAAAAAATTAGCCGGGCATGGTAGCAGGCGCCTGTGGTCCCAGCTACTCGGGAGGCTGAGGGGGAAGAATTGCTTGAACCCAGAAGGCAGAGGTTGCAGTGAGCTGAGATTGCGCCACTGCACTCCAGCCTGGTGACAGAGCAAGACTCCGTCTCAAAAAACAAAACAAAAAAAAAAACAAAAATAAATACATTTTAGTTTCTGCATTGCTCTACAGGATCCATTTTTTCAGAATCCTTTAAAGGAAAATACATGTAAAAGAATTTGTTAGGTGTAGGTTAGCACAAAAAGGGAACAAACAGTGGTTAAGAGGATTGGAATTTTTTGCTCTTTTTCCGTCTTTTACTTTTCTTTTTTCTTTTCTTTTTTTTGAGACGGAGTTTCATTCTGTCGCCAGGCTGTAGTGCAGTGGCGTGATATCTGCTCACTGCAACCTACACCTCCCAGGCTCGAGCAATTCTCCTGCCTCAGCCTCCCAAGTAGCTGGGATTTCAGGTTCCCACCACTACGCCTGGCTAATTTTTGTATTTTTAGTAGAGACAGGGTTTCACCATGTTGGCCAGGCTGGGCGTCAAACTCCTGACCTCAAATGATCTGCCCACCTCAGCCTCCCAAAGTGCTGAGATTACAGGTGTGAGCCACCACACTCGGCCTTCCCTCATTTTTTCTAAGAATTCTGTAATACAGGGAGAAATATAAAAGACATGAACTATCAGTATATGTTGGATAATTTATGTAATTAGACAAAGGAGAATTATGCATTTAGACAAAAGATAATATGCAGCTGTAGCTATTACATGTGAAAACTACTGTTTAAAAATATAGGCATATAGAACTTTCTAAATGCTAGCTCATCAGATGGTCCCTGGTGATTGTCCTTGGTTATTATGATGTAAATGCTCTTTTGGCTTTTTTAATTGTATTTTTTTTTTTTTTTTGGTTTTCTTAAGGAGCACATATTTATTTTATAACAAAAATTTTGACAATGCAAATTACTATGCAAGGTGTAAGAAATACATTGAAATTCCTTTCCATACGTGGCTCTTCATGTCTTAATCTTCTCTTATTCTGGCTGTTTCACTACATTTGCTCTGTAGTTTGCCTCTTTCTTCATTTTCATTCTCACACTAGTTCTCGTTACCATCATTTAATTCTAGGAGATAAGTCCAGTTCTTGCCATTGCTGAAGGAGTGAAAGGAAGAGTTTGTTTTTGTTTTGTTTTGTTGTTTGTTGTTTTTTGAGATGGAGTTTCACTCTTGTTGCCCAGGCTGGAGTGCAATGGTGATATCTCGGCTTGCTGCAACCTCCGCCTCCTGGGTTCAAGTGATTCTCCTGCCTCAGCCTCCCGAGTAGCTGGGACTACAGGCACCCGCCACCACACCTGGCTAATTTTTTGTATTTTTAATAGAGACACAGTTTCATCACGTTGGCTAGGCTAGTCTCGAACTTCTGACCTCAGATGATCCACCTGCCTCAGCCTCCCAAAGTGCTGGGATTACGGGTGTGAGCCACTGCACCTTGTTTTGTTTTTGAGATAGGTCTCACTCTGTCACACAAGCTGGAGTGCAGTGGTGCAATGACAGCTCACTGCAGCCTCAAACTCCTGTGCTTAAGCCATCCTTCTGCCTCAGCCTCTAGAGTAGCATGGACTGCCCTGGCAATTTGATGTTTACAATTTTTTATAGAGATAGGGTCTCACTATGTTGACCAGGTTGGAAGAAAAAACGAGTTAAATCCTCTTCATCCTCTGAGACCATCAACGGTTCTGAGGTTTTCATTTTCTTCACCCAACACTCTGAATCTGTATTTTTACCACACCTTTTTCCTTGCTTCTCACAGTTTTTCAGTAGTTCAGTTGTCAGGAATTTAAAGAGTGCTGACGTTGCATGCAGGCCCATCCTTCGAGGAATGAGGCACAGGATATCTGTGCCATTTTGGTTCATGTCCTGCTTCCTACCTGACTTTTCTATTCCTAAGGCTTTGTCTTCCACATTGCCATCTCTTCCTTCCTTCCTTCCTTCCTTTCCTTCCTTTCTTTCCTTCTTTCTTTTTGTGTAAAGTAGAGTTTTGCTCTTGTTGCCCAGGCTGGAGTGCAATGGTGTGATCTCGGCTCACTGCAACCTCTGCCTCCCGGGTTCAAGCTATTCTTCTGCCTTAGTCTCCTGAGTAGCTGGGATTAAAGGCATGTGCCACCACATCTGGCTAATTTTGTATTTTCTGTAGAGATGGGGTTTCTCCATGTTGGTCAGTCTGGTCTCAAATTCTTGACCTCTGGTGATCCGCCCATGTTGGCCTCCCAAAGTGCTGAGATTACAGGCGTGAGGCATCGTGCCTGGCCCATGCCATCCTTTTCCCGTATTTATTATTACTGGCCTGCACCATTGCACATTTGAGTTGATCTTACCTCAAGCTGATGCACAATTATGTATTCATCCCCATGCCTTAGGGGTAGCCTAAGAACCAGAATAAGCACTGATTTAAAAGCCAAGCACCTTTTTTTGTATATATTCTATCTTCAAACAGTAAGTACTTTTATTGAGCATATGTTTTCTTGCTTCTAAGGAAGAAACTCAAGAAGTGAAACCAACCAAAATATATGCTTTTAAACCTGTAGCCAGGAGTTCACCAATTCTTCTTATCGCGTTTTTGGAGGATCGAGGTGGTAGTGATAGTAGTGATATTAATGAATAATGATCACCCTTTATGGGTAAGGTCCTATGCTGGGTGCTTTGAATGCATCATCTCTAACTTTAACTCTCATGGCCGTTTGTGAGCTGGCTATCATTATTTTCGCTGTCATTTTACAGTTGGCAGGACCGAAACACAAAGGTTGAATAAGCACTAGCTGACACATTCGGCAATAGTTGGGGTCAAGTCGGGATCTGAACCCAGGTCAGCGTGATTTTGTTTATCCTTTTTCATCCATGAGTTACATTAAGAACAATACTTACATAATAAGCCTTTATATAGCAGCACTACATACATGGGCTTGGCCACTTATTCGGTAATGTTAATTTTTCTTCTTTTCAGCAGGTAGTAGTGGCTTGAGGACATCAAAGGCTTTACCGTAGAAATGCTTCTCTGGGTTAGGTCTATCATCAAGAACATGAGACTGAACAAGAACGTATATAAAAGAAGCAGGCAGATCTCTTCACCCCCTCTTCACCGCTCCATTTCCCTCTTACACATGCATGCTGTTTCTTAAGTAAATATGTCAATCTTATAGAAAAAGCACTTTTCTGCACATTCTTGGGAAAGTAGCTAATTTTATCCTGATAAACTTATCAGCTTGATTCAGTAATGCTAAAGCTGCAGGGATGTAAGACATATTAAAATTATAGCTGATTTGAGGTTGCCTTTCCTTTGGAAACCTTAATGCAAAATCATTTGTATCTGCTTAAAATTAGCTTTTAGTTTTAATTTACATGAAATGAAATCATCTTCTATTTATCTTAGAATAATCTCAGCATCTAGTATGAATTTTCCATCCCAGAAGGCAGATGACATTTTCTAACGTGGGTCTCTCTCTCTCACTTTCTCTCTCTCTGACTGTCTTCTCTGTCTCCCTCTCATGGACATCTGCCGAGCCACTCCTGGAGTGCCAGCTGTGGGCCCCAGGTTGATTAGCTCCACCTAAGAGCTCTGACTGACAGATGTCACCCATCAGCTTTGAAGCAGTATTGCTGACCAGATGGCTGGCATCTGCATGAAGTGCCACTACCCTTCTGCCAGATGCCTCATGGTAACCCTAAGATAGATGGAAGGAGTCATTTTGGGCCCTCCAGAGCCCCTCGTTCTGGCATGCCCTGTCTTCTGGAATGATGTTGGTTCATTCTGAATGTTCAATCTCAACTTGAAAATACATTGGATTAGACATGGTTCCTCAAGTAATGTGCAAGCTCCACCTGCAGGGCAGGAGTGTGACTGGCCTCTCCTCCTGGGGCCCTCTGTTCTACGGATAGCCCTACCTGAGTGACCCACTCTTAGCCTTGCTAGGGCTCACGCCAATTTAACCTCCAGGAACTGAGATCAACCATGTAGCTACCTGGGTTCATGTACACAATACATCTCACTTTCCCTTGAATAAGTGGGTCTGTTTCAACAGTAGCTGACTAGTTTGTTAATATCTTACACAAATTTGTCTAGCTCTACTTGTGGTGCCTTTCTCAATAGTTCGTTGGATTTACCTTAGTGTATAATGTTCTTTCTAGTTGCACTGTATAAAGTGGGGAAAAGGTGGCTTTCTTCCTCCCACCACAAGGTGGCTTTCTTCCTCCCACCACACAGATACTTGCCAATGACTCTTTTTATTTGGGAGGAATAGGGGCAAGAGGAGGAGATTTATGTAACTCTGTGACAAGGGTGGGACACTCGGATTTTTAAAATTCATCATTGTGACACTAGAGTAATGCATTTTTAAGTTTCTCCCATGCTGTTGTTACATATCAAGCTATTTGTGCCTAGACAAAAAAGGCTAAATTGGTTAACAATATAAAATGCTTATTGTAGATGGTAGCCTCTTTTAAAAAATCCAACAGTGCAATATATTTCCCTACATGCACACATTCCCAAGTATAAAAAGTATCACTGTGAAGGTTTAAATAACTATCACACTAGCTGAGAGAATGACTTTATAGTCTGATCGGCCTATAAAATGGTGAGAGGTGTTTTTTTATTTTTTCTTATAACTTAGGATTAATTACAAGATGCACAGACTTTCCATGCTATCATTAGCTTTATTTAAATGAGCTAGATTTTGCCTAGTAGGTGGGTAGTAATCATTACTATAAAAATTGAATAAATTGTTTGATCTTGAGTTTATAAATCCGTCATATTAACTGTACCTTTCAAGTTTATTGAAGCTTTTACACCTCTGTGTATACTCTGCTATATGAAGCTCCATTTATGCTTTCTCACAGTTTTCACTCCCCCAAGTGGATATCCACCCACTGATTTGGCATCAGTCTCAATCCTTGTTAATTATCTCTGTTTCCCACTCCTGGGGTCCCTTGGTACAAATATATACCTGACTCTGGTATTGCTCTGGTATTGTGTCAGCCCTCATCATCAGCTTGAACCTTTTGTCTAGTCTTCACATCTAATCAGCCCTTAGATAGGTTGGTTGTGTCACACAGATGCATTTTATACTCCCTCTTCCATTTCCTTGGTCCAGACTCTTACCACGGCTCTCTCAGATTAAAACTGCATTCACCCTATTAACTGATTTATCTGTCCTGGTCTTTTCCCCTCAAGTTTATTTTATGTAATATGACTAAAACAATCTTCCAAAAATAAAAATCTATTAATGTCACTTCCCACCCTGCTGTGGATACAATCCAAACCTCTTACATGGTGTTCCAGGCATTACCGCCTCTCTCCAGCCCCCTTCGTCATGGGGCCTTCCAGAGAACTGCAGTCTCTATACTTAGCATGGGGCTCCAGATTCAGAACCACAAAGTGTGCATGCTGCCTGAGATGCACTCCCCACCTTTGCTTCCCTGGTGAACACCTCTTGCTTTTTTGCATCCCATTAAAGTGGTCAACTTCCCCCCAGTCTCACATCTAACACTAAACGAGCAAATACCTCTCCCCTCTCCATTGCCTACATTCTTTTTACTATTATTATTATTATTATTATTATTATTATTATTTTGAGACATAGTCTTGCTCTGTCACTCAGGCTGGAGTGCAGTGGTGCAATCTTGGCTCACTGCAATCTCTACCTCCCGGGTTCATGCGATTCTCCTGACTCAGCCTCCCAAGTAGCTGGGACTACAGGTGCACACCACCACGGCCAGCTAAATTTTGTATTTTTGGTAGAGACAGGGTTTCACCATATTGGTCAGGCTGGTCTTGAACTCCTGACCTTGTGATCCACCTGCCTCTGCCTCCCAAAGTGCTGGGATTACAAACGTGAGCCACCGCGCCCGGCCTGCCTACATTCTTGATCTTGTCTCTTATGGCACTTAATTACTGTATTCTAATTATGTGTTGACAACCTGTTTATCCATGAGACTGTGAGCTCCTTGTGCCTGGGTGTTCTTAGTCAACTTTGTAACTCCAGAGCCTAGTACAGAATCTGACACATGTGTGTGTTTAGTAAACATTTGTTTAATTGGTTTAGTTCTCATCTATATGTTCTCTGTATTAGAGAATAGGTTACTAAGAGGATTAGAAGATTAGATCTTGGGTGCCTCTATAATCTGTTCCTGTCTGATTAGCTCAGTTAAGAGTACAGTGTTAATGAGGCCAAGGTCTTAACTTTCAATTCTCTGTGGAGCAATTGACTTTGTACCTCAACTGTCAGTAACTTCAAGGAGTTGCATGGTAAGTTTCCTGGTATCATTGGTTCTAAGGCAAATGAGGAGAGAGGATGATTAAGCTCAAGGCAAATCCATCTCAACTATTAGACAAATGGAATTAAATATATTCCTTATTGACGTAAAAAGCATGAATTCATACTTCAGTGTGAAATGAGCCCCTTGTTTGGTCCACAGTACTTGTCCATATGCACTGAGGTACTTGACTTAAAGGGCTCTTTCATGCATTAGAGGTGGCAGAAATACCACATGGTAATCGGAGTTTCGCAATAAAAACAGTAATTGTCCATTCACAGATCTTTAAGATGGTCAGCCTCTAAGCCTCTTGTCTACCCACCTGCCTCTCCATGTCTGTCTTCCAGGTGAGACGATGCGTATCGCCTCCTCCGAGTTTGCTGATGACCCATGCTCATCGGTAAAGCGCGGCACCATGGTGCGGGCGGCGAGGGCTTTGCTCTCGGCAGTGACACGCTTACTCATCCTTGCGGACATGGCAGATGTCATGAGACTTTTATCCCATCTGAAAATTGTACGTATGTAGAACTTGTCAAAACTTTCTTTATGTGAGTGGCAATGTTGACCATGTGTATTATAGCTCTGACCTCTACTCTAGATGTTTCATTGCTCACCAGATCACTTGGTTACCCACCCATGTAGAGCCCACCCCCAACTTCTTCTAATAATAAAATTATATTCAATAATATATTCAAAAAGTTTTGTAAGACTCACTTGAATTATTCTTTTCTCCTCAAAACTGAGAGCTTAGACTTCGAGTCTCTAACAGTACATTGTTTTAGGCTACAGAAACTGGACGAGGTGGAACTGCCTTTGTCCTGTCTCAAGATCAGAGCAGTCTTGGTCCATGTGATAATTCAGGTTGGGGTCAGCTCTGCTGAGTAGCTGATCACCTGTGCCCACCTTAGTGTGGATTACATGTTGAATATATTTTGCTATCTACTCTAGCCTTGCTCTCCTGTACATATATGGATTTTGAACCATATAATAGCAATAAAAAGGGGCCCTATCCACCCTTCCCATGGCTAAAGTCAATCTTGTTTCACCAGGCCTGGCATCTAACATATCTGGATTTGTTCTCTGAATGGACACATACTTGTCCCACTGACCCATAGAACACCATTATATGTGTCTTGCTCTTCATGGTTTCTTCTAATTCTTTTATTTCCTAACAGAATTGAAGCCCTGCTCTCATCACAAATTTTAATGCAATCGTGATTAAGGCTACTTCCTCAGTCCTTGACAACTGGTCCTTTTTCTATTTTCCTATTCGCTGATTGGTATCTAGTTGCAACAAGGATGGTTCAACCCTTTAACAAAGATGATGTAACTTAGCTGCGTAGGAATATGGCCGCTGCTTAGGGAATCCCTAATCTATACACTCAGTGAAATATGATTTTTGGACAATGGGCACCAACCCTGGACTGATCGCAGAGTGCTTAGATGATGAGATGCAAACCGTGTTTTCCTTTTTGGAGGACCAACCAATCGCTCGCTTGGTTCCCCGGCTGTCCTGGGCATTCCTGGATTATCATGTTTCCTATCAGCCAATCTTCCTGTCTTATTTTCTTTATCAGTGAAAGCAGGTTATGAGGAGGGCCAGGGGAGATAGAAAATGAATAATGAGAGCCTGCTCTCACCTCACCATTGAGCTCAGATTTGTTCAGTAGGAGGGATCATCAAGAAATTACTTAAATCATAATTACTCTGTCAAAAAACCTTGGGCAGGATCTTTTACCCAAGTTGGCTCCAATAAAGTAGCCAGGATTCTCAAATTATATATAAATTCTAGAAAATATGAAAGGCTTCAAATTCCAACATCTGCAGCCTGAGCTCTGAAGCCATAAACATAAAGGAAGTATATCTCTTTATGGCTTCTATATAGGTCCCTGAGGAACAAGGGACACCAAGAAACTGCTTGGAAGTTTGTTTTTTTCCTTAGGAATTTTTCAGGGAATGAGTTCTGAAAAGCCAGGAAAGGCTCTTGAAATTGGATGAGGTGAGCAGTTTGAGGACAGACTACCTATTTCAGAGGATGTTGAAAGGCAGTACAATACTAGAATTAACCGTTTAGATACTGGAGTCAGACTAACTAGGTTTAATCTTGATTTGATATTTACTTGCCAGCTGTGCGGTAACCTAGCAGGTAAATCTCAGATATCTCATCTGTTCAAGTGGGGCTAACGGCAGAGCAGCCCTCGAGGTTGTGGGGAGGTTTGAATGGGGACGATTCCTCTGAAGCACTTATCCCAGAGAACGGCACAAAGTGAGTGTTCTGTCAATGGCAGCTGAGTAGGGAGTGTAAGATGACTGAAAACACTTGTAGGCTGCCATACCGGCTGCCATTCCTCTAGCTCTCTCTGTTATATGCATCTTTTCAGCTACACAAAACTTCCTTCTCAAGCATTTTGGAAAAAAAATGTTTTGTTATTTTTTTCCTTGCAGCCTATTTAGTCTTCGAAGGCAATATTTTTAGATACGCCTTTACAGAGAAGGACAATCTTCCTTCACCCCAGCAAAAAAATAATAGGACTGAACCTAACAAAATTAACCTTACATCTCATATGTCAGTGCTGTGCTGTGGAAGGTCCTGTCAGCAACTGTCAGGGAGTGATGACGGGCTGAATATCCTCGCTGAACTGCCTACACTCCACACTCGAGAAGCGTGATAAATCCAGAGCGATGACACTGTGTGTGGCACCAGTTGCCTCCTGCAGTCCTGCCTCTCAGCCCACCTGTTTTGACCAGTGATGTTGGCTGATCAGATTACAGCAGCCTGCTCCAATGGGGAGTCAATTGCAATCTCTTCTGCACACAGCCCAGTAAGGGAATTAAAAAAAAAAAAAAGATTTAGCACAAAATCATGGAAAGGTCAACCTGGCAATATTAAGCAGGCCTGTCAGACTGTCAGTAGTAAAATTAAAAATGATTGTAGACTAAATAACACATTTGTTCTACTTAGAGTGCAGCGTCTGTAGCAAACAGCTGTGGTGGAATGTTGCTCTCTTGTGGAGTAAGTGAGGAACTACAGTTTCTGGGGCCGTCACTGAAATACTGATTGTGGCTTGTGTCACACTTTGGATTCAGATCAATCAGTGTTTTCTTTCATGAGCTATTGCCCCCACCCCCGAAAAAAAGACAACATGTCAACAATTCATTGGAAATGAACACAGCACATAATTCTGCTCAGTCATATGTCGGTTCTTTTGCGCAGAAGCGTATCTTCTCAGGACTGATGAAGTGACGTATTGTCCGCAAGCTTCTATTTGTTTTTCTGTAACTCAGGATGAAGCACGTATCAAATATCTTTACATGTTTTGATGAAGCAATTTAGAAAATATTTACCCCTTTCTCAAGGACTTTTTTAAATAAACAATGAGTTTCTTTACCATCTGGATGATCAACCAGAGACAGAAAGAGAAGACCAACAGTTGCTTTCTAATAAGAGTAAAGTAGAGACTCTGGTTTTCTAGTTGGGTTCAGATTGAGTAATACCTTATAGTGGGACTACAGCCTCCTACCGTGTTAACTGCTGTGTATCTCTTTTACCTTAAGTGTTACATATCACATTCTACTTTTATCTTATAGGCCATATGTCAAAGTTTTATTTGTGTTCTTCCCAGATGTTAATTTTTCTCATCTCTGAGTAATTTGCATGGAGATTTTCGCAGCAACGTATATTCATGTTTTTTCATCAGCAGTTTGCCAGTTTGATGAAGAATAGTCATTTGAGTAAACATGGCCAAATGTTGTTCAGCCTCTAAAAATGAGTAAAGGATTAGGATACCTGCAGAAGTCATGTGCTTTGGCAGTGCGTAGGTCTTCGCATTCTGCTACTTGACAATTATATTTAGGAGCTAAAATTGAAATGGCTACTGAGGAGTTCTCAGATAACATATAGATATTAGTTGTTTAAGTTATGCCACTTGTTCTGTCATGCAAGTATTGTGGTACTTTTTTTTTTGAGACAGAGTCTTGCTATGTTGCTTAGGCTGGAGTGCAGTGGTGCAGTCTCGGCTCACTACAACCTCCACCTCCCAAGTTCAAGCAATTCTTCTGCCTCAGCCTCCCAAGTAGCTGGGACTACAGGCGCCCGCCACCACGCCTGGCTAATTTTTGTATATTTAGTAGAGACGGATTTCACTATGTTGGCCAGGCTGGTCTTGAACTCCTGACCTCATGATCTGCCCGCTTCAGCCTCCCAAAGTGCTGGGATTACAGGCTTGAGCCACCACACCCGGCCTACTTGTGGTACTTTAATATTGAGTTCTTCTTTGAGTATATCAAAGATTCACATGACTGCAAAAGGTCTTTGCTGCTGCTATTACTTTAAATTCAGGAGGATAGTGATAGAACAGTGGGTGACTTAGAGTTCTGTTGTCCAGTTAGCACCCATGTGAGAATTTAATGTTCCTGAGTAAAGCCAAGGTAATCATTTACATTTCAGACACCATTTAAAAATACCGAATTATAATCAATTTTACTGTTGAAGTTGCTGGCAAATGATTTCCTAGCCAGATACTTGGAATAACCTGCAATCTGTTCACATTGTCAGTGTGTTAGGTTGATATATGGCATCCTGGAATTTTAAAGGAATCCTGCAGGTCAATCAGTGATCATGAAGAGGGACATTTATTTATTACATTAGTTTCCCTCTGCACTAATGTAATCAGATTATATTGTCAATTATTAGCATGAGCAATAGCACTACACATAAACTCATCTAGATGTGTATGTCAGAGAAAACAGTCACCTTCTTTCCATCCTCAAGCTAGATCCTGGGATGAGGATGCTCTTGATAATTTGATAATTTTTCTTTAGAAAATGGAATAGTAAGATAGAAAATAGCAACCCTTAGCTTCTCCAGAGGTGAAGTTTCCTTAGTGGCTACCAGAGGCCACATCTAGAGGCCACATCTAGTGCTGCTGTTCTTTGGTGGGGGTGGGGGGCACTGATGAGACATGATGATCTTAACATTAACTGTGGCTTTGTGAGTTTAGCATCAAGTAGTCTCACGCAGCCTCAGTAGCTTACTATTTCTCAAGTCTGCTGTTTAGTCCTGAAGTTCTAGTGTGACTCTTGTGTTTGAATAACAACTGTCAACTGGTATTATATAAAATAGCCTCATCTCTCCTTATAAATGCAGAAAATATGGCCCAGGTTTTTAGCGTATCTTTTCTGTCATAGCTGTCATGGTATTAGCTTCATGCAGTTGCATTATTCATTATTTATTTATTCAGTTATACACTTAAGAACTACTTATTAGGTGCTGACTATATCCCAAACACTGTGCCAATATGTATTACTTCAAGGGTGAATAAGACTAGGCTCCTGCCTTCAAAACCTTACAGGCTTCTGAGGATACATTAGGACATTAGCAAAGAGTGCAATGTGTGTTAGGAAGTAGTCTTACCCAGAAGGAAAATAGAATTATGATGCTTTCTTTTGTAAATAACAGAAAACCTAATTCTACCTAGTTTTTCTTAAACGGGAGTATTTTGGCTCACCAAATTAAAGGTCCAGAGGCAATAGCTTCAGGCAAAGCTTGATCAAGGTGCAAAAGTGTGACAAAAATCAGGTTTTTCTTTCTTTGTCCTCACTGAGGTCTCTGTTCTTTGTTGCCCCTTAGAGGGCGCCTCATAGTCTCATAGCAGTTGCCAACCATTTTGAAGATTGCATGTTCCTAGACTAAAGACAGCACAAAAGAGAAAATTCTCTTTCCTGATAGCAAAAAAAAAAAAAAAAGTTCTACAATCTTATTAGGCACAATTGGTCTCTCAGTCATGTGCCTATCTCTGAGTTAATTATTTAAGGGGCAACAGAATTTGCTGATTTCTTACTTAACATAATCAGGACTCTTACTCTTTGCTCAGCCCAAGCTGGAAACGGGATCAGTTCAACCACATTGTATTGTTGCACGATTTAGGATAACATGAGAAAGGATGATGTGTCTGGGAGAGGGAGGTGTCAAGATTGGGACTCATTGCACTAAATGAGGTTTGCCTTTCCTCGAACCCATCGCTGGGCCCAGGTTAAATAACTCAGAGTCTCAAGTCCAAACTGGGGGCAGAAAGTTGGGGATAATTGGAAAGAGTTGGCCCCATCAAAGATTTGGGGGATGAATCATTCTGTCCAATGATGAGAACGAAACCACACAGTTATTTAAACAGGGAACATTTAAAGAATTCTTAAGGCTAATAGCAGTTTGAAATAGCAAAGGATTCGCTCATAAGAAGTGAAAAGAACTCTAAGGAATACGGGAATGGCAGATATGAAGAGCAGCTGCTACCCCTGGGGCTGGGATAAAGCATTCTAGGGAGGAGCCCCACCACCACCACCAGGACTGAGATCCAAATGTTGTTGGAGGGTGTGGCCTTGGGTCACTTGATGACAGAGGAGTCACTAAGGTGCCACACAATATAATGGAGCTTGCTAGAAATTTGCCCTTCCTGGAAAGCTGCTCATGGAAGGGTGTCTCAGTGGAGGCATTCTGCTACAGAATTGCCCAGAGGGGCATACTGAGGGAAGCTGCTGGCCACCTGGTGCTGGAGAAGCTACCCCTGCTGCAAGAGCCTGTTGAAGGAGCAAACCAGAACCAGGAACCACGCCCTTTCCTCTGGCAGCAGCTATGCAACACCATCCACTGACAAAGCTTAACATCAGGCCAACGGGGAAGGGAGGCATATTCCAGGGACCCATCCATATTTGCACAGTGAGAGCAGAAAAGGTAAATTTGGATTTGATAACCTATGCAGGAAAAGAGTATGTTGCTGACGGAAAATAGGGTTTTATTACCATAAGAAGGGAGATAATAGATTCAGGTCAAGCAACAGATTTCAACTACAGAGAGCTTTCCGAATCAAGGAAAGAACAAAGGCACGAGATTAAGGGAAGAGTCTTGGAGTGTTTGAAACACCAGTGATTCTGTTATTGGAGCATAGTGGGCAAGGTGGGGAGAGGCAATAACAAGGTTGAACAGAGAGATCCAGGTTATGGAGGGTCTTGGATGACATGATAATTAGTTTGTACTCTATGTATAGATAATGGGGAGCCATTGAGTAGTACTAAGAATTGGATCCATGTGATTTAGAAAACTAATTTTGGTAGCAGTATGGAGAAGGAATTAGAAGAGGGACACATAAAGAGACTGTTAAAGTTATCCACGCCAGTGAATGAATGAAAAGCTGGCTAAGGCAATGACAGTGCATATTAGGAAAAAGAGGTAGATTTTACAGATACTCAGGGTATGGAGGTAGAGTAATAGAACTGGGGGACTAATCAGCTCAGGGGCAAGGCTTTAGAAACTCACTCTGAAAAATCAATGCAGCATAGCTCAGAAATAGATTATGGGATCTGGAGCAAACTACCTGGGCTCGAATCCAGGCTCCTGCATTTAATTGCTGTGAGACTTCTGACAGGTTATACAACTCCTCTGCTCTGATTTGTCTCTACTCAATGAGAATATGGGAATTAGAAAAGTATCCAATTCAAAGAGCTGTTTTTGGGGACTAAATAAGATAGATGTAAGCCATTTAGAATGATGTCTGGTATATCATAAGAACTCGATGACACTGGTGTCATTTTTTTTCTTGCACAAACTGAAAATGATTTTGGAAATACATAATAAACTAAATTATTGTTGTGCTTTGTAGAACATGACACCTTAAGCCTCAGTGGCACTAGTATGTGATCGTTCTTTGCTTCTGATGAAATCATTTTCTTCTTCACTTGTTGACAAGGAAAGACACTATATAATCAAGAAGACCGACTTATCTTCATGGGGCAGAAATATAAAGTATGATAATGCTGAGACACCAATGGCCATACCAGAGTATATAACTAAATATGTACAGCAGTTAGATGGCGGGTCTTACATGCATTCAGTCTTTCATTCATTAGGCCAACTCCTGTTTCCAAGATAGATATTTTTAAATTTCGCTGTAAAAGTAGATTCTAACAGAGATTATATATGATCTGTTAAGTAGTTTCATCAGTGTCATTTAAAATCCAGTCAACATAGGTATCAATAGCAAAACCTGGAATAGGGTCAGTCTGTCCAAACAGAAACAATGATCATAACAACGATTTCTAGCAATGGTGTGGCCAGCAATTTTCTACAGGGAACGAGAACACACAGTGAAGGCGGGGAGGTGTCAGACTCCTCAATTCCACACCATCCCATCCAGAGATGCCTACCTCATGGTAGAGTCTGCATAAATACCTAACGAATAAAAGAATTATAGGGCTGCTTTCTTATATTGAAGTAAATAATCAGTTTCAACCAGGAAAATTAGACACTGATATAAGACTATCTCAAACAATATGACACAGTTCTAGACTAAATCATAGGGGTAGACAGGCTTGCCTTAGGAATGGGGGTACAGGCTATTTTGAACATACCTGTGGGAAGACCAAGATTTTAAGAGTTGTAAGTGACAAGTTCCGAAAATAATTTCTAAACCCACTAAACCGGGAATAAATGTTGGTTTTTTTTTTCCTGGAAGTGTCAGTATTTTCAGCTTTATCTATGCACTGGTTATAAATATTAAGGACAAAAATACCTGGTTCAGCAGAGTTCTGGCTTTGGTGTTTATAAGCCCAGCCTGGTCAGTGGGAGAAGAATGGCTGGCTGGCATGTCCAAGATCAGGAGGGCAGTTTTAAAGGGTATGACAGCTTCCTCTGAGGGATCCCTTTATGCCAGATCATTAGAAATCATTTCTCAATCCAGGATATAAGCGCCTTCCAAACCTGCCCCTTATCAAAGGGCTCAGCCATTGACACTAGCGTCCTTAGAGCCATCACTAGGCAGCCCGCTGCCTGTATTCTCTCTGTAGCTTTCTTTTTTGTCCTCGCAGAGCCCTTGTCATCTGCAGACTCTCCAAGAGTAAGATAAAAACTGTTGTCTTCAAAATTATTAAGGCATTTTCACTCATGCAGCAATTCAGTGTCTCTATTTAAGGAACCCCTAATTCTTGCCAGACGTTTTGCTAAGCATTTGATATTTTGCATTTCTTCTCCTTTAATTCCCACAAAACCTGTGCATACTGTGTAAACACGATTACCCTCATTTTATTAATGAAGATTGGAGGATTGGAGAGGTTAAGTAGCTTGCCCTGGATCACAGAGCTTGCCAATGATATTGTTGGGGTTCAAACCCAGACAATCTGACCTCATAGCCCTCCTCACACAGTTGGGCTTACATTTTTTATGGTGGGGCCTAGACAGGTGTATCTTGGATAAAGTGTCCCAGGTTCTTCTTCTGTATAGAAACTGCCCTTTGTTCAACTGGCAGTCCTGAACTCCTCCATGGACAGTAAATGTTTGAGAGCAAGGTATTTGTTTGGCCCATAGGAGTCAATTTCCTTTCTCTCACTGCCCTCAAAGAACCAAAGATCTTTGACTGTTCAAAAATAAAAACTTGATTTTTATATTAGTTTTGAATTGTCCATAGAATCTGTTTACTGAACTTATTTTTTCTTCTTTTTCTATGTCCCTTCAATATTCTATCATCTATCTGTCTATCTATCATCTATCTCTATCTATAATCTTTCTATCATCTATCTATCTGATCCATCCATCCATCCATCCATCCATCCATCTAAACATCCATCCATCCATCCATCCATCCATCCGTCTTCATCTCTCATCTATCTACTAGTGGTATGTGTCCATAATCCAGATTTTGGTTTCATTTCCTTTATTTCTGTGGGACCTTGGACAGATTCTGCCCCGTGACTCTTTATGAGGACTTTTAGACTTCTTAGATCCTTCTGGATTCAAACTCTGCATATAACTAAGTTTACCTTTACACAGAAAGATGCAATTCTTGGTGTTCCTTTGGAAAAATATTTCATTGAATTATAAGAACAAATTAAAACTGGCATCTAGATCTTCAGAGAAAACCAATGAGAAAATAAGTTATGTGTAACACGGTAAAATAAATATTCTAAATTGGTCTGATTAACAGCTGATGAGAAGCCTGGTATATATATATTAGAAAACAAATCCAGAATTTAGCTCCCTCTGAGATAATTATTTTGTTCTTCCCTGGAACCAGTTTTTATGTCTTGAGAAAAGATTTACATCTCGAATAAGCAGCAGGAACAAATTAGCTGCCAAGAACTGTCCTTTCAATGATGCTGTTGATAGCCAAGTTAAGATGATTATAAATCTATTAGAATATACGACACCATTGATTTTGGTGTTTTAAAGATTTGAGGTATGAGATTCTCATTAAACTATGAAAATGTTTTAAATATGGCTTTCCATACTATAAAATGTAATTTGACTTGAATACCTAAAAAAACCCTCCTAACACATGACAGTTTCTTTTTCAACTGTACTTCCTTGTTTTACATGAGCACTATTAGAGCCTAGAGAAGCATTGGGAATGGCTAACATTGAGGAGTTACATCATCATTTTATACTTTTGTAATTAGGAAAAAAAGAAGATGCAAGCTTTCCTTAGAAGATGAGAATGGAAACTTAATTTTCCCAATCCAGGACATAGCGTTATGTGGCATCTAGATTAACTTCCACTCCCACCCCTGCCACCACTATCATTCCAAATAACTTCCTTTGCTTGCTACAACTCTTTCCTTACTGAGTTAGCCTATTTGGTAAATTGAATGGTATTACATATCTCTGGGACAAAAGACTGGATGATATTCATTATTATGGGTTTAGATACATATTCTTTTCCTTTGCTCAGTGCACTTGATAAGGAAGTGAAATTAGCCACATTTGTGATTGTGTCAAGCCTCACTGAAGTTCAGATCTGAGTTAATACAATCTTTGGTTATTTTCAGCCATTTTAGTTGTCATTTGTGTTTCCAAATTGTCAAACGATGTACTCTCTATATAATGCCCTTTAATTTGCCCAAAATTACAAGAGCCAATCTGAATTCTGCCCAAGTATTTCCTACATTTCTCATTACTCTTTCTTTCAAAGCTGCCTTCTTGCTCCCTTCCTCTCTGTGGAAACGGAACTAGTCAGGGGTCTCTATCAGACTCCCTTCATGTTTAAGAACAGTTGATTTTGCAAAAAAAAAAAAAAATCATGTCTGTCTTGTGCTTTATTCACTCAGGATTCTGTTCTTGGCTATTTCCACTGATGAAATTAATTTTATAAAAATCCTACCTGACAGTGACTTAGCCGACTCCTTCACCACAATACCTTAATTTTAGTTTAATTGTGTCCACAGATGCTATAATTTAAAGGTTTACCAATTGTGGAAATTTTCACACCATATTAAAGTTAAGATCATTTTGGAGGGGAGAATAATACTTCTCAAAATTTAAATTTTTCCACAGCAACATTGGACCTGAATTATGAATTTCATCCTTTGGAATTTGGATGAAATTTATAATTCAGGTCCAATGCTGCTACGGAAAAGTTCACTGAGACAGTTTGCAGGCATTTGGAAGGTGTGTTGGTAGGGCGGTGTGCTTGCCATCATCCTGTCCACCCCCATTCCACTCCAGTTGATGCCACCTTCCAATAGCAGCAAAACTTCAAATTCACTTGCTTTCAAGGAATTTCTTCTTTCTATTAGATGGACAGGTATAAACTCAGTTTAAAATTATAATTCCTTAGTCCCAGTCCTAGAGATGTTGTTAACATTGGTTGCACATTCATGCTGTCCTAAATTTTCAGCAGCTCAGGAATTTCTCCAGTCATTTGTTTGTATACCACTGTCTCTTCTGAAGACTTCTAGAATTTTTTCTAAACTTCAGTATTTGTTCTCAAATAGATTCCTTAGTGTTTCTACTTAAAGGTTGACATTCTTTCCAAATCATACTTCAATAAAATATAATAAATATAGGATTTTATATTCACTGGTTCAGCAATTGTTTTCTTTTATATACAGAATATTTTGTAAGTCTTGAACAACTATTTAATCTGACTACACATGATTGTTAGAGGTACTCTTCTGTTTTTTCATTTACACGTTAGCACATACTAGTGTTTTAGAGGTTTTTGGTACAAATTCCACTTGTAATGTGTTAAATAATATTTAAATACTATCCACTAATAGGTATGTTGTTTTTCACCACTGCAGGTGGAAGAGGCCCTGGAAGCTGTCAAAAATGCCACAAATGAGCAAGACCTTGCAAACCGTTTTAAAGAGTTTGGAAAAGAGATGGTGAAACTTAACTATGTAGCAGCAAGAAGACAACAGGTGAGAAAGATTTTGGAAATGCTAGGGGAGGAAATGGGTGAGTTTACGTAAGCATGTAGCTTTACAGGCCTGAACAGTGGATCAGCTGCATCTACTTGTTATCAGATGCGCTAAGAACCTGTGATGACAAAGACTGCTTCCTGCAGGGGCCAGTTGTGATGCCATGGTGTGCTCTGGACCACTCTCTGGCCACAGATCACCTGCTTAAGTGGTGGGACCCACCCTGCTAGCCCCACTACACTCTAATCTTCTGTTCTCTCTTGAAGCACAGCTCTGATGTCAAATAAAAAATACTAAACAGTGGGGTGGTGCTGTGGTCAGTCTCTGGATGGTACCTTTTGCCCTCACTTTTTATCTCCTACTCTTGTGAGCACCACCACACATATGCACCCCCAGGATGTGTAGTATATGGGATGAAACTTCTATGAGAGAGAAGAAAACATGAACAAAATGAGAGGAAAGGCAGGTGAGGGGCACGGAGAAAGAGAAAGAGAGAACTAGGGGAAAAGGGGAGGGAAGAGGGAAGAAAAGGGAGGGAAAAAGGGGCAGGAAGAGCGCAGGTGAGCGTGAGTCACTCTGATGGTGGTGTGTGACCTGGATCTCCTCAGCCTCAGTATTAGTTCATTCTCATGCTGCTATAAAGAACTGCCCCAAGACTGGGTAATTTATAAAGGAAGGAGATTTAATTGACTCACAGTTCCACATGGCTGGGGAGGCCTCAGGAAGCTTACAATTGTGGCAGAAGGAGAAGTAGGCACATTCTTCACAAGGTGGCAGGAGAGAGAGTGAGCAAGAGCTGGGAAAACTACCTTATAAAACCATCAGAACTCATGGGAGCTGACTCACTATCATGAGAACAGCATGGAGGAAACTGCCCCCATCATCCAATCACCTCCATCCCTCAACACGTGGGGATTATAGGTCCCTCCCTCCACATGTAGGGTTGACAATTCAAGATGAGATTTGGATGGGGACACACAGCCAAACTGTATCAGCCTCCCTTTTGTTCAGAATTCTCAGTTTCAGCTAGCTCTGTTCGTTCAGTGGATACCTTTAGTATTTTGTTTACAAAGAGTGAGTTTTTGTTCTTTCGCCATAGAAAAAATATTTCCAAATGTGGAAGGATCTACTAAAATCCTTTCATCCATCCTCCCGACTGCTTGCAGAATTTTTTTTTTTAAACATTTTGGGCCATTCCTACTTTCTCTAACTTTCTCTCTGACCAACAGGAAAGTTCCATTCAATAAACATTTATTGAATGTTAATTCTGTGCCAGGCTGAAGTGAGGCTGGGATTAGGAACTTAACCAAGAGCTAGTCCTTTGTGTGACAGGCACATAAATGTGATTTTAGTTTTTGTGGTTATTTTTAAGTATGTTTGTATCAGCAGAATTCCTTGTTCAAAAGGAATCTTTTATGGTAGCCCAACGTGTAACATAAACAGGAGCAAAATTACTCTGAAAGGTGAGAGAGAGATAGTGAGCCTCAGGAGGCTACTGTTGCAGGCCCCAGAGTCTAGAGTCCTAGGAACCTGGTGTTCTGACGTCCAAGGGCAGGAGGAGAAGGGCGTTCTGCTCTGGAAGGGAGAGAGAGAATGAATTCATCCTTCCTCCACCTTTTTGTTCTGTCTTTGCCCCCAGCTGACTGGATAGTGCCCACCTACATCGAGGATGGAGTTTCCCCACTCAATTCACTGGCTCAAGTGCTGGTTGCCCACTAAAACACTCTCACAGTGACATGTCCAAAATAATGCTTCATCAGCCTTCTAGGCACCCCTCAATCCAGTCAAGTTGACACCTAAAATAACCACACTGAGATGCTGATTTTGAGATATACACATTGAAACGTCAGCTAGAAGTGAAGTGTTGCCTGGAGATAGAAACACGGGTCATCAGCATGTAGCTGACATTAAAAGTCATGAGAATATATATGATGTTTATATGAAAATACCTACATTATTTATTTTTATTTCACTAATACTTTGTTTTGAATTGATTGTTAGTTCAGACTCTTTCAAGAAAATTTAGAAAAACAGTAGAACAGTAAGAAGGGGGAAAAACACATAATACCCACAAAGAATATGGTGCTGAAATTTTGGTATATTTGCTTTCAGATATTTATCTTCACATTTTAACGTATTTATAATCATGCTATGCATACAACTATGCATATTTTGCTTTTTTAATCTTATAATATTGTTTGTGTTATTAATTTTTGGAAACTTTTAATTATCACATACTCCATTAAATGAATGTTTCAGTAGTTTTTTCAACCATTTCTTGATAATTCAATAGTTAGACTGTTTCCAGTTTTTTTCTTATGATAAAAAAATGTTTCTTAAGTATCTTTATGGAGTTTCCCAGCCTGCATTTCTCACTTCTGTATTTACATTTATTTTTATCATTTTATTATACATTTTTTAGTGTAGATACTGAGGAATGGAATTTCTGGACCAGGTGTTCTAAGGTTAATAAAGTCTTTCATGACTGTTTAGAAGAAACCTACCTCTGGTGGCCAAATCATTGTCTAGCACAGAAAATACATTCAAATATTTGTTACCTGTTTATCCACTTTCATCTCTAGGGCTCAAATTAAATAATCCGAATTTAGAAATTGTGTTAGCTAGCATCCATCTTTTAACACTTAAGCAAAGGGGAAAAAAGATGGTTCAGTAAATTGTTCATTATTTATTGCCAATTTTCTTGACAATTGTAGATACCAACTATAATGTGCTTGTCTCAGAATTATTTTGACCAACAAAACAGAAGCTGTCATTTCTTGTTGCCAGGCCATTCCTCTATCAAGCACCAAATGAGCAATTAGGAAGAGAAGCCCAGTGGTTCAAATGCCCTTTACTGATGTTTTACAGCCGGAAGAATATTCTCCCAGAGATACACATCTGGCAATCCTGCATGGCTCTCAGAGAGCATCACTGCTTTCACATTTCTGAAAATGGTGTGAACGTTTTCTTAACAACAGTCTTTAAAGATGGAAATAAAGAGACCCCCTCGTGGTATGATCTTGTCCTCCAAAACTAGGAAAACAAATCATTTTTGGCCTGTTATTTTCTGTTCTCTAAACTTAATGACAAGTGCCATGCGAGGCGGTCAACAACAACAAAGAAAGAAGCCTATTCTGAAAATGATAATGAAGGGGCATTGATGAGCTGAGCAAAAACCAGAAGTTTGGTTTCCCATGTTTGTAACTGTAATCGAATATGAAAGCTAGTAGGACCTCAGAAGACTGAAGTTTTCAGGTTTTCTCTCTGTTCCTAACTAACTCTGTGGCCCATGCAATCCACTTACCTTGTTGGTGGCTTGGTTTTTATATTCTTTGGGCGATATTTTGTTGAATGCTTCTTATAGGCCAGCCACTGTGCTAAAGACTAAGGAGCCACTGAATGAGACAAATAGGGCTCCCTGATGTCATTAGAGCTATGTTATAGAAGAGAAATAAATGGTCAAATAATACAGTTAAGTAGGATGAGTGTTAGTGATAGAAGAGGAACAGTGTCTTCTGGGAACAGATAAAAGGGGACACAGCTTAGGAAGTTGGGTGGAGGATGTGCCAAGTCACTGGAGCCCTGTCAGATGAAAGGGTAGGGCAGAGGAGGAAAGCTCAGGCATTTCACATAGAAGGGACAGGAGGCCAGGTGCAGTCACTCATGGCTATAATTCCAGAACTTTGGGAAGCAGAGACGGGAGAATCCCTTGAGGCCAGGAGTTCAAGGCCCACCTGGGCAACATAGCCAGACCCCACTTAGACTTTTTTTTTTTTTAAATTAGCCAGTTATAGGAGCATGCACTTGTAGTCTTGGCCACTTAAGAGGTTGAAGAGGGAGGATCAATGGGCCCAGGAGACGGAGGCTGCAGTGAGCTTTGATGACACAGTTACTCTAATCTAGGTGACAGAGCCAGACTCTGTCTCTATAAAACAAACACATGAAACAGTATATGCATAGGCCTGGCAGCTAGAAACAGCACAAGGGTTTCTGAGGTTCAATGTGTTAATAAGAGTCCGTGACTCCAAGCTCTGTTGCAGATATTTTTATACAAACTTCATGTGTGTGACAGCTTTCTTGTGTTACACACACAGGAGCTGAAGGATCCGCACTGTCGGGATGAGATGGCAGCTGCCAGAGGGGCTCTGAAGAAGAATGCCACAATGCTGTACACGGCCTCTCAAGCATTTCTCCGTCACCCAGATGTTGCCGCTACGAGAGCCAACCGAGATTATGTGTTCAAACAAGTCCAGGAGGCCATTGCTGGCATCTCCAATGCTGCTCAAGCTACCTCGCCCACTGACGAAGCCAAAGGCCACACAGGCATCGGCGAGCTGGCTGCGGCTCTTAATGAGTTTGACGTAAGCATCCTGGTGTTACACACAGAGGGGTGGGCACTGGTGCTGAAAAAAAAATGTATTGGGGATGAAAGCCACTACAAAAATTTACATTGAATTTTCGCTTTTGGAGGTTTTAATAGTAAGATAAACTATGTAATGCATTTCTGTAAGATATTGGCTGAGCCATTATAACTTGTCTTTTTTTATAACTTTAATTTCAGTAGTTTTTTTTCTTTGAGACAGAGGCTCGCTCTGTTGCCCAGGCTGAAGTGCAGTGGCACGATCTCGGCTTACTGCAACCTCTACCTCCCGAGTTCGAGCGATTCTCCTGCCTCAGTCTCTTGAGTGGCTGGGATTACAGGTGCCGACCACCACATCCAGCTAATTTTGGTACTTTTAGTAGAGGTGGGGTTTCATCATGTTGATCAGTCTTGAACTCCTGACCTTAGGTGATCCACCTGCCTCGGCCTCCCAAAGTGCTGGGATTACAGGTGTGAGCCACCGTGCCCGGCCTATCACTTGTCTTTAAAGAAACAACTGTATTTAGGAGTGCCCAATCCCTTGCAGGTAGATGAGATACCCTACAGGCTATTTTAGGGACAGTTCATAATTTGGTGATCATCTTTATTTTAAAGGGACACATGTTATGGGCAGCTTAGATGTAGCTTGCCTCTATGATATGCCTGGGTGAAAAGCTGCCATCAATTTCTTTGTTTTAAATCAGTGATAAAGTCCTTTGCCCTATGATCCCACATAAGACCCTGGTCTTCCTTAGAATGGCCCCTCTGAGGAGTGCCTGTGTTAGTCCCATGAAAGTTCTGCATTCTACACTGGCTGTTTCTGGAGATGTGTCCTGGTAAGGGAAGCAGTAGGAGGACTGGTCACTGTGCTGGGCCGTATGTGAAGTGTCAGTGTGAGTGAGACAGTTGCACGCATGTCATCAGCACCCCGGGATGAGAGCCCTCACTTCCCCTGGGTCAGAGGACCTATGAGAAGTTTGAATTTATTTATCCTATGATCAATGAAAGCTTACAAAGATTTATAAATAATTAGCATCTACTTTCATGGGTTATATAACCCTGCGGGGAAGATGAGTGAAGTAGAATGCACTAAACACCATTTAATTGATAAAACACAATGTTACAGGAACTCATAGAAGAAAAATATGTTACTTAATGGTCATGAAGAAAGATGATGAGCTTGTTTTTGAATATGTTGATGTGAATTTTTGGCAAGAAATAACTAGCTAGTGGCTGAAAAAAAGGTTCAGGAGCAAAGCAGTGACTGTTCAAGGCTTGGAGATAGATGATATAATTGAGGAATAATTTTAACACATCATGTTCAAATAGTTCTTGCCATTTTCACAGAGGTCTCTCTTCTTTCCCGTATTTTTACAGTTAGTTATATGTGTCTCACACTGTATATTTTTTTCCTAAGGATTTTTGTGAGAATTAAATATGATAATATATCTAAAGTACTTGCTACAGAAATGAAGACTTAATAATAGGTAATTTTATTCACAAAATTTCAGTGAGCAACTGAAAATTCATAGAAAATAATGATAGAGTTCAGAATAATGTTTATTTGGTATAACATAAATATACAAAGGCCCTAAGATTTTCATCATGTAAAATAAAGTAGAATATTGAGGAAAGAGATATACTATTCACAAAATAAATAATTTTTAAAAAGTTGATTTTTTTTATTATTGCTAGAAATAAATCTAATATAGATGTGAAGGACCTGAAAGGTCAAATTATATTACTTTACTGAGGGACAACTTTTACTCATCAGTAAATGATATCATCATCTTGAGTAGGAGAATTACTGATCTTATCAATTTTCATAATGTTCAAGCAATCCTTATACAAATTCTAAGAGGGTTCTTTTGGAACTTGACAGAGGGATGATAAAGGCTTTTTTTTGTTTGTTTGTTTGTCTTTTTTTTTTTTATTCTGGAATAAAGAATGAATGAGCCCATATTTCAGGGAAAAGTAAATGAGTGAGTCATACACTCAGGTATTAAAACACTATAATGCTACATTATTTTTAAAGATGTTCATTGAAACACAAATGGACTCATCTATATAACAATAAAAAAATACGCAATCTCAAATACAAAATTATTTTATAAATTGGTATTTATTAAAATTAGTTAAGAATTGATGAATTATTTCATCAGATTTTGACACAATTACATTACTCTAGTTGTAATTTATTTTATAATAAAAAATAACCAACAAATCCTAAGTGAGGAGCTGGTTAAGAGTGAAAATATGCAGCACAGGGTGAAGGCCTGTGAATAGTCAAGGCCCTTCAGCTGCTGCCACCTTCTGTCCAAGAATGTGACAACTCCTGCTTCCCATGTTGTCTGTTTCCAGACCATTTTCATTAAAAGGAGCTTTATCCCCAATTAATGTAACAACAGATGCATCACTGAAACAGTGAAAAAGGCTTTCATTCATAAAAATCAAACTTGAGGTTGTGTGAGGAAAATCTGTTAGCAAAGTATGTCAACATGTTGAATGTTCAAAGTTTGTTTTATTTTTTTTCCTAAATTGATATCTCCTCATGCTAGACAAATAAGGATTTGGAAATTTAACACATGACTATAACCATCAAAGTGTTTTTTATAAAACATTATATATTTCAAACAGTTGGGAAAAATTAAAATATAAATTGTGATATGGTAAATAAGTCACTAATTAATTATATCTTATTAATTTTAAACTTCCATATTAACTAATTGTATAATTTTTTTAAATTTATTTTATTTTTTTTTTGAGAGGGAGTCTCACTCTGTCACCCAGGCTGGAGTGCAATGGTGCGATCTCAGCTCACTGCAACCTCTACCTCCCGGGTTTAAGCAATTCTACTGCCTCAGCATCCCTAGTAGCTGGGACCATGCCCAGCTAATTTTTTTATTTTTAGTAGAGACAGGGTTTCACCATTTTGGCAAAAGTCTCAGTCTCTTTAGTTCATGATCCGCCCGCCTCAGTCTCCCAAAGTGCTGGGGTTACAGGTGTGAGCCATTGCACATGGCCATTGTACTACTTATAATATTAACTAAGTGTATTATAATTTAATGAAAAAATCATATTTTATATTAGCTAAGTATATGAATGAAGCAATATATTCTTATTAAATGTATACTAGTTCTCAAGCTATGAGAATTACATATAGCATCTAATGGTCAACATTTTACTTTTTGGAGGTCAACAAAATCAAAATGTGGAGGCTGTCTGAATTGCAATTTGGAAACAATTCCATTTGATGTGGTTCCCTAACAATTGTCATTTAATAAATGCAATTTAATTTCAGAACTTTCTCAAAAGTAGTAATGCTAGTAAATTTGTATCGAATTTACATACTATAATGTGATTCACTTGCTGTAGATTTTCCATCACTTCTGACATCAGCAAACCTAGACTGTACTTAATGATATTTCAAATTTTCTCATTAAAAATAATATACCATTTCTCTTTATTTTTTACTAAATTATAAATTTCTATTCCATAGCTGTATGTTAAATACTTTTTTAAAAGTTTCCCAGGCATGCTAACTTGAAATTGATTTTGAATTCATAGACATTTGTCATGAGTCCTAAATGCTATTCTCAGATATTAAACAAATTGATGATATTTCTTTGGGTGAAAAACTCACTCAGACTCCCTGTGGTTTACTTTTCTGGCAAAATTCCTTACTGATACTTGGTATAATACCTTTCTAATATAATGACAATTTAAATAAGTTTAACGTCTTTGAAATGCTGAAGTAAAAGTAACCATAAAAATGCAAAATATGTTTTCATAGTCACCATAGCTATATGCCCTAAATTGAATTGTTTTTTAATTTTAAGTTTTGGGATACACGTGCAGAACGTGCAGGTTTGTTACCCAGGTTTACATATGCCATGGTGATTTGCTGCACCTGTTGACCCGTCCTCAAGTTCCCTCCCCTTGCCGCCACCCCTGGTGTGTGTTGTTCCTCTTCCTGTGTCCATGTGTTCTCATTGTTCAACTACTACTTGTGAATGAGAACATGCAGTGTTTGGTTTTCTGTTCCTGTGTTAGTTTGCTAAGGATGATGGCTTCCAGCTTCATCCATGTCCCTGCAAAGGACATGATCTCATTCCTTTTTATGGTTATGTAGTATTCCATGGTGTATATATACCACATTTTTTTTATCCAGTCTATAATTCATGGCCATTTGGGTTGGTTCCATAACTTTTCTATTGTATATAGTGCTGCAGTAAACATACATGTGCATGTGTCTTTATGGTAGAAAGATTCATATTACTTTTGGTATATAGCCAATAATGGGATTGCTGGGTCAAATGGTATTTCTGGTTCTAGATCTGTAAGGAATTGCCACACTGTCTTCCACAATGGTTAAACTAATTTACATTACCACCAACAGTGTAAAAGCATTCCTGTTTCTCCACAGCCTTGCTAGCATCTATCGTTTTTTGACTTTTTAATGATCGCTGTTCTGACTGGCATGAAATGCTATCTCACTGTGGTTTTGATTTACATTTCTCTAATGATTAGTGACGTTGAGCAAACATGAGTGATGTTTGTTAGCCATGTGAATGTCTTCTTTTGAGACGTATCTGTTCATATCCTTGGTCTACTTTTTGTTGGGGTTGTTTGTTTTTTGTAAATCTGTTTTAAGTTCCTTGTACATTCTGAACACTAGAACTTTGTCAGATGAGTAGATTGCAAAATTTTTCTTCCATTCTGTAGGTTGCCTGTTCACTCTGATGATGATTTCTTTTGCTGTGCAGAAGCTCTTCAGTTTAATTAGACCTCATTTGTCAATTTTGGCTTTTGTTGTCATTGCTTTTGGTATTTTCATCATGAAGTCTGCCCATGCCTATGTCCTGAATGGTATTGCCTAGGTTTTCTTCTAGGGTTTTTATGGTTTTGAGTTTGACATTTAAGTCTTTAATCCATCTTGAGTTAATTTTTGTATAGGGTGTAAACTCTAAACTCCTTATGGAAGGAGTCCAGTTTTAGTTTTCTGCATATGGCTAGTCAGTTTTCCCAGCACCATTTATTGAATAGAAGATTCTTTCTCCATTGCTTGTTTTTGTCAGGTTTGTGGAAGATCAGATGACTAGATCTGTGGTGTTGTTTCTGAGGTCTCCCTTCTGTTCCATTGGTCTATCTGTCTGTTTTGGGACCAGGACCATGCTGTTTGGGTTACTGTAACCTTGTAGTATAGTTTGAAGTCAGGTAGCATGATGCCTCCAACTTTGTTCTTTTTGCTTAGGATTGTCTTGGCTATATGGGGTCTTCTTTGATTCCATATAAAATTTGAAGTAGTTTTTTTTCTAATTCTGTGAAGAATGTCAATGATAATTTGATGGAAATAGCATTTAATCCATAAATTACTTTGGGCAGTATGGTCATTTTCACAATATTAATTCTTGTATCCATAAGGATGGAATGTTTTTCCATTTGTTTGTGTCTTCTCTTCCTTCCTTGAGCAGTGGTTTATAGTTCTCCTTGAAGAGGTTCTTCGCATTCTTGTTAGCTAAGAGGTCCTTCACATCCTTGTTAGCTGTATTCCTAGGTATTTTATTATCTTCATAGCTATTTTGAATGGGAGTTCATTCATGATTTGGCTCTCTGCTTGTCTATTATTAGTGTAAAGGAAGGCTTATGATTTTTGCACATTGATTTTGTATCCTGAGACTTTGCTGAAGTTGCTTATCAGCTTAAGGAGATTTTGGACGGAGACCATAGACTTTTCTAAATATATAGTCATGTCTTCTGCAAGCAGAGACAATTTGACTTCCTCTCTTTCTATTTGAATATCCTTTATTTCTTTCTCTTGCCTGATTGCCCTGGCCAGAACTTCCAATACTATGTTGAATAGGAGTGGTGAGAGAGGGCGCCTTTGTCTTGTATTGGTTTTCAAAGGGAATGCTTCCACTTTTTGCCCATTCAATATGATATTGGTTGTGGATTTGTCATGAATAGCTCTTATTATTTTGAGATATGTTCCATCAATACCTAGTTTATTGATAGTTTTTAACATGAGGGTATGTTGAATTTTATGAAAGGCCTTTCCTGCATCTATTGAGATAATCATGTATTTTTGTCTTTGGTTCTCTTTATGTGATGAATTATGTTTATTTATTTGCATGTGTTGAACCAGCCTTGCATCCCAGGGATGAAGCTGACATAGATAAGTGTCTTTATGTGCTACTGGCTTCAGTTGGCCAGTATTTGATTGATGACTTTTGTGTTGATGTTCATCAGGGATATTGGCATAAAATTTTTATTTTTTTTATTGTGTCTCTTCCTAGTTTTGGTATGAGGATGATGCTGGCCCCATAAAATGAGTTAAGGAGGAGTCTTTCATTTTCAGTTGTTTGGAATAGTTCCAGAAGGAATAGTACCAGATTATCTTTGTACCTCTGGTAGAATTTAGCTGTGAATCCATTTGGTCCTGGGCTTTTTATTTGGTTGGTATGCTATTAATTACTGCTTCAATGTCATAACTTGTTATTGGTCTATTCAGGGATTAGACTTCTTCCTGGTTTAGTCTTGGGAGGGTGTATGTGTCCAGGAATGTATCCATTTCTTCTAGATTTTCTAGTTGATTTATGTAGAAGTGTTTATAGTATTTTCTGATGGTACTTTGTATTTCTGTGGGGTCAGTGGTGATACTCCCTTTATTATTTTTTATTGTATCTATTTGATTCTTCTCTCTTCTTTATTAGTCTAGCTAGTGGTTTTTGTTACAGCTCCTAGATTCATTGTATTTTTTGAAGGATTTTTGTGTGTCTTTATCTCTTTCAATTCTCTCTGATCTTAGTTATTTCTTGTATTCTGGTAGCTATTGGATTAGTTTGCTCTTGCCTCTCTAGCTCTTTTAATTGTACTGTTAGGGTGTTGACTTGAGATCTTTTTAGCTTTCTGATGTGGGCATTTAATGTTATAAATTTCCCTATTAACAGTGCTTTAACTGTGTCCTAGAGATTCTGGTACGATGTCTCTGCTCATTTGATTTCAAAGAACGTCTTGATTTCTGCCTTAATTTTATTATTTACCCAGGAGTCGTTCAGGAGTAGGTTGTTCAATTTCCATGTAATTGCATGATTTTGAGTGAGTTTCTTAATCCTGAGTTCTAATTTGATTGCACTGTGGTCTGAGATACTGGTTGTTATGATTTCCATTCTTTTGCATTTGCTGAGGAGTGTTTTATTTCCAATTACATGATCAATTTTAGAATAAGTGCCATGTGGTGTTGAGAAGATTGTATATTCTGTTGATTTGGGGCAGAGAGTTCTGTAGATGTCTATGAGGTCCACTTGATCCAGAGCTCAGCTCAGTCCTGAATATCTTTGTTAATTTTCTGTCTCATTGATCTGTCTAATATTGACAGTGGGGTGCTAAAGTCTCCCACTATTATTGTGTGAGAGTCTACGTCTCTTTGTAGGTCTCTAAGAACTTGTCTTATGAATGTGGGTGCTCCTGTATTGGGTGCATACATATTTAGAATAGTTAGATTTTCTTGTTGAGTTGTTCAGCCTTTACCATTATGTAATGCCCTTTGTCCTTTTTTGATCTTTGTAGGTTTAAAGTCTGTTTTTTCAGAGACTAGGATTGCAACCCCTGCTTTCTTTTTTACTTTCCATTTGCTTGGTATATATTCCTCCAGCCCTTTATTTTGAGCCTATGTGTGTCTTTGGATGTGAGATGGGTCTCCTGAATACAGCACACTGATGGGTCCTGACTCTTCATCCAATTTGCCAGTCTGTGTCTTTCAATTAGGGCACTTAGCCCATTTACATTTAAGGTTAGTATTGTTATGTGTTAATTTGATCCTGTTGTCATGATGCTATTTGGTTATATTGCATGCTAGTTGATACAGTTTCTTCATAATGTCATTGGCCTTCATATTTTGGTATGTTTTTGCAGTGACTGGTACTGGTTTTTCCTTTCCATATTTAGTGCTCCTTTCAGGAGCTCTTGCAAGGCAGGACTGGTGGTAACAAAATCTCTCAACATTTACTTGTCTGTTGTAAAGGATTTCATTTCTCCTTTGCTTATGAAGCTTAGTTTATCTGGATATGAAATTCTGGGTTGAAAATTCTTTTCTTTAAGAATGTTGAATATTGGCTGCCAATCTCTTCTGGCTTGTAGAGTTTCTGCTGAGGAGACTGCTGTTAGTCAGATGGTCTTCCCTTTGTAGGTGACCTGGCCTTTCTCTCTGGCTACCCTTAACATTTTTTCCTCATTTCGACTTTTGAGGATCTGGTGATTATGTATCTTGGGGTTGATCTTCTCATGGAGTATCTTAGTGGTGTTCTCTATATTTCCTGAATTTGCACGTTGGCCTGTCTTGCTAGGTTGGGGACTTTCTCCTGGATAATATCCTGAAGTGTGTTTTCCAGCTTGCTTTCATTCTCCCTTTCTCCTTCAGGTACTCTAATCAATTATAGGTTTGGTCTTTTTGTGAAGTCCCATATTTCTTGAATGCCTTGTTCATTCTTTTTCATTCTTTTTTCTCTAGTTTTGTCTGCATGCAAGACTAGAGGAAAAAACACCACCTTATTTGAGCAAGGTGGTCTTCGAACTCTGATATCCTTTCTTCCACTTGATCAATTCAGCTATTGATATTTGTGTATGCTTCATGAAGTTCTTGTGCTGTTTTTCTCGGCTCCATCAGCTCATTTATGCTCCTCTCTAAATTGGTTATTCAGTTAGCAGCGCCTCTAACCTTTTATTAAGGCTCTTAGCTTCTTTGCCTTGGGTTAGAACATGCTCCTTTAGCTCAGCGTAGTTTTTCATTACTCATCTTCTGAAGCCTACTTCTGTCAATTCATTCATCTCATCCTCCATCCAGTTCTGCATGCTTGCTGGAGAGACATTGCCATCATTTGGAGGAATAAAGGCACTCGGGCTTTTGGATTTTCAGCATTTTTTTATTGATTCTTTCTCATCTTCATGAGTTTGTCTTGTTTTGATCTTTGAGGCTGCTGACCCTTGGGTGAGGTTTTTGTAGGGCCTTTTTTGTTGTTAATGCTATTGTTGTTGCTTTCTGTTTTTGTTTTGTTTTGTTTTGTTTTGTTTAATGGCCAGTTTCCTCTTCTGTAGGGCTGTTGTGGTTTGCTGTGTTCACTTCAGGTCCTATTCATCTAGTTCACTCCTGTGCCTGGAAAGCTGGAAAACAGCAAAGATGGGTGCCTGCTCCTTCTGGGATCTCTGACCTCAAGGGGCACCAACCTGATGCCAGTAGGATCGCTTCTGTATAGGGTATCTGACAACCCCTCTTGGAGGGTCTCACCCAGTTGGGTGGCATAGAGAACAGGACCCATTTAATGAATCACTTTGTCCTTTGGTGGAGGGAATGTGTTTTGCTCGGGGGAAACCCACTTGTCTGGGCAGCCCAGATTCCTCAAAACTACCAGGAAGAAAGGCTAAGTCTGCTGGTCTGCAGAGACTGCGACCACCCCTCCTCCTAGGGGCTTAGGCCCAGGGAGATCCACATTCTGTCCCTGAGCCTCTGGCTGGAGTTATTGGAGTTGCTGCAAGGAAGCCCCACCCAATGAGGAAGGATGGGTCAGGTTCAGGCCTGAAGAGGCACTCAGGCAGCAGTCTGCCACAGCTGGTGTGTTGGGCTGTGGAAGACAAGTCCTGGGACCAAGTTGTTCAACATCCCTGGCTCCAGCAGGGGAACAGCATGGCCTGGAGCTACAGAGAGGAGGTCGCCCTTCCCCTGCATAGGGAGCTTAGCATGTTAGGCAGTTGTGAGTCCCAGTGCTGGCTGCTGGCCTCCATCAAGGAGCACTAATGTCTTAGACAGCAGGCAGCCACAGCTGTGGTGCTGGTCACTCCTCCCCCACAGGAGCTTGGCAGGCTTAAGCAGATTCCATTTGAGAGGCTGCTGAGAATCTGCGAATCTCTGGGGTTGGGAAGCTAGGTGCTTGTAACCTGGGTTTGCAAGTGAGGTCTTCTGATCTGTGGGTTGCACAGTTCAGTGGAAAAAGCACAGTTTTCCCGGCTGGACTGCATGCTCACTCACTGCCTCCCTTGGCTGGGGGGTGGGGACTGCCATGCCCTGTGTGGCTGTCAGGTGGGCCGCACTGCACTGCTCTTTCTTCCAGTGGATCACGCCAGCCGCTTAGTTAGTTTTGATCAGAGAACCTGGATACCTTGGTTGTGGTGAAGGATTCTCATGCTTATTGTTTCTTTTCAATGGGAGCCTCCAATGGCCCCGTCCCCCCAAAATTGAATTTGAAACATACTTCATATTAATAGTTACAAGTGTGTCAAAACCAGTTTTATGGGAGGCTGGAGGCAGAAGTGGCTTAACATTTTATAATTGATTAGAATAAGATAAAAATAGTACTTTAAATTTATTTGTCTAAAATTATAGGATTGATTTCTATTTGAGTAGTTATAATTGTGGCTAAATGCGTGGTGACCTATTTTCTGGCACTATTATTGCACCTACATGAATAGTTGATGTAGTGATCTATGAAGCAAAAGAATGAGGATAAAAACAGTATTTTAACAACTTGAAACTGTCAAGAGAGTTTCCAATGATACAACAGCAAAAAGTAAAATAACTGATAATCAATGGAAAACTCAGCATCTGTTTAAATGTGGCAGCTTGAGACAGTCAATTTCAATTTAATAAATTATCTACTAAGGAATATTCAAAAGATTTAAGAAAAATATATTGACTACTCAGAAGTAAAACATAATGTCAGTTTTGACTGCCAGAAAATTTTCAACAGTGGGAGAGAGGAATATTTAAAGCAATTCCTACAGAATTTTCTTTATTTTGTTAAAGAAAAGAGAGTTCTATCATGTCTTGGTTTTGAAATCATCTTTTGTAGATCAAGATACTTTCAAAAAATTTAAACTGACACTGCTTATGAAGCTCCCTTCCAGTATCTTTGAGATACTTCAACATTGCAAAGACATTAAATTTATTTGAATTGTCATTACATTAGAAAGGTACTACACCAAGTATCAGTAAGAGATGTTGCCAGAAAATAAACCACAAGAAGTTTGAGTGAGTTTTTTATACGGTAAAATATCAATTTGTTTAATACCTTAGAATAGCATTTAGGACTCATGACAGATGTATGTTATAAGCTATTCCTATAACAAATTAGAATTGAGACCATTTGCGAAGGTATATTTTAATCCTTACCTATTCACCTTTTAAAAATGTTCTCTTTTAAGTCAGACAGTACACTTTATCTTGACTTCCTCTAACGTTTTTGGCTTTCTACTTGTGATTTGCTTTCTTTTTCCCGACTTGCCCTGGGAATTTGTTTGACTAGTAATTCTTTTGTTCTTGCACATTTGATTTCTCCTCCACTGGATCCATTTCCTCAGCCTACAGACAAATTTATTCTTCTTCTAACAACCTACAAAGAAAGTAAAGCATTAGGCTACTAAAGTTACCTTTCCATAGTTTCACTCTCTTTTCCTGATGGACCACAAGCCTCTCTGCTAACCTTGGTTCCTCCCTTCTCTCATAGCACTCTACCTGAGAGTGTCCAGAGACTGTCACTCACTCACAAAATTGACATGCTTTTATTTTCTAGTTTTCAAGCACTTCAGCTTTGGAAGGGAGCACATTATTATATTGATCATGCCTCTTCTTTCTTTCTTTCTATTACCACTAATACCTCTTGTAAGATTTAAATATCTGCGCTTGTGGAATAAGACAATCTGTTCTCCACCTCCTTGAGTTGAAATGTTACGCTGATATCCCAGCTCTACATAAATTGCCCTTCTTATTTTTACCTAATTTCCCCTACCTGCCTTCACCTTCTTACATTTTCTTCCTTTTTTCATCTTCTCTTTAAATATGCTTTTTTTTTCTCTTCTTTGTCAAATTGTCGTTCTTTTTCTGATCTGGTATTCAGTGGATAGAAATATTGACATGTGAACATAAGCAATGATGCCACATCTGCATCTCAGACTGGGGCAAAGAAAAATAATCTGTGGCTGGCAAGAGCTGTATGCTGGCTAACTGTGAGGATGAAATAACTTGTCTATTGGGGGAGTACGGGACGTGCTTCTGTGGTCACTGCCCAAGGCTTATCCCAATTGTAAGCTTCTGTGGGTGCACTCGGATATTCAAGGAGCTCCGGGCCAAAGAATGAAGTGCAGCCGTAGTTCCATGGCAGCAGTCATTTCACAGCAGATTCCCAGCCCATTTAAGGGACATTAAGAGGTTGCTGGACCTCTGAGGGGATTCACAACCCAAGGTTAGGATTTGGAGATCCGGGGTTGGAATGCATTTTCAGAGGAGAATGAATGTGCTTTATAGGTAAGTCAGAGGCCCAAATACATGACCTCAGAGATCTACACTGAAGACCGCTGAGTAAGTTAGGGTTTTTCTATTGTGCCTCCATTTCAAATGTCACTTTTGTGTTTTTGGAGTATCGTGGTAATTATTTCTTATTGTTCCTAGAAACAGATAGCTACTGCTGTGAAAGCTCTGGTCCCTTAAGGGACCATAAACCAGAGTTTTGACTGGCTCGTGGATTTTTTTTTTTAATTATACTTTTAAGTTCTGGGTACATGTGAAGATCATGCAGGATTGTTACATAGGTATACACATGCAATGGTGGTTTGCTGCATCTATTCCCCCATCACCTGCATTAGGTATTTCTCCCAGTGTTATCCCTCCCCAATCTCCCAACCCCCTGCTATCCCTCCCCAAGCCCCCCCAACCCCCAAATGACCCCAGTGTGTGATGTTCCCCTCCCTTTGTCTATGTGTTCTCATTGTTCAACACTCACTTATGAGTGAGAACATGTGGTGCTTGGTTTTCCGTTTTTGTGTCAGTTTGCTGAAAATGATGGTTTCCAGCTTCATCCATGTGCCTGCAAAGGACATGAACTCATCGTTTTTTATGGCTGCGTAGTATTCCGTGGTGTATATGTACCACATTTTCTTTGTCCAGTGTATCATTGATGGGCATTTGGGTTGGTTCCAGGTCTTTTCTGTTGTACACAGGGCTGCAATGAGCATACATGTGCATGTGTCTTTATAGAAGAAGGATTTATAGTTCTTTGGGTATATACCCAGTAATGGGATTGCTGGGTCAAATGGAATTTCTATTTCTAGATCCTTGAGAAATCGCCACACTGTCTTCCACAATGGTTGAACTAATTTACACTCCCACCAGCAGTGTAAAAGTGTTCCTATTTCTCCACATCCTCTCCAGCATCTGTTGTCTCCAGATTTTTTAATGATCACAATTCTAACTGGCATGAGATAATATCTCAATGTGGTTTTGATTTGGATTTCTCTAATGACCAGTGATGATAAGCATTTTTTCATATGTTTCTTGGCCACATAAATGTCTTCTTAATATGCTTTATTGACTTACGATTTCTTCAACATCAGGGAAAGATAAGTGCCTCCTTGAAAAATAAAATTTTCACTAAGCATCTTGTTCTGTCCCTTCTCAATTCTAATACTTCCTTTTGCTGTGGCACCCATCATACTTATTTATCAGGGACACTTACGCCAGGCCTTATTTACTTTGATATGTTATAAAGTCATTTGTCTACAGATATCTAGCAACCCTCCATGTTAGGCTCTAAAGATTGTAAGTTTTCTATATCTTAAATTACATTAGAATGAGGGTGAAGAGTAGAACGATAGGGCCCTTCTATTAATTCTCCTTAATAATTATCTGTGCTATGTGTCTATGAAGTGATTCCCACTGAATGACCAATAGAGGTAACCAAGAACACTGGGAAAAGTCCGGGACTTGGATTCAGGCATTGGCTACTACTCCAGGCTCTACAAGTAACTACGTATGCGTGAGCATGCGCTACTGAGCCCATCTCTAGGCTTTGGATTTTATATCTGTTAGGATAAGGTTTATCCACAAAATAGCTAAGATCATTCATTCAAAGTGTATAGAGTACCAGAAGAGATAGAACAATAAAGGAGTGTCATGTGTAAAAGGAGAAAATGCTAAGTAAACAGCTACAGTTGCTGCAATGCATAAATGCTGCTGCATATACTTGCATATATAGCATGCACCTAACCTATTACGTGTTCATAAGGGGGTGGAATTGGGAAAGATGAAATCATGGTATAATTCTTGGAAGAGGAGGTAAATGAGCCGCATCTAAAGGCTAAGTAAGAATAAACAGTATGAGGTATGAATGAGATTATTTCTCAGGCAGAAAGAACATCACTGCATGCAGTGGTGTGGTGTGTAAATCCTGCACAAAGTATTGATTTCTGGGGTACAGAGGATGAGGAAAAGCCAGTCTAAGGGGGCAAACGGGAGACAGCTGTGTAGGCCTTGCAAGTGATTGGGCTTTGTGCTGAAGGCATGAGGAAATTGCCGGTGATCTAAACAGGGAAATGGCATGGTCAGACTTGTGGGTTTTTTTGTTTTTGTTTGTTTGTTTGTTTTTTGAGACAGGGTCTCATACTGTCACACAGGCTGGAGTGCAGTGGCGCAATCTCAGCTCACTGCAACCTCCTCCTCAAGTGATTCTCCCACCTCAGCCTCCCGAGTAGTTGGGACCACAGGAACAGCACCACGCCCAGCAAATTTTGGCATTTTTAGTAGAGACAGAATTTTGCCATGTTTCCCAGGCTGTTCTTGAACTCCTGAACTCAAGTGATCTGCCCAACTCGGCCTCCCAAAATGCTGGGATTATAGGTATGAGCCACAGTGCCCGGCCCAGACTTGTGTTTTTAAACTGAAGAGGCAAAGCTGCAGAGTAGGGAGACTGATAAATGTGAGACATAGGAATGCCTGCAGAACATCAGTAGAGTAGAATTAGGAAGAAGGGGATGAATCTGAACCATATTGAGGAGGTAGAATCAACAGGTCCAGAGAATAATTGTACTTTCTATTTCCATATATTGAAATACTGTTTTGTATTGTAATGTAAGCTTTAGCTAATTATATATATATATAAAAAAAACATTTTCTAAGTCTAATTATGAAATCTCGAGAACTTCCAGCTATTTGTTGGAAATTTTTATTTTTTTATGTAATACAACTTTCTTGCATTGATTTCTTTTTGGCTCTTAATTCACTTCCATTCTCATCATTATGATTGTTAAATCCCTAGTCATTTATGCAGATATATATTTTGAATATTCAGAAATAAAATTCTACAACTCTAGGATCTTCCTAACTTAGGTTAATCTGTTTATGCTTAATTGAGCTCCCACTATGTGCTTAGCATGCTCATTTTACTTCTTAAAAAAGACAAAAACTTTTTGATACAGTTTTTTGAAAAGTGGAGACAAACTTTCCCATCTTTAGGGCATAGTATCAGTAGCTGATGGTTAGAAATTCTCACCTGTTCACCGTTTCTTCTCTCGGTGGAGTAACTTTCAAATTTATTTCTTCTTTTTCACTGGCAAATTAAACTCGTCAAAACTACCTTTTCAATTCTAACTCGAAATAAGCAGCAGTGTTACAGCATTCTTTATCATACACTGACATCTAGTGGCCAAATAAAGAAACACTCCAGTGGGCTCCTGTATCCCCGTAAACATCGTACAATTTATATGTATATATTATGGGCTCAAACCTAAGGTACACAAATATGGACAGTGTGTAGTCGGCCTTAAAAAATGTTTAAGCGACTTATGGCCACCTTCTGAAAACTAATGTTATGCAATGCAAGTCCAGTTAATTCTTGAAAGCATCCCTACTCCTGGGTTGGTGATAAAGATGAATGCAATGCACATGAGCTTGTAGGAAGGCATGCAAGATAGAGTGGTGAGTTAAGGCTGGTTCTCCTGGGTGCTTGGGGGTCAGGTTCGGCATCATTGTAGATACTGTCTTCTCTGCTTCCTGGGCTATACCGCCTCACTTTCCAGGATCCATCTTTTCTGTGCAGAAATCTCTTTCTGAGGCAGGGCGCCGTGGCTCACGCCTGTAATCCCAGCACTTTGGGAGGCTGAGGCGGGCGGATCCCAAGGTCAAGAGATCGAGACCATCTTGGCCAACATGGTGAAACCCCGTCTCTACTAAAAATACAAAAATTAGCTGGGCGTGGTGGCGCGTGCCTGTAATCCCAGCTACTCGGGAGTCTGAGGCAGGAGAATTGCTTGAACCCGGGAGGGGGAGGTTGCGGTGAGCCGAGATCCCGCCACTGCACTCCAGCCTGGCGCTTGGCGAGAGAGCGAGACTCTGTCTCAAAAAAAAGAAAAAAAAAAAAAAAAAAAAAAAAAAAGAAATCTCTTTTTGGGTTACTGACACCTCTCATATTGTTTCTAAACAGCTTTTCTTCCCCTAAGATTTTATAAATCTAGGAGTATTTTCTGATAGAATCATTTACCTTTCAATTTTTTAATAACTGTTGTTAGGAAATATTCTGAAACAGTTTACTTTCTTCTTGTGTATTTCAATCATTAAATAAAGAGCTCTAAAAATTGTTGAGCAAATGAAAGAATGAAATCTGAAGTATTATTTTTATAATTGCAATTTATATCTTTACTTTTTGGCTCCCTATCAAGTTTAATAAAATTATTATATCTCCAATCTTGTGTTATTTCTTGAGGCAGGGAAAAATGTAAGAATCTAAGTTCTTCCTAGTGTGACTAATTTTCACTTTTGAGAATATTGACAGATTCTTTAGATCTGATTTCACCTTTATTTCAAATTAGTACCAAATATAATAATGAATACTGATGTAATTGATGATATTCGAAATTGTCTGACATATGATGCCAATATAATTTTGATTGTCATTTATCTGTTAGTTATACTTTTTCAAATTTGGCAGCCAAATAAGGCCGTTTATCTAGTGAACTCTTTACTAGAGAAACGTGGTTTATTTAAAATGTTTCATTCTTTCATCTTTTAATATATTTAATACTTTCATCTTTCTGTGTGATTTCTTATGTTAGTATTGCCAATCTTTACTTTGCCCTTGAGGATTATGACTTCTCCTCGTGTGCTTCCTATGTTATATTACTGGGAATGTGATAGGGAGTTACTTAAATGTTCTAAGTTTCAGTTTGATTCAGTGGTGAAGTAAACATACACACACACACACACGCGCGCGCGTGCAACAACTGCCCCTCCCTCTGAAGCATCCATTTGGATTTTTCCACCATACTCCTCAACAAGTACTTTATGAACTTCTTTTCCAGCAGAATATTATGGAAACTTCGCTATAACCCATTGAGTCCCACTCTTTATTTCCTCAAATGTTCTCTGATACTGTTTTTTTTTTTTTCCTGATTGTATAAATTCATTGAGCTAAAGCCATAGAAAAACAGTTACTTATATGCACATATGATTGGCAGTCACCCAACATAACTGAGAACATAAATGAGTTGGATTTGGATTGACCTGGTTACACTGGCCATGCTAAACAATGATAGGCAGAGAACAAGCTCGTGTTTGAAACTTACCAATATCTCTTCCCTCTATGCCTGTTTCTTCCTCTATAAAATGAGATAATAATGCTGACTCTTCAAGATGGTGGTAATTTTGTCAGATGCACATTCATACCTGCCTAATCTATTGTAGGCACTCATAAATCCTAGTTTTCTTCTTCTCCTACCTCTCTTCATAGCGGTGTCAGCCAGACAGCTTTCGTCCAGATTTCAGCTGTGAAGCTATTTCCTGGAAAAGCCCAGGGATAAAGCTCCTGATTGAAAAGTTGTTGTGCCACTGGACAGTAGCTGTTGATATTATAATGCCATTTGCTGTCTCTTGGCTATAGTCAAACCCAAATGCATAGCAGGCTCCAAAGAAGGTCTGGCCAAAGCATAAATCAATCTTGGGAGGCTGGCAATTCTATATGACAGGAGAAATTCGAAACAGATTAAATTACCTCTTGGTGCAAGAGTGATTCTTAATACGAGCCCTAACAACTCCAGTGTGAACACTAAGAATGTAAGTTTCTCCATTGTGTTTTTTTGGGAATTCTTACTGCTTAACCAGCTTCTGATACTGTGAACGCCACTTTTAGTTTCACATTAAATATGAGATTTCTTCTGGTTGTGTTGGTCTCTAAAGATTGCTCAACGCCTGTCATCCCAGCACTTTGGGAGGCCAAGGAGGGTGGATCACGAGGTCAAGAGATCGCGACCATCCTGGTCAACACCGTGAAACCCCGTCTCTACTAAAAATACAAAAAATTGGCTGGGCACGGTGGCGCATGCCTGTAATCCCAGCTACTCAGGAGGCTGAGGCAGGAGAATTGCCTGAACCCAGGAGGCGGAGGTTGCGGTGAGCTAAGATTGCGCCATTGCACTCCAGCCTGGGTAACAAGAGTGAAACTCCGCCTCAAAAAAAAAAAAAAAAAAAAAAAAGATTGCTCAGAGTACACCTGAAAAAAAAGAGGAGCAAATGGCAGAAAGGGCGTAGGGATAAAGGAAGAAATGATAACATACTGTGTTCCCTGATGAATCCAGGAACCATAGCCTGAAGCAGTTTATCATGTTTTAAACACGTTCTGTCTAAAAGATGCTGCCAAATCATCATGCAATCTAAGAATGTGTGTGCTATGCAAATGCAGCTTCAAGACAGGTTCTGTCTCCCTCCCAACCAGATTGTCTCTTCCCCAACTGTCCTATGAAGGAGTTCGAAGTTGACACTGCTTGTTTTCTAGGTTTAGCACTTTCCCTGTGAAAGGACCGGGAAAATATTATTTCTCCATCCATCTGTTTGAAAATCTCTTGCTGTTATCATCTACAACCTCAATCACACTTCTTAAGCTTATTTGGGACACCGAGGTCTACACTGATGATCGTCTGGATAGTTATTCTTTTCCTTTCTTCTCTTAGTTTTGCCATCTGTTTAAAAAGTTTTAAAATCAGCTTTCACAAGTGCATAGTATATAAAATATGTTGCCTTAGTTTGTTTGGACTTCTGCCACAAAATACCTTAGACTGAGTAATTTATAAACAATGGTAATTTGTTGCTCATGGTTTTTGAGGCTAGGGAGTCCAGGATCGGTGTTGACAGACTCAGTTTCTTGTGAGGGCTCACTCTCTGCTTCAAAGATGGTGCCTTCTTGCTGTATCGTCACATGGGGGAAGGGGCAGGGAGACCCCTCAAGCTTCTTTTATAAGGGTACTAATCCCCTTGATAAAGGTGCACCCCTTATGATATGATCACTCCACAAAGGTCACACCTCTTAATACTATCACTTTGGGTAATAAATTCTAACCTATGAGTTTTGAGGGCACATAGACCTTCAGACCATAGGATATTTGGACATTTTTCTATATCAAAATAAAAAGCATAGATCTTTACATTTTACAGCTTTTTTTTTTTCTAGGAGATGCCCATACATATTACTTGAGGGTTCAAATGAATTTATAGTTGGGAAGTGTAAACTACAGGGTTTCCTAGTATATTTTCTGTGCCTACCAAAACGGACCAGATTTTCATGGAAGTTAAGAATCATCTTTTATTTTAAAACAAATACATGGCTCAGTCTTCTCAGGTGATATACATGAGAACTGTATCACTATGGAGAGTTTTTACACTCATTAATGTGAATATACGTCCCAAAGATTTTAAGATCCTACATTTTAACAACACGATCTTGTGTTTGGCACAAGTACTTAAGAAACATCACTGACCCAATATAAGTTTTCCATAGAACATTTTTTTTTTTTTGAGACGGAGTCTTGCTCTGTCACCAGGCTGGAGTGCAGTGGCGCAATCTCGGTTCACTGCAACCTCCGCCTCCTGGGTTCAGGCGATTCTTCCCCTTCAGCCTCCCAAGTAGCTGGGACCACAGGCGCATGCCACCACACCTGGCTAATTTTTTTGTTTTTTTTTGTATTTTTACTAGAGACGGGATTTCACCATGTTGGCCAGGATGGTCTCAATCTCTTGACCTCGTGATCCGCCCGCCTTGGCCACCCAAAGTGCTGGGATTATAGGCGTGAGCCACTGCGCCCAGCCAGAACATTTTTTTTTTATTTTTTTTTTTTTACAAAGGTCTGCCACAGATTTGAAGAAAGATGACATTTGTAAAGATCTGATGGAATGGAAGCTGTCTTAGAGAGGAGAAGATAACGTAGTGATTTGCCACCAACCCCCAGAGTGTGGCAGCTCCTTGGCCAGTGGATGCATGCTATTTTTATTTTCAGATTCTCTCAAGTCTACATGTCAGAATCACTTTCAAAATCTGGATCAGCAAAATAAACTTAAAATGCCACTAGGCAAAGGCAGACTTCATAAACATTACAACCCCTAAGAGATTACTTTTCCTGAAGTAAGTAGAGAGGAAGAAACAAATGTATACTGAAAAATGCGAAGCAACCCCCAAAATAAGTATCTGTCAAAATGTTTATGATTTTTCTTTGAGCTGTGGTTACCATGAATACTTTTTCCTATTTTTATTATTTTCCAAACTTTATTTCATGAACATTCTTTAATGAAAAATAAACATAGGCTGGGTGTGGTGGCTCATGCTTGTAATCCCAGCACTTTGGGAGGCCAAGGTGGGAGGATCATGAGGTCAGGAGTTCAAGAGCAGCTTCACCAAGATGGTGAAACCCCATCTCTACTAAAAATACGAAAAAAAAAAAAAAATTAGCCAGGCGTGGTGGCAGGCACCTGTAATCTCAGCTACTCGCAAGGCTGAGGCAGAGAGGTTGCTTGAACCTGGTAGGCAGAGGTTGCAGTGAGTGGAGATCATGCCACTGCACTTCAGCCTGTGTGACAGAATGATACTCCATCTCCAAAAAAAATAAAATCAAATTATACATAGTATCTGGAAAAAATTAAATCTGTTTACAGATATATTGCAAATATTAAAGTAGTATAAGGAACACTGGTTCATACTTTTTATGTAGATTCACTGTTGTTAATATTTTATCATATTGGCTTATCATTTGTACATGTGTTTGCTCTTCTCCCATCTACATACTCTTTAATTATTTTTAAGTGGATATCAACTTTATTTTACGTACATACACGTACATACACAAACTGGAGATAATACTTCCTTGATTCCATTAAGATTTACAGATTTATAAAAGGGTTGCACCAGATCTCCTGTAAGTTTGCTAGTTTTGCCTAATTCAAAGAATTTAATTTAATGGAAGGCTCTGTATCTAACAGAATCTCCCCAAAGATTGACTTTAGACAGTCATGGCCATGAAACATTGTGTCCCTTCAAATAATCACTTACCAAAGTTGTACTAATTCATCCACACCTATTCTCAATACCTGTATTAAAAAAAACCAAAAAACAAAAACCCACAAAATAGAGTTAAATGTGTTTCTGGTAGATTATGAAATAATATTGAAAACTTTCTTTTCAGTATTTTATGAACCTTTTGTAATAAAATGTGATTTCCAATTAGGTCAGTGTAATAAAACCCGTGACATTTTAAAGATAGGGCATTTGTATTTTATTCCCAGTAGGGGAAGAGAGAGAAAGAGAAACAGACAGGCAGAGAGACAGACAGAGATCTGCATAATCCATTCGTTTCTGAGGATAACTCGCTACTATGATATTGCATTTCTTTTCTCATAAGTTTCCCAAAAAACTTCAAAATTGAGAAAGATATTTGAGGCCATCCAGTATTACTTCCGTAATATTGGAAGTTCCCATTCCAGCATCCACAGTATCTGGACTTTTGCCTTTGCAGGACATTTTTGAGAGGAAATTATTGGGGTGAAGGGATATGACTTGTTCTAGTTGTCGAAAGCTCTAATTGTTAAAAATAAAGAAAGAGACATTTCCAAAGTAAATTATCAAAGTACTATACCTGTCCTCAAGTGTTAGACTCTACCACGTTTTATTATGGTCACAGACATGTCTTATTTCCATGATGTGGCTGAGAAATCCTTGATGAGAAAATCTCAGAGCAGTCTCTCTCCTGGATCAGTTTTCACATATGATAGGTAATAAATAAATATTTAAGAATATTTGGTTGTGCCAGAATGTCATGTCTCATCATGAAAAAATCTGCTAAGTGCTTTCTTTTCCACCGTTTTGTCCTCCTTCAGCCCATTTTCTCAAATTGCCACTAAAGTTGACTTTCTAAAAATCACAGGCTTCCATGCCTCTCTTCTCTTCTGCTTACAAAAGAATCTCTTTCCAGAGGCCCCACTCACTATTACGAGTACGTTGACTTATTTTTCATGGGACTGGGAGCAGAGGAGGCCACTTGTTCTTGTGAGGTTTTCAAGTGGAACTGCCTTGGTTATCTCTTTGGTTAAAAGTTAAAGATACTAAGTTTCAATATTTATTACTTTAACAAAATGTATTCTATACATTGAGTTAAGATTGAGCAATTCTTTAATTTGAGCTCCCCAGTTTTAGATATTTACAATCAAACCTAAATTACTATACGGTGGCCGATTGCCACACTCTTGAAAAAGTAAATAATGGATTTATTATTGGAGAATAATGTGCTAGGAAATAAGGTGTAAATATGTATATCAGTTTTTACCCAAAAGCTTCCAACAAACTGATTCCTAAACCAGTGTGAGTAACTTTGATTTTCTATTACTTTTGCTAATGTCAACAATCCTAATTCTGTGGTTTGTTCTTTAGAGACATTTTAAGTCAATTATGCTTTTTATGTATGTTTTTACATTTATAATAATAGAAATAATAGTTTTTTAGACTATCTGAGAATAAGTGAACTTTCTCCCGAGCTCTAGATCTCTGTTTAACTATGTGACATCTGAATTTGAATGATTTGTCTAAGTATCTGAAAAGTTCTTAAACTAAGTTGAGCATTTTTATTCTATCAAGCTTAGCCTTTCTTCTTCCTCTTCTTCTTTTTAGCCAAAGGAACTACGTTTCATAATATAGCCATTGAATCCAGAAAACTTGAGAGTCCTGCTCACTTTTACTCCAGTTAATCTTGATATGCTATGATTTCAGTTCCCTTTAGAATTCTTGACTTGTTTCTCCCTTCTTCATGAACACTGGTTAATCAGGCCCATATTTTTTTGCCTGGATTATTGCAATAATTTTCTAACTGGTTTCCCAGGCCCTCACCTCACCAACTTCTTCCCTCTATATTCCATCATCTTGGTAAGCCTAGCCTTTCTAAAATGCTACTCAGGTACCATTTACTAGTAAAACTCTGTCTTCAGGATAAATTTTAAAGCTCTTAGCACAGTATCAGATCATCTCAGTAGGTCCCTGTGTACATCTCCCATTGCATATCCTCCTTTTTCACACATTGTATTTCTCATTCTGCCAAAATGAACTGCTTATCATTTTCAGGTACATGGTCACTGTTTAATCCATGCATTGGCCCTCATGGGAGTTCCTCTGTCTAAACTACCTTCCATTCTTTTCTGAATAATAAATATATATTCGGCCTTCCAGATATAGTTTATTTCTTGAAGCCTTTCCTAACTACCCCAATTTCTATGTCACTATTCCTTCTATGCTACCATTGTACATTATGCATATTGTAAAGAATATCATCCTGTTTTTTCTCTCTCTCCAAATGTGAGCACCAAATAGGCAGAGATCACGTATTGTTCACCCTTTAACATGCGCTGTTAGCACATAGACATAAAAGAAATGTTTGTTGAATGGCTGCTTAAATGAATATATTAACTGTTTGATCTTAGTACCTATCTAGTTTATCCATCCTAACTTCTCAGCTTTCTGGAATGTTGGGATACGCCATACCAATCACAATAGATAGTCCATGACTCCATGATCATGGTATTATGTTCGAATGGGCATCCAGCATCTTCTTGAGTTAACCCTCTTAGGGCTTCTCTTTACCAGTGTTACACAGAAAATCTATTACAGATCATTTAAATGATCGTTAACAGATGTGCATCACAATTCAGAGTTCAAAAAAGAACATGACATCCTCATTAAGAAAAAGAATATTTTCAGGCCATGCTATGGTGCTTGAAAAGCAATTAACATATCACACATTATTCCTGTGAGACAAAGACTGTTTCTTTCCCATCTTAATTTGCCTGCTTAAAAATAGACAGAAGAAGATAGATGAGTTTATGCTCAAGGTGTATGCATTTCCCTTGTGGCCCTTGAGCACATTTCCTTTTCATATTTGCAGAGTATTGATACAATTATTTTTTCATCAGACATGAAATTTGAGTGTATAACCAGTTTGTGGTTATCACCTACTAATTTATTAGGTTGATAACAGCAATTAAGTCACAATTGCTTCTGAGAAATATAAATTGACTTTCAGTTTTAAATGGGTAATTTAACATTTTAAGCCAGCGACACAGAGTGTAACTAATTTCTGGGATAAGAAGTTTCTTTCTCCTAGTATTAAACTTTAAAAAAAATTCAACCATTGATCATCCAGTAACTAATTATTTAATTGTGGGATTATGTGGTTTGTGAAATTTCTTCTTCTTCTTCTTCTTTTTTTTTTGCTGCATACCTTTTGAATATTTATGAGTGTTATAAGGGAGAGGATTTTGGACAGAAATATAATGTATCAGTAGGCCCATGGTTTATCCATCTACTTAAAAATGTAAAAATTATTCTTAGCTTTATAAACTTAAGACCATATAAAAATGGGCAGCAGACCTAATTTGGCCCACAGACCATTGTTTGCTGACCCTGGTTTAATCACATCTTCAGATGAGATTCCCAGAACTCACCAGCCACAGGAGGTGGCTACCTCAGCTTGTCTCCTGCCCACTGAAAGTAGAAGTAGGCTGAGCATGTGGTTCATACCCATAATCCCAGCACTTAGGGAGGCTGAGAGAGGTGGATTTCCTGAGCCTGGGAGTTCGCGACCAGCCTGGGCAACATAGCAAAACCCTATGTCTACAAAAAATGCAAAACTTAGCTGGGCATAGTGCCATCTGCCTGTAATTCCAGCTGTTCGAGAGGCTGAAGTAGGAAGATCACTTGAGCCTGGGAAGCAGAAATTGCAGTGAGCCAAGGTCGTGCCACTGCAGTCCAGCCTGAGTAACAGAGTATGAGACTCTGTCTCTAAATAAATAAATGAAAAGAAAAAAAGGAAGTAAACCTACTATTTATCATAAGATAAGTTATATATCCCCACCCCAATAATTCTGAATCTCAAGTGCACTGAACCACATCAAATACTAGTGTGGACCTAAATGTACAAATCTAACTAAAAGGTCATCTGCAAATACTAGGTTCACTGTGGTGACCTATTTTGCTACAGAAGTCTTTTGGTAAAAGTTGGGAAAAGGATATTATTGCTTAGGAATCCTGACTCAGCTAATCAGCATATATTTATCAAATACTTATGTAGGAAACGTTCATCTGGGTGGAGTAGAAGATACCAGTGCATAAGGAAGGCATCCTAACTGGTGATCTGTCTCTCACACACATGTATGTGCACACAGGCACACTGCTACCAATGCATGGGAATATCAGACAAGAGCCAAAAGGAAAATGTGAATAAGTGAAAAGAAGCTTAATGGTGGGAATTAAGGAGGAGAGTATTGTACATAGAAGAGGTGAAGATCGTGTTTCCAGAGCAGGATCCATATATGCTGCCAAGAAGCATCAGAGAGGAAGGGGCTGAAATAGCAGAGAAGAATTAATAACACAGTTTTACATGAAGCATACTGGGGTGGGGCAGAGACCACTTTGGCAGGAGCCAGGGGTTCATGAGGAGAGGTGGAGTTTGAGAGGCAGAGACTTGTGCCAGATTACTGAGAATCTTAAAGGCCAAGCATCTTAAACATGAACTGAATAGAGGTGAGATTATATTTCTTTATTCAATGCTTGCTGAAAATGACATATCAATTCAAGGGCTGGAAGAAAATGCAACTCATTGCTTTGTTCCATTATGAATTTTGACATATCTCACAAAATTAATATAATAGAGATGAATTGACATAGCTCACAAAATTAATAAAACAGAGATGAAATTGGAGAATTACTAGGTAAGGGTCCAGAATCTAAAACTTGCTGGGTCCTAGATAATAACCTATTATATAGGTCATGGGGACCCATTGAAGGTTGGGGCCAGTGGGGTAGTGTGGTTAAGCAGGATTTTAAGAATAGGCTATTAGGAAAATATATTTTACCAGGAAAATAAAAAGGTAAATTTAATGTCTTAATGAAGTAAATGGGAGGTGATCGTGACTTGAATAAGAGGGGGGGAATATGGACTGACTGTGGAAATATAAAGTATTACACTAAAAAGAGCTATTTGAAATGATTTGATGTTTAATATCTGTTACTTACTGTGTGTTATATATTGTGAAAATCTCTTTCTCTATATTATTTAGTTTTCTCAACAACACTGTTATATAGGGAATAGAAGCTAAGACACTTTTAGCATTTAAGCAACCTACTCGGCTAGACAGAATTACAACTAGAAGGAATTGGAGCCAGGTTTCTAATCCAAGCCATCTATCTTAGTCCATTTGTGCTTCTAAAACCAAATACTCAAGACTGAGTAATCTACAAAGAACAAAATTTTGTTTCCTCACAGTTCTAGCACTGGGAAATCCAAGATTAAGGTGCCAGCAAATTTGGTTGTCCGGTGAGGGTTGCTCTCTGCTTTCAAGATGGTGCCTTTCCCCTCTGGAGGGGAAGAATGCTGGATCCTAGTCTGGCAGAAGGTAGAAGGGCAAGCTAGCCAAATGCTCCGTGAAACCTCTTCTATAAGTGCCTCAATCCCATTCAAAAGGGAGGAGCCTCATGTCCTAATCGTGGATTAAAGGTCCCACCTCTTAATATTATCACGTTGGGAACACCTTATTTTTGAGGTGACACATTTAAACCATATCACCATCCAACTCTTATCCCCTGTAACATTTTATACCTTGGTCTGAGATTATTTGATGCTTGATCTTTCAACAAAGTTTCCCAAGAGAACAAGGCTACACGTGCATGGGCCTTGGAGTCAGAAACACACCTCAGGGTTTCCACTGTGTGGCTTTCATCAAGTCACCTAACCTAACTGAGGAACAGATCTTGCATTTATAAAGTGAAGATTTCTCATTAATTCTAATTTCTCATTATCAGAATGAAGGGAGATTATGGATTCTTGTTTCCTTTCTACTTCCTCCGTAGACATGAGAGATTTAGGTTTTGGGGGAAAATAAGAAGTACTTTCTCATACATTTGATATTTGAGGTGATGGTGGAACCCTCAACAGATCATGTCCAGTGTACAGCTATAGTAAGGGCCAGTGTCTTAGAGCGTTGGGAATGGACATGATACTTTGGTTCTCTTTCACAAGCAGCTGATAGTAGACAGTACTTGAGCCCTCTAAGAAAGAGTTGTTGAGAAAACTACTGAGAACAGGTAGCAGGGTCTTGAGATATACCAACTTACGGAGGTAGATCCAGTAAAAAGAACTGGGCAAGTGAAGGGAAGGAGGGGCATGAATAGAACCATAGTAAAGCAGGGTTTTGTGAAGCATAGGGGAGGCTAACTTAGTCAGTGGATGGTAAATTGTGTTCAGAACACACAGAGCTCAGAGGATGAATACTAAATAAAAAAGATGGTCAAGAATGTAGAGAGTTCCCGGAGAAAAGAGATAACATGACTGTTTTTTCAGAAAAAAATCCATTTTCTTTGGTAAGCCCTCTAAAAACTTGATTTGATTAAGTGCATTTTGGATACTCACTTTCTAATCCATTCATAATGTAAAGCTAAGGAATATTATCTTTGCCCTGCTTTATGTACCTAATTATAAACGAGTATCCCTGTGGAAGCTTGAGAATGTGCTCCTGAAATGCCAGAGCAACTCAGCCACACACAGAAATGATGGGATTAGGGAAAATGAAGTTGGCATCCACTAGATTTCACAATCCAGTAGGAACAGCCCAGAGCTGAACTTCCTCACCCAGTTTATTCATTTGCTTTGGTAAATAACTTTGCCTTTCTAAATATAAGCTTCTTCTCCAAAATGAACCTAATGTGAGCTTAGGTAAATTTCTGTTAAAAAAAAAAAAACACTAAATATCTAAGGATAGAAAGTGCTGTTTAATTATTAAGTCATTATCTTTGTCATTTATTTCCAATTAAGCTGAACTGTTTAATTACAAATAACATCTTAAGTAGATAAATGGCATAATTAGTTTATTTTTAACTATATGCCTGAGAAGAAAGAGTAAGTTATTTATAAAATACTTTGCAATTTAAAAATTAAGGCAAATATAAAATGGTGGTTAGTATTTTTCTGTAGCTTAATAAAAAATAGATGGTTAAAACTCAAGGTCCTTAGTCTCTTTCATTCCTAATGCTACCCCAATTAGGTCAAGAGAAACTTTTCATGTAAAGATAGAAATACTCACTCTGGAAGAGCTTGGCACAGAATGAAAAAGATGAAAATATATCTATTAATTATTGATACACTACAGGGAAAGCAAGTGTTTAAAACCAAACAAATAACATTCTTTTGATTTAGACACCTCAGTTAATTTATTTAAATGCTCTTGATTTATGCTTTTATCTCAGACTCTCGTCTTTAAAATAAGTATTTAAAACATTCAGAGCCATAATTATGATCATGGCTCATTGTCAATAGGTGTCTTTCATTCTCAATTTTCAGTGCTATAAAATTCCTGTTTTATTTCTCTGTCTCTAGGCATTTTAATGGGAACTTGAGAGAGGCTGCCTCAGGGGTTCCTAGTCAAGTATTTTAAGCTGGATAACAAACCTTTTTCTTTGTTTTAAGAAGGGTTCTATAGTGAAGAGTTAATCAACAGGTATGGCTGGACTTGTTTATCTTGTCTTGTCTTGTTTTGTTTTGTTTGGGATTATATCAGTGCAGAAAAATAACATAATGAATAAAATAAAATGCTTTAGCAAGCCTTGATCCCACTAAAGCTCCCTGTGACCTTCTGTGACTTAGACACTCAGTAACGGGCCAACACAGCATGAAGTCCTAAGTTAACCAAAGCTCACATTTCTGTGGTCGTGCTCAGTCACCGTCATATTTCACACGGGCTATGGCACCAGTACCTCCAACTACATGGTTTTGCCCCCTCTCTGTTATGTAGAAAGAAACAGAATCTTGAATTTTATGCTTGGGAGGAAGAAGGAAGGAAGCTCTGTGGTTTCTGTGAAATAGAAAACTTACCCAGTTATACACCAAGATAAGGAAAACCACAAAATTTAAACATTAAAAGGTAAATAGAAGAGTCAGTAATACTTCATCATACATTTTGAAATAATTAAAAGAGTATAATGGGAATGTTTTTAACATGGAGAAATGGTAAATTCTTGAGGTGATGGACACCCCATTTACCCCGATGTGATTATTATACATCATAAGCCTGGCTCAAAATATCCCATGTACTTCATAAACAGATACACATATTATGTACCCATAATGACTAAAAATTTTAAAATATAATTTTTTTAAAGAGTAAATAGAATGGGGTTGATGGTAACGTTACAAAAGACAGAAAGCAAAGACATGGGTACGTTGTAGCATATTCCTGTGAAAAGATCAGAATAATTGAGGAGAAATAGTCCTACATCTAAACATGCATTTCATTTAGGTTTTCTGGTTTTCATTGCTTTAATTGCCCCATATCAGAAGGACATAGTCCTTTGAAAGAATGAGTTTGACTAATGTTAAGTTTCTCTTTCAGTTCTTTTTTTTTTAAGATTTAAAAGATAAAAGTGAGTGACTGCTTAGAGGCATGTTGACATTTATTCTTTCTTCTGCTTGCTTGATTTGAAATAGTCATGCTGGACAGCAGGTGGTAAGTGCCTGGTGTTTATGAGGGAGAACAGCACAATTTATTATTTTCCTTAGTTGCTACCTTGAACTATGAAGGTAGTAAAAATCCAGGACACGTTTATCTTACAGAGTTATCACAAGCAACAAAGAAAATCACAGAATCACAGGACTTTCTTATACCACTGGCATTTACATTTTCCATGCTGATAAGCTTAGATTTTGGACGAAAAGTTATGAAATCGGCCATGCTTTATATTATCAAATGCATTCTTTGTGGTTTTTCTTGGCATTTAAAAATTCTGTATACATTTCAGATGACTAAGTAGTTCTCTTAAAGGTTTAACTAATGTTGAAAGCCAGAAATGTAAAGATGAATAAGATTTTCTTCCTACTCTTTAACAAGCTTGTTTCTTGGCTAGTAAAGGAAAAAAAAGCATCACCATTGTCAGCTGTGCACTAAGCGTATTTGAAACAATCTGTGTGCAAAACCATTCCATTAGTGTTACATGTATGCTAAAGCCTTCCTACTGACTTAACTGTAATTAAAAACATTACTTTATGCTCCGGGTCTTACCAGGTATGCCCATCTTTCTCAATTACAGCTGAGTACAATTAGATACAAACTCAGCTTTAAGATGGTTAATTCCTAGCCAAAGAAAGACTAAGCTGTATTTGTATTATCCTCCTTGGTAGAAGAAATGCATTATAATACCTACCGATCAGTTTGAAACAGAGGTGAGAAATTGAAATTAGGAGAAAGCAGCATTTTAGAGCTTTTATTTCTGGTGGTTCTTTGCTGTTTTTGATCCCTTCTTGAAGTATGAAAGAATAATATACTACTGTGGCTTTCGTTTTTGACATGGGGAAATGACTGTTGCATTAATTCCCTCCTGATGATTAGCATCACGCATGCAGAAAGGATCCATGAGGGAAATAATTAGTGCGGTGGCTAAGAGCATAGACTCCAGAGCTAGAGGGCACTCATCCCAATTCCAGCTCTGCTCTTTGCCCTGAGGTCATGCCTGCACAATTATTCATCTCTCTGAACACATTTCTTGCTATATCTAGTTGACATCCAAATGTGATTTGCAATTCTTGTTATTGTACATTAGGTCTTCCTATTGGGTATTCCTCGTTTATATGAAGGCGATAGATTTTGCATATTAATACAGGTGCCCATACCACTACTGGATGTTCATACACTTATAATCAACTTTCCACCAGACTTCTGCATTTAAAAGGATTATAAAAACTTCACCTGCTCCTCATCTGTTATCTATCACAATTGTTCAAGGGTCAGCAAATGTTTTCTTAAAGGGCCAGCAAATGTTTTCTTAAAGGCCCAAGAGTAAATATTCCAAACTTTGTGTAACATACAGTTTCTGTCCTAACCATTCCCCTCTACCATTGTAGTGTAAAAATAGCCATAAACAGTATGCAAATGAATGAGCCTGAGTGTGTTCTAATAAAACTTTATTTGCAAACTAGGAGGTTGATGCCTAGGATGTAGTTTGCTGATACTTGAATTATTGGTGTTGTCCATGTTAGAAGTCTAAATTTTAATCTTTGTCTCCTTCTTCCTCATTCTCATACACGACATATCTTCACATCCTGCCAGATTGACATTCTAAATGTTTCTTAAATCCATGCCCTTCTCTTTATCCATATAGATGCAATCCTGATTTGTAGTCTCCTCCTCTCTTTTGGGCTCTGAAGGCTTGATGCGCTCCTGCTGTCTGCTTGCAGTCCTGCCAAAGCTAACTGCCCTAACTGCAATAAGAAACTGTCTAACCCCAAACAGGATTATGCCGCTCCTTTGTTTTAAGATCTTTGATGGTTTGTCATTGCCTAAAGGAGTGTTCACAAATTGAAAGCTTTGTAAGGTGGCAGAAAAGTCGCCTCAGGACCTGGCTCTTTCTCTCCAACTGTGTCTCCCATTCCAGTTTGTGTCCATTCAGGCCCTTGGAGAAGCAGGGTAGATGGGATTATGTGCATAAGGAGGAATTGCCTGTGAAGGAGAAAACAGGAGGGAATGGGCTTTTGTGGAGCTTTTAGACTGCTATGGGGTCAAACACCTTGGAAAGAAGAGCAGGAAAGAAAGAGGGTTGAGTAGGAAGAGGCTCAGCACTGTTCCCAGCAAGTCCCAGTCAGGCCAGTGGGGAGGCCGGATCAGGAGCTGTAGTTGCTTGTTGGAGGAGTCCCTGTAGGGCTGGAGCATGCACCTATGCCCAGTGATTGACTGGCTCTGCCTGGGACCAAGCACAGCCTACATATGAGACTGCAGTGGAACTACAGGTACAGCAGTTCATCTCCGAGAGTGGCTTGGGGCACCTCCATGGCACTGTTCATGTGACCAGCATCAGTGAATCGCTTGTAATATTTTTCAAATACTATGCCATCTCCAGTCTCCTAGCCCACCTGCATTGCCCCTTCCCGCTCCTGACTTTGCTTGGCTAACTGCTTTTCACTCTTCAAGTCTCAGCTGAGGGCTAACCTCCTCTAGAAGTATTTCTTTACTTCCTGCCACCCAACTGTGTAAATTGCCATCTTTCAGTCATTCCATAACATCAGCCATTTCCCCAATTGCAATGGGTTGTACATGTTTTTGGTTTTGATTATTCAACCTCTTGAAGAAAGGATTATTTAGTATGTGCTCTTAGACTCCTACAGTAACCGTCACTCATTTGCTGAATGAATGATTATACTCTCAGTTATCTGTTGGGAGGGTTAGGTGACTCAGATAACATAAAGAGGACAGCAGGGCAGATGATACTTAAGCATTATATTTAGTTTTTAAAAATTATATTGTCATTTTAAAATAATATATTTTATAATTATGACATATTAGACTCATTTCACCTAAATGTGGACAGACTTAACATAGTTGAAGGAACACTGGGCTTGAAATCAAAAGACCCATGTTCAAATCCTGGTGCCCTCATCTGTGAGCTGAATGACCATGGGACAACATGTCTGGCATCATTTCCCTATTCAGTAAGATAGGGAGATAGGAATCTCAAAGACACTGCATTTTGAACCCATCAAACCATTTGTAATACATCCAACTACTTGCTTTGATAGAGATCTCTCTGTTTCCTCCTCTTGTGTCAGAGCTTGCATCAGGCTAGCTCAGTGTCCCATTACATACTGAAATTTTAGATCGCATAGCTTTTTGTAGAGAGAATGGAAGATAAGAGCAATTTAAAAGTAGTGCTCTTCTAACAATGTATGTGTGGTGAGTACTAGTAAATGTATTATTCTGGGAAGCAGTTTTGAACTACATAGTCTGCTAAACTATTTTAGGTTAAAATTTTTATAGAGCGCCCCATGAGAGCAAATGGGAGATCAATTATGTGAGACTAGAGAGATTGTTATAGCACCGACTCGATGGCAGAATAGGATTCTAGCCTCCTTGGCTTGGGGGTGAATTATTGTGGCTGCTATCTTTATGGCCATGCATTCCAATTGCCACTCCATAAACTGTAAGAATGAAAACAATACTTTTTTAAAGTAGAGATGTTAATAAAAATAAATAAAAATCATAAAGCACAAAATATTATGCAAATCAAATAAGCAAAATGAAAATAGACACGATAAACATAAAAATTAACTTATAAGAAAATGATAAAATAAGAAATGCAGGCCCACTATCTTTAAATGAACTAAAATGACAATGTTAAGATGGAACTAAAATATCAAAAGGATAAAATGACTAAATGAGCTTTAAGCATGCAAACAGGAGACAGAGATACTTACAATGTAAAATAATGAGCTAAAATAAGTCTGTACAGTTGCAAACAGTGTAAGAGTCTCTCACAAGAGCACACTTTTGCCGCAGAGGGAGAGACAGGAAGTCTTCTCGGTGTCCTTTCACTCTTTGGTGCTGGTGTGCTGTGACTAGGGAGGGGAATCTGGCTCATGGATGGTGGTGGTGGTGGTGATGATGATGATGATGATTCAGCGCCCCTTCCTGCCAGCAGAGGGCGGCCATGCAGAGCGGTGAGGACAGGCAGAACTGGTGTGGAGAACTGAGGCATATTAGAGCCCCGTGTTTATGACTGTTTGCTGATCTGAATGTCCCCAAAGTATGTTAGGAAAGAGAGCTTACCTCTCTTTCTAATTTTTTTAAATGACTTTCAAATTATGCAGCAGCAAATACTCCTTTTTCTTTTCGCTTTTTCATTCTCTGTATTTCTTGCTCAGGATGTAGTTCCAGGGGTTGGTTTTTTATTTTTTAGGAACTATAGATACAGCCCTCTCCTCTAGCTCTTAAGCCTCTGGCTTCATTTCTGTTTTTTTCCTTATTTTCCCATTTGTTGGAACCTGTTGGAAACGTGATCAATTCTCTAAGAACAGAGAGAGACATATACAAACACATATATACAAATAAGCTACAGCCCCTTCCATACACGTGCATGTGTGCGCACAGACACACACATACACATGCACACATCCCCTCCACCCATGCATACAACCTGTACCCACCTATTCATAGATTCATAGCCGTACACAAATAGCACGTATCTTGCCCCATACACACAAACACACAGTTTCATACACACAAACACACAGTTTCACACACACGCAACCAGTGCCCATCCCATTCAGGATGCACACACACATACACATACACACACACACAATCAGTACCACGCACACACAGGCTCATGTGCACTGGCCTTTCTTCTTTGTGCCTTTTCTCCCCCGAGTGGCTTCTCCCTGCTGCCTTTCCCATCCATCATTGCAATGCTCCCCATCTGTACTGCAGATACAGATCTGAATATTGTAAATTTATTGTTTCTTTTCCAGGGAGATTTTTTTTAAAAAGCTTTTCCCTTGTGATCTATAAATAATGAATAATTCCATTAGAAATGTGATGGATGGTATAACTTTTATGTAGAGTGTGTCAAGCTCAATGTTTCAGGCTTTTACTTTTAAAACAGCCCCAGGCTATGGCAGGTAGGAAACTCAATTGGCTAACACTCCAAAGTCTCTCTTGCCACATTTCCCAAAGTGTGTTCCTTCGGTTCTCATAGATAATTCATGCATCTTAAAAGCAGCGCTTTCTATGCCCGAATAGATTTGGGAAATGCTACAGTGAACTGACTCCTTTAATGCAGAGCTCCCCAAAGCATGATAATTGGCTGTAGGTCATGCAGTATTTCCAAAACATATTTGGCCAGGGAACCTTATTTTTTCATCAAAACATTCTATGTCTAAGCTCAGTGTTCCATGGAAAATGATTTAGGAAATAGTATTCTAATGAAAGTAGTACATTTTCTCTACAGCGGAGAAACTGTTTTACAATTGTCCTTACTGAAGAGTTCAAATTTACCTCCCCATATTTCCATCACATTTGCACTTCATGTGTTTAGTCCTAAAGTACAATAAACATCTGTTCTAAAGCCAGTATATGATTCTGAAGAATCTCCTGAAATCTGAAAGAAGAACATATCATTTTCATTATGTTTTATGTTAATATGGTTTTCTATAAAATAGGTCTTTGAAAATCAGTAATCTTTATAAGTAAGATAGTCTAATTATAGTTTGACCAGGTATTTCTTCAACTAGAATATCATTTCTTAATGTATATTATATGGATTATATATGTGTGTGTATATATATATTATATATATATACACACACATATATACATATATTACATATATATGTATATATATAATATATATATACACACACATGTACATATTCATCATAAATACATCAACAGAAAGGCAGTAGAAAGAAAGAGAAAGCATGTGAGAGAAAGAGAGAGAGTTCCAATGGATGCCCCTGGAACGAGACATTGCAGACACAGCACTAGTACGTATAGCAGCAAAACCTGTGCTCCCCTCCCTGCTTTCCTTTGTGATTTTCACCTGTAATAATTAACCCTGTAGGGCATCCACTGTATTGCAGCCTCCACGTGATTTTTCGACACTGAACAGTTGTGCCTAAAACCAAGGCACAAAGGGCAAAACCCAAGTGGCACATTTTGGGCTAAGTAAGCACCCCTTTTTCATCCCCTTTCCAAGATATAAGAGAGTACAAATGTGAGAGTGATCATCATGCCAAAGCTGGCACAGAATAGCTGTCTTATTTGCAAGACTTCATGCATCTGCCTTCTAAACTGAAAAGGGACTTTAACCAATTAGTGGTTTTCTAAAAAATCGAAGATTCTAGTAGACTTCAGACCTGTTCGGTGTTTGGTCTGTACCTGTTTCTTTCTAATTCCCAGCCTGCCTACACTCATTCCTTAAGATCTCAACATGTGCTCAAAGGATCTATCTCTCTGCTATGGAGAGTTGCATTTTAACAGGAATCAGAGAATTGGAGCCCAGATGTTTCTAAGCACAACCTGAACAAATACCTTAGGATGCCTTGGAGGGTTACAACAATCTTTCCCAGAGCATACAGCTGGACTTGACTTTGTAATAACTTAAGCAGTTATTGTGTATACTACATCAGAATAAAAAAATTATAAAAGCATATTATATCTCCCCTTCTTTTTAGCATTAAGTACTATAGTAGGCATATAGTAGGTCTTCAGCAGGTGCAGATTAGCAATAGAATAACTACCTATTCTCATTTGCATTTCTTATTGTATTTGTAAATGTGGTAAATTGTTCTTTTCTAACAACTCTTTAAATTTGGTAAATATTTAAAAAATAATGAACATCGAAAGAAACAATAACAGAGTGGCACTTGGACCATAATATTCTACAGCTGGAAGACCATTCACCCCATCATTGCCGCTCTGGTTCTTGGACCTCAGAGAGTGCACCCCCAAGGAAGATAAGCACACCATTTCCTGCAGCAGGCCATTCTACTTCGATTATCATTGCTGGAATGAACTTCTTTGCCTTAGGCTGAAAAGGTTTCCCAAAGGAAACCAGCCTTTTGTCAAGTCTTTGCTTCTAGACGTCACACAGTTAATGATCATGTACTTCATCACTCTGTACCCTCCTTATTTGCTGGGAGTTTTCCAAGTTTGGTTTCTATCTTTCCGACTACTCTTTCTGTCTTCCTTTTTGGTTCTGGTCCTTCTGTATACCTTTGGAAACAGATAATTCACAGGGTCTTCTTTGACCTGCTCTTCTTGCTCTGTTCACTTTACTAGTATGTCATTCATTACTTTGTGTCCAAATACCCCTGACATTTACCAGATCCCTATAAAGATTGTTATATCTTCTGAATTTTGGATGCATATTTCCATCTACCTCTGGGCATCTCTGCCTACGTTTTCAGGCCCCTCAAACTTGGCTGGGGAAATGCTAAGCTCATGTTCTATGTGATGCCTTCCTTTTAGGAAATATCTCTATTTTCCTTCTATATAGGCTTCTTCAATATATGTAAATACCTTTATAAGGATACTATCAGTTATTTGTGACAAGCCTCATACATACATTAAGAATCCTTTTCTAGAAAACTAGCTTTGACGTAGAAGATATCAGTTCCCAGTGATAAATTAGCCTGTACTGACTATGGCTCTTGGGTGCTATGTGCCCAAGTTTCAAAAGGCATCTTGCCATGGGACTATCTGCTTTTCACACCTAATGCATAATTAAGATGTTGATTATTTATCATGTTTTAGCTCTTATTATAATTCCCCAAAGTGTTACACTGAAATGCTCTTTCCTTAAAGGCTACGTGTTTTTAAAATGCCGAACAAGTGTCATAATCTTATTTGAAAGCTCTTCTGTTGAGATTGCCTTTGCCAAGAACATATTCTTCAAACAAGATGTGCTATTTTCAAGCTGAAGACAAAATGTCTACAAAAAGTTAATACTTTGTCAAGGCCACTTTAGAATTTGAGTAACCAGTTTCTCCTCCTTGGGGACTCTTGTTCTTGCCTCAGATATTGCTAGTTTCAAAACAGGGTGCAAAGGCAGACCTGTCTTCTCCGCTGATTTTGTTTTCATTGTGATACTTTCAGAATAAGATTATCCTGGACCCCATGACGTTCAGCGAGGCCAGGTTCCGGCCGTCCCTGGAGGAGAGGCTGGAGAGCATCATCAGCGGCGCTGCGCTGATGGCAGACTCCTCCTGCACGCGAGACGACCGGCGCGAGAGGATCGTGGCGGAGTGCAACGCCGTGCGGCAGGCGCTCCAGGACCTGCTCAGCGAGTACATGAATAATGTAAGTCTTGGGCTCTCCATTCTCATGTCTCGGTGGATTCTGTTCTGCAATCGTGTTGCTCTTTTGGAAGCATGGATAGCAGGACAAGAGAACAGACAGGTGTTCACCAAAGAGAGTCTGGTGAAACCAAAGAACTGCTTTGGGAGAGCGCGGTCATGTTTCGGAATGCATTTTTTTGTTTGTTTGTTTGTTTTGATGTGGAACAGATTGATGGCGAATGAGCTCTTTCACTTTTTACTTGGCTGATTTCTTCTTGGTCATTTTAGTGGCTGCATTTTGAGGTAGGTAAGATTTCAATTGGTAAAGGTAGATGATTGATGGAAACAGTTGAGGATATACTAAGTCCTCTGTTACAAAGAGCACTTTCAAACCTGAAGATAGCTATAGATGCTAACCTTCGGCCCTAAGAGGCATTAATACATCTACCAGGTTTAAAAAAATGTTTGGATAGGGTTATTTAAGGAAAAGTTCTATCTGTAATAAAACTTGCAGGTGTTTTATTGATGCATAGTCAGGAATTGCTTATAAGAGTGAGTCTCTAAGTTTTCAAATAGGTATGTATGAGTGGTATCTAATTTTGGCACATAATAGCTATCCTCTGCTATAGTTATAAAATGTGACAGTTTCTGTATACCTGTAACCTGCAAGAAGGTGATGAAACTCATATTCTTTGCCTTGAAAGGCACTAAATTATGACTGTATTGATTTGCTACATTCATTCAGCTGAGACGATGCCCAGAGGTTACAACAGTGAATGATCTGTACTTCCCCCTTTCCTGGACTTTCGGGTTTGAGAGAATTCAGTACAAATTGGGGAAAAGAAATGTAGACAAAGTGAGGTCTTGCTATTACATTTTGAAGGAATGCCCTGTATAGCGACCAAGTAGGGAACCAGGGACACTGAAAATCTGCTCACCGCTATTGAAGTCCATGTTGGGTATTATTAGAACACCCTGAGGCAATGCTGAGACCAAGCGGCTGTTCTGTGTCTCTCCCTCCAGCATCTTACCACTCCCATCATGAGTAAAAATATGCAGCTAACAGATATGCAAGCAAGGAGTCAGTGTTGACATAGCAGTGCTCCTCCTGCAGACCCTCCAGAGAACCTACTCAGAAAGCAAAAAGATGTCCATGAAAAAACCTTACAAACTAAAAAAAGCAAAATCTGTTTCCTTTCCATGAACCTTCAGATTCTTTGATTTCGGAAGACTTGGCCATTTTCAGCATACAAAGAATAAAATGTGGATCCGTCATGTGGCACACAGCTGCTTATGAGGACATCTCTTTAGGACCCTGGATGACCAACACTTTCCATCATTTTGATCTATGGGTATTATGTAGGGTACAGCTAGAAATGTTGATCACCACAGTCTCCCAACTGAGTGCATCTTTTCAATAGCAGATGTGTCAACAAAGAATGCTTATAAACTCTGAGACCCAGTCTGTTTGCTGTTGCTGTTGTTGCTAACAAAATAGCAAAGGGCTAATTACTTGGATCTGGAATTTGGTTTTACATTAAGGCACACTAGTGGTTCTATCAATGAATAGTTACTGCCAAAGAAGGAAGTAGAAACTACACAGATAACAATGATGCTTTCGATCTAAATTGTGTTCCTGTAAATAGAAATTACTGAACGTGATTAAATAAGAATTGATCAAGACATGACATGTAATTTTCAGTTTGGTGTCTAGAATCCTGCCAACTAGAAGTTTTTCTTTCAGTGTAGGCTCATACAGATCAGCAGAGCTGATGGATTTTTGTATTTTATTGACTCCAGGCAATTTTGATTTCTGTTCACAGGCTTGTGATACAGGAATGTTTTGTGCTTTATTGAAATCTTAGTTCCTATTTTGACATGGTTACAGACAATATATCAATGGGTATAGTGCTTACATTTCAAAACACGCAAGTTCTAGTCACATTGAAACATCATGATCAAAGCCTGAAATAAAACCCATCCGACTTGACATTTATGTAAACTGTGTAACTTTTAGTTGGACTTCACACTTCTTTGGTGATTTCAAGGTAGAATTGGATACAGCCAGATCACCTTCATAATTCCTTCAAATGAGTCCAGTACACTCATTTCTACTGCTGCACAATTTGTATTTATTTTGATGTATCATATATGAATTCAAAAACACATCCACATCTATGCCTTGACTGAAACGTCTGTTATAGTTAACAGCAACCAGTGAATCACTCTACCATTCCTGGGCTGTTATATTTCTCTTTCAATTTTGTAAGTTCTGAGAATAAAGGGGTTATCAAATTAACACCTCACAGGTTTTCATCCTAATGTGCTAGGCAATATCATTAGGACAAGTAAGTTGTTAAACTGAAAAAATTTAAAAATCAGCATAACTGACATTTCTGTTTTCTAACAATCTCCTGATCAGTCCCAGATGAACATTCCACTTAAAATGCTTGCTTTTAGCTGAAGCTGTTCTAAAATTGTATACATGCCAAATTGTATGACACAGAGGGAGACAGAGGTTATGGAGAGAAGCTGTGTATCATACCTGATAGAAAAAGGGTCTTCATGGGGCAGGGGCCATGACTTAGCCACACAGCTTCCATTGAGCTTACTAGGATATCAGTCATGTGTTAGATATTTCCACAAATGTACGTCCTACTTCATGAACGTGGGTGTGCAGCTTGAAGATGTCAACAAGAATTGTGCAGTTAAAAGAAACTGTGGTATGAGAAAAAAGACTGGGTGAACAGAGGCATGTGGTGAAAATTATGATCACGGGTCTGGCGGTGGTAGGAAGGATTGTTGGAATTCCTTTAGGAAAGCTTTGGCTAGCCTTAAGTTGCTTTATCAAGTTGAAGATATGACCCAAAGTGAAAATATTCTTAAAAATAATCCTCCTTTAAGTAGACTGTTATTATTGTACATATATGAAGACTAATGGGTAGAGAGAGACTTAAAAGCATGCTAGGTCTGTAGATGTTAATTTGGATGAGTGCCATCAGTGTGGTGGTTGAAGTATTATGCTAAGTACTATAAATAATTCCAAATTATAATGAACATATAAACCTTCCTCGGGAACTTATAATTTTATGCTGATTTATTTGGTGGCAGTATAAACATAACATTTTATGGGTTATATTAATAAGAATATTGTGAGATGAATAAACATTTAGAATATTTTATTCATTCAACAGATGTATATTGTCTGCCTGGCTATTGATGCCAGGCATTGCTCTAGGCTTCTGGGGATACAGAAGGAGCAAAACAGGTAAAATTCTCTGCTTGCTCTCATGTAGCTTACACTGTTGTGGGAGGAGACAGACAATAAATACTAAGCGATCTGAACAAGAGTTACCTCAGACGGTGATAAATGCAAAGAGGAAGTCTAAAACCTGGGACGTAGAGGACACTGGGTACTGCTGTAATTAAGAACGGCCTAGGAAGGTGCTTCGAAAGGATGACATTAGATCAAAGACTTTTCAGAGATGAGGAAGCAAGAGGCCTTGAGGAGGAAGGGATGACAAGGTCAAGGGCCTTGCTGCGAACGGGTACCTGGTGTGTTTGAGGCACCATGGCAGTCAGAGTGGCTGATGTCAGTAGAGGAATAGCAGGAGATGGAGGCTGTGTGGTGCTGAAGCATCAGTCTGGCAGGGCCTGGTGAACCATTATACAGAATTTGACTTTCATTCTAATGGAATCAGAGGCCATTGCAGAGTAGTGAGTGAAAAATGCCATGATTCAGGTGTTGAGAACAGGCCACAAAAGCAGGAGGATAGGTGAGGAGGCCCTGAGTCCCAGAATATTCATGAAAGGATGTTCTCTTGGGCCAGTGGATAGCAGTAGAAGTGGAATAGAGTATTCAAATACTGACTATAAATAAAATTTGTTTATAAAGTAACTAGTAAGAAGACTGTGTCTGTTTTATGAACATAAAATCGACATTTGCATTTTGAATGATTTGCATTTTGAATGACAGTTAAAGTTGTATCAGTTGCAACTAATATGATATCTTCATTTGGATTTGGTTGCACAGGAAATTCTGATTTACTATGATGTTGAAACAATTTGTAAATAGCTTTCTCGGCAATGCCTGGATAGTGTGCTAGATAGACTGCATTTGAAAGGGGAGTTAAGTAGAAAAATTTTGTTTCAATGTTATATCACCAAAAATGTCTAAGTGTGGTTCACATCCTTATAAATATAAAAGACTAGAAAAATTTAATACTTATTCTAAGTATTAAACTGTAATGCAGAACCATAAGGAGAAAAATCACTACTTATTCTAGGTACTAAAACTGTAAATGCAGAACAATAAGGAGCTGCATTAAAGTGTTACTTCTTTATGCACAATTCATGGTTAGACCTTGATGAGAATTTGCAATGAGCAGATGTGCCTGGTCCTTGCTGTGTCTTGTGCCGCTCTACAACCTGTTTCCATTTTATATGCATAGACTCTCTGTGTAGCTCTATTTTTTTAAAAGACTAATTTAGAGTTACAGTTTTCTTAAACAATCATACAGTTAAACTATTTTCAAATGCTGGCAGAGATCCTGGTGGCATAAAATAATGACTTGCTGCTGTTCTTTGCTGTAAAATATGGTGAGAGATATTTTTAATTGTATTTTTTAAAATAATTGCAATTGTATATTTTTAAAAATTTTGGATCTGACTTTTTTTGTTCAAACCTCTTGAAGCATCTAAATGAAGCCCTAGGTTTAACAATTTATAAACCATTAATATATTGAAGGTATTGAAAACACATGAAGACATATTGATATGGGAACATATATAATACTACAAGTGTTTGAAGCATTGTCATAGTCTTTGTTAGAGAGTAGAATTTAACGTAAAGTGGGTTCCTGAAGGAGGACACTTGTGAGGATTTGAGGACTAAAATAGGGTCTGAAAAGGTTATTTCCAGCCCGGTTCTGTGGCCTATACACAGCAAAGCTCCAGCATGCTGTTCCACAACACTAGATGAATAATACACGAGATGGTATCCAAGGCCACGGGATCTCTGAGAATAGTGGCTTTTACATTTTTTTATAGTGGAAAAGAAATATATGTTCACTATAAGGAACAAAAAACAAAGACAGAAGAAAATAAAATGTCTCATTCCCCAAAATAATCAATGCTAATAATTTGGTATATGCCTTTCCAATGTTTCTGAGCAGATAGGAGTGGTATATTTACACACACACACACACACACACACACACGTGTTACACCTTGCATATTTCTTATAAAATGGACTCATTTGTAAATGGTGTTTTGCAGTCTATTCTCTTTACTCAATATATTGTGAATATGTTACCATATCAATAAATGTTATCAAACCTTATGTTTACTGGCTGCATAGCATTTATTATATGAATATGTGATAATCATTTAGGGGCAATTCATTTTGAGTGTATTTTTAGGGAGGAGGCTTGGAAAAGATAAGTAGGGGAAGGCTTCTCCTGCTGGCAGTACAGAGTTCTGATTTAGACCCAAAGCATGACTGAGAAACAAAACGAGAATGAAGCGAGGACACAACTTTACAGTTTCTATGGTTCAGGGGATCCCTGAAAAGTCTTGTGCAATCAGATTTTTCCATATAAACAAAATTTGAATGCCTCTGGGGATTCTATTTGAAATAATCTTATGTGCAATTTTTCTGTATTAATTTGATTTTGTGTATAAATCTGATTTTTATCTATCAGAACTTCTTTAAATTGGCTGTATATTACTGCCAAGAGAGGCCCAGAACTAGTTGGCAAGTTCAGTATTTGGGTTTGATCTAAAATCCCAGAGAAAGATTAAATACTTCTGAAGACGCTGTCATCAGAAAGATAACTTTGCCGTAGGAACTGCTATACTGCCACGTTTCTTCCATGTGGGAAGGCAGGCGAAAGACTGAGTAGCTCTTATTACTTAAGAATAAGGCTAATTGTTGATTAAACATAAAATCTGTTTTGAGTATTATCTAGATCTTCTCTTTTCTCTCCTTCCTATTACTATGTAGATCAGGGAATGCAATTCACTGAATTCAGCTTGGCTAATTATGACTTTCTCTATTAAAAGGTATGACAACACAATATAGAACGTAAAGTTTTAAAATGTTTGTGGGAAATAGGAAAGCTAATGTTACCCATACCTTCTCCTAATGGCCCTGCATTCTAATGCAAAATTAAGAGTTGCCTTAATGAGATTGGTAGCTTCATTCAAGGGAAAGAGTTCCACATTGATGCCTGTGGTAAGGAGGTTTTCCTTGCCTTTTTCTTACTTGTATCTTTTCTTCTCTTTCCTGTTCTCTGTTTTCATATGTTCAGTGCCCTCATCTCTATTAATTTTGAGCTTCAAATTCCTCTGTGCATATACACTTGCCAAACAAAATTTTTACTTCCTTGAAGAGAGAGTTTTAAAATTTGTTTGTTGTTCTTCTTTTTTTTTTTTTAAAGACAGAGTCTGGCTCTGTCACCCAGGCTGGAGTGCAATGGCATGATCTTGGCTCACTGCAACCTCCGCTTCCCGGGTTTAGGCAATTCTCTCTGCCTCAGCCTCCTGAGTAGCTGGGATTACAGACACACCCCACCGTGCCTGGCTAAATTTTGTATTTTTAGTAAAGACGGGGTTTCACCATGCTGGCCAAGCTGATCTCAAATTCCTGACCTGAGGCAATCCACCCACCTCAGCCTCCCAAAGTGCTGAGATTACAGACGTGAGCCACCACATTTGGCCTTAAATTTGCTTTTAATTGGTATTTCTTGCTCAGATATTGCAAGAGTACAGCTATGTTACCAACCCTCTCTCTGAAGCGAAAAACTATTCTTTGAATCTATTCTTCCAAGGAAATATACATAGTTGGAGTGGAAGTCTTTAGAATAGTGTTTTGGCTTCTGCCCTTGCAGCATGGCTTTGCCTGCATTTCCAGGTAGATTTCACCATATGCTTACTGGTACTGGGTACCTCCCAAAGGTACCCAGAAACTGGTAGAGGGTAGGTAACACAAACTTATATTTTTTCTTACTTCCTTCTTCTTATATTGTTATGATCATATTCCCTTTCTAATGGTGCTCAACTGTGTTTCCTGTAATGGTATCTTAGAGAACCAAGGGATGTCATGCAGGAATATGTTGGCTGGCACTGACCCAGGCACAGGTGGTGGGAGAATCTCCGGTCACGCTGACTGGACATCATTAGAATCATAATGGGGAGAGTGTGAGAGCTTGTGTCAGGTTCAGGTTTGGCCCAAAGCAGGTGTGCACTGGCTCTGAAGAGCTCCAGGAGGAGATCTAGACTGGCACAGTTGGTTGGCATTAGGGTGCCCTGGACACGGTACCCATTATAGCTTTGGAACACAAATGTAGGTAACATCCAGGCCTGTGGGAACATGACAGTTCTTCTTGGGTCTTAAAGTGCCCAAGGTATAGGATGGTTATTCAAGTGGGGGACTGAGGTCCTTTAAAATGTATGGCATGTTGTATACATTTTCTATTACCTATTATCAGCCCAGGACATACAATTAAATGACCAACAGGATCCCAGGAGAGTTAGGATTAACTAGACTTGTTTCCTTTGCATCATCAAGCCAGCTCTCAATGCAGTCTCACATACCATCTCCTTGTCGAGAAGGAGGGCCTTTTCTTCATGACCACCCCCAACCCTTGACCCCCGACTCTCCACTATGGATGGTTTAGCAGACGTTACAAGCTTGTGCTTTGTTGCCATCTATACCTTGGCTCAAATCTGTTTTATCATTTTGAAGTGACATGACCTTAGGCAAGGTTGAGTGACTCCCTGAGCCTCAACATTCTCAGCTGTAAAGTGGCAATAGTAGGATTCACTTTATGGGGGTGCCTGCAAATCAAATGAGCGCAAGGCAGTCAGAAAGCTCAGTGTCAAAGAAAATTTGTATTTGCTTCCTCGTTCTTCCCAATGCTCTCAATCCCTGTTCTAGTTTATTAATCTCAAATTAAAAATCATATACTCTTAAGGTTATTGAGGTCTTTTCAGAGATAAGAAGTATAGATGGATACAGGAAAGCTTTGTTGGATGTGTCCGCCCTGGGTCTGGTACTCCCCTGCTGGTCCCTGGGTTGCCAGAGATGTGTCTGGCCTTGTGGCCCTGCCTACAAGCACTCTATGGAGAACACTAATTATAATTACTGCCAAGACCAGAAAAAAAGGTAATGAAAGCCCTTATAACATTAGAAGATTTTTAGAGGACTTGAGGAAAAATAACTAAGATTGGCAGTTCTGGGAAATCAGAGAGTAAACAATAAGAGGAGCAGGCCTCTGCACTCCTAGAAGTTGTACTCAAAGTTTTGATTTAATAAAGGAAGACATCTCACCTCATTTGTTAAGCTTGTCTGAGTTAGATGAGGTGTCTTCCTTTTATTGGTTCCTTAGGCTTCTGCTAGAGAGAAGCCAAGTGAGGATATTTCCAGCTCCTGTGGATGAGAAAGAGGGATGGAAATTTCATGTAAGCATGGGGGAAATTTCTGGCGTATTTTATTACTACGATCTTCTTTAATAGCTCTGAACTGTGAGTCTGTAGATGTTCAGTCTTAAGGATAGGAATGGGGTTGGTGGTCTCAGGTCAGAAGCTGTGTTTTTTTTGAAACCTAGATTTGTTCTGAGGGGTTCAGAGTAGTTATTTAAAGCATGCACTTTAGAAGATTAACGAACACCATGCCAGGCTGAGAGTTCTGCTTTAGGGGATTTCCTCTTGTGGAGATCTCCTGAAGTTAGCAGGGATCCAGCAATGGATTTATTATATAGCATGGATACATCGACAATCAGCAGAGCAACTGGCCATTGGCCAGCTATCTCTTGATTAGTAAGATTTTGGGAAAACAGGCTTGCCATCAAAAGGAGCCCCCCAGCGTTCGTTCCATAATGAATGTATTGTGAGCATTGAAGGTCACAACAACTCCAGGAGCTGACTGTTGGCTTCATTATTGTGAAAAAACAGTATTGAGCAATCAGTACTTTTATCTCTTTCCCAGACTCACTGTCTTCTAACCCAGCATTCTCGCTCCTTCCCTCCCTCCCTCTTTTTCTTCCTTCCAACTATGTGCCTGGTGAAATTCTTAACAACTCTTCGAAATTCATGAATGAACTCACGGGAATGTAAGGGAATTACTAAGAGAAAAGAAATGACAAGAAAGTAATTAACTGGAGATGGGTCTGCAGGTTTTTCATGGCCTAGACTTGGGTTTTAAATGAGGCATTAGGTGCGAAGAACAGGACAAAGAACATTAGGTACAAAGAACAAAGCCTGGTGACCCAGCTAGATGGCCATTTAGATTAGGGCCTCAGTAGAAAGCCTGGATTCTCAGATAATGATACCACTGGGGTTTGATCTAAGAACGTAAAACTTCCATACAGAGAGTAAAAATGGTAATGTGTGCTGTCTGGGCCTTTAGAGTGATAAAAGAAGAACACCTTCTCCTCTAAAAATTTCTAACCACAAGCCCATAATCACTCAGTATCAGGTCCAGAAACTAGATTCCAGCATGGCCTAAAGTTTTTCCAGAATTTATTTTAAAGGCATTTTGGGTGGTGGGTTGCCAGGTACTTGGTAGAAGCAAATACCAATGCCTTCCAGAGGAATACACTTTAAACCTGGATCTCAAAGCATTTCCAAAGATAAAGTTACAAAGATCGTTAGGTTGACCTTCCAGCATCCCTAAAAGCAAAACCAAATAAACCATTATGAACGAGAGTTGGCAAAAACAATAGGTTATGGATTAGCCCTACAAGGGTTTCAGGTTTGCATTTATTAGGTACAGATTCTAAAATACTTTAAAGGAATCGAAGAGCGAATTGGACTTGTGATGCAGGAGCAGGGGGCTGTTAGCACTGACTGGGCAGACTTGGAAAGCAGGACTGGGAGCTGTGGTGGTGGAGTGATATGGGCTTTTTTCTTGAATGGGTGGGGCAGGTGGTTCTTGGCCAAGCCTCCTCTTGGTAGCCTGGTATGCCACAAGCCTGGACAAATAAGGAAGAAGGAAACATAGTAGCTGAGAGTGTCTCACCTTTGCTATTCAGACTGGTGCTGTTGGTAAACTCTTGACTGGGACTTAGTCATCTCTTAGCAACCCTTTGGTTGGATATCATTCACTTTGTCCACAGCAGACTTCTCTAAATGAACTCTTCTTGGTGAGAGAATAGAAAAAGAAAATCTGCCAGATGAAACAGGAGATAGAAATAAAAATCTGCCTCAACAGCATAATTAAGTTCCACACTTAGAACTCTAGCTAGTTTCTCTCCTTATCAAACAAAGTTCTCACTGAGCCCTTGAAAGTTGGTTCAGTCAATAGGATGAGGAAGAGCAAGTAATATTATGAGTGAGGAAAGCGCTGTCTCTGACTTAGTAGCTGAGATTGTTGACATAGCTGACAGCCAGGTCATCAGATTTGGCCAGTCTAGTTAAGATAGTCTGCACAGCACACGCTTGGACAACACAATTGATCTTCTTGGAAGAGCCTTCTGGTATTTCAATGAAGACTTCACAAAATTGTCAGGGAGAGCAGCAGGCTGCACTCCACCATCAAACTGATGAACCTGGAAAAACTTTCCTTTGAATTAACAAAGTATGTAGGAAGATCTTAACTCTGGACTTCTTGTTCCCAAATGACTTGTTCCAAAGATAAGCCCCCTTGCTGGGGCCCCTCCTTGCTCACCCCCAATGTGGCCTTGAGCTCTGAGAGTTATTATTATTATTTTTTATTCAGTTAGAACATTGTTACACTCTAAGAACTGAGTGTTTCACTGGTCGGTGACATCTCTAAAGCCTCTCCATGCCTCAAACATATCAAGTACCTTGCACTTACCATCTCTCTGATTAAAATATTCCTTCATAAACTTTGCATGGATGCTCCTTCTCCTCCCACCAAGTTTCAGCTCAAATACATTGCTCTTGACTACATCAGTGCATTTATTTCTGCCATAACACTTGTCACACTCCAAGATCAAACCATCTGATTGTTTGGTTATCATCTTTTCCTCTATTGGAATTTACCTTCCATGAAGAGGGTTGCTGTATTGTTTACAATCCCCAGTATCTGGTGTATGTAGCCTGGCACATGGAAGACTGTAAATAAATATTTTTTGAATAAATACATGAATTTCCTTTCATCCTCCTCTTCTCCTGATAATAAAGAAACAACATAACCCATATGTTTTGAGAACTTTGAGTCACATATCGTGGAACCCAATGATTGATCTTCTTTCTCTGCTCTACCTGATAAAACACTCAGTGCATTAGCTAAGGTTAACTACGCTTGGCTTCTTCATGCCTCACTACGCAGTGCCCAGGCTTTTCACTATAGTTAAAGTTTTATTTAAGACCCTGGCAGAGGCCACATCAATTCTTTCAAGAAAGGAATGAAATGATCCCAGTAACTATTAGTAGAGATAAAAGTGATGCAAAGCATGTCACTTGCTTGCTTTTCAGTTCAAAGAGCTCCACCAAGATGCTCACTCTTATTTCTGTCACTACAGCGTGACTGTTTGGGCATGAGCGCTTGAGGTTGTGTCTGAGAGCTTGGAGGAGCTGGATCATTTTCAGTTCACGGCATTCTGTAGGCTGGACTGGGGATTTTGGAAATTTCTTAACTCATCACTTCCTAGAAGACAAAATAATTTGCATATGTACCTGAAGAGACCAATCAACAGAAGAGAAAGGTGACAGTTTAGCTTTTTAAAATTAGGCAGTCTGTTTGCAGAATCCCAGCCCCAACTACAGAATCACAGTCTCCTGCTGAGGGGGTTCTGATCTCTAAATTGAGCAAATAACCCAGCTGATTCTCATGAGCAGGTAAGTTAGGGAACACCTGATGGAATAAGAGAGTGTAGCAAATCAAGAGTTTATTTAATACAGCACGGGTTAAAAACAGGTTTTCTGTTTGTGAATGGAGATAAATACTTTTGTAAGAAGTCATCAAGTAAAATATCTTTAGCGAAGACTTTTTGAGCTATGTATTATTCAGCCTAGACGTTCACAATATGAGAGGAGACTCGTGACGCTGGATGGCTAATCTCTTCTTTGAATTCCTTAGAAATGGATGAGCAAATATTCATCAGCACCTTGCCCTGTGAGATACTAACTAAAGGGTAGTTGTTTCTAAAATCTTTCACCTCACCACTCTCAAACGCACCTCATCCTACTCATCTACTTTTCCATTTATAAAACACCATTCTATCCTTGGAAGGACTGTGCTCTCAAATGTCAGAACTAGAATACCAAGTTGCACAGCTTATTCAAAAATTCTCTTTCTTAACTGCTTAATTGCCTACCTCAGTTATCTATTAACTCTGCTGGTTTGAATGCAGCTGAGAGACTTAACAGCATCAACCCGGAGCTATGCCATTTCCAGTTTACGCCTTGAATTGAGCTTTCGTCCTCGGTACTTTTGGTGACTATCCTAGGGCACAGTTTCTAAAAGGAAGGAATATTTTGCCTGACTGCTCTTGAAATTCTTATATCTGTGTATCAGGACAACATAAAAAGAATTTTTTTTTCTTTTTTTTGAGATGGAGTCTTGCTCTGTCCTCCAGGCTGGAGTGCAGTGGCGTGATCTCCGCTGACTGCAACCTCTGCCTCCTGGATTTAAGTGATTCTCCTGCCTCAGCCTCCTGGGTAGCTGGGATTACAGGTGCCCACCACCACGCCAAGCTAATTTTTTGTATCTTTAGTAGAGATGGCATTTCAACATATTGGCCAGGATGGTCTTGGACTTCTGACTTCATGATCCACTGGCCTCAGCCTCCCAAAGTGCTGGGATTATAGGCATGAGCCACCACGCCTGACCAGAGATTTTTTAAAACACATATTCCAGGACCCTGCCTTGGTCCTAAAATGACAAAATCTCCAGAGAAAGAGCTGGGAAGCTTTATTTTAGCAAATATTCCAGGGAATTCTCCTGCCTCCAGTCCTGTACCAGCCTTGGACTATGCCAGCATTGAGAATCGTCTGACGTAATCAACGCTGCATTCAGAGACAGGTATCATACGTTTCCTTTTTCCATTTTCTTAATTACATTTTCACAGTGTTATTTATTGTTATTTCTCTTTACCTTCAAAATTATCCTCCACTGCTCCTTTGGAACTAGTGAAGACCTTTGGAGGCCAATATTTTCTTCTCATTTTCCCCCAAAGTGAATCAAGAAGACAACATTTGCATGTTATGTAAATTTCACCTAAATAATTTTTTAAAAAAAGACATTGGCCTTTTTTATTATTTCGTCTGCACACTTGGGTGTTAGGAGAAATCAGTCCTGTGGTCTGGTGACAGGTACATCTTTTTCCATGTATCTTATGGATATAGTAAATGCTGTTTCCATGAGAAACTTAAAGAGATTCTGATTATCTGAACTTCTCTTCCTGTCTTTTTTTTTCACCGTTGGCCTAAATGTAGGCTTCTTACCTCTTCTGTTGCCCCTTTTCCTCATCTACTAGTTTATTTTCAACCACTTGTAAAACCTATAAAACCTTATCCTTTTTTCCCTCTTTTTTTTTTCAATTCTTTCAAGATTCTCAGAGGATTGCCATTCATTTTCCTAAAACCTCTGCTTTATGATTTCCGATTACTTAGATGAAAATGAGTAGCAAGCTATCTTTAGCAAAACAAATGGTTAAGGACCTTCCCAGGGTCACATGTTTAGATAGAACTAAAATTGGAAGTCAGGTCTTCTGGTCTCTTTATTGCCACTCTTTGATTGTTTTCATTCGTGTTATATATTAATGAATCTAGACACAACATTGGATTTTTGACATTCTGTTTCCTCCATTTAAAGCCCTACATTGCCTAGTGCCCATCTTTTCCTTTATATATACATTACATATAGATATACATCCAAAATATATACATTTTGAATCCCTCAGTTAGTTAGATGGTAGACTCTGGGGAAATATCCAATCTACAGATCCTAGCGGAACCCTGCCCATACTCCAAATAGAAGGCAGACAGCAGCAGCCTTGTGGGACGGCCATCAGAATTCCTTACACAGGGGCAAAGAAGAGCCTGTTTTGGCAGGAGTAGGGTGCTAATGCAGCAAACCACTGAATTTTTCAAGAATGCAGACTCTCTTGGCTTCAGTCTCTAGGTAGAGACTGTCCATCTTGTAAGAGACAATGGTAAAGGCAATAACTATAACAGCCAGCGATAGTATATCTACTTTTTCATAATTCCCTAGGGCTCAGTGCAGTGGCTGTGCCCTCAGCTAGCCATATCTGTCCAGAGATCTGACTTTTGCCCTTTTCTAAAAATAAACATCTAGTTGCCTGCAATTTTGAATAGGAAAGAAGATCCGGTGGTCTGCTTTTAATAATTACTTATTTATTTGTTAAATTGACAGGTAATAATTGTATATATTTGTGATGTACTCTGTGATGTTTGGATATGTGTATACATTCTAGAAAAATTAAATCAAGCTATTTAACATATCCATCACCTCACCAACTTAACATTTTTCTGTGTGGTGAGCAGGTATACAATCCCTTTTTGCAACTTTGAAATATACAATACATTCTTATTAACTATTGTACTGTGTAACTATTTTATGCTGTGAAATAGATCACTGAAACGAATTCCTCCTGTTTAACTGAAAGGTACCCTTTGACCATCATCTCCCCGTGTCTTATCCTTCTTGCTGCTCAGCCTTTAGAACTGTTCCTCTACTCTCTGTTTCTATGGGATCCACTTTCGTAGATTCCAGATAAAAGTGAGATTGTATAGTATTTGTCTTTTCATGTTGGCAGGAAAGTAAATTAGTGCAGCTGTTTTGGAAAACAGAATGAAAATTCTTCAAAAAACTAAAAATAGAATTACCATATGATCCAGCAATCCCACTTGTGGGTATATATTCAAAGGCTTTGGAATCAGTATGTTGAAGGGATCTCTGCACTGCCACGTTTATTGCAGCATTATTCACAACAGTCAAGATATGAAAGGAACCCAAGTGTTCATCAATGGATGAATGGATAACAAAAATGTGCTTACATACAATGGAATACGATTCAGTCTTTTTTTAACAAAAGAAAATGCTGTCATTTTTGGAAGTGGGGATGAACCTGGAGGTCTAACTGCTTTTTAAATAGTGTTTCAACAAATCATCTTTTTAAACCTCACCTTTCTCCCTCTCTTTACTCCAGAAGAAGCTGATTTCTCAAATTTCTACAGTGTTGAGGGGTTTTGCAGTATAAATTGGGTTGTTCTGAGTTTCTGCATTGCTAGCTTAGTATTTGGCTTTCTCTGGCCTGCTAAATGGGCTAACACACCTCTTCCTGAAATCCAGCTTTCAGAATACTATTGCTGTTTGCTTCTGTTGTCTTTGTCCTTAGAACTAATGCCTTTAAAAGGAAATGGCTTTATGGTAATATTTATGGAATTTCAGAAAACAGCAGTGATAAATATGTGTGTTAAATCAATCGGCCATCTTCAGCCACCACTTGCTTTTGTTTTTAAGCAAGGTTTTTGGTTTCTTCCATCTCTATGTTCAGCGGAATAACCAGACATACAGAGGGTTGTTTTGTACCCTATCTTGACCAAGGAGTTGAATCAAGATAAGATGATCAAAGCACATTTTCGAAGTGAGTTGAGATTTTTGGATAAAAGTAGAGGTGAGATAAAATACGTTGGAATAAAATTAGGTGGAGGAATCTATTTGATGTAAGCACTCTGTTGTATTCGACTGTCTAGCTCATTCCTAATGAAATCATTGTAGACATTTGTTCCTATGTAGAGGTTGAAGAAAGTATGTTTGTGAATACCTTGTCTTTGTTGTTCAGATAAGGTAACTATAGAAATGGGACATTTATTGCATGATGATAAATAATTCTTTAGAAACTTTGTTTCAGAGTCTCTTGAATGCTACATTCTGCTTAGTTGCTGATAACAACTGCACAAATGATATCACAGTATCATCCATAGCACAGTGTTAAAGGATAATCGAGTCCAATGTTATTATCTTGACCATTTTATCAGAATTTTATAATTTTAAGTTTCTCTCCTAATATATTTAGAACCTCAATATCCTTGTAAATAGATTATTCCCTTACATTTATTTGTTCACTGAAGGTTACATTTATCTTTTGTACTGTTGCTGTTCTTCCCCTGTACATTATTTTACATATTACTCTTGAACTTAGACTTTTTAATCCTTAGAAATTCTATTAGGTATCTGACCCAATGATTTGATTTATAAACAAGCACATTGATATTTCCAACAATTCATCTTTTTATGTAAAATTCATACCCACCTGCCAAAGGCAGAGACAAGAGAAAGATACATGAAATATTTAAACCATTAGGGAAGTTCTTGTGATATATTCCAATGTATTGTGATTATTAGCTTTCATTAAATTTTCCCTAAAATGTTAACATCCATCCACCAAATAATTCTAATAAAAGGATTATTTACTAGCAAATCATATATAGTTTGACACGTCTGTATGTTTAAAGGATAAGAAAAAGCAAAACATCTTTTGCTTTTAATTTAGTTAATTTATTAGTTTTGATGCTGCATTTCATGGAGTCTTAGGTGCTTCAGTGCCCCCATTAGTAGGTGAGCAAGAGACAGAAATGAGTGTGACTCTTAGTTCCCTCTGTCCCCCAGATCTGTTTTTCCCTGAGTATCCCTGACACTAATTAAATTCAATATTTCATTTTTATATAAAATTGTATTTGTAAAAAAAAAAAAAAAACAGATCCTGTTCTAAGATAGATTTTTAAAATAATGACATACTTTATTTATACATCTAAGACTTTTTTTCTGATATAGCCAGATAATTGACAGGGAAGTTAATTGGGAGATATGAATTATTTAGGTTTTGGGCCAATCTGTGATAATACTCATAGATCTGAAGCTTATGATAAAATAGAGAAGCCCAGCTCTTTGCAGATAGGCAGACTTGTCCTGAAATATCCAAATGAATTCACAAAGTCTGAGCTTCTTATCACTATTTGGCTATCAAGTTATACTGGCTGTGTAAAATCTCTTTGAATAAGTAAGAATGGTTCTGGCCACCTCTTCACCTCCAACCTGAGTTTCTCAGCAGTTCCTGGTTAGATATTCTACTCCACATGGTTTCCTTCATTAGTACCCAGTGATTCTATGGTGAAGAATAAATAGCATGCTGATTATAGAATATGATAGTAGAACTCTTGGCATGCATCATTTTCACCATGTTCTTTAGAAAGTGTCATAATTTTTAGTTTTTAGAATATAGACATACTACTTTGCAGCATATATAAATCATAATATTCCAAGACATCCCCATAAGACATTTTATTTATTTTCTTTATTGTACAGCATTTTCTTTCCTGACAGCTACAGACAAACTGGAGGCCTTTTCTTATCCTGTAATGAAACATTGAATTATACCCATTCACTTTAGCAGAACTAATGCTTACCCACTGGCTGAATAAATCAAACTGTTTATATTTTCTTTAGCTTGAAAAGGAAATGATAATTAATGAACTTGAGAATACCGTTTTAAATGTATGTAGTTATTATAGTATACCAGTGCTGCAGGGCTACTAGCTGACAAGGGTAAGGGTATGGGCAATTTTATTTCTTTATAAATAAAATTTAGAATTGAACATCTAAATCTGGATAAAATATTAAGAGTTTATTAAGTGTTATGTTTTAGGAGTTATACTTGGATACAACAGTATTAAATAATATGCAATAGAATGAGAGACTTACTGTTTAGCTCTTAAGTGTTGTAAGCCTATTAAGTTCCTTCCAAATAATAAAGACAAATGCATATCATGATAAAAATGGGTAGATATGAGTTGTTTGCAGAGAGAGAGCTGGGTCAAGATACTGAATTATTCACGGCAGAAGTAGCGCTTGAAATATTTGAAAGGTGTACAGGAATAAGAGAAATCAAAGATGGAGAGTATACTTTGGAGGTAGGAATGACAAAGCAAAATTTGTTATGGGAATGTGTATGGTACGTTCTGAACACAGTGAAGCCTGCTTGATTAGATGAAAGGACATCAAATAGAGTAAAATATGTTTGCAAAGAAATGTTGAGATTAAATTACAGGGGTTAGGATTCCAGTTAACATACACATGCTTTATGATGGTAGGCAGTTATTAAGTTTTTGTTTTGGTTTGTTTTGTTTTGGTTGGGCTGGTGTTATCATGATACTGATATTAGGTAACGTCAGTGTTTGGGAACAGGCTCCTCAGAGTGTCCACGGGAAATAAGAGGTCACAGAGACCTGTTAGTGGACTTTTACAGAAGTACAGACAGAGGACAGTGAGTTTGAACTAGAGAGAAGACACTGGGAATGTAAAGGAGAGAAACAGATTTAAGGTGAATAATGAAAATAATTTGATGGATTTTTTTTAAAGAAGAGGATAGATGGGGGAAGGAACAAAAATACTGGCTTTCCGTTTTCATGAGATGTATTTATCAATTATTCATTGAACTAATATGTCACTAGGGCTGATCAAATTCATTGACAATATTTTTTGAAGAAAAGCATTTAACAGTGTTTAAAATCTGTCATGTATTAGGTTTTGATCATATCAGGTTACTCCGTAAATATTTGTCTTTATCTGTTGCTTATTGTATTCACATAGTAGACTATTAGTGCTTTCGATTTAATAGTTACACTATCAAAACTCATGGTATGAAGCACGTTGCAGTTCTACTGAGGCCTGCGTTCAGTCTCACCTTCCAGAGTCTATTTGAAAGCTGTGATTGGCCCAGTGGACAGGCCAGTATCTGCCTCTTTGGTGGCCATTTTTGGTTCAATACATGGAGCATCATAACTTCCAAGATGTTATTTTTAAAATTAAAAAAAAAATTTCTTTGTGGGGAAAAAAATTGGCTTTATAAAAGATACTGATGTTTACCTTGGGTTTGTTGAATCTTAAGGGGTCATTTAGCCTTGGCAGATATACTTTAATTGTACCTCTTAAATTGTGTGTTAGAGAAGGACTGTGAGCATTAATATTAATACCTCAGGATACACCCCTTAAGGAGCTCAAGGATCTTTTCTAAGGGTGATCTGTTACCTGGAGCCTTCCTTTAGGTAGTTCTTTGTCCTATGTCAGCTGTGGTTTTAATTGCCATACAGTTTGTTGACTTACATAAGGTAATGTTTCTGTCATTCAACTGTGTTCAGATATTTATTTGGTATCTATTTTATACAAAATACTGTTGTAGACACTTTGGAACAGGAAAAAAATTGAAGAAATGAGCCGTTGACTGTACCTTCAAGGAAATTATACCTTGTAGTATCCAGAAATCTACTACTCTATTTATTATTTCTGATTCGAAATAACTACATTTTGAACATTGTGGGTGTTCATGATATAATAGAGAATAGGGTATCTTGTTGATTAAGATGAATCTGAGTCAGATGAAATTTGATACATTATTATCCAAGAAAGAAACTATTACCTACCACTGGAAAACCAATGTGTCTGCCCAATTTCCAATCAGCCTGAGGCCAGTTTCATTTTGCATGGGTGATACAGGTGATAGAGGTGGATCGTCCCGCAGCTTCATGTATATTCATACTTATCTGATATTGTCAACACCTCTTAGTTTGGTTTGAAATCTCACTGGGAAATGTACTTCTTCCTTTGATAGGTTTATCAGGTGATATAGTCCAACCAGTCCTGAAACAATACATGAAAAAAAATGTTAACAGTTACCACATCCCTGACCTTGAGGTATATATTGTCTGTTTCATAATAACAACAGGCAAAATTGCAGAACATATTAATAAAGGGATGATTTGTGGGTTCTTAGATGAAGTATCTGTAAACACTACAGCCCTACATGTGTTTACTAAATACAAGCCATGTAAGGATAACCTTCCTTTGACAGGGAGATGTGATAGGTATTGGGGCTCCAGCAAAGACTTTACACATTTTTAATGTCTTTCTGGGTAGCTGTAGGTGCATTTTGGAGATTAGCAACTGAATATATTATTTCACCCAAAAGTAGGTAGTAAATTAATTCCAGAGGGAAATTTACAATAGTCATTTTCAGAGAGTAACCAGACAGGTGGGTACTCAAAATAGTAAGATTTAAGGAATTAGAGATGTTTTGATTAGAAAAAGATAGTGAAAGGAGAATAGCTGTCTTCAAATAATTGAAGAACTCTTTTGTGAAAGAAAAAAAGGGACGTATTCCAAAAGTGTATGTACGACCACAAGGAAATATTTAGGCTCAATAGAAGGCAAAACTTTTGAATAGCTGGAGCCCTCCAACAAATTCTATCATTTGAAGCACTCTGAGCTCTCTCAAAGGCTAGTGAGTTCTCTCTCACTGGGTCGTGTGTTGTGAGGATTTAGCAAAAATGCTGTAACTAGAAATTAAAACGTGAGGCTGAAGTTCAAGGTTTTTTCTTACCCTGACACTATCACTTTCATAATTTTCTAGACATGCATCTGTTGGATGTAGGTTGGCTCCATCATCAAGGATATTCTTCATTCCTTGAATTCTACTTGTCTAGTTTTTCTTTGGTCCATTTTATACAAGAAACTGGTTTGAAAAATCAGAGGGAACTTTGGGCTTTTAGATGATCAGAATGGAAATGATAATCAGTTCCATATCCCTTATTCATCATTTCTTGATGGAAAAAATTTGCAGTTTACCTAGTGTCTGGCTAAGTTGGGGATTTATGTAGAAAGAACCTGGTTATGATTTACCAAAGATGAGAATAGTTCTTCCATGTTAAAAAAATAATAATCCAGGTTCCTAGCCAGGCACAGTATCTCATGCCTGTAATCCCAGCACTTTGGGAAGCTGTGGTGGGTGGATCACCTGAGGTTGGGAGTTTGAGACTAGCTGGCCAACATGGCAAAACCCCATCTCTAATAAATACACAAAACTTAGCCAGGCATGATGGTGCATGCCTGTAGTCCCAGCTACTTGGGAAGCAAAGGGACCAGAATCGCTTGAACCTCAGAGGTGGAGGCGGAGGTTGCAGTGAGCCAAGATTATGCCATTGTACTCCAACCTAGGTAACAGAGCGAGACTCTCTTTCAAAAAGAAAAAAAAAAGAAGAAATAACATGGGTTCTAGATACCTTTTCCCTCACTTCAGAGGCCTCTTTGGCATAAGCTTTGCAAAACAACCTTAGGTTCTCTTATATTTGCCTTTGTTCCTAGAGGCCGTAAAGGCAGCCAGGCCTTGGTGCATCTGGTGGAGCACAAGCTTTTGTGAAACAGGGATTGCTTTATGGTGCCTGGACATCCATTTTGGATTTCTGCTATGTACTTTGAGTCTGCCTACCCACTGTAGACTTCCTGGAGGTCTAGATCTTCTGACTCTCAATTAGTGATAATGATTCTGGGAAAGTTTTCTCCAAAGACTAAACTGGAAGTTGTGTTTTCTGAGATTGCTGCTAGAAAATTAGTTCTATTCTACAAAGACATTCCTCATGTGAGTTCATTCCTCTAGAGAGGTCAACTCTAGTATGATTTTTTAAAGCATCAAATTTACTAACATTTTACTTCTTAAAAATGCAATGTTTATATTGAAGGTAGAGTTAGGCAGGTCTTTGGAATATCCCTGGCTTGTTAAGAATTTCTCCGTAGCAAATGTTACTCAACAGTATAAAACAGATTTTAGCCCTTGCTTACTGGCAGAGCAATTGGACTTGGAATTTGCTTCTTTATTCAACCTTCATATGACTTGACTTATTAACTGCAAAACTAATATATGACTTGTTTCATATCTGGTGATTTTGATTAGACAATTTTTAAATTTATGAACTTTCATAGGATAATTTCAATCCATTAAACTCTTCAATATGCAGAATTTCAATACATTAAACTCTGCAATATGCATTAATATCCTGCTCAATGCAACTGTACACAGTATACATGTTTACTAGTGGTTAAAAGACCTCGTAGGTAATTGACTCACCAATAAGTTGTAGTTTTATATCTTTTAAATTCATCTTGTCTTTTTAATTAGATTTACTTATGAATATTGTATATGTTTTAAAATACAAAATTTAATTATGAAGAATGGGTTTCTTTTGTTTTTCTTTTATTTCCCCAATGCCCTACCCCACTCCCCTTTGCCCCACCCCATTATCCCAGCCCTTGGTAACCACCATTCTATTCTATACTTCTACACCTTTTTTAGATTCCACGTGTAAGTGAGATCATGCCGAAGAATCCATTTCTTAACTGATTTGAACCCATGGTCCTTGAAGTGTGATGTGAGGTCTAGCGCTAGTCTGTCAGCTATTTGTGACTAGTCTTCAACAAGCTATTTGTGACTAGTCTTCAATGAGATTGAGTACAATAATTGTCAGCATTTGGAAACTTTTCTGGTAATTTTACATTTCCACAACAATGGCATAGAATTTTACAAAGATGAATCAGTTCACAATGGACTGGAAGTTTGTTTTAACTACTTTTCATCCCAGATAGTTTGGGAAGCCTTGTTTTACCTTTCAGTTGGTAGTACCCAAAAAGAGGACAGAGGCCGACAACGACGAAAATACAAGCAGATGTTTGCAAAGGCAGTGTATACAGGCAAGTGCAGCTTACTGCTATACAAGGCTCCTAATCGAAATATGGAAATCCAGAGATTTGTCGATCTTGGATAGGTCACCTTATCTCAGAATCCCTCTCTCCTCACTCAGTCTTCCTGCCCCAAATCCCCACCACTAATTTTTTAGACAAAAACAGTTGTGTCTGGAAGGTACTGTTTAAAATGCATGCGGTCAGCAATTGCCCATTGAGCCTCTCTTACACATTCAGATTCTTTGATGAGGTTGGCTTACAAAGCTCAGGACCCGAGGTACATTCTGATCCAAGGTATTCCTGTGGGGACGAGCCTCATCCATCTGGGGCTGAGTGGAGGAAGTCTTTTTGCTGCACACCCAGACTGCAGAACCTGAGCCCTAAGGGCAGTGGGGACCTGCCCTTCCTCCCCACACTCTACCTCCAGGGCCCTCCCTTTCTCTAAAAAAAACAATGCTTTATTATAGTCATATAGGATGGAAAAGGAAAATCATGAAAGGAAAAAGACAAAACAGAAAGAAGGAAAAGGGGAGCAGAGGAGAAAGCTAACTGTGATGGAGAAGAGGGAACCAGTGAACTTGGGATTTGCGAGCATGTGTAATTATAGTTTAAAACCTTTAAGGTTTTGTCTTTTAACTTTGGCTACCTCTCAGTCACCTATGCTGAAATACTTGTGTGTGAGAGATTTTTTCCCTTTTATTGTGTTTTCTTAATGCTAGATTAATGAAATCTGTTTCACTGTTTCACCTTGAATTTCTGGTGTAAGTGAGCCAGTTATTGAAGTAAGCTTGATGTGTGTACACTATAAACTACTCAATTTACAGTATTAAAATAATCCCCAATATTAAGTGTACATAAAGTGTTATTTACATTTTATGCAACTGCTAGTTTATGAGTATTCAAGACTTTGTACATTTTAACCAGGCCTATTTTTAATTGCATATTAAAAAACTAGATCCTCAAACTTTTCATTGCATACATTGAGTTACAAACTTGATAAACCACCCCACCTTCCTACTTGCACTTTTACCAGCACACATTGTGTTTCATGCCATGGGTATGAAAGGCACCTGTTGATACTCCGACAAAAGAAACTTTGAACGTGTCTACTGTAATAGTGTGCATCGATCCTGTTGATCCCTGTGATCTTTGAGTTGAAGTTTGTGTGTTTTACTAGTCATTAGTTTATTTTGTCTGTACATATATCATTTTAGGTTAGCTCTCTGAGTCAGTATTTCTGGAATATATATTTGATTAGCTCTGACTGGAGATTTCTGCTTGTGGATATCTTGGACAATTACAGTTGTCATTTCTCGGTTTATAGGAGTTTTGTTTTTTGTGTTAACATCACCACTACCACCCTTATCACACTGGTATTTACTGAGCAACTTCTGTGTAAGTTGGGTAGACATTTTCTCATATGTCATAGATCCATGGGTTTGATATAAAAAAGGGGCAGGCAGGCAGAGGGAGCTAATATTTATTGTATACTTAATGTGAACCCACCACGTTACAGGCTATCAAATTGAACCTTCCTAACAACACTGTGAGGCTGGGATTTGTATCTATCTTCATTTTTTAAATAAGAAAATTGAATCTCATAGAGTTTAAGCTACTAGCCCCAGTCACACAGTGAGGCTGAAATTCAAATATATATCTATGGGTTTCTGGAATTACTATTCTTTACATGGTCCCACAGCCTGTATGCTTAAGCATACTTAAAATGTTTCTGTGCTTCATTTGCCTGTATTAATGCTTTATGTGGTTTTAGTTCTTTAAATTTTTTGAGTAATTATGACAGCTTGATCACATCTCCAGATAACATTGCATAGGAAGTATTTAAAGATCAATAATAAATATAAAATAAAATTTAAGGAAGTCCCATGAGGTAGTAGAAACCATTCCAAAATGAAAACAGAAGAGGTCTGTGTCTTAGGTTCAGGTCTGCACTAAGCTGTAACTGTAAAATTTGAATATTTTATTTATATATAAAATGAGAAAGCAGAGATACATAATTTATAAGGTTGAGCTTTAAAATTATATGTCTCTATGGTCTGAAAAACATTCTTGAACTATTTTAATTTTTCCTATTATCAGAAAACATTTTTAAAAGAAATTCTGTTTTCTCTGCCTTTGTGTTTGAATTAAGAAGATGAAAATTAATTTGGCCTGATTATAGAACTTTATTAGGTTGGAGAAAAGTAACTGTGAAAACAGCAATTACTTTTGTACCAACCTGAGAATATCAAGTGACCGCCAAACACTACAAGCAATAATAATTTGCCTACTTTTAAAATCATGCATTATCTTTAACTGTGCAACTCTACAAAATTGTTGAGTCATCATTCCCATTTCACAGATAAATAAATTGAGGCTCAAACAAGTTAAAATGTTTGGGGTCAGAAGAGCTACTACAGGTGGGACTTTAGTCTACACCCAGCTTTCCTTGCATTCCAAGCCCATTGTCCTTACATCATTCCAAAGGCAAGTTCCAGTCCAGAAGTCTTTGAGCGTCCCAAGTAGGGAGGGCATGTGACTCAAGGGACTGGTTGCCTCTTCTCTGATGAAAGCTGTGTTCTTGCTCTCCAGCTCAGGATTAGACACTATCAGAGATGATACACAGAGGGAACAAGACAAGCTCTTCCTCATTTCCCTAGAAAAAAAGACATGGGACCCTTTGGTGGAATGAAAGAACGCAACCCAATGGCTTAAATCCTATTTTATGTTACAAATGTAGGTAGCATTACTGAAAAGAGATGGATTTAGAATAAATGCATCAAGGTTTTACTTTCAAAGATAAGTAGCAATTTGAATGAGTTTGCTAAGAGGGATTTTAGGATGAACACATAAATACGGGTCAGTAGTTATTTGGATGAGATTGCAGATTGTATAGATCCTTAACAAGTTATCAATTTACACTTGGTGTATTTGTATGATGTTTGCCAGAGAGGGGGAGCAGAGTTAGCATATCTCCTTGATGGAAACCAATCTTCCTCCTCAATGAATAATAACAACTATATTACAGATAGGCTATTCTCTGCCAGCTGCGGTGTTAGGTACTTTGCACTTATTACTTCTTTTGATTCTCATGACAGCCGTACTAGGGAAGAACACTATTGTCTTTGTTTTACAGATGAGGAGGCAGAGGCTCCAAGAAATTAAACGCATTGTCGAAAGTCACATGGAGGCAAAACCACAATTTAGACTGCTCTGCCCAGAGCCTAGATTTCTCCTTCTCTCTCTCTCTCTTTTTAACTTTTTATTTGGAAATAATTTTAAATTTACAAAAAGTTGCAAAAAAAAAAAAGTACAAAGAATGATATATGCTTTACACAGATTTCCCTGTTAACATTTTGCCCTATCTCTGACCCCACACCTTTCTGTTACACCGCAGCCTCACAAAGAGACCATCATTTATTTTTAGTGCCCTGGATTCAGTTGATCTCATGATCGGCCCGGTGTGGCTCACCTTGTCCAATGCTCTAGTGAAATTCTAAACTTCAGATATCTTTGAAATAGAAAAATTGGTGTCACACTGTAGTTATATGAAGACTATACATGAGACTAATGCCTAAATCTAACTAGGGTGGAGAAATGACCACGTTTTACAAATTGTTCCTCTAAAATGTTTTGGGGTTTGCTGATTATTTTCCAAAGAATATTGACAGAGGCCTGGCAGTAATAAATAATATATCTTGTGTTATTTTCCTTGCAGAGATTTCCTTTTTGAGTGGCATTTTTTTCTTTTTAGGTTTATTTATCCAATTGTTTCGCTCAAAATTAAATGCAAGTCACAGTTCTTTGGACTATCAAAGGATATGCCCAGAAGAGGGCAGACTTGCATGCTGTAACCGTTTCCTGCGTAATTGAGCGATCTGCATGCTGGTGTTGTAGAATGGCAATGAAGAGAGATTTAATAATAAATAAAATGAAAGGCTCATTCTTATTTGGTACAGGATTTCTAATAAGATAGCAGAGTCAAAAAGGCTTAAAAGAACAATGTACTCTATTTAGTGTATTCTAAATGCAAAGGAAAAAATATTTGTTTGATTCTGTTTTTTCTTTCTGAGGCAGTATTCGTTTCCTCAGTATTTCTGAGGGCTTTTTATTTTTTATTTTTTTTTCCCATGCTAGGTTTTTTTTTTTTTTTTCTCAGTTATCCAGAGAATTTTCAGTGGTGAATGCTTTTGAATGTCTTATAAAGGTACAAAGTTTATCTACAGTTTACAGTATTATTTAGTTTTCTCACCTGTGAAAGGAGGAATGGTGAAAATCCCTTATTTATGCCCCACTTCCTAAATGTGCCCTGTGGGAACAGAGTTATATACAATTGACCCCCATTTCCTCCTCCTGCCTCTTGCCTGCAACTGGCATCCTCTGGCCCTTCAAGTGGCACCATCTAGTGGATGTTTCTGTAAACTCCAAGAGTCCATTTTTTTTCTAGTATCTTTCATCCCACCTCAGTTATACACAGGCATAAAGTTGTCTAAGGAAACTTCTTTCTTTTGAATATTGGCATAACCATTTTCCTTACCTTAATCTAACATTCCTCACCTTGATCTATCTTGCCTCATTATACTAGAGAAGTTTCACAGTCTTTTCAGGGGTAGCGGTCTAAAATTTATACAATTGAGGGACTCTAGTTGAAAAAAAATACAAAATCATGAATAAACTTTAGATACCGGGATTTGGAGGAGGGCTGTGCAGATGAAGAGCCCTGAACTTTAAAGTCTCTTAGCTTTTTCTCTCATCCCCTCCCCACACTCATCTTTGTTGAGTTTTCTTTCCTGTTACGGGATCTAAGCCACAAAAGAGCCACTCTTCTTACCCTGTTTGCTAAGTCTTAATGTGAAGGTAGTTTCCATCATTTTGCAATGAAATTAGACATAGAAAATAATGCCACTGACCTCTAGATGTCTTTTCATAACTTCTTCCCTCCCTCCTCATTAAATCTTATTCCCAATCAAAAACACATCCATGATAGGTATACAGAGGTTTCTAATTCAATTGGTTGTCATTTCTACTTAATTGTCAGCATCACAATAGTGTTTGGTATTACTTTGCTTTAAAAATCAATTTTTGTTTCAAATGTAAGCCAGTTCACTTATATTCTAAGTTAGGGTTTTCTGGCCTGGCTAGAAAAACTAACAGCCACATATAGCATTTTTATAAAAGAAACTACTATCAGTGTTCCAAATAACAAGTTTAGAAATGAAATTTGAGAAAACAACCTGCTCATAGGATGGGGCCAGTCTGCATGACCTGGAAGACAGTCCGTCATTTCACTTAGCATTCAGCATGTAACGTCTACCATCTTCAGGCTTATGTCTTCGCTCATGATTTCTTGCCATATCTGCACATACCCCTTATTATTTGATGTTTCTCTAAATTTTCTCACTTTTAAAATCATATGTATTTACTTAATGGTATATTGCTATGCCTTAAAAGGAACGTTAGTATCATTTGTTATAATAACCGCAGAAATAAATAACAATGATGTGAAAATGAAATTAAATACTAAGAAGAAACTGAAGCCTGCCAAGGGCCCTGCTCTCTCTATTAAAAAGGAAGATTAGAACATGCTGGAGAGGCTTAAAGTAAAAGAAAGAAACAAAGACTGTATTCTAAATCTAATCAGAAGACTGGAAAGACAATTAAGAGAGGGCTACATTTCTTTCTAAGTAATTCTGTGGTGATGTCCCATCCTGGTTCTATCTGAAATAGTCTTTGAGAAACACTGATGAAGAAATTTTTTGTTTTTACTCTTGTAGGCATTACATATGCCTTCTGAGATTCATTCTATTAACCTTTTATAGGATGGGATTAATCATGATGTGTCGAGGCAGACATGTTTTTTAAACTCTGTGTTAATCAGATTTGATTGGTATGACACCAACTTCCCATGGCTATTTTAAGTGTTAAATGAGAAAACATATGTAAAATGCCTAGAACAGTGGTTATCCCTCAAAAATGGCAGTGCCCTCAAATCTGCTCCCTTCTCCCTACCAAGGAGGAGCTGAGAAGTAAGGAAGGAGGGGAGAGCCAGCTCACTGCCATCTATTTCATGTGTAAAGCAAAAGAGCCCTTTGTTTTTATAGATATGTAATAATATGAATAAACAGATACACTGTGGAGCTTGATTTGTAGAACAGAATTAGGATCATCGTTTTATGATTTTTTTTCACAGTTTCAGAAAATGGAGTATCAGAAAGAGTGATGAAGATGTATTTGGATTGACATTCTAATTAAAGATATTTCTCAGTGTAACATTTATACATATGAGTAGATTCACAATTTGGAAAATTTTAAGACGCTTTCCCGTATGTGTGTGTGTGCTTGTGTGTGTTGGAGGGATTTGTAGCTGTCAGAAAATTTTATTATCCAACATTTTTGGAGAGTGAACTGAAATGTAAGAACAGCAAGTGATCTGTTCACATTATGTGCTTAAATTATGACTAAAATCACAGGTATAAAATCATAGTATGCACTTTTTGCATAAGGACAAAGCGTTTGTTCTTCAAATGAGATGGAGGTGTCTCCTAAGAGATTGCCATAGCTTTAAATGGCACTTGCCAATTTTTTTTTTTTAGGTATTATCTAGAACACCTTAGGGCACAATGTGTAGTAATGTAGTTACTCAAGGCTGTTAGATTCATTGCCAAATAGTGCTCAGAATTCAGAGATCAGATAAATTAGATTTTAATTGGGTTTTAAAGCTAAGCTGAATAGGTAGATAAGGTAGAATTGGTCAGAAACATACTAATGTAATAAAACCTTCTGTTCTCTAAGGCTCCTGAATTAAAGACAAGGCAGCTATCAGTGACAGACGATGCCATGGAGCAGTCGTGGAAGATCAATATTAATAGGTGGAATGTGCTGGTCTCCAACATAATCATATTACCTGGAACCATGGAAAAACAGAGACCTGACCTGAACTCTCAGTTATATTATAGAATTTTGAACACAAAATGAAATGGAGTTTTATCAGCCTAGTAGGACTCTCAAACACAGTTTATTATTGTTTTGTTAGCAATTTTAAAAAAAAATTCAAGACACAGCACCAAGTTGTTTATGTCTGAGTGAGTTGAGTGCTTGATTGTGTAGACACGGGTAGCTGAAGTAGCTTGTAGCGTCTGACTCCAAACTGAGACTTGTAATGTTTTAGACTTAACTTTCTGTGTAATTCTGTTCTTTTCCATACCTCTGTCCATTACTACAGTATCTACCTATGGGTTTACATTGGAATAAATATATTCAAATGACTGTTATCTTAAAATGTTTATAAAATACATACACTGAACTCATTTTATTTTCTGTAGTCTTAAAATGAGTTTTTTCTTTAATATTTATAGATATTTTCTTAAGACAGCTATAGAAATCTTTTGTTACTTTATCTCCCAAAATACTGCTTTCTTTGAGAATTTTTAAATTATTGTTGTTTTCCTTGTTTTTAATATGCTAATTTTTTTTATTTTACTATTAGCCATTTGTCAATAAACTCAATTAGAAAACTGTTAGAACTAAAAGTTTAGCAATAAGTCTAGATACAGGTAGACATCAATGAATAATCTTACATGTTAGCCATGATCAATTATAAAATATAGTGAAAGAAAATTCCTACTCACAGAATTACAAAGCCATGATTATCTTAAAAACTCATGGACCTGTCCGGGCACGGTGGCTCACACCTGTAATCCCAGCACTTTGGGAGGCTAAGGCAGGTGGATCACTTGAGGTCAGGAGTTTGAGACCAGCCCGACCAACATGGCAAAACTCCGTCTCTACTAAAGTACAAAATTAGCAGGGCATGATGGCACATGCCTGTAATCCCAGTTACTTGGGAGGCTGAGGCAGGAGAATCGCTTGAACATAGGAGGCAGAGATTGCAGAGGTTGTGGTGAGCTGAGATGGTACCACTGTACTCCCGCCTGGGCAACAAGAGCAAAACTCCATCTCAAAACACACACACACACACACACACACACACACACACACACACACGCACACACGGACCCTACTAATTTGTCTAAAATATTTTTGAGGGAAGTCAATATTGAATCTTTTGTTTTCTTTTTATAAATTAGATAGCGTTGGAACATACTTTGTATTGTTTCAGTATTTAGGAGCAGGGTCTTATAAAATCTAAGAACAAATTTATATGCAAAGAAAATGAAGAAAATGAAAAGACAACCTTTTCAAGAAATCGCCTATAAATTTTCTGATGGGAAGATGTTGTTTTGTTGTGTTCTTAAAGATAATTGCAAAATGCTTATTATAAATGTGAGATTGCAGATAAATACCCATTTGATCTTTGGCCTTAATTTTTGCTTGGGAATACCCATTGCTGCTTTATAAATCTTTCACCCCATCCTCACTTCTTCTATCCCTGTTCTTCCTTTGCCTAGCAACCTGAAAAAAGCAAGCTTTCTAGCAGGCAGCAGATGAAGGTTGCCATGAAAACTGTGCACCAGTCAGGACCCAGGCATCCATGTGTGTGTGGGGGGGGGGCTGTCAGCAACCTCTCTCTCTCTCTCTCTCTCTCTCTCTCTCTCTCTCTGATGTTGTGCCTTTTTCCTCTGGCACATTTTTGTTGCTGTGCTCAAGTGGTCTATAGTGCAAATTGGCCTGCAGAACGTCATAGCTTAGCCTAGCCTACCTTAAATATGTTTGGCACACTTATATTAGCCTACAGTTGGGCAAAATCATCTAATACAGAGCCTATTTTATAATCAACAGTTAAATATCTCATGTAATTTACTGAGTATTGCATGAATAAAGAAACAGAATGGTCGTACGGCTACTCAAAAAGCCATTTCTTCTGAATGCATATTGCTTTCTCACCGTGAAAAGTTAAAAAATCCTAAGTTGAACCATTGTAAGTCAAGGACCATGTATACATGCTTTATCCCATAGGAGTGATCTTTATAGCATGAATTTCAGAAGCCACAGCAAGCCTCCTGAGGGACTGGCAGTCTTGAGCTTCTGCATTTCTAATCAGCTGTGTGGCTGCCAGGTCCACCTTACATGGATTGTGCAGATCCCAGCGTTGCGCTCATGATTGATATTATTCCCATGTTCTTTTGCACCATGGGAACTTTGCTTCAACTTTGCTAACCTGTTTCTCCACAACAGCCTTTATTTCCCCATAGCCTATATTTGAATGTTGACCTTTCAATGTGGTCTTCTGCTAATTTATTTTGACTGGCCTGTTCTTAAGTCTACTATTTCAGAACAGGTTGCCTCAGTCTGGAATCTGGCCACTCCATGTCTTATTCCTGTACTATACCAGTTTTGCAGAGTACTCCAGCAGCAATCATTTTGGTGTTTCGGGCAGAATTGCATTCTGAGACCTTGTCATGGGACATTTAGACTGTTACTTCATGATAAACCTGAAGCATTAATCTCACTAGTAATATTGCTCCACAAGTAGTAGGAATCCCCACTGAGTTAGATTTCTATAGGTAGACTAGCAGTGAGTGCTGGATGATATCTATCTGTAAACCACACGAGTGTAGAACAAAGACAGAAAACTACCTTTTTCTTTTTTTTGAAATGGAGTCTTACTGTGTTGCCCAGGCTGGAGTGCAGTGACGAGATCTCGGCTCACTGCAACCTCCACTTCCCAGGTTCAAACAATTTGCCTGTGTCAGCCTCTTAAGTAGCTGAGATTGCAGGCATCCACCACCATGCCTGGCTCATTTTTGTATTTGCAGTAGAGATGGGGTATCCCCATGTCGGCCAGGCTGGTTTTGAAATGACCTCAAGTGATCTGCTCACCTCAGTCTCCCCAAGTGCTGGAATTACAGGCGTGAGCCACTGCACGCAGCCCAGATAACTACTTTTTAAAAGATCTGTAGAAATTCTTAGAGATCCTGCAATCCAACTTCTCATATTGTAAATAATAATAATAACAACAACATCATGTTGGCATAAGAGCCAAGCATAAGTTGTTTATGGCATAAGCTCCAGGCATAAGTGCTTTATATCAACTGGCTCATTCAATCACCCCAACAGGACAGGGAGGGACCATTATTAATCAAATCTTACAGTTGAGGGCATTGAGCATTAGAGAGGGTCACTATCTTGCCCAGGACCTTGCAGCCAGAAAGTGCCTACACCAGGAATCAGGTCCATGCAGACTGACTCTAGATGGCTGGACAGATCAGGAAGTTGAGAACCAGGAAGGCAGTGGCTTGCTCAAAACCACACATTTGGCATATGGCAGAGATGATCAAGTTGCCAAGACCATGGTTCCCAATCCAATATATCGCTGCCCATCATGCATCTCTCGGTGATATTCTAGATTCTATTTTGATAAGAGGTTATTCTCAGTCATCATGTATAGGAGACACAAAACAAAAGGGAAAACATTATTATAATAGGTAGTATTGAAATCGGCAAAAATAAAACATAGTGAGCCCCGAATCCCAAAAGTCTGATTCTGCCAGGCCAGGTACTCTGATGGTAGGAACAGTGTGTGAAATGAGTGGGTCTTGCCAATCATATTCTAATAATGTCTACCATTGATTGTTCGTATACACTAAGGGACAAGTTACCGACCCAAGAGGCACAGTTGCTATATCCCCAGTAAGTGGTGGAGTTGGGATTAATTAGGACCCCTATCTGTCTGGCAACACATCTCTTTTGTGTTCCACAAAAATTTTCCTGCATCCTATCTTTGTATGCAGGAAGATTATATGAGATGCAATGTAGAGAAGAAAAACCCTACATGGACACATTGACACATTGAGAACGAGAAGTTCCATTTACGAATGTTAGTCTTCACTGAGTTCTAATTTAAGAGAAGTCAACCGGGTGTGGTGGCTCACACCTGTAATCCCAGCACTTTGAGAGGTCAAGGTGGGCGAATCACCTGATATCAGGAGTTTGAGACCAGCCTGACCAATGTGGTAAAACCACATCTCTACGAAAAATGGAAAAATTAGCTGAGCATGGTGGCACATGCCTGTAATCCCAGCTACTTGGTAGGCTGACACAGGAGAATTGCTTGAACCTAGGAGGCAGAGGTTGCAGTGATCCGAGATCGCGCCATTGTACTCCAGCCTGAGCGACAAGAGCAAAACTTCATCGCTGGGGTAAAAAAAGAGGGGGTGCGGGAGGAAGGGGTCATTCAGAACACGTAGTTCATAAAACAACTTTGCAGAAGAGGAAGTTAAAGAGAAAGAGCAAGAATTTTCTACAAACTCACCCTGGAAGAGAGGAATCAGTTAAGAATTGCATTCAGTTACTAATGGAGACCCAAATAGCAATGGCTTCAAAAAGGTGAGTGTTTGTATCTAGATTAAAAAAAAGAAGAAGAAGTCCAGACACAGACATGGTCCTGGTGACTTTGGGATATCATCAATATCCCAGGTTCCTTCCATATTTCAGCCCTGACATTAATAGTGCTGACTCCATTCTCAAGATTGTCTCATAGACCTAGGTTCAGCCTTCTTATCCCCATTCCAGACAGGAAAAGCAAGAGAACACTTGCCAGCTCAGCCCTTGCCCTTTAAAGTTTTCCCAAAGTACCATGTAACTCCCTCTCAGCTCATTGCCAGTCCTTTGCCATAAAGAAAGCTGGAAATATAGAGAGGTGTAGTATTTTTATGTGAGCACATTGTTACCTTCAAAAATATAAAGGGTTTATAAACGAAAGAGTGCCTGAAAATGAATCTTGTTTAAGCAAATGATAGCCTTTGCCACAGGCATGGAAACATCCTAAAAAGTGTTCAAAAATTAACAGTAAGCAAACCTGATAATTCTGCCATAATTAATCTATAACATGCTTAAAAATATGCAATAAAATATATAATCATAATGTACTAGTTCTAGTATAACTCATGTATATATAATATATTCAAGGATTGGAGATTCTTGAGAATGAGTTCACCCATTAATTAATATGCCAATTTTTCTTCCCTTGTGTCTGTTTCTAAATAAGAATTCAGCAGCCTGAAATTGCCTAAAATAACAGAAACAAGTAACTTACCAGGAAATCAACAAAGGAGGATTTTGAAATAATCTCATGCACAGTCATTATTTATTGAAAGCCTGTTAGGTGCCAGGCATTGGGCTAGGTATGTCAGGATGGAAGGTTGGGACCTAGGCTAGCACAGACCTTAAAACCTTCACAATCTAATCATGTAATTAAAAAATTTTACCCTAACATCTGGAAGCAACCCACTAGATGTAGCCAAAGTTTTTGGATGAAAATGTTTTGTTTCCTTTAAGTTGTAAAAATAAGGAAACATGTGCTTTATTCATTCAGTAAACGAGTCATATATGTACCCAACTTTAAAGTGATGACTCAGATATTCCAAAAAAGAGTTTAGACTTCCAGGAGTTTACTCAAACACAATGTCTGTCCTTTCACTTATACCTCAGTAGCTGTCAAATGGTCACATAGGCCACTATGTCACTCCAGTATAATGGGGACTGCAAATACTGGGTCATGGTACAGAAATCAGTGACCACAAAGTATGGTGCAGTGTGGGGGGGAGGGGAAATCTGGAAACCTAAGCTTGAAAGCAATTGCAAGGAAAAGTTTCATATAAGGAAATCCATGAGTGCATATTTGAAATATGCCAACATCTAAGCACATGAGGAGAATCCTAGAGTGGAAGAGTGAAACACTTCAAATTTTATGCATTAATCATAAGAAACTGTCATATTCATTAAGTAGAGAAGGAGAAAAAGGGCTCAAACAGTGTCCTCCATACACAATGACAGCATTGTTTTAAACATCTCATTAAGTGTGTTAAGAATCATTAAAGACAGTTTATGAACACATATTTTATTCAAGTTCTTTATGCTTCATGTATCAACATTCGTTTGCAGGAATAAACATTGCCATTCTCAGAAAGGCAAAAATGATAATATTTTTATTTATCTTTTCTCATAAATAAGTTTATTGTTTGGTGTTTTGTTTTTGTTTGGTTTTGTTTTTTGAGATAGAGTCTCACTCTGTTACCCAGGCTGTAGTGCAGGGGAACCACCACGGCTCACTGCAACTTTGACCTCCTGGGTTGAAGCAGTCCTCCCACCTCAGTCTTCCAAGTACCTGGGACTACAGGCATGCACCACCACAGCTATATAATTGTTTACTTTTGTAGAGACAGAGTCTCGCTATATTGCCCAGGCTGGTCTTAAATTCCTGCGCTCAAGCAGTTCTCCTGCCTTGGCCTCCCAAAGTGCTGGGATAACAGACGTGAGCCACTGTGTTTTGCCAGTGTTGGTTTTGTAAATCATTTGAATATTAAAGGGAATACTGCCTGCATTGGAATATATAAATTAATCAAGGCAGAAAAAGAATACTGTATCTAATCACTCAAACACAACTGCTTTTAACATTTGATGTAAATATTTCCATTATTTTTCTGTACAAAGGTTTTAATGTTCTTTTTCTGCCTAGTTAGCATCCTGTGCGTTCATTGTCTAATGTGTTTCATTATCTCTTTTTTAATAAACATGGCCATTTAATTGTCTATTTGAAATCAGCAAAGCACTAGGTTTTTTGATTTTTTAAATTATATCCATTTACTTCTGTGAGCAGCTACCATATGTCAAATATCATGCTAGATCTTGGAGATGAATAGTAAAATGAGTCACAAGCCATACCCCTGAGATTCTAGGGAAATTCATTTATTCAGTAGATATTTAGTTTAGTGTCTATTATGTCCTCATAACGTACTGGGTACCACGAATCCAATGGTCAAGACAGTCTATTAGGGGAGGCTCACAGGTTTTTCAGGGTTCACTTTATTGTGCCATGCTTGCTAAAGCAGAGCTGCACACAGGGTGCTATGGCAGCAGAAAACATGGGCTAACTAAATTAGACCTAGAGAATTAGGGGTGAAATAATTCTTGGAGAAGTTGATGGTTTGGCTAATTTTTGAAGGAGTTACATGAAAAGGTAAGAAAGAATATTCTAGGCAAAAGAAGGAAATTAAAATATAGTACCTCATTAGGATGGTCAGAGCCCTCTGCATCCATCAAGTCTAATATCCTCCCCTCCCAGGGGAAAGAACTGAGGCCCAGTGAGGTTAATGTGCTCAACATCACATAACTAATGGAAGCCAAAATGGAAACTGTAACCATGTCTCTTGACTCTGTCCTATCAGAATGGAAAACTGTTGCCAGGAACATAGGCTAAATTAAGCCTCCTTACTCCATTTCATATTTAACACCAAGTGAAAGGAAGGATCTATACTTCACAATGATAGAAATAGTTGGAGACCCTTTGGCTCACCATGTTAATTACACTGAGAACTGAACTGAGAGTCTATTACTTTGAACTGAACACTGAGTCATTACTTTGCCCCCTGAAGGAGATTTTTCAAGTGGTGTTTTTCTTAAGGTTGAATATCAAAGCATATATCTAAATGATATCAATATAAATGCCTGGTATAGTCCAATCTTAAACACAGCAAAATTTCAATTCGCCAAGTAAAAATGTCACAGTCATCCATTATAATTTAATCTTGCTTGTCCTTTCAGAGGAAATCATAAGAAAGAGGGGCATTATCAGACAACAAGCTGAAGACATGCCAGACACTGTGTTCTGAGCCCCACAGTGGGCTACCTGCTATGTTGAGAACTCTGTTACTTTCAGTAAGAACGGTAACCATTGGGAGCATGTAGTTGAAGTGAATTGACAGAGATGTATTTCAGAAAGTCACTTTCAGGGTCAGCACAATGAGCCAAAGCTTCTATTGTTCTACAAAGGCACCAGAAACCATTTACAGCAATGGCCCTCAGGCTTGGAAGATACCAGCCTCCAAGGAGGCTGTTCTGCTGATCCAGAGTTAAGGGGACTAATTTAGATGAAAATAATCAAATATCTGGAATTCCATACGCTAAAAATTCTGGTGTATTAAGTCTCTGGCGTGTATAAATTACATTTTTGCAGTGGCTATATTACTTCAGGGCTAAAAGTACACTTGTTACACTTTAAGTCCTACATAAGCAGAGAAAACTTTCAACATTCTGGGATCATATTTAGTACGTTAAAATAAATAGCAACAATTCATGAAAACATTTATTATCAATTCCAGTGGAAAATCTGATGCCTTGATGAGCATATTTTTTCACTAAAGCCCTTTGTTCATATTTATTATGGAGGTTTCTGTTCAACTAGGATATGTGACACATAGATGGGTCACATAGGTGGGTCACATATCCTACTTTTCATAGATCGTGTGTCCAGTTGGGTCTAGAAACTTTATTTTCCTGAAATTAAGTGTTGGAATGCTTATTTGTTTTTTAAGGTTTTAAAAATAATACCTGACAATAATAATAATAATAATAATAATAATAATAATAGCTGACATTGTAATGATGCAAAGTAGTGCTGATATAACAGATAATATTATAAGGTAATAGCCTTTCTCATAAATTAGTAGACACAGAAACAAAATTTAAAAATACCTAGGATTTGCATTGCCATTGAACATATAAGCCAGTAGATTGGTTTCAAATGTAAGTTTATTTTAGTCAAATAAGTTACTACAATAAGTAATTGTCAGATGTTTCCTATTTGTCATGGTATTGTTACTAAAATAAGTATTTTCCATGTACTGGGTGCTGGAAGATGAGGGTATCTAAAGGTTTTTTAGGATACAGGCTCTGTTCCCTGAGTCTGTAGTAATTCAGCACCTAGAAGATGAGTGCTTATAGGCCGTATCATGAAGTGGTGTAAGTGCTCCAAGGGAGGGGAAAGGAAAGGTAAAGGGGACTAGAAGAGGGTTATGAAACAGGTAGGGTTTGCTATGGACTTAAAGAGGCAGCTTTCATAAGGTGGCAAAAAATGAAGATGGCACATGGGAAGGCATTTGAAAAGAAGGCAGCAACCCAGGGGACTATGGGCAACAGTGACCACAGATCACCTAGATGATCGAGGCGCCCAGTGTTCCTGTCCCTGCCCTGCGGGAAAGGTCTGGCTAGGTCATGTAGGGTCCACAGTCCCCTCATCACACAGTGGAATGCCTTATGCACACTAGCAGCTCAATGCATATTTGCTAGGTAAAGAAAAGAGAATTTATGATTATTTCCATAGCCATTAGGGAGTTGTTTCTTCAACAAGAGAATGAGATCCCTATGGAAAGTAGTCGTGCCCTGTACTGCATTCATCTCCCCTAGCACAGAACTGTGCACAAAGGATGCATATAGTACATCCATGGATACTGGCTGGTATATCTCAGTGTGTCACATCAAATTCACCTAAATAATGAAACTAAAATGTTGGTATTTCTTTCACTGAAGTGTGACTAAGAAGAATACCATGTCATTATGATGGCAGCATAACTCAATGACTAACAATAGGCTGTATGACTTAGATTCCTCATCTATAAAATGGTAATAATGACAGTACCTACTTCATAGTTGTGAGATTTAAATGGATTAATGAAAGTAGAGTGCTGCAAACAGTGCATGGTACATAGCATTATTAGGATTTTTGTTTGGTTAAAAGAGAAAATATTGATGTGAGAGAGCTAAACTCTGACAATTAGAAGAAAGAGGAGACAATTTATCCAAGAGTACCGTCCATGTTGATTCCAGGAAAATATTAATGACTGCTCAACCTATTAAATTTAACCTGTCAGTCTGATAGTCCCTATCAAATTGTTTATAATTATGAGCCATAGATGTTGGAGATGCTTATCTGAACAAGAAAGATATACAGACTTTCAAATGTGTGTGTACTTTCAAACAGTATACACAATTTAAGAATCTTTGCATTTCAAGTCCCATTAGGATAATCATTTGTATTTCATAATGTAAGCAGCAAATATGTTATGACCCCCAAGGCCTTGTTTAGATTTGATGAGGGAATACTGTGGGTGGGATTATTGCCTCTATAATTGTGTAAATGTCTTTCATATTTGAAAATACTTCAAATGTGACGGGAAAGTTCTAGACTGATTGTTTTATGCAGAAAATGTTAATTTTGTACATATGTTATGTGGAAGACCATTTTAACTTTCAGAACTGGCATTTAGTTCAGATTTCAAGATAATGGGGTTTATTTAAAAAGTGAAGAGATGCCTGGTGAAGTGGCTCATCCCTATAATCCCAGTACTTTGGGAGGCCAAGGCAGGAGGATCAGTTGAGCCCGGGAGTTTGACATCAGCCTGGGCAACATAGCTAGACGTTGTCTCTATAAAATAAGTAAGTAAGTAAATAAATAAATAAATTAGGTCGACATGGTGGCACCTGCCTATAGTCCCAGTTATTTGGGAAACTGAAATAGAAGTATCACTTGGGCAGAGGAGTTTGAGGCTGAAGGGACCAGTGATCATACCACTGCCCTCCAGCCTGGGTGAAAGAGTGAAACTGTGTCTTAAGAAAAGAAAAAAAAAATGAGGACACGAATCAGCTTCTAAAATACCTGATAATGCTCATAATGTGAGACTTCAAAATGCTAACTTTTCAATTCTTTTCCATATTTTAGTTATTTGAATATCATCAGCCTTATATTTTTAACATATAACTGTAATTGTTGGAGGATTGATTTTGTTCTAAACTTTTGTAGAAATCTTTCCAGAGAGTAGATTCCTCTTTAAGCAATATAGTTACATGACTGAAAATGTACATGGAAAAAAAATGTATGCTGCATAATTACTGGAGTAAAGACAAATTTAATCTTAGCCAAAATATAAGTTGGCATTTCATGTAAGCATTAGCATTATTACTTAAGATCAATAAAGATTTTGTGAAAACAACATAAACTAATTCTTGTATTAAGAAACATAAAGTGACATCAGGAGAAGAAATCCTATTGAGAGAAAAATTGTATTCATTACGAACAGAAAACCACACCTGCAAATATTTGTCCCTTTCTGTAAATTTCATATTGAATCTCTGGAGAATTCAATAGTGTGGTAAATGTAATTTGTAGTTCTTTACAATTATGGTCTAAATAGATGAAGTCTAAAGGGAATTTGCCTATTTGATTTTCAAATTTGCATCACTTAAAATCCAATCAGGCCAACTGTTCAGATTTTTATTAGATATGAAATACATGAATGGGTTCAAAGCCTTCGCTGTGTATTGAAAGAACGTATCTGACTTTGCAGCAGGCCTTAGCTAAGGGGTTCAGTTAGCTTCTGGTTCAGCCCCATTCCTGTAAAGCTTGTTTACTGACTGCTTGAATTGCTAACATATTATCTCCTTCGATTTTCAGTAACCGGTGTTTTATAGGCCAGCAGATTGCCTTTGATTTTTGAGAATTTGTGGTAACATATTGAGCTTACCAGATTTATGCAGGAATGTAAAATAAAAATAGTGTAGCAGGCGCTCGGGATTTTTGAACACAGAGGGGATTAGCTTTACAGATGGCTGGCACAGATAATGGCATTGAGTAATTTAGCCACGTAAGGTAATCTGTTGTTGACAGAATATATTAACATTTACCCGCCATATACAGGTGTTTCGGTTGCACTGTGCTTATGACTCAGAGCAAGCAACATCATTTGTAGAGTAAGTCTAAAGTTTGAAATCTCTAAAACATGCTTGGGTTAAAGGACTTATTTTAGGGGATTATTCTAAGAGCTTGCCAAAATATACTATATAATTTATTCAGCCCCTCTGCCTTTAAAATCATCATCCTTTGTTGGCTACTGCACAAAATCCAAATCATCTGAGAATTTAAGGGATTCTGATTTAATTAATGGATATATTCTTAAAAAAGAGCAGAAAACTACAGATCTGACTATAGTTTCACAAACAATGTAAAGTCTGTTATCCATTCTCCAGCAATAATAGTTCTTAATTTAGCCACATATTAGAATAATCTGTGGGACTTACTAAAAAGTACAAATATCAAGACATATACACAGCCCCCCCCCATAAAGTGCTTCAGCTAATTTTAATGTACAGCCAAAGTTAATAATCTCTTCCCAAGAATTAAATTTACTCCTGCATTTAAAAAATGTACACATTGCCAGGCGAGGTGGCTCACGCCTGTAATCCCAGCACCTTTGAGGCTGAGTCAGGGGGATCGCTTGAGGTCAGGAGTTCAAGACCAGCCTGGCCAACATGGCGAAACCCCATCTCTACCAAAAATACAAAAAATAACTGGGCATGGTGGTGTACACCTGTAATCCCAGCTACATGGGAAACTGAGGCAGGATAATCACTTGAACCCAGAAGGCAGAAGTTGCAGTGAGCCGAGATCGTGCCACAGTACTCCAGCCTGGATGACAGAATGAGATCTATCTCAAAAAATAAATAATAAAGCAAAATAAAATAATAAAGCATCTATTTTTCTAGGTTTCTCCATCCAAACTATCCTACCCATAAATATCAACCTTTCAAAAGCACTCCTTGAATCGTCTTTCATCTCCCCATGATCCTGCTGCCAATACTGTCAACTCGAAGCTCAGTTTCCTTCAGTCCTGCAGCTTCTGGATCATTTTCTTTTGACAATTGCATTTGCATTTCTGGGCACTTCCCCAGTTAGGTCTGTACCATGGCTGCTCATTTCATCGGCCATACTGTTGTAGTCTCCAGGTCTTCGCTCATAGCTGTGCCTTCCCCCTGGAATGCATTCTTTGCTCTTGCTGCCTGCCACCCATCCAAATCCAAGTTCTCTCTCAAGGTCTCTAAATCACAGCCTTAGGATCCCCACCCCACTCTACTATAAAGAAAACCTTGTCAGCATCAGAAAGACTTTGTTAAGAATTTTAGCTTCCCGTGAGTATGCTGTATAAATAATACAAGTTAACACAGCTTCACACATACATTCTGAAGTTAACATAGCTTCACACGTACACATTTTATTGTATGCGTGGTCTCCAGGCCACCTAACTTAGCACTCCCACTGCTTATTTTTTATAGTCTTAGCTGATTGCTTCAGACATGTCATGTCTTACACTTGTCCTGTTACCTGCTACCCACTAGCCTCACCTCTACCAAGCCATCACACCATGCCAGGCCAAACCCAAATAAACAGGCAAAGCAAAGTAACAACAAGCACCACCAAAACTTTGCACAGGGATGGACAGACACTAGATGCTCACTTAATAACTGCTGAAATAACTGTGCTGAAAAAGGGAGGTAAAAATTAGTGGTGAGGGTTGTACAATTCTGTGACTATTTAAAAACCACTGAATTGAACACTTACAAGGAGTGAATTTTATGTCATATAAATTACATCTCAATAAAGTTGTTATAAAAAATGAGGTAAAAAGTTTTATGAAAGATGTTTTGAAAATGTGAAATTTACTTTTCTAGCAAAAAAACCCACCAAGATATAAAACAATAATATAAGAATGTAATCGGATTCTAGTCTGAGAATATTCTTAGGACTGGTAGTTTGTGGTGCTTCTTGTTATGTGAAACTTGAGAACAAAGCTGGCAAACTATGGCCTGGTGCATGTTTTTGTAAATAAAGTTTCATTATGTTGTCTGTGGCTGCTTTCACACTATAAGGGCAGAGTTAAGTAGTGGTAACGGAGACCATCTGCCCCAAAAAGATTAAAGTATTTACTGTCGGGTTCTATAGAGAAACAGTTTGCCTATCCCCGCTTTAGAATGTATGTGTGAAGCTATGTTAACTTGTATTATTTATACAGCATACTCATGAGAAGCTAAAATTCTTAACAAAGTCTTTCTGATGCTGAAAAGGTTTTTTGATGTCTCAGGATATATGTGAAACTAAAGTCCTATGAATGAAGATAATCGCTTTCTTCAGAGTTTTTGTTAATTCAAGCACAGTGATTGACATAGAGGGATGTGGGTCCTTCTGCTGACATTGGGTTCTCACTTCCTTCCTCTCTGTCCTTCAGAGACCTTCTCAAATACAGCCCTTCTAGTGAGTTTGTCCTCACTCTGTCCTGGAAGGGTAGGTTCCCACTTTTCACCCCTTCTCACATTTGGTGCCTCTCCCTGATGCATTTCCCTCACTGTATTTTGATTGGAAATTATTTTCATAATTTTCACTCCAAAAACCTGAGCTAAATACCCAGTCTTGGCACAATTCCAGACAAGGGAGGCACAGAGATGAATGTGATACAGTGTGTGGAGTTCACACTTCTGTCTTCATGAAGGCAGCCAACATCCCTTAATTCCTCCACTTTCCCTCTCCTCTCTGCATTACCTGTAGCCAATTTTTATGACTGTTTGCTTTCTTCTGCATCAGCAAGGAAGAACCACACAGGTAGACTATCAAAAGTTCACCCTTGTGCTGGCACTTTTCTAAGTCCACTGGTGAAGTGCAACCAACACACAGACAGAGGCGATTTTTGGGTAGGAGTGTGGGTCCTGCCATCTTGTGCCTGTTTCCGGATCATGGCTCCTCCAGCAACTTTTGTGCGAATTTAACCTCAGGTTCTTTATCTGTAAAATGGAAAACCAATTCTTTGGGTTATTATGTGGATTGAAGGGAATGATATTTGGTAACATTGCTGGACATGTATGAAACTGTCAGAACATGTTACCCATTATTTTTTCAACTTTCATTACTAGCTCAATGCTTATTTGCTAATTTTTAGTTCATGTAGTTAGAATGAGGGCCAATATCATAGTTATGATTTTCCACTTAGTTTATACTTCCAAAATATTATGAAGTAGAAGAATATTGTGTTAGTCCATGTTCACACTGCTATCAAGATACTACCTGAAACAGGGTAATTTATAAAGGAAAGAGGTTTAATTGACTCATAGTTCTGCGTAGCTGAGGAGTCCTCAGGAAACTTACCATCATGGTGGAAGACCAAGGGGAAGCAAGGCACCTTCTTCATAAGGCAGCAGGAGAGAAGGGAATAAGGGCCATCAGATAACATGAGAATTCATTCACTATCATGAGAACAGCGTGGGGGAAACCACTCCCAATAATCCGAAGTCCCTCAACATGTAGGGATTACAATTCAAGATGACATTTGGGTGGGGACGCAGAGACGAACATCAAATATGTAGCACTTTACAATTGGTCCATACAAGGGATATGACTGACTTCATTGTCATGATTAAAAATAAATTCAGCTCTCCTACTCTGGCCCGCAGATCCCAAATCCAGCATTCTCTTGATTGACTCCTTGTATCCTTCTCTTTCATTTCTCTATGTCACTATGTCACAGATGTTGCTGTCATATAAATGTCTTTCTACTTGTAAAGCCATTGACCTCACCTGATTGTTATACAGAATTTTTGGCTGCACAAATTACCTAAGGCTTTCCAAGACCATAATTAGACTCAGCAAACTGTTTATCTTTGTGTGTTTTTTCACTGTAAGGTTCACGAGGCAATATACATGGAACAAAAAGAATCTGTGAGTCACCTACGTTGTGCACACTGGTCTCATGACTTCTAAGTCATATGAGTCTAAGACTAAAATCTGTTCTTTTCTGTTCATTGTTACTCAGAGAACATAAATGAGTTATGAGATAGACAAGGACATGAACACGATTTACCTAAAATCTGCTCTTTTCAGAGTTGGTTGGGAGCAGTACGTACAAACTTCAGAAGAAATACCCTTCTCTTTGAACAAAATGAAAATTAAAATGGTGCCCTGTTTTTCCTAGGAATGCTGCCTCGAACTTATATTAGTTATAATTTCTTGGACATCATTTCAAACCAAACCAGAAGTTGCCCTCAATCTTACTGCATCGTCTAAAGCACATATTTTCTATTGGACAAGTTTTATTATGGCAGAATTTGAAAGTATGGAGCAATATGACAAATATCTGCAGCACCATATGTTTAGATCTCCACATCCTAATAAATGCCCCACTCCCTGATTCTGCTGCCTACCTTTAATTTTGATTCAAGATCCCTCTTTCTCTCATGCAGTTTAATAGATTAAATTTTAGAAGCCAGAAAAAAATTGAAACAATGAAGGAGAGTTTCAGGTAATGCTTTTGTACTGTTCCAAGGCGCATCTAAAAAGAAAGGGGGGAGATGGCTTTATTTTAGTCCGATGTGCTTCATGTTACCTGTGTCCTCATTCCACAGGTCAGAGGGTAGAGAAGCCCACAGTAACAGCTGCAATTGAAATTACAGTTATTTGATCTTCACCTACTTGGTCAAGATTTCAGTTCTTTTCAAGATGCCTGCAAACAATTCTGGAGGTCCCCAGCGACGTCACAGGGTCTTGCTCTGTCACTCAGGCTGTAATGCAATGGTGCAACCACAGCCTTGACCTTTCAGGCTTAAGTGAAACACAGGCACATGCCACCATGCTCAGCTAATTTTTTTTTGTATTTTGTAGAGACACGAGTCTGCCTATATTACCCAGGCTTGTTTTGAACTCCTAGGCTCAAGCGATCCTTCTGCCTTGGCCTCCCAAAGTGCTAGGATTACAGATGTGAACCACCACACTCAGCCCCCAGGGGACATCATATGGGTTCACACACAAGGCTGCTCCCATGGAAATCACCTGGCCTCTGCTAGGAGTCAGTGAGTACACACCTGTCAGTCACTGGTGAAAGTGGAGATCTGAGGACAATGCTTACATACCAGGTTTTTGATAAGAAGTAAAAGAGGCCACCTCTGTCCTCCCCAGTTCACCAGAATTATGGGATATGTGCACTTCCTGTTTATGCTTAAACTGCTACATAGATTTAGGCTAATGACTGAATATAAAAACCAGGCATGATAGTTTCAACCCAAGAAGTTGTGGAGCCTCAGGGCTGTAACAAGTAGCCAGAGAGAGGTCGAATGGGAACTTCTCTATCGCCTCCACTCCTGACTCATCCAGAGCAACTCAGCTTTTATGTGTTTTACACACTGAGACGCCAGAAAATTTTGCTTAAAATTTTACTCTGTCCTAATTAGTCAGTTTGTGTTTGTTTTATGATTTGTATTTAGTCTTATACAAAATACTTTCCTTTTAAAGGAATACTTATGAATTTTGCAGTTATAAACATGATTCTATAATACCTTAGAACAATATTAATGTTTAAAGAAAATACACCAACAATATATTGAAAGCTGATTGGAAAATGAACTCTGAGAAGGAAAAGTGCCTTTATACAACTTTGAAGAGCCATTCCTTTATTAATATAAAGTGCTCCTTTATTTGAAGGTTTGGGCAGAAAAGGCAGGAGAGTTTTATTTCATAATTATGGCCAACTTCCAGGGGTGGAACAATGAACACAAAATTCATTAGCATTAAGCTTTAGCAATGAGAGAGCATTTATCAACCCTATTTTTCTGAACTATCAGAGGTATCTTGAAAGTCCCCAGTCATCTGGTTTCAATGCATACCTCAGAATATTTCCCGGGCCACCTTAATGGGTGGAAGGGCAGGCAGATAAAGATAGCTATTCCAAAGACAGAAAGAATAATACAATGTCTTTTCCAGAGAGTCTACAGAATCTTTTGTAGTTTTCATTTACTATGAATACATGTGGATTTCTTTTTTTTTTTTTTTTTTTTTTTGGCAGTGTATGAAGTTATTTAAGGCAATTAGGTTTGAAAGCAAATGGAAAAATAAAGTGGATCTAGTGCAGGATGTGAGTGAGGAAACAGAGAGTCAGAGGATTCCTTGGAGAAAAGTAACAAAATCTCATCCAAACCCTGATTACTAATGTGAATTCCCTTTCAACATCCACAGCTCCTCCTCTGTAACTTCAGCAATAGAGAAGCCCTGAGAGATAGGCAGTGCACTGTCATGGGTAATGGGGTAATGTATAGCGTCTGATCCTTCAAAGTCTCAGATTTGAGTTCTGGCCCTACAAGATTCCTTCTAGAGTGACACCCTGAGAACATTTTTAGCCTCTCCAAATCCCAGTGTCTTCATTTGTAAAATAAATATAGTCGTGCCGTGCTAGTCATTATGCATCTTGTGCCTTATTCTTTACCCTTCTCTCTGTCCTTCTCTGTGCTGTAGGAGGCTCAACTTCTACAGAAAGTATCTTCCATGTCCCTTTGCCTACTTGCATCCTGTTGGGTTGTGTCCGTGGAAGGCACCAGCAGGAGATGGAGGAGGGCACAATGAGAGAAGACACAGAACTTCTGTACTGGGCTGTACAGTATTCTGGCTGTACAGAACTTCTGTTCTGGGCTGTGTATTCTGGCTACAGCTGCTTTGGTTTTATGTCAACAGGGTCTTTCCTGGCTCCTGTAAGTTCTTTCTCATTTGTCTTCTGGACCAGGAGTAACAAAATCTTCCCCTTCCTGCTGTTGCAATCGCTGAGATCTCTATGTCCCTTGTTCTCTTTGCTCTTACCTCTGTGTCAACCATCCAAAGTGTCTTGAATCACCCGCATTGGATTCTCGTTCCTGCCAGGACCCTGTCTCATCCCAGTACCTAGTATTTCTCAGATTTGTTGAGAAGTTCAAATGCAATACTATAGAAAGGCTTTTTAAGAATTTTACACATGTTAGTTTTCAACCTTATTGTACCAAACTAGCCATTTCTTTTTCATTCAGCTCTAATAGTTATTATCTTTAGCTTAAGCTTGCTTGTACATTAATAGGCTGTCTCCTTTTATATTATGGATCAAATATAATCTTTGACAGCTCTTCAGATTCTTGAAGACAGTGCCATTTGCACCCAGGCCTTCTGTTCTTTGAGCTAATCAATTGAAATTACTTCAAACATTATTCACATGACTTGGTTTTAAGTTTCTCCTCCATTTTGGTTACTCTGTTGGGCACATCCCAGTTCTAGATAATTTCCTCTTTAATGTTCAAAACTTAACTCAGTATCTCAGGTATCATCTCACAAGATAGGAGTTAACTATTTTATTCCTTTTCTTTTGTCTACCAATCTCTTCTCTGCAGCACTTTTTTTCTTTTTCTTTTATAACCTTGTACATTAGGCAGAATAGACCCCCCCAAAGAGGTCCATGCCCTAATATCTATGAATCAGTTACAGAACTTACGAACCTATGAGTATGTTACAGAAACCTTCTATGGTTAAAGGCATTTTGCAGATGGGATTTATTAAGTATCTGAAGATGGAAGATGGGGAGATTATCTTGGATTATTTGAGCAGCCCCAGTGTAATCACAAAGGTCCTTAAAAGAGGAGGGAGGCAGAAAAGGAGGTCACAGTGATGCCATGTGAGAGCTCAACTTGCTGTTGCTGGGCTTGAAGATAGAGGAAGGGGCCATGAGCCAATAAATGTTGGAGGCCTCAAAATCTGGAAAAGATTTCCCTAAAGCACCCAGAAGGGATTGCTGGCCTCATAACACCTTGCTTTTAGTTCAGTAAGACCCATGTCTCTTAGACCTATGAAAATAAGTCTATAAAGTAATACATTTGAGTTGTATTAAGCAACTGAACTTGTGGTAATTGGTTTTAGCACAAGGAAAACAAATACACTTAGTATGAAACATTGATCTCATTTTTGTTTCTTTTCATAAGATTGGCCCTATCATTCCAGGTTGAGAATATCTTTAGTCATATTTCTATTATTTATTGGATTAAGTTTTTGTAGAAGACTCATTCACTCCTAAATTTGTTCTACATGGTAACCATGTTACTTACATAGGTCTTGGCCAACGCAGGATTCTGATAAAAGTCCAAAGGTTTGATATTTGGTATTTCTCTCCAAATCCGCAAGGATATATTAATCAACACCATTTGTGACCCTATCGTACTCTATTATAGCTCCTTGTTTTTTCACTTATTTTCTTCAGACAGGGTTTCAGTCTGTACCCAGGCTGTAGTGTGATCACAGCTCACTGCAGCCTTGCAGCCTCAACTTCCTGGGTTCAAGGGGTCCTCCCACCTCAGCCTCCTGAGTAACTGGAACTTGCAGCTACTATTTTTCTGTCTTATCCACCAGACCATTAGGACAGATTTGTTATTTTTTTTTTAATGAGAAGCATATTTAGAGAAATTTGTCATCTCCCCTATCTACTACTCTAGTAATTCTATCAAAAATGATACCAAAATAGTCTACTAAGAAATTTAGAACGCAGTTGAAAAAATTTTAAATTAAAATCCCAATCTCATCATTTATGATGATTCCATAGCCTGGTAAGCCACACAAAGAAGAACAAGAAACATTGCCAGAATTAATTGTACCTTTACGTCTCCTCTTGCAATAGCTAGAGTGGATTTGTCTTATGCCACTCTTAATGCCTTGCCTCTATGTGAAAATGCAGGATTCCTGAAAGGCACAATCCTTTGGGAACTTGCAGAAGCAGCTTCATATATTAGCGGTCATCAAGCAAACAATTAGCTACCTTGTTAATAGTGTAATGAGGGTAACTCCTGAACTGCTGTGCTACTTTTCTTTGGACATAAGAGGTCTTGTGGCCTCTTCTAAGCCATTTATACAAGTAGAAGCAGTGAAATTTGCTCTTTTCATTGAATCATATTTTCTTCTTGCACAGAAAGCCTTGTATTTTCTGCTAGGCACTTGGTTGGAATGGGATCCATATCAATTTGTCTCAGCTGCTGAATGGTACTTACTATGTTATATGGTGAGCTATAAAGCTCTGTTCTTAATAAATAGGTGAACTGCTTTTCCAGACCTGTTTCTCATTTAATTTAATTTAATGCAGAATATTCAAATTGGCTACATGATGCTAATTCATGTTTAAAAGGTTCTGAGTTTGGAATTCAAGTCCTTAGAGTATGCCAGGCCAAAGAGGTTTATAAGAAAAGGTATATTTATCACTGAGATGAGGAGAAGAACTTAATTTTAGTTTTATTCTAATATTTAGCGTCTTCATAGCTACTTTTAAAATCCACTAGAGAAAATCTACTCAGGTCATGTTTCTAAGATCCTGACATAAGAAAAAACCATTCTCTTGAAGGTTGGGGAAAGATTGTCTTGTAGTTCTGCTGACTCAACTGTAAAGTTACAATGAGTACATCTCATACCATTGAGAAGTGGTCAGTAGGAAGGAATTTGGTGTTTGAAATGTTCAGTATAACTTACATACATTTACAATTTCAAGGAAACACAGTATTGTTTATAAAAGCCCTCTAATTTTCCTAAGTTGCTACCTTCATTTGGTACCTACTGATTATCATGTGCTAACTAGGAGAAAACACCTGCAAGCAAACAATATTCTAGTCCTGCATTGATTCTGCTTTAACTGTGCTTGTTCAGGTAGCAAAGCCATTAGCTACTTCTTGATAGTTTTTATGATCAGACTTAGCACCTAGTATTGAGCAACCACTGAAGAATGCATCTTCCGTTAAAAGGTTGATTTATTAGTTTATATGTAAAAGAACACTGGAGGTTTTAAAGGTAACAAAGACCTTAAACATTATATTGATTTTTTTTCCCCTGCCCTTTTTTCTTCTTGTTGTATTGCAGGGTAATAAAATTTCAGTAGACCCATTGGATCTATAAAATCTGGAAGCACAACCACCAACTGATAGAAATGAAATTGTTTGACTGGAGCGATAAGCAAGGACTTGGCTTTGAACTCTAGCAGTATAAGTCGTTTCTCTGGCCCATGAGGGTGAATTACAGCCTGCTGTGCATTAAAGGACAAGCATGTATTTGCAGGAGCTCCCAATTCAGTAATCACTGGGTGATACAGTGACCTTTACATGGCCACTGTAGTTTCAAAAATAGGCTCTTTTGACATGGAAAATCAACACCATGCCTTTTTAGTAGAACGTAGATATTTCATTATATGAATTAAATTTGGGGATATAAGATATTTGATTTATGAAATAATGAGTAGAATAGGAAAATAGGAAGTTTTGTTTGCAAATATCAGGATATATTATATTTAATATAGTGAGCTTTTCTTTCTTGGTGTGAGCTGCAGGCTCCCCATAGTACAATGTGCTGTTCTGTGACAGACTAGAATTTTTGGGGCTTCTACTATGTGCTGGGCACAGGCTTAAGTAAACTCTTGGCATGGAAACCATTAGTTCAGGTTACTTTTGTCTCCCTGTGGCTCCAGTCCTGTCCCCTGCAACTCCCAGGACTTTATCACTCGATGCTTGAGGCATGATTCCCCTATTACCAGCCTAGTCAGGTACAATAGAGGGCCTGTGGGAAAGAGCTCTGAAACCTACCCAGCAAAGTGAGATTCTGATTTCAATGGTGAGGACTTGAGAGGAGTGTGCAAATCAAGGAAAAGGCAGACAAAATCTACCTTAAAGCTGGCCCTGTTGCCATTCTTATGGATTGATATAGAAGGGATTCAGATGGTTCCCTGGCTAGCTAGCAGAATCTTTAATTCATCCAGATGAGTGACCTGGTGTCTCCAAAGGTATCATTTTAAGGCATCCTTGACTGCTATTGCATACCTGGGGGGCTACAGTGGGAAGTAAGTTCACAATAACTAGCTCTTAGTCTGTTACGGCCATGAAGAGGCAACCTGAAGCCACTGAGGTCTTAAATCAAAGCCATATGCTAGACAAGTATCCTTCTTTCAAAGGTGCTGCCTTGGTCTGTTCAGACTGCTATAACAAAATACCATAAGCTGGCTGGCAACTGACTTATTTCTCACAGGTCTGGAGGCTGGGAAGTCCAAGATCAAGACACTGGCAGATTCAGTTCTGCTGAGGGCTCATTCCTCATACATAGTGCCTTCTAACTGTGTCCTCACAGAAGGGAAGGGCAAGACCGCTTTCTGGAGCCTCTTTTAAGAGGGCAACTAATTGTTTTATTCATGACCTATTCACTTCCCAAAGGCATGCCTTTTAATACTGTCATGCTGGGGATGAGGTTTCAACATAGGAGTTTGGGAGGGACACAAACATTCAGACCATAGCAGGTGCGTTTTTCATCTTGTATTTTTTGGAGCCTCGATTCAAATTGTATTTCTCATAATTTTTACCTGCTTGCCAACAACCACAGATTTCTTTGTTTTTCATTTTGTTTTAGGTATTCCATGTTGCGTAAAATATGCCATGTTAATCCCCAACACAGTGGAGAACTAACTGTGCTGGAGAGGTGAGGATGGGGGTCAAAGAGGTGCTAGGTTCTGATGGGTAGGTCCATCTTTTAATTTGGTGGATGTGATTGGAACACATGCTGGTGCACATTGGACCCAGTTGCAGAAATTTGACTCTCTTGCAACGAATTAATATTACATCAAATTATATCTCACATATTGCCTAAAGATAGTGTTCTGAATGAATATCTGATAGTGTCTAATTTACTTTTGCAAATAAAATACCCTGAAGTCTCACGTTACTCCTATGAATATGTGTGTTCATTTACATTGTATGACTGCCACTCTTGTATAAGTGAAGTGGAAACATGTTCATAAAGAGCAGATGAGTGTTACACATTCTCATGTTATGCCAGGATGGTGCTGTTGGAAAGCTAAGTCAAGGGCCACAGTTTAGGTAAGTTCTTGCAGACGAGGGTTCCTAAACCAGGGTAAACAAATACGATGTACACATCCAGCAGCATTCCATGACAGCCATTGCTACTTGATGAGAGTTTTCTTTCTGAAACCACAAAATGCATCTTGACACTGCAATCTGGATAGCCCATGTCAGTCACTCATTGCTGTCAAACCAATAAGAATCCAACTGCCTTTTGCCACCCTTACCCTAGAAGATCAATCTAATGGCCACTGGGCTGCCACTCATGGCTACTTCTGCTTTGCTGCCAGCAGAAATAGCCATGAGTTTAATGTGGGCCACAGAGTACATGTCACATATGCCAGCCCAGCCACATTATCCCAGCAAAACAATGGGCTAAGAAATTACTTCACCACGAAATGCCCGTTTCCCTTGTGATTGAGTCATTGTTAAATGTATCTTACCTTAGCTGGCAGAAATGACCTAAATGATATAACGAAGCACAGCCAAACCCTGTCAAGTAGACCTTTGGAAACTTGATTCTCAAGCAAGTAGCACTTATCTTCCTGACTGATGTCTAGCCATGTTTCTATTTCTGTATCTATATGGAGGTCTCCCTATCTAATCCTTTGTATTGCTGGTAATTCCAGGAAGAAGTTGGGAGTGGAAATTGCCTTCAAATGAAGTAAAATTTAAGAACAAACCTGTGAAACACACCTTGGGTGTTCCAGTGGCTATTAACTCTAAGACCACACATTTTGCAGACATAACATGTCTTAAAATACCTGCATGGCCTGTTGATTCATCTCAGAAGTCCCATATCTTGATTTTCCTTTATCTTCTGTTATTTTCTCACTTAAATTAGGTTGATCTTATTGAAGGGGGAGAGGAAATTAACATGTCCTGACCCGTGTCAGAATCTTTGCAGTTATTTCATTTAATCCATACAATGCCACTGAGACATGGACATTATTATCTCATTTTTCACATGAGCCAACTAAGGCTAATAGAGTTTAAGGCACTTACTGATGATCTTCATAATATTGCTTAAATTTATAAATGGGAGAGCCAACATTCAAATTTGGGTGTGAAAAAAAAAACCCAAACTCTATCTAATGAAGGATATTACTTTTCCCCTTTTAGCAACTCATGAGAAAAAGAAGTCTTTATGAATTTTCCTATGAAAAGTGTCATTAAAATTTTTTTTTGTTCTAATAATCCAAACCTTTATAGGTTCTAGTTTGTGAAAAAGAGATGTGCCTTATTCCATGATTTCCTTCTAACGAATGAATTCGAGAGAGTTAAGATAATTCTCTGAAGGATGCAGTTAGACAAACTATACAAGTTCCTGTGTAAATTTGCTGACAATAATGAAGAGAATTACTGTTCAGTTTGATTTGGTGCAATACTGCCCAGTTCATATGGTGCCAACCCTCATCCTTTCCCACTCCTCCAGCCTCATTGCTCCTCTTCATTTTACCTGATGCTTTTCAGAAAAGGTGGGAATTAGATGTATAAAACCTATGTGATAACCCGAGGATCCCCTTTTTCCAGTCTCTCTAAGCTAAAATAAGTGACATGGTCTAACTCATCCCGTGTGTAGGTGGAATGCCAATATTTCACCTCTACAAACCACACGAAGTGGCAAGGGATACCTGAATGTAAATAACACTCCATTAAAGTGTGACTTTTAAAAAATTGGCAGAATCAAATCCCTGTGCTTGAATGGCATTTCGAAGCACTGTTAATTCCAAGAATTTTTCTCTCTGTTCAAGTCATTCTTTGAGGAGTCATTTTTATTTGCCTGTCTGTTCAGGATTTTATGGCACGTAAGTGACAAGCACTCCCTGTAACACATCGTGGGAGGGCACCCGCTAAAAGAGAGCTCAAACTGAATGACATTGGATGTGAAATGCAGTCTTTTTCTGCCAGGCTGTGTGATATTTAGCATGCCTTGACATATGCTAAGCTACAAAATTTTAAAGCAGAAATCCCTCGGGAATGTTACATGGAATATGTGGGTCAGAATTCTCTTGTGATTAGTTAAAATGTCTAAAACATTTTTCGCAATTTCAAATGTAGATTTTTTTTCTGAACTCTACCATAAAAATTTGACATATTGAACATGACTTTAGAGACTTAAGTAATGGTTTCATACTGTTGGGAGAATCAATTATGGTAGATCTTTCTAATGCGTAATGTCTATAAAAACAGGCCAGGCAAGGTGGCTCATGCCTATAATCCCAGCACTTTGGGACACCAAGGCGTGAGGATCACTTGAGGTCAGGAGTTTGAGACCAGCCTGGCCCACATAGAGAAACCCTGTCTCTATTAAAAATACAAAAATTAGCCAGGTGTGGTGGCACACACCTGTAATCCCAGAAACTTGGGAGGCTGAGGCATGACAATCACTTGAATCTGGGAGGCAGAGGTTGCCGTGAACAGAGATTTCGCCACTGCCACTGTACTCCTGCCTGGGTGATGGAGTGAGAGTATGTCTCAATAGAAAAAAAAAAAGAAACTGACAAGTTTTAGTAATCAAGATGTGGATATCTTGAAACATCTAAAAATAAAATAATTTGTGGTGATAGGTAAAGGGAATATATACATATTTTTTTTCTTGCTCACAAAATTCTGGGCACATTATTATTTGCTGTCTTTCATATCCAAAAGAGATATTTGTAACCCATTCATTTTTTTATAGTAAGTTATTTTCATATCATTTATTGAAATCTGTAGCCTTGTTCAAACAGGCATGTATTTTATTTCCTCTTTTAGATCAGTTATTTATTTATGTTGCTAGCACTTGATGGTTATGTTCTCCTTGCTTCCATCTTATATACATGTGTGACTAGAATCTTTTATCTCACTTTTTTTTTTTTAGACAAGGTCTTGCTTTATCACTCAGGCAGGAGTGCGGTGGCAGTCATGGCTCACTGCAGCCTTGAACCATGGAGCTCAAGCGATCCTCCCACCTCAGCCTCTCAAGTAGCGGGGAACACAGGCCCCTCCACTACATCAAGCTATTTTTTTTTTATTTTTTGTAGAGATAAAGTCTTTCTATGTTGTTTAGTCTGGTCTCGAATGCCGGACTCTGGCGATCCTCCTGCCTTGGCTTCCCAAAGTCCTAGGATTACAGTCATTAGCCTCTGTGCCTGGTCTGTAACTAGAACCCTTACACCTACATCATTAACCTTAATAGCCCTCTGGGGGAATAGCATACTTGTGATTACGAAAGGAAGGAAAAAAGGTGGGAAGAAAAAGAAGGCAGCCAAGGAAGAGATAGTTCAACATGATTGCTGTCCTTGCCACTCCATGGAAATTGCTCTTTTCAAGCCTCAGTGACTTCTATCTTGCCAAATCCAAATGTCATATCTTTTATGACTTTTAGCAATATTCAAACCAGGTGATTACTATGCCTCTCTTGAAACTTTTTTTATTCTATCATTTCCTTCCTTCCCTTCCTCCTGAGACATCACACCTTCCTGTTTTTTCCCCTAAGCATACCAGGAATTTTTTCCAGAACCACTTTCCTGGGGTTTCTTCTGCTCCTGATTCTAAAATTTGCAGTGCCCTCGCTCTTCTCCTTCTAAACACGCGTGTGTAACTGCATAACTGAGTTTTCTAGTGTATTGTCAAACAGACAGCTCAAACTTTATATGTGTAAAACAGAATCATTGTTTTTTTAATCAAGCCTGCTTTCTCTCTAACTGTTCCTACCCCAACCATCCTCATCTCAGTGTGTGCACCACTGATCATCCAGGCACCTAGGTCCCAAACGTATGAGTTGTGCTTGCCTCACATCTCACATCCAGTGCATCTGCAGGTCCTGTAGTCTTCTCTTTCAAAAGGTCTCAATCCGCACAGGCCCACTAGTACCACGAGGGGCACTTAACTATCTTAAGGGCTTCTAATGTGTTTCTGTCCAGTTCTCCAAATAGCAACTAGGGCGATCTTTTATAAATGCATATGAAAACATGCTCTTTTCCTGTCCGAGCCTTCCAGAATAAAATCATAATGCCTTACCGTGATGGATCAACAAGATGAGCTAATCTCTCCAACAAACAATCCATAAAACTCAGTGATTTAAACCAATTTACCTTAAAAGTTATACATAGAATTACTGTATAGCCCAGCAATTCTACTCCTAAGTGTATACTCCAAAGGATTGAACATAGGCACTCAAACAAATACAAGTACCCACATATTCACGACAGTATTATATACAATAGACAAATGGTGGAAAACCCAAATTGCCATCAACAGATAAGTGGATAAAAAATTGTGGTAATGTTCTTTAGCCATTAAAAAGGAATTAATAACCAATATATACTTCAATGTGGATGAACTCAGAACATTATGCTATATAAAAGAAGCCAAAAGCAAATGGTTATATATTGCATGATTCCTTTATGAAATCTCCATTATCAGCAAATCTGAGAAAGAATGTAAGTTGTTGGTTACCAGGGGCCGAGGAAAGGCAGAAATGGAAAACGTTTTTAGCAGGCCTGGAGTTTCCCTTTGGAGTGATGCAGTGTTTTTGCACTCGATAGAAGTGATGGTTGCACAAAATTGTGAATATACTAAATGCCACTGAATTATTTACTTTAAAATTATGAATTTTATGTTTATTTTACTTCAATTAAATAAAAACAGCTTATTTATATCACATGCTCATCTAGAGTAGCTGAAAGTTCTGCTCTATGTCTTAGTCATTTTCAGTCTCAGAACTTAGGCTGACGAAGTGGCCACTGTTTAGGGCATTCTTTGTAAAACACAAGATTCATGAGAACAGAAAATTTTTTCATTAAATAGTTGTAACATAGGCTGAGTGCAGTGGTGGCTGTGAACCCAGGAATCAGCTTGGGAACAGTTTTCCTTTTCTCCATGTGGAACAAAGCATGCAACCCAGGAGCTGGTAGCAATCATTTCCCTGGTCCATTCAAGAAATGGCAGAGGAGATTAAGAGGTGGAGAGTTGTTCCAGCATTTTGGGAGGCCAAGTCAAGAGGATCACTTGAGGCCAGGAGTTCGAGACAAGCCTGAGCAATATCATAAGACCCTCAACTCTACAAAACCAAACAACACAAAAAAATGAAACAAAACAGCTCCCCCACACACAAAATAAAGACATACAAGGAAAAAATACCTGTGTGGCAAAAGATCCATTTCATATGATCACTCGATATCTATACATTAGTTATTTGTCTTTGCCTTATTTAGAGAGTTGAAGTTCAAGTGTTTACATGGCATAACCTTTTTTGTTCTTTTACTTTGAATCACTTCATTGTTCCAGTGCTATTCCAGATTTCATTACTGATCTTCCAACTACCCCTTCTCTTTTAGAGATCATTTGTTTTAAAGGAAGGGTTGAACATAATGACATTTCCTACTCTTAATAGCTCTATGAGACACGTACCATGGTTATCCTTATTTAATTGATGGTGAAGTAGGCTCAGGGAGGTAAGCAGTTTGTCTATAATCACACCATCTATTAAGAGACAGCATTAGCTGTGGAGTGCAGACTGCTGACTTCAGGGACCATATCTAATGACTACATTATGCTGACTTTCCTTATGAACTACCAACAAATATTAAATCCAGTTTAAGTGACTGAATGAACAAAAATAACAACAACAAAAAATTCTAACGTGACCAAGAAGAGCGCATATTTTTATTAGTCAGCTGGCCAGGGATCGGAACTCAATATTTTGGGGGAGCAACAAACTAAGCCAACTATTTCTTGTGCCTGTTTTGTGAGCCCCATGCTCTAAAGATGGCTCTTTTGAAATTCAAGGACAGCAAATTATATGCATTTGTTCCTGATTAAGCTAATTCACTAAGTACTTTGCATAAGAACATGGCTAAAGAGAGGACTGTCCTTCCATCCACTGGATTTCAATAAAGCTGTCAAAAAAAGGGATCAGAAATAAAGAAATAACAGGTTTGTTTCACCTTCCTTTTGAAATTCTTATTCCAGATATAGGAACGTTTCCAAATAGGAACAGATGTAAACTACCTGCAGATAAGTACTTAAGGAGACCAGAGACGGATAAAGATACTTTGGTTGAATCTTTAGCTTATAATTTCAACAGTGATGGTAGGGCACTCACTGTACTTTCTCCTGCCTTCTCTGTCTTCCTTTGGTTGCTTTTCCTTTCGCTCTTGATCAGTGATTATTGAAGGAAAATATTTATCTCTGTACGATCAATTAAATTGGAGATGCTTTGGGGGTTTTAAAATTCAGTTCAAGGTATTGTTTGGCTTTGTGGTTTCTAAGATATATTCCATGCCAAAAGTGTGGTTTTATTGACAAATGAATACATTTATCTGGAAGAGCAAGACAGCTTTGGAGGAGGTGGAGGATGTGGAAATAACTTACTAGATGGCACGATTTGAAAGTGACCAAAGCACTCCCACCACCTGTGAAAGTGACTAATATTCTACTGTGACTACATATGAAAGGTTTAGATTGTTACAGTAAACAGGTGCATACTCCTAGGAGGAGTAAATATTTATGCCCTCATGAACTAATGCCTTTCTTGGTGCATGATGAATGAACAGCTTTTGAGAACAGCATCATAGAGAAAGGGAATTCAGATGGGAATGGGAGCAGCAAGCAGTGACAGGAGGGCAGTAATGGAGAGCAACAGGAAGGGCTCCCCCAAAGTCAACCTGCTTCACCATGCCAACATCTTGCTAGATAGGGGGCTTATTTCACTCCACTGACAGGAGCCTGCTTGCAACCTCTCTCTTTTCAAAAATGCTTCGGAGAAGAAATTCTATCTATGCTGATTGTATTCAAGAGCCTGTCTTAATTCTGAAACATAATTCCAAATATTTCTGGCCTTCTAGAGTACTGTACCTATTCTAACTTAGTCATTTCAGTCTCAGCCTGTTAATCTCCTCTGCTGTACCCTGAATAGACCAGGGTGGCCATTGCTACCACCTACAGTGCTGCATGCTTTGCTCCATATGGAGAAAAGGAAAACCATTTCCAAGCTGATTCCTGGGTTCACAGCATCCATGTTAAGTATATTAGCACCTTCCATTTGCAGCTGGGAGGGTTTTCCCAGGAACTTTATTCTGTCAGATATTAGATACAATAATAATAGGAGGCAGGCCATACTGGAGAATTGAGGGCACCAGTAAATTACTGTGAGGAAAGCAATTTGACATCCTTTCATCCTTTGATGAAAGCTAAATGTGAAATCTAGGTGTAAACGTCTAAAAAAAATTGAAAGTCACACTCAGAGCAGGAGAACTAGGAGTGTGGTGAAATCACTACTCAGAGAGGGGAAAGACTCGAGGTTGTCCTGTGATTTGACAACATTATTTCTTTCCAAGATTAATGCATCTGTGGAACTACTTGGCCTTATTCCTGGATCCTATCAATTTAGCAAGGACATTTACACAAATGGCTTCTGTAGTCTAGCTGATACTGGGGCCAGAAACACTGGCCCAAGAATTCAGATTCTTCTCTTTTGAAAGATGTCTAATGCTGGGGAGGTGACACAGCCCCATTTTGGCCTTCTTAACCTGTTTATATCCTTCACCTTAAGGCTGCCTGATAAGGACTGTGAATTTTACTTCACTGTGTCTTTGTTCAGTGTTTCTTGTAAATTCAGAAGTCAATGTACAGACAGCAATTTCCTTCCCTCCCCTTTTACTCAAAAACGTACTTTCTTTGAAACAATTTATTTTCTCTTTCTCAAGACACATATATAAAATATTATCACCATTATTTCCTTATTTCCTTATATGGTTTGTTGATAGTTTAATATATACATCTTACTTCCTGGATTAATGGTGTTTTTCTCTAAGGCGGGTCTTTATCTCCTCAATGCCTCCAAAAAGAATATCAATACTAGCTCTTATGTGTTGCCTGCTTATCCTAAGGCAGGCACTGTGTTAAGCACTTTGTATGGATGACCTCATTTACTACTTTCAAACCCGGATATATTTGGTATTATAATTATCCCCCTTTCAAAAGTGGAAAATATGGCTTTGAGGTATTGTCTTATATCACAAAAAAAGTGAGAGCAGAGGGATTTGAACGCAAGTTTGTTTGCATGAAGAGCCATGTTGTACTTCTTTCTTAGTAGATATGTGATACTTGATGATGCCTTAGTGCTATAGAACAAACTTTCTTGAAACGTTGTGGCTTAAAACAGCATCATTTTCTTTTTCACTCATAAGTCTGATCCTGAATTTGTAGTTTGGACAAGGCTAAGCAAGGACAGCTCAGCTGTGTGTCAGCTGGAGCAACTCTACTGGGGCTGGAGGTCCCATCGAAGGAGACCTTACAATCTGGTTCTAGTTGCTGGCTCAGTTCTCAGCTGGGGCTGTAAGTTGAAAACCTCATTTCTCTGCCACACAGTGAGTTGGGATTCTTGCAGCACAAAGGCAGGAAATGCCAAGGCTTCTTATGGCCCGGGCCCCAAAATGGAACAGCATCACTTCCAAAGCATTCTTTGCTTATAGCAGATCACAGGACCAACCGGACTCAAAAGTTAATAGTCTACCACACAAAAGGAGCAGAACTTTTTTCATTGTTTTATTATCAGCAAAGAATCCATGAAGTACACATTTTATTATCATCTATGCGGCACCGTGATAAGGATAGAGGAGAAGATACAGCTTCTGCTTGTGCTCTGTAATAGTACCTGACACCCCGGAAGTTCAAACAGAAACCAAAACAAAGCCCATCAAAATGATGAGCAAGAGTGGTGAATAGAAACATACTGCACATTGGAAGATTTGCCATTTTCATTCTGGAGGTTATTTTTAAGAGCGACAATGTCCAAAATATATTTCATTCTAATTTGCAATACGTGTGCCCCTTTATTTTAGGCACTTTGACTGGTACGATCTTCACAAGACAGGGAAAAGACTCTCAAACACGTGCACATCCTTTCCTCTAGGTGCAAATGAAGCTAGAGTTAGGTTACAAGTGGAGTAAGAGCTGCGAGTGTCTGGATTAATGTGGTAGTTTATTCCAAGAGCGGTAATAAAGAGTCATATCACTTTCTGTTGCAGCGGGGCATCCATTTAGGGAAGTGGATCTCCAGGTTTTGTTTCCAAAATAGAGCACATATTTTCAGTGTTCATTGAAAGAAACAAGGGAGAGTGGGTGAGAGGGTGCCATGGCAGCCCTCGTTATTTATAGACTGGCAATATTGTTAGTGTTTACCCGGTGAAGAACTGAATCCCATCTAAGCTCGTAATTTTCATATCTTTGGAAAGCTTTTAGCTCCTCTCTGCCTGTTGGCATGGTAACATGACAAGAGTTATGATGTCAAAACCATATGAACCCATGATTGATCTAAAATTATTTGGGAAACTTTCCCATTTCAAATTTCCATTGAGAGAGAGAAAGAGGCCATGCGGCAGCTTCATTCAAAAGAGAAAAAGAATCTGGTTTGTTTTTTTAATTGCCCTGAAATAAATTCTCTATTTTCCTTTCTATGTAATGCTGAAAAGATTACCATCCTTCTGATGTCTTTTGCATTTTCTTTCAAAATCAGATATTTTAATTTTCCTTTCTCTTGGTTATTTTTTTTCCCTATTCTAATAGAAATCAATGGCTGATGCTAGCACATTTTTCATGCTGCAGATACAAAGCAGGACAGTCATGCAGGCTGATGGATGGCCTCTGGGATACTCAGGTCTTTCTTGAAGCAAAGTTGGCCTTGAGGGAATGCTGAGGGTTGGTAGAGAGGCCGAGAGATACTATGAGTTACTATCTGTTGAGTATTTGCAAGCCATAGATACTATTATCACTTCCAAGGAGAGGACAGAAAAACAAAGGGTCACACAGATAAGGTAAGTTGCTTAAAGACAGAAAATGACAGAATAGAGAAGATTTATTGGAAAAAACACTAAAGCCTGTTAACTGGAGGAATAGGGTTTGCCCAGGTGAAATAAGAGGAAAACATACTCCTAAGGTGTATCAGCCTAAATAACAAACGGAGCCCCACCAAAAAACTGATATGTATTCAGGAATAGGTCATTGCAATGGACAACCTGTGGCATAGTAAACTGTGTATGTATTTAGGGAGGGAAAGGAAGACAAAGGATTTTAAGGAAAAAATGAGGAGGGTTACATAATTGTTTTGAAGTAATTATCCCTAGCTACAAGGATCAGTACCAAGGGCAACACCAGTCTAAGGTTGGACCGGCAATTGCTGGGCATGTGTCTTCACAGAAGTACCTGAGAGTCTAGAAGTTCGAACAGAAACCAAAACAAAGAATTTGTCAATGAAAGTGACAAGCAAGACTGGAGTTTCTTTAGGTTTTTTTTTTTTTTCCTTGACTAATGTTGCAATGGCCTTTGTCCAAGGTTGGATGTTTGCAGATTCTTTTGTGATAGTTTTTGTTATCAGGCATTTATGGATAAGAGCTTTTCCTTCATTGCCATCCACAGCTCTTTTTGTCAGTTTTCTTTCTTTCTTTCTTTCTTTTTTTTTTTAAACACAGATAACTACATTTTGAATCTGAAAATTTTCACAGGTCTATCACCTTGGAAAACTTAGGAAACTTATTAGGCATGATTTCTTTATTATAGTCTCAGTTTACCAATGTGTAAAATGGGAATAATAGTAGAAATCTGCTGTGGAGATAAGACATGAGAAATGGAGCTAAAGATAAAGCCCAATGCCTGTCATGAAGAAGACAAATAAATGCTAATTGCCCTGTAGAAGCAAATGGGTTTGTGTGGAGAGGGATCAACACATTTCTTATCTCAGGCACCACTTTCTGTGTGACCTTAAGACATCGGACTTGAACATAATGCCAGACATGGGCTTATCTACTTGTGCTACCAAAATAATTTCCTGTCTCTAACCAAGTCTCAAACTGAGCACATTAAAGTAAAGTTCACCTTCACTCTTCAACATCATTCCTTAGCAGCATTCATAGTCAAAGGAGGATTTAAAGTTGGAGGAAGTTATGATGTTTTTTCTGTTTAATGTTATTAGATTCACATTCATATATATTTTTAGAGCAGATATACATTGAAGGATTAGGCACTCTTCTGGGCAAGAGCTGAATGAAATGGACAAAATCCTCATATTGGGGAGCTAAATTTTAGTGTGGGAGACAGATAACAAAAATTATAAACAAATAAAACATACAGTATATGAAGTGAAAATGCTAAGACATTAATTAATGAGAAGAAATTAAGCTAGGGAGGAGTCAGATGAAGCATAGGAAGGGCGAAGACTGAGCTTTATGTCTTAGATTAAATAGCTCTTAAAGGTGTCACTGAGGTGACTTTCCGTGCAGATACCTGGAGAACAGAGCATCATGCTAAGTAGAGGGGATCACAGGTGCAAAGGGCCTGAGGCCCAGAGTGTTCAGGAACAGCAAGAGGCTGGTGAGCTTGGAACCCAGTGAATGAGAAGGAGGCTTGTAGCTGTGTCTCATATTCTGCCCTAAGAACACATTCATGAGGTAGAGAGCACTTGGACCAACGATCTGAAATCAGTGGATAAGGAGTGACTTGCCTTATTCGTGAAACAAAATGATTTTGAGTTAGAGACAGACTCTGGGTTCTCTCCCTAGTATCATTCGAGTGGAGCTTGGTCCTCAGCTGTTCCTCACAATTGGTTTCATTCCTAGTCACTAAATCATTGTTCACTCTTCAGATATATGAGAGCTGTAAGGATTTGGAAAAACAAACTCAGTTTTCCTACTCTACTGTCGCAACACAGTCAATACAAAACACTTCTGAGACCCCATATGTGTGAGAGTTTCTCCCCATATACTAAGAGATCAATTTTGCAGCAGATGCTTCAGCAGACACCAGCTGGGCGTCCTCTAAGTCAATTCAGTTCTGACCTAGAGATAGTGTCAGATCCTACAGGTTGAGGACTCAGTCCCACAAGGCTGCCCCTCACTTCAGATGCCATAGCAAGCACAGGTTGTGGCCTGCGCTTCTGACCAACCAGCTATAAATCAGGGTTTCCAAAGCCCTTTCCTCGGGTTTGATTAATTTGCTAAAGTGGTTCACTGAGCTTGGAGATACACCTTACTTACATTTAGAGTTTATTATGAAGGATGTTACAAAGGATACAGATGAAAAACCAGGTGGAAGAGATGTGTTAGGGCAAGGTACAGGGAAGGGAAGCGGAGCTTCCATCCCCTCTGCAGGTGCACCACCCTCCAGGAACCTCCAATTGTTCAGTTATCCAGAAGCTCTTCCAAACTCAGTCCTGTTAGGTTTTAATGGAGATTTCATTATGTAAGCATGATTGATCAAACCATTGGCCATTAGTGAGGCATGCAACCTGCAGCATCTATCCCCTACCAGGAAGTTGGGGGTTGGGGTTGAAACTCCCAACCCTCTAATCATGCCTTGGTCTTCTAGTGACCAGCCCTCAACCTGAATTTATCTAAGGATCCCCAGCTACCTCATTAACATACAAAAGACACTCATCACTCTGGAAATTCCAAGGGTTTTAGGACCTATATGTCAGGAAATAGGGAAGAAGATCAAATATATATTTCACATTCTCACAAGAGGAAAATTTTATAAGGCTTTCTAATCTGTGGGCATGTGTCTGTAATAATTCCATTTAAATATAATTAATACCTATCTCTGGTATAAAAAGGATTTTTGCTTGCCATTCCTCACTAAGCTATGGGGAGAAATTCAGGCCAACTGAACAGGAGATGGATTGTTACTGAATAAGACACCATCCCCTGGAGTTGAATGACAGTGGAAAGTGATTCACACAACATCCTTCTGCAGAATGCTCCTTCCTTTTTGTTGAGTTGTAAGTAGATTATGTCTCCATTCAAGAGCGCTTTTGCTGTCTCTAGATGGATGTAAAAGTGTCTTCTTCAGGCCTTCCCATCAATGCCAGTTCAAATATTGCTGTACTAGTGGATTAAAAGTTCTAATTGTTGATTTATTTGTTACAGACCTTTAAGATTTTGAAAAAAAATTTTATTAAGTGCTTTTGTATCTGGCACAGTCATTATGATTACATTTTAACCTCACAATGACCCTGAAAGGTATATTGTCCCATTGCATAGAAAATAAGGCTTTGAGAAATTTAATACGTTATTCCAAAAGGTAGTATGTAGTACAGGAGAGCCACTGTTTTCTTGGTGAAGGTATTTGCTTGTAGGTGTAGAGTGTTTAGCCAATTCCTTCCCCTCTTGGGGCACGGCCAGGATAATGCAGAGAACAGCAATCATACTTGCTCTCTTAAAGAAAAAGAAAAAGCCTTATATTTCTGCAGTGCATTTAGGCACACCATGGCTTCCTGCCTTTCAGTGATCAAACTGTTTCTTAAATATGAGACTTGTTCTCAGGGTTATACCATGAATCCAATGCTACTCCACCTTGGAACTGTCATTTTGTTCTTTCTGCCCTGTGGTTTAGACTTTGTGATTCACACAGAGCTTGGCACTTAAATGTTCTACATATATTTAAAATAATGTTTCACAGAAATGTATTAACAGGATAGTCTTAATAAGTAATTGGGGATAATTTATCCCTAATTTATATGAATCTATAAATCCATGAGTGATGTGATTGCAGACATATGCACACACACACATGCACACACATATGCACACACACACACACTCACACTCCAGTTCTCACTCTTCTTTGATATGAGAGATGTAATTATCATCTAGTCCCAGGGGCAATTTTGCACTCCAAGGGACATCTGGTAAATGTCAACCATTTTTGATTCCCAAAACCGGGGTATTGGTGTCACTGGCATGCAGTGTGTAGAGACCAAGGATGATGCTAAACCCCCTGCCATGTGCAGGACGGCCCCCACCATGAGAACGATCCAGCCCAGAGGGTCATCAGCACCTATTTAGACGTGTCTATTTTTAATATTACCGTGTTTACTGGAAGCTTGAATTTGGACTCATTCTAGCCTAGAAAATATTTCTGTTCTGATATCAAAAATGTTTTTAAAATATGAGTATTACACACATAGTTTTAAATAGTGAATTATAATACAAATGTACTAACACCAATTGGGGAAAAATGGAGGTTTTTCTCTGTTGGAAACCTCAAATATAACTCTCTTTTTAAAAAATCTTAAAATTACTTATGTTTTCCTAGGTTTCTTATTCCTCACCCTCTTGCTTTTTCTTTCTCTCTTTCTCTCTCTCTTTCTTTCTTGTTTGTTTCATTTTGTGAGCTTTCAGACTCAATAAGCCTTGCCAGTCTGTGATGTGTAAAATTATCTGTCTCTGGCCAGAGGGAATTATATCCTTTTCCATCCTCAATTCAGCTCATCTATCAGCCTTCACTGAGAACCTGTTGGGGGCTCAAGCTTGGGTGATGAGTACAGTGGAAAGAAGGTAGTAATACAGGGAATCTCCAGCTGAAATACTAGTACAAGACAGTAGCAGGTGACTCAGACCTTGAACTGCCAAATGCAAAATCTATTTTGATTCCCACTTCCAGGTGAACAGGCCTTCACTGAAGTTTTCATAGGGTAAGGCTTTACCATTGCGACTCGTATTTTTTTTCTTATGGAAGAGAAGGATAGTTTTTATCTTAGGGAATTTAATTGTATTTATTTCTTAATGATGATACTAAGATATTCAGGCCATACATTTTGACCATATATTTGTCTTGCATGGATTACTTGGGTCAGAGGGAGAAGGAGGTCTGCCACAGTTATTCATCAGGAGAGCCCTGGCTTTGGACATCAGCAACCCTTCCCATTTCCTTTGTTAGAGATTTGTGTTCCATCAGCAATTTAAGCCTTGTTCATCTGTCATCTCTGACAGTTACAAGTTTGCATCTAACCTGTGCCATGAGGACTAAATTGTTCCCTGGCCACGGGTGCCATATAATAATGACTATCATCAAAAACACTACTCTCCCTTCCCCACCAATGGTTCTGAAGATGAAGTCATATAAAGTGTTAGTAACCAGATGCCTTCATCTTGTCGTCCAGAATCAATAGACAATCAATTGATACCAGTCTAGAAGGCTTACCTAGGATGTTAGGGGAGAAAAGAGTTTGATTCATATCTGCCCATTTGCTTCCAGGTCTACACAGTTGATCATAAGTGCTGTAAGAGCCACTGACTACTGATGAGGAGCAGCTGGAAACATGCCTCTAAGCTTTTCCTATAGCAAAATAGTATTAATTCTGGGATCACTCATTCTTCATCTTTTCATGGTGCTTCATAATCTTCCATTAACCATAAGAGCTAACAGTAATTGAGCAGTGCCAGGAACCATTCTAAATAGTTTGTGTATCATCTCATGTATACCCTGATAGCAATGCTCTTTTAATCATGCCCTCTTGACATACTAAGAAACCTGAGGCTCAAAGAGGTTAAGTCATTTGCTCAGGATCAAGACTTTTGTAAATGGCAAAGTTCATCAGATTTTAACTCAAGGAGTCTGGCTCTAGATCCTGCTCACCTGTTGATTATTCAATGACACATCCCTGAGGGAATCACACTCTTGGATGAAAGCAGTGTGACTTCCTGGTAGGCTGGGTGCAGTGACATAAGCCCGTAATCCCAGAGACTCCAGAGGCTGAGGTGGGAGGATCACATGAGTCCAGGAGTTTGACTAGCCTGGGCAACATAGTGAGACTTCATTTCCAAATTAAAAGATTATCCAGGAGCAGTGGTGCCTGCCTGTAGTCCCAACTACTCAAGCTGCTAAAGTGAGAGGATTGCTTGAGCCCAGGAGTTCGAGGTTACAGTGAACTGTGATCATGCCACTGTACTCCAGCTTGGGTGACAAAGCAAGACCCTGTCTCTAAAAAAGGAAAACCCTGATAACATGAGTGTGGGCCTGTGGAGTATGAAATTTAGAACATCATTTTGGTGTCCTAGCACAGAACTCAACGATCTGATTGGTTGGTTGCTTTACCTATTGGGGAAAATTAGTGGCAAATTTCAAACCTAAAATATTTAGCTTCCCTAGTCCCTAGAAAATAGAATATCAGAATTGGATGGGGCTTTGAAATTATTTATTTATTTTTGTTAATTTATTTATATCTAGCTAATTACAGACAGGATTTGAAGTGGTTTGTAATAAAACTACAGTATGACAAGACAAAAAAAAGTGAGAAAATCCAGGAATGGGAAAATAAGTATTAAAAAAAAAATAAACTAATGTAAAGTCAGAGATATCATGCTTTAAAGTATCAGACCACATGTTTAAATATCAGTTCCTAGCAACTAATGTAGAGGAAGGAGCTTGGCTAGATGCTGGCTTATATACAGCAAAACCCTTTTTGCAGTAGGAACTTAATTGTTCATGGTACTGAAACACGGAAGCAGTCATGGAATGTAACTTGAGCCTGTGTGTTCTCATCTATAACTGGAGATGTTGCATCTGTTGACCTCTAAGTTCCTCCCCATCTCTCAGTATCTAAGACGTATGCTTCTTTCAAACTTAATGAACACCTTCCAGTTTTTAAAGGGGAAATTATCTGTGTTTTCTTAGATTTGCCTTTCTTCTTTTCATCCTAATTTCCTTTTCTTTAGACCCAGTAACTCTTGTTGCTCTATGATTAAGTAAACCAGCTGTCTGTAGTTGTTCCACCCTAAAAAGAATTCATGTTACAAAAAAATACAGCATAATATTTTCCATGGAGTACAATAAAATTTGAGGATTCATTCATTTTATTACAAACTGAAGATCTATCAGAAATAATGATAAAAATATTTCAGATATGATAGAATCATAAATAGGAAATGTTTATTCAAGTTACTCAAATTTATTTTATCTGCAACTTTTAGAAAACTGGTTATTCCACGGAGGTAGGTCCCCATGTCTGAGAAAAATGATGCCAAGACTATAAATGCACGATAACAGTTGGAGAGAATAGAAGAGTTTATGCTGCAGTAACGAACAGCCCAAAACACCTGATTGTGTTAAGAGTAGGTTATTTCTTCCTCACAAACAGCTTTCTGCAGATCTCGGAGACTCTCTGAGTAGCACTTTTATAAGCGGATGTAATCTAATGATTCCATCATCTCAAAACTAGGCTTATACAGTCCCCGTGCAGGAGACAAGGGTCCTGGAAGAATCCCAAGGAGGATTTGCACTACATTGGTCCTGAAATGACATTGTCATTTTTACTCATATTTCATAGGCGGGAACTTGTCACATGACATCATCTAATTTTTTTTGAAGGCCCAGAAAAGAAAGAGGGCTATGACATTGATTAGTACTGGTAATATCAACCTGATTAGTCTTAATATTTTTAACTCCAGAGCCCTCTAATTGCACAAATTAGGTTCTTAGTGATGCATTTCCTCTGAAATTATAGCAGTTATTAATGAAATTTCTGATTGTTTTTATTGATTCTATAATTAAATTTTAAAACCTTATTTGTAATATATATATTGATATTTATAAACCTCATAATTATATAAACATATTTAAAATAATTTTAAAGATTTTTAAAATTTATAATGTTTAGAGCAAACGACTGTAATGTGAATTTGTCTTACATGCATCATATGCATGTTCTGCTAATTTAGACAGATTTTAAGTTTTTCACACTGTATGTTTTAGAAAACATAAGCAATTAGAAATTAACTTAGAAATAAAAGATTCATGATCATCATTTTATAGTCATACTTTAGTAAATAACTGAAATTTTTAAGCTGAAGTGTTATTCATTTTGCACATTGTTTACAAATCAAGGAAGAAACAACTTTTTTTTGTTTGTTTAACAGTCAAACATTCTGTGCTGTCTTCCTTGATATATTCTGAATGGGCTCACTTGTTTTCACCAGGCTTTGCTTGGTATTAGAATTTGTGGTTGATGCGGCTCATTTATCAGCCATGTATGAAGAGATTCTGAAAGATGTTTTGTCATTTTCCAGTGTCAAAATGATGCATTCGCTTATGTCCTGGTTTCTTTGAAAGAGCTTGAGTTGCACTTATTTTGCAGCGTGAAGCATAGGAATAAATGATACAAAACTAAGTAAACAGAGGGAAAAAGCAGAATTCAGAAAACCGAAAAATAAGGGCTTTATTTTTAAGCACATAATTTTAGACTAAGAGGAGATAAAACAAAATGTCCATAGCTACCTTTATTTAGGATCGATCCAGTCACCTGCTGGCATCCTGACTATTAGAATGAGTGCTTCAATTCTTGTCGACACAGATACGGAAGGAGAAGTAACTTTCCCAAATTATGGTGGGAGAATGGTCCATTTGATCATTTTTTTTTCTTGCTTTGTGTTTTGTGGGTGTAATTTTTCAGCTCTTTTATTTGTTCACTTGGCATGAAAATAAGAAAGAACAATGAATGGGACACAGACACCTGTAACTTGCTAATAGAATCTGCTTAGTACAGACTCCTAACACTAACATTTGTTAGAGAAAACAGTTGGAAAACACAGCCACAGTACATGGACTTTTTTCGTGATTAAAGTCATTCTTATGAACCCTAAGAAAATCAGTTACTATTATAATGTAAAGCAGTTTTATCAAGCAGAAGCTTACTTTTTCAGAAAAGAAACTGTTCTATCAAACTTGCTCATTATTTATTTGGTAAATTAATATGTTCAAGATTTTTAAGTGTGAATAGCTAACCAATGTATATCCTTTCTGGAGAAATGACGTAGGAAAATATAAATATATATATAATTATACATACAATTGTATATATATATATAATTATAAAATATAAATCAAAGTTTTCCAGGAGAGTTATATATTATATATATAATGATATAATTATATATATTATATAAATGATGATAGATATATATAATTATAATATATTAATTATATATATTATGTTAATTATATATATAATATATTATTATAATTATATATCAATTATATATATCTATTATATATCCATTATATATATCAAATATATATATCAATTATATATCTATATATAATTATATATAACATATATCTATAAGTATATGCATCTATAATTATATATAATTATGTAAATAATATATATATGTGTGTATATATGTGTATATATATAATTATGTAAATAATTATATATAATTATAGATGCATATAATTATAGATCTATATTAATTTAGATGTATATAATTATAGATGTATTCATGATAGTGTTTTGTTCTTGTTTTGTTTTGAGAAAGGGTCTTGCTCTGTTATCCAGGCTGGAGTGCAGTGGCGTGATCACAGTTCACTGCAGCCTCAAACTCACTGGCTCAAGCGATCCTCTCACTTCAGCCTCCAGAGTAGCTGGGATCACAGGCATGTGCCACCATATACATGTATATATGTGTATACACACACACACATATATATAAGAATATATTTTTAAAAATCCATGTTATTTATGTATATAACATATATAAATGTATATATAAACATATATAACAGAATCTGCTTATTACAGACTCCCAACCATATATATATGTGTGTGTATATATGTGTGTGTGTGTGTGTGTGTGTGTGTGTGTGTATATATATATATATATATATGTTTTTTTTTTTTTGTAGAGATGGGATCTCCCAATGTTGCCCAGTCTTCATGGTAGGTTTCTGATAAATGTTTTTGTTAATTGTCCTTTGCTTCCTATTAGCATATCCTTTCCTACTCAATGTGAAATGACAACTATGTGCTATGCTGGTGGCTCCCCCTGGAGGCCTGTGATAGTATTTTGGTCTGTCATTCTCAGTGCTTGCATTTTTTTTTCTCCAGGGAGTTTTGCTTCCACCTATTGATCTCCGTTTTGATGCTTTTATAGACATATAGTTAGTTGAGTCAACATTAAATTGTTTTTGCTTATTGATACATATATAAACTTTTAAAAAACTCACTTTACCTCTCTTTCAAGTATATATATACTATATAGTATGGTGTATACGTGTACTATATTCTATACATATACTAATATGTCACATATCTATATTAATGTATATGTTTTCTATATTCATGTCTATATTAATATGTGACATATTCGTATTAATATAATAAATTATTATAGTTTAATATGATATCCATTTTACATATATAAAATTAAACACTCCTAGGATGAAGAAGACAATGTTCCTACATGCATGAAACTTATATCCAAATGGAGAAGACACACAATAGATATATAAACCAAGTGAAAGATAAATAATAAAAATTTTTATAAAAACTGTGAAGAAACTGACCCAGTGTGACAGTACAGAAGCTGACTAGGATGTGGAGGATCTTTTAGATACTCATGGTGGGTGCTTCTTTAAGAGACCTTGATAATTAGAGGGATATAGACGTTTAAAAATCACTTGGAAATGTGTTCCTGACTGAAGCAACATCAATCATTAAGTCTCAGTTGTTAAGGACAAGCTTAGAATCTTCAAAGAATAGAAGTTTCCAAGAAAGCCAGTGTGTCTTGTGTCACGTGAACAGGTGGGAGGAGAGGACTCAAAATAAGTCCTCTGTCTCTCTTGTATCTCCTTAAACTCTCTGTTTTTAAGAGAACTTGAAAGTAAAAGATTTTCTAATCTTAAAATTGTGTTTTATTTGCTTAATTACTAGTACTGGAAAGACATTGCTTCTTACCGTTTTCATGTCATTTCTCGTTGGGTTTAAGTGAACATTAAAGGGCTAGCCTGGGAACTAACCTACATCTATACCATGATCCTGAGAGAAAATATAATCCAAATTGCACTGAAAACTTTGGAACATAGTTTTTTTTCAGATAGGGACAACCTACATTGGAGTGATTTTTTAAAAAAGCAGCAGGTCCTCATTTATCATAAAACCTCATTACTCCAAAACCATGGTTTCTGCTCTGGCTGTGCTGAAGATTACCTTTGTCCCATTATGAAGACGTGCTACACAATGCCCCACAGTAATTGATTTAGAATTGGCATGTTCAATTTAATTCTGGGTTTGCAGAAACTTCAACACATTAATGCAGATGTATTTTGTTAATTGCCACGGAATTTTCATGTGTTCATAAAAGTCAGGCTGGCAGCCAGGGCCTCTGTTTGGAAACCCTCTTCAGAAAAATGCCCAAGAAAGGATATTTTTTTCCCCCCTGTCTCCACATTTAGCAAGTTAGTGTTGTTCTGAGAAGAGAGAAAAGAGTTAGTTATTGATGGGGGCATTGATCCAAGTCCTCCTTCTCACTTTAATTTTATAAGATAAAAGGGCTGATTGTGCTCATTTATCATGCTGGTCTCTGTTTTACCTTAATCAAACCCTGATTTTCCACATTTTTCTTTACAAGTCATCCTTTCATCTCCTATATCCTGTCAAATGTACAAGTTACCTTTGTGCTGATCTATACTTAATTAATTTAAGAGACATCTTTGCCAAGATGTACTTTAGGAAATGCAACTGGGTTGAGAACGATGCCTTAGTTTGTACAACTTCCGAGTGAAGTGTGGCTATGAGTCAGTGTGCCGAGGGTGGAGGGGCACTGTACAGAGGAGTGTACCAGAGAGTGAGGCTCACAGAGGCATCAGAAATGCACAGGCCTGCCGTCACTGCTCCCTGACCAGTCTTTCTGCCTCCCATCTCCTTTCCCTTCACTATGTCTTCTGATCAGCAGCACTGTGACCCATCTAATATACTCACTGTGTCAGGTCATCATCCCCTGCTTAAAAATCCTGGGAGGTTTCCCATCACCTATAGTAAGGATTAGCAAACTATAGCCACAGGCCAAATTGCCTGTTTTTCTCAATAAAGTTTTATTGGAAAACAGCCATGCTCATTTGTTTGCATATTGTCTATGGCTGCTCTTGCCCTACAAAGGCAAAGTTGAGCAGTTAAGAAGCAGAGGTGAACCAAACATATTTACTATCTGGCTCTTACCGGAAAATGTTTACTGACCCCCAGCGTGCATGATCAAGTTCAAACCCAAAGCACAGCACTTCCCAAGATGCTTCCAGCCTGCCTTGCAGGCTGATCTGTAGTCAATTCCTCCAATGCATCCTCCACTCTGAGTCCCTGTAGATAACTTGTTATCCCCATACAGGGCTGCACACTCCATGCCTTTACACTCACTGTTCAGAATTCTTTGGATGGCACTGCCTCAACTCCAGTGGTTCTCAATCACCTTCCTTCACACTGATGCCTCCCCATCTCCCCCTGTAGGTGAATTCTGTCACAGCCTTTCAGCATTGCTCAGGGCACATCCCTGCCGTCATGAGTTGCCTTTCCTTATGTATGCAAACCTTGCCTCTTCAGTGACAGCGGAATCGTCTGAGTGTTTTGCATGCCTTCCTCAAAGTCCAGTCTAGGCCTAAACACACAGTAGGTGCTCAATAAGTAGGTGTTTAATGGACAGAGAATAAGTAAGGTGGCCATCCTGCCTATAGACTAAGCAAAGGACATAATGGGGTAAAGCAAATGCTGTCACATTTTCACATTAATCAATGCATTAATGTTGCTCATTAAGCAAACTAATCTACTGTATATGTTAACTTCAATGGAAACAGCACCAGAAACAGAAGCTGCAAGCAGCAGGCCCAGCAGCAGGGAAGTCTGAGCATGGCCTTGCCTGCCTAGAGTGTGCCAGCAGCCAGCATCCAACCTTCTGGGTGTCTTCTAGCAGACCTGGAGCCAGGCAAATGGGAACAGCTGCTAGATATCATACCAGGGCAAGTGCAAATAGATGCCTGAGTCCCAGCTCTCCATCATAAAGCAAATATCGGCCCTTATTCTCTCTAGGGGACTGCACCCTAGGAGACAATAGGAGTAGACATTTGCTTTCCGAATGTGCCTGTCCCAGAGCCCAACTTCTATTTTAGTATATATTCATGGAAGTACATGGGATGAGTGAGTTTGCTTTGAAGGGCATATTGTGACTCTATGAGGGATAAATCCTTTTCCAAAAATATTAACACTAATTTTAATTTACCATGGGAGATGTTGGTAAAAAATATCAAGACCTCTTTAAGTTTTCAGCAAATGCTAGTGCCAGCTTGGACATGATTGCTGCTAAGATGCCTTTAATGAGCTGAATGGTGGAACGATTACCTTTGCCTCTTCCTTTGCAAACAGACATTCCCTGGTAGCTGCTGAACATCCCCAAGGATGTTCCTTGAGGATCTCCCTCTTTACTTTGTAACGACCACTTGCCCATCTCTACTACTAACTCTTGACCCTACCCACAGCACCCTGTGTGGCATAGGGAGTGCTTTTTCTTTGGTCCTCTGGAGAGCTGTTGGTGGGACCACTCATAGTCTTACTGGTGAATTCCCAAAGTTGTAATGGTCTCAACAAATAATCCATTCTGCAGCGTTATATAATCCTGCACCTTTCATTGTTCTGCCCTTGTGTGACCCCAAATGTTGCTTCTTCAGGAAGTTTTATGCAAGTGGAGGGGCTAACTTACCACTTACACACTTCTAAAATCACTGCTATCTTCTCCGCCCTGCCCAGGCCTCATGACATTTCTGCTCACCAAAAGCACACACTCTACTGTTCCGTTCACCTTTTCCCCATGACTTTGTTGGGAAAGGTTGAGTGGGCATAAGAAAGGTGGAGATTAAAGGAGGATGAGGTTAGATGGATGAGATGCGGTAGGAGTCCTAGAGATCGAACATAAGGAGTAACCCAAGCTGCTCCTCAAAGAAGCTTCTTCCAGGGCATCTGTTTACATGCTGTCTTTAAGAACTTATTTAATCCAGAATGTAACAGACGTCTTGATCTGCCCTGAGTTACGAAGATCAGTGAATATAAAAAGGAAACACAAGATTAGATCTTACTGCCTCAAAGTGGAAGTGGCTGGGGGTTAAGTGGGTCTGTGGTTGCTTTCCTTGACAGGCAGCCCTAGGCCCAGAGTGCTACGTGGTGTTTGGTGTCTTGTGGAATCACTTTTTTAATTCCCATTGGAAGCTGTCTCTTTTCTAAAATTTAAGTCCACAGTTCTCCAGGAATGTCAAGTCCAGCACGGGCCCCTCACCCCACTCAGGGCATCAGCCTGTGTCATCCACCTTTTTTTTTTTTTTTTTGTCAAGGTGAGACTTTATCATGGGGTAAAATGCTCAGAAACCTGCAGGGTCTGTGTGTGAGGATCACATGTCCCATGTTCCTCCAAATCTACCTTTATCTACAGCTTGCTCACTGCCATGATTTTCTAACATCTCATTGAAGCCGCTTGATGTGATAGAAAGACATTTTGGAGGTTTTGAATTCAGACAGAACTAGGTTCAGGTCTCACCTGTGCCTCCTAACAAGCTGGGTGACCTCGGGCGAGTTAATCTTTGAGAGCCTCATTTTGTTTCCTCTGTGAAAGGGAAAGTTAATAATATTTAGCTCAAACATGGCTATGAGAAATGTAAACTACTTTGACACATACTAGCACTTTAGTAAATGGAAGGTACAAGTTGCAGGTATACAGAATCTCACTGATTTGCCCAATTTAAGACAGTTAATGATAGAAATAAATGAATAAACTTTATGTGTCCTCCCTATTCATGACTGTGAGTTGTCATATGGTATTTGTTTTATTATTCATTCTTTTTGACATTTAAAAATATAATACTGCTACCATAACCATGTTACAAAGGTGAAAAGCTGTATGCGCCTACTTGAAAGCAGTTTAAGATAAGTGGTGTTAAGTAGAACATGCCCAGAATACAGTGACACCAGTAATTCTTAAGTTGTTTTCAATGCTAGTTCATATTTAGATTCAACAAATAATTTGTGTGCCTAAAATACATCATGTTCTGTTAGATAGAGCCCACAGTTATCCTGTTCAGGTCTCAATAACTCAGTGTGGTTTGAGGGAAGTTGATTCAGACTTTTTAAATGGAGTCCATCACTTTATGATTCTTGAGAGTTGACAGAATGGCTGACTTCCCTGGTTTTTGTTTTGGTAGCTTGTGTCTCTATTACCCCAAGAATTGGGTTATGGACAGGACACAATGGGAATTTCATTTTGTAGAAATTAAGTGTGTAGAATATGGCATCAAATTGTGTGGGTTGCAATCCTGACCGCTCCATATACCAGCTACGCAGTTTCCTCATTTGTAAGATAGGATTACTTTTGGTACCTCCATCATAGGGCACAGGTGAGAGCTTAGACTATTGCTACCATCACCCCATCATCATGGAGTGCAGATGCGTCTGTGATGTGTCTATTTGAATATATAGCACTTGTCCTCAAACTCACTGGCCAAGAGGGCAGATTGTAAAATGGCTACATCAGAAAAAAAAAAATGGTGGAGTTAGTGTTCTTTGTGTTACTATTCTATATGAATTGTGTGTGTGCATGTGTGTGTGTGTGTTAGCTTCTATGTAGGGAGCCACGCTATATGCTAGGCACTGTGCTAAGAACTCCACATCTGTATTCTTACTTAACCTCAAGTAATTCTGTGAGAATTCCGGATACTTTCAAGAGCTTATTTTAGAACCAAAAAAACTAAGGCTCATTGAAGAAAGTAACTTCCCACAGTTACCAGAGTTGAGATTCTAAGGTTCATGATTTAGTGGATTTGTTAGAAGCTATATGTAATTGGTCTGCTTATCTCTGTAACTCTAAGTAATGAAAAATCAGTTCGTGAGCCCAGGATAAAGTGATATGTGCAAGAAGGTTTCTTTGTACCAAATGTTGCATACCTGAGGCTTATGAATGAAGATGAGAAAATAAAACCCTAAGTATACATTTTAGAAAAATGTCTACTGTAATTTATATTGTGTTGAATGATAAAAGTTCTTTTACTGTATAGCTCTTGTTTAGGATTTAATTACAGGAATACCTTAGCCTCTAACTGTAGATCATTGTTCGGTTAATGTCTAATGGATTGACATTTTTCCAGTGCGCTGGATAAAACTGAAACCTCAAGAATTGCATAGTCCTTTAGGCAAAAGAAGACAGGATGCTAGAAGTTTTTGTGATACTATGAATTAAAATATATGCTGTGATGGAGTATTCCTCAAAGAGACCCTTAACAAGTAGGGGTTTTGTAATTCAAATATAACCCAAAATACAAATGTTTCAATGAAAACAATAATGTTGAGTCTATTCCCAATTCCCAATATGTGTTTCTAAGTCTCTTAGCCTGTTCTTGGCTTTGAGATAGAAGCAGTGTTCCCTCTTCCATGGCAACCACTACAAATTGGTATATTAGGCTGGGTGCAGTGGCTCATGCCTGTAATCCCAGCACTTTGGGAGGCTGTAAAGGGTGGATCGCTTGAGCCTAGAAGTTCAAAACCAGTCTAAGCAACATGGTGAAAACCCTGTCTGTACAAAAAATATACGAAAATTATCAGGACACGTTGGCATGCACCTGTGTAGTCCCAGTTACTGTGGAGGCTGAGGCAGGGAAGATCACTGAGCCCAGGAGGCTGCAGTGAACCATGATCACATCACTGCACTCCAGGCTAGGCTGGGCAACAGAGTGAGACTCTGCCTCAAACAAACAACAACGACAACAAAGTTGGAGTCTTAGTGACTAAGCTATGCATGCTTCTGACAGTCTTTGATTAACTCTGTAGGCCTGGCTTTCTTATAAATTTCTTTGTTCCTCTTATTTTTCTATGGAAACTGGATCAGATCAAACCTGTCTCCTGGAATCAAAGGGGTCTACAGGGTGTGTCAGTGACAAGGTGACATTTCATCAGACTTCTTGATAATCCAGCAGCTGAATAAGTTGGATGGAAGCATATCTATCTCCCTTTGCTGAAATAAAAATGAAGGCAGGGAAATTCGAAGCTTGGTCTTCCTATTCATAGCCCTAGCAGCTGATGTAACATTTGGATTTGGATCTCAAATTCATGAGGACAGACCCTAAGAATAAGATTCTTCTAGCTGTGGGAAGAAACAAAGACTGAGTAGAGGCTGATGTGTCCCTGAGAGAGGCTCCATGCCCTTCTTGCACCCAGGCTGAGAATTGGGGATAGGACAACAAGGGGATGGCAGGTAGATTTAGAGAGATGTGTGGCTCACTTTAGTGGGAACTCAGGAAGCAGCGCAACCCCGGTGAACAATGACTGCAGAATCCGTCCTGAAGGTGAGCCTGAGGAAGCCCTCAAAACTCTCTTGTCCATCATTCTATGCAGCAGAGTAGAATGATTTTCATACACCTGAGAGTCGAATAGAGGGGAAGAACGGTCCCAGATAGCCTCACCTGGTTTTTTTGTGGCCCTACTGATACCAGGAAGAGTACAGTGATCACAGATATTAGAGAAAGTGGACGAAGGGAGTCGCACTGCTACGTGGTGGCTAAGAAAACCAACTTTGAAGTCAGACTATAGATGTTCAAAATCCCACTCCTCCACTTACTAGCTGTGTGATGTTGGCCAAATAAACCTGTCTATACCTCAGTTTCTTCTTTGTAAAATATAGTTAATAATGGTAAAGTGTTTAGAATGGAGCCTACCACAAAGTAAAGGCTTTATAAGCATTTGCTATTATTGTTACTACTAAATTTTATGAAAAGATGAAAAAGTACATTTCTCATGCACCTGAATTTGAGGATGGAGACTAGAACTTAGAGTCTCCTCATTCCCAAACTTGAAGGAAATACGAATTTAGAATGAATGGAATTGAAGTATTCAGATAAATTTCTTTAGATTTCAATACCACCTCCCCCTTTTTTTCCGTGAGCTTTTCATTTACTAGTTCAAATAATTTTCTGATACATGACCTATCCTTATAACCTTGTGCAGGTGACTTAATTTCTCTAGGTCTTCCTTAGAGAATATAATTCTTCATCTGTGAAATGAACAACATACTCGGCTCGCAGAGTTGTCGTGAGTTTCAAACAAATGAATGCGTTGACTATGAGATGCACAGTAAATATAGTGCTCAGCATGCAATAAGCATTCAATAAACTATGAATGTGTTTATGTTATTATTATTTGTACTCATCTTAATTTCTAGTCAACCATTTTTACATAACTGTAGTGGGAAGACTACATCTAGAATGCAGCTGCCCGTGATCAGTGAGATGCACTGGTGGCCTCCATACTTCTTCATCCACTTTGGCTCCAAAATGGCTCCAGCCATCAGCATGTTGGAAAATCAACAGCCTGTGACATGTCAGTGTCAAGATGATTTGAGGAGTGCCGCAGTCTGCTTGTTGATTACTACTGTATATTTGCCAATTCTTTGTGTAATTAAATACACCCAAGGCCTCAGGTATGTTCTTAGCCAGGTCTGATTTATTTAGATGTTTTCCTTTAAAATGAATGCCAAGATAAAATTTGTTTTGTTTCTTTTGCACCATAAATGCCTTAAAAATCCAATCTTGGTGTCAGTGACAGATATTGATATATTTTGTCAAACAAGAAATATCTTCAGCTTCTAGAACTAAAAATGCAATGATTTTCAGCAGACTTTCCTAAGATAATAATGTAATTTATCTTTCAGAGAATATTAAAGGCAAGCGTTAAAGGTGAGGACAAAAAGCCATTTTGTGCCTCAAATTAGAAGGATAATTTAGAAAGAACAGCATTTATATTCATTTGAATTTAACAACCTGGAATGGCAAAGTTCACATTAGTGATTATTTCTACCTAAGATTTTTACTGACAAAAGAAATAATTATATGTTCCACTTTGAAAATTAGACAGACTTACTGTTGCATATGGTAAAATGGAGGCAGTAAAACCCCAAGAAACCAAAATGTGTGAGGAATGATATACTTTGGTGAATAGAGTTTTCCATTTGGATATATTTAAGCAAATAATACTTTACAATTGTAGGTAAAAACCTTTTTAAATACCTGCATATAACTTTCTTGTCTTCATTTAATAAAATCTGCAAGGGTCACTGTGTGAGCAGCAGCTCAGACCTAATGTAAGATCTGGAGAAGGACTGGGGCTGCTAGGTGCTATGCTAAGACTGTTTATATGAGAGTTGTATTTTCCTTGTGAAGGTGGTCGTGGTTGTTGAAATTTTGTTTTATTTGTATAAACGTTATGAGTATTATTATACTTGTAACTTCTAAGATTATGATTTGCTTTCTTCTCAAACTTGTGAGTATAGTAGGCTAATGGAAATTTCCAACTAGACTGAATTCTTGAAGATGTCCTTTATATTCAGATACATTGAAAAGGGCAAGTAGGACTATAGCCAAACGCGGTCTCCTGGTTCTTCACTCTGTGCGGGCCTGGTGACATGTAGAAGTGTCCTGGCTAAATTGCAAAATTGACAACATTTCACTTTCATTACTTCTCCCCTTCAAACTCCTCTTTCTGGGTTTTGTGTTTCTCCCCACCTCCCAAGAACCACCAACAGGTGCCTTTCTTGCAATTTATTTGAGGGGAAGAGCAGGAAAAAATTATGTAAACTCTTGCATAATGTCACAGAGTGGTTACTTCCTAACTTCTACTTCTGCAGCTTTAGACCCACAGAGGTTTGTTCATTTTATCTAAAAAAAATCTACTTTTAAATTAATCCCCTCCCCACAAGAAGCATACATGAGCATTGTGGTTAAACAGTCTTTAAACCTTCCCTGGAACTCCAGCTACTTCCTGCAGCATGGTATGCACCGAAGTCACTTTGCTGCCAATTGGCCTGTTCTCTCTCTTTCTAATTTTTCTCCATTTTTTGGGCTCCCACATGAGCTCCAAAGGGGCCACAGCTCTTGGTATGTCTTCAGACTTTGCTTGGTCTAAAACCAAGAATGGGAACCTTTCCAGGAGTTTCCAATTTGTGGCCCTCGGGCATCTTAAGATCTTATCAAAGATGCAGTATACAGTTGCGTGAAGAAGTGGAATAACAACAAGGTAGTAAATGATTAAGTGACAAAATGACAAATGTTTCAGGAAACCAGAGTAGGAAGGCAGTGGCTCTGTTAGGGGAGGGATGCTTGAGCAGAAGTCTACAGATCAGGTAGTGTGTAGTGAAGATGGAGAAGAGATGAGAAGGGCATTCCAATTCCTGGACAGACAGAGCAAAGAAGGGTCTGAGAGTGGAAACGCTGAGGAATTGGGGAGACAAATGGGCATGGGTAAAATAAAAAGAAGTGATGGTGGGGAGCCAGGTAGGCCTGGTGTGATGACTCTGCCAGTGCCAAGCTTTTACGGCATGCAAGACTGAGTAAGCAAAAGAGGTTTGGTTTTTTGTTTTTATTTTTGGAGATAGCATCTCTCTCCATCATCGCCTAGGCTGGAATGCGATGGCATGATCACGACTCACTGCAGCCTCAATCTCCCAAGCTGAAGCCATCCTCCCACCTTATCCTTTCTCTGGGTGTGCACCACCACACTCAGCTGTTTTCTGGGGTTTTTTTACTTGTTTTTTTAGAGATAGGGGTCTCTTTATGTTGCTCAGGCTGGTCTTGAACTCCTGGGCTCAAATGGTCCTCTCACCTTGGCCTCTCAAATGCTGGGATTATAGGCATGAGCCACTGCATCTAGCCAAAAAAATTTATTATGGTTTAAAAGCACTTCATGTTCCTTAAAACTGTGCCTCCTTGAGCCACAGACCTGTCCTAGGAGCATTCAGTAAATAGCCTTAGTACTAAATGTAAAACACGAGTTGCAACATATTCAAATAAAACTTTATGAATTTACCTGCTGTACTTTGTCACTTGTTTCTTCTTATCCCCCAGCTCCTAGACATTCATGCACACACTATCATGTTCAGAGGGTAGCTTTTTGAAAATGACCTTGTGGTGACTGCTGGCTGCTGTGGATGGCTAGCTCACGTTTCCAGATAGTCACTGGATCTCCAGCATGGTGCAAGAGTGCTTAAGGCAGGCACTGCTAGGTTTTCTCCTGTCCCATAGGAAAAAAGAAAAAATTGAAGTCTAGATGAAATGGGGAAAATAATAAGAATATTGCTAAAATCAGGGAATAGGAAATTAATTTTTATTTTCAGAAATGAAAATAGCTCTAATAAACGCAAAAATAAAAAGCTTTTGGTACATTTTCTAAATATGGCTTTATTTTTAGTTGGTACTCTATTTGCTCTTGTGCTTAACATCTGCCCTTTAATAATTTCATGCAATAGCTCTTGATGCTTTCAGGAAATAGCATCCTGACCTCCACTCTGATGTTCCTACCCCCACCGTGGCCTCAGAGAACCAAGACTGTACCAGGAGGTGCCCAGCAAATTCAGGCTATTGATTGACAGGAGCTTCCTCATTGATTCTGGTATGAAGCCTCAGAAGATATAATTGGAGCAGAGGGATGCAATCAGTGGTATCCATTGGGCACCACAATATGGGGACAGCTGATTCTGTGCATGCCATTAGGTCGTTATTACACTAAATACTGCAGTTTTAGAAGATAAACCTCAGAGCCTTAAATGGCATCTGGAGGCTGAGTCAGTTCTCCTTGGCAATGCAATTATCTCAGCTTGTTTCAGTCTTCTGAGAGGTAGCAATAATATTTCACTCAGTGTTCCATTGCATTAAAATGTTTTGATACCTGTTTGAATAACATTACTTTAATGTTAATAAATCCATAATAATCAAACAAGCAGGGGTAGTGTGTGCATCACCCTGGAAGAGATGTCCATAATCAGTTCCTTGGGGCTTTTTTCTTTATTCATTCCCTCCTAGGGTTTGTAACTGTGAGGAAGGAGCCTACCTTCTTTGCAGCCATCTAGCATTTATATTCTAGAATCATTTCCCCCCATAATGGTCAAATACAGATTATCTACACAGAAGAATAAAATTTAACACATGAGTAATCCAAAGTGATTCATAATTTTTTGAAAGTCTGGACCAGGCCAGTGTCTAATGCCTGCAATCCCAGCAATTTGGGAAGCCCAGGAGGGAGGATCACTTGAGCTTAGGAGTTCAAGACCAGCCTGAGTAACATAGTGAGACCCTATCTCTACCAAAAATAATTTTAAAGATAGCCAGACATGGTGGTACATGCCTGTGGTCCCAACCATATGGAGGCTGAGGTGGGAGGATCCTTTGAACCCGGGAGGTTGAGGATGGAGTGAGCTATGATGGATTACACCACTGCACTCCATCCTGCGCAACAGAGTGAAACCCTTTTTTAAAAAATATTCATTTTCCTTTGGAATATGTTCTGTCTTCAAACATGGATGTAGCCAATGTTAGATCTTATGACTTTACTTCAAAAAAAGTGATAAAACTATTGGGTGGAGACTCAATTTTTCCAAGAAGCTGCCTATTTTTGCTTTACACTTCCCATGGTCAGCCCTTTTGGAACCAGTTCAAGATTTCTCTCCTTCAGGCTTATTCTGGATTGGACATGAGCCAGTAATTTTGGAAGTCCAAAGGCCTGTTGGCTTTGAAGTTAAGTGGGAGGTGTTGAGATGTCAGTGAAACACCTAAGATGGTGGGTGATGCAACTGTGTATTACTGCTGTCCCTTAATAAGCCTTAAAATGTTATTTGACTAAGTCAGAAGCATATGTTATATTGCTAGCTTATTGATGTGTGAGTACCACATAAAATCATTTTGCAAATGTGTCCTTTAAACATAAGACAGAGCATGTTATTTTTTTTTTCAGATGGAAGAAACAAGATCTTTATTGGTTGTCTCTTTGATATTACAAAATTGTATTTTTATAACTTTTTCATAAAATATTAGAACATTTTTTTCACATCACTGGTGCCTCTTTTTGACTAGATTTTGTTTCTCTTTTAACATTGAACTTCATATTTAAACAGAGCATGTTATTAGACACATGGCATAAACAGCATCCTAGTTTGTCCACTATGCCAATTGACACTTGATATTTGGCCTCTTCCCTATAAAGAATTACCTTCCCCATTGACTAAATCAGAAAATTCAACCTAATTCTGATTTGAGATCTGTGAGAAGTATTGTTTTACCTGCCTGGTGTTTTGATGATGGAGCAGAAAAAGGAAGATATGGGTTCTCATTGACAGATTCTCAGCTCTCTTTTGAAATGTCAAATCAAATGGACATTTTTTTTGTTGTTGTGGTTTTATGCTTGCCTGACCTTTATCAGAAAGCAGCTCTGGACAGAAAATGATCCTTTTTGAGTCACTATAGAGCACTTATACAAAGGAGAGATTTTATTCACTTAGCCAGAACTTGAGCCCCTTTTGAAAAGTCTTGAGGAATACTATTGCGATCCACTTTCACTATTCTTTTTACAAATAGCTGTGCAGCACTACAGTGCAGTGTGCATCAGGCCCCGGAAGATGGTGGTTACAGACATGCTGCAGAGAACTTGTCACACTGGGGAGCAATAGGAAACCTGCTCAGAACCATCCAAAGCAGGCTAGGATGGCTTCCATGTGGAAGGCACTGGCCATATATGCTGCATGAGCTCAGTTGGGGGAGAGTCATGATCAGCTGGCTTGCTCTAAGATGACTATGCAGAAAAGGTGGTGTGGAGCTGCGCCCTAGCAGTTGGGAAAGAAGGGCAGACATGTTAGGGGCCAGAGTAAGAAACAGTTCAAAATCCACCCAGCAAATTGCACCCCTTCTCTTCTTCACCTCTTTTTTATATGACTGTCCAATCTGTCACCTATTCTTATAAGCCTCTTGAAAGGCATCAAAACCCTCTTTGGGTGCATCTGTACTAACACCCTGGTCCAAGACCTCACTGCCTCCTAACCAGAAAGCTGCAAAATCAACCCTAGTTGTTTTTCCAGCTGCACTGATTAGCATCGTGCCTAATCATCTTTCTCAAAACACCTTTTCTACTATATTTATTTCTAGAAGGAAGGAAGAAAGGAAAGGAGGGGGGAAGAGAAGAAGAGAGAGAAAGAAAGAAAAAGAAAGAAGGAAAGAAAGAAAGGAAGGGAAAGAAAGAAAGAGGAAAGAAACGTGAAGCCAGACCAAACCAAACAAATCCTTCCAGCCTTTCCTGTTCCTGTGGGGTCTGGAACAAACTCTTGAAGCCGATACGCCCTCCAGTTCCCCAGCAGTGGCTCACTCCTCTTTCATTTCTTGATGCTTTCTCACCACAGATTTCTTTTCCCCCACCTTTGTGTGTTCTCAATTTCCCTCTCTGCAAATACAACTCTTTTGTCCTCACTGAAACACACCAGAGACTTCCAGCAAAATCTCCACAGAAGCCACTGCTTCTCAGAACTCTTCTCAGGTTTGCTGGACTCTCCTCTGCTGTGATTATAGATCAGTCACTGTTAGTGTGACTTCATTCTCTCTCCTAAACCTCTTTGGGCCTCATGGGCCATGGTGAATTAAGGGGCACCTTAATCCAGTGACTAATTCATGGCTAGAACCAAGTTAGCCACCTGCCTGATAGATGAGGGTGTCCAACATAGAGAACTGAGCCAAAGAGATAGTGTTTTCCTACTTAGAAAGAGAAAGCTGCTTAGAATGGACAGCAGTATGGGTGATAAATAGTTAACTAAGACTTTTGGTGAACACTAAAATCCTAATTAAATATGATTTAATTCTGCTTATAGTGGCAGAAAAGGGGTTCTTACAGGTCTTTTGTCTGATTACATCACTTGCTACATTAAGTTCATTAGGAATATTAGGCAATGAATAAAGGCCAAAGGAAATGAACCATTTTTAATGAATGAAGAATAGTTTGGAGGCCATTTACTAGCCAAGATGAATAGTAGCAATAAACTGTGGATTCATTTCGTTGACACTCTATTTAAATACATGTCTGTTGCCTGTTCTATTCAGAAGCATATAGTAGGGAATGAGATTTGCAATGTTATTTAGGACTACTCTTTTTGGAAATCCTGTGGTTGATAATCAGATAATTCTTAAATGATAGACAATGAATAATGTTTTGAGAGCTCAGCCTTCTAATCTAGTTGGGTTGAGAAGACAGTTTCATGCATCTTTCTGTTTCATTTAAATAATCAGGTGGTTTCACTCATAAATGGAAGGATGCCTATTTCAAGCCAGTTACCTTTTAGAAACACACGTAAAGCCACCATCATATGGCAGATGTGGAGCCTGTGTTTCCCGTAGCCAAAGGCTTTTGCAAAGATTTGTGGCTATGAAAGATAAACCTTCCCGAAGTTTGAAATTATGCAGTGTTTTCAGAAAGATAGCCATTGCACTTATGTAGGAATTCTGATTTAATAGAGAAATAAAAGGAAAGCAGTCATATCTTTTCATCATTGCCTGACCCCTTTAAAAGTATATATTAAAATTCAGAGTATTTCGATATTCATGCCTATGGCCTTCTAAACCTTTCCTTTAATCCCCTTCCCTCCCTAGCCCCCAGGAGAAACTACAGTGCAGACAGCAATTACGAGGTTTCTGCTTCCTTCCACAAAATGGGCTTTTTAAAAAGCGCCTTTTAAAACACTCTCCATGTAAGGAGTCCTGGTCCGTGTCATTTCTGCCTTCTCCATAAGGTGCATACTCACTAGAACATTAGTGATTGAAGACAATAGAACCCTGCTGTTCCAGGCTGTGTTGTTTCTAGCTTTCAGCTCTAAAAAGTCCAATTATTTCTACTTCCATATTAAAACAAAAAAAAAAGACCAAAACATGAAGGACATCTGAGCCTTGGTCTTAGGCCTAATTTTAGAGATTGAGATCTGGTGGTAGAGGCTGTCTCTATCCCAGCTCACCAGTGCCCCCATAAGCCTCCCTTGGAAACCTCTGTCATCCTTACTTCTTCCCCATACTATCCTGGTGCAGGCCCAAGATGTCTTTACCATTGTCCTGCTGCAGGCCATCTCACTGCCCATCTGACATCTGCAAGCCGCCTCCTTCGTTCCATCTTGCCACCACAATTGATTCCTAACAAAGCAGCTGGGCATCTCTCCAAAACTACAGCTTCAAAGTTGAGTACCCCCCACTGCCTACAGCGTCAGGTGCAAATTCAACATCTCGGAAACATGTTTCTTCCACAATTGGGCCCTGACCTTCTGTGGCTGAGACATAGACATGGAACGGTACAAGGAGTGTAACAGAGAAAATAAAGAAGAAGACCCACATTTCACAAGCCTGGATTCTGTGCTTGTCCCTCTTATGTACATTATTTTATTTATTTAATTCTGTAAACCCGTGAAGAGGGCATTGCTCATCTACTCAGCCTTCCTCTGTCCATTCATCCATCCAACCATTCATCCATTTTTATTCATTTGTTCATTCAACAAATATTTATTGCATCTCCTATGAGCACCGTACAGTTCAAAATCAAAGCCCCTGCTCTGTTATAGCTATGTTCTAGTAAGGGGGATGGGCATTAAGCAGTATTAGCATCTGCAGTTTCTCATTTGTCTTCCATAAACAGAGAAGAGCCACAGAACACTTTTAGTCACTTACTGACGTATTCATTGTTGTTCCCAGGAAATTTTAACTCAGCAGAGTGTATAGATGAGAATGAGATGGGAAGAGTTAAGGAAAGAAAACCTGTGGGAGGAATTGCAGTAATTCAGACAAGAACTATTGTGGGCCTGGAGAAGGCTAGGGCAGTGGTAATGATGAGAAAGCATGGACATTGTTATTTACAGATGAAGAATCTTTGTTTCTTGCCACTGATGGGATGGGGAGAGCAAAGTTAAAAGAAACTCAGAAACAACTCTGTGTTTTTAAGTTTAAAGAATTGGGCGTCTAGAGTTCCCTTTAAGAACATGTTTTGGAAAAAAAATAAATAACATGTTTTGGAGAGTGGTAGAAATGGAAAAAGATGATTTCTATGCTATCGTATTGACCTACAAATATCACATAATTAGGAAGACACAGCTATAACATTGCACACTGGTCTGTAGCACTGTTTGAGGCATGAAATGAGTATTTGCAGTTTCTGACAATACAAAGAGAACCTTTGATGCAAAGGTGAATTAATTTCTTCTGGGGGAGTGAGAGATGATGAAAAACAAATAAGCAAACAAAACAGCAATCACTGCAGAAATCTATGATTAATAGAGATCACCTTTTTAGTATTTAAGGGCAGCATTTTTAAAAACTCTTTCTCATTGCAATTTCTGGTAGCTTTTGCCTCGTTTTCATTTTGGCCTTCACTGCTAGCCACTTCCCCCAATTTACATCTTCTCTAAATCAGTAATTGATATTATACTTCCTGCATGGAAGTAAAGAGATGCAACTTTGCATTTTCCCAAACCCCTGAGGTCACATGTCCAGGGAGGAGTAGTGTATACTGGTGATCCTGAATTCTCCAATCAAGGAAGAGGTTCTCTCTCTTTCTGCATGTCCTGAGTCAAGAGGGCATTTGCTGGTTTGCTGTGCTGTGCTGCATTCCTGCCTAGGGATATATGGCAAATTGTTGAAAGAGAGCGTAGGCTGAGGTTGAAGGGAAAAGGTCAACAAGGGGAGAAAGGGTGAGTGAGCAACTGATTTGGATATCTGTCCATTGAGATTTCAGTATTACCCCAAGTGGCCCCATTGGGATGTGAGCAGGCTGACCTCCTAGGCACAGGGTAGATGCTTCCAACCGGTGAGGGTACAGCCATTTTTGGAAGAAACCTTAATAAGGATGCTCTAGAAGACCGTAGGCAAACCATTACCTTTATATGTAGGGTTCGTTCCTTGTTTTGGTTTGACTGATTGATTTCCATTTACAGAACAACTTTTTTATGTTTATGTGTTTATGTATGTAAAAGATTTAGACTATCAGTAATTAATTGGCGATTCTTTCTCCCCTGAAGTCTGTGTCACCCGTGGAACTCTGCATTAGTTGTTATTGCCCATACAATCAGTTAAATGTTCAGTGAAGATGTCCAAAGTGAAATATTTCTCTAGGGTTACAGCCAGACTCAGAATTGTTTTTCTCTCTTTTCTTCCCCTTAGATCATGATACCCAGGCTTATCATTCTATTATTTTCTTTTGAAGTTGGCTATGAATTAACTGTCTGGCCAATGATTTTGTACATTTGTCTAAGTGTTAGAGTTTTGAAAAGCATTTTAAAATCCAACTTGATCTCAAAACAGACCTTTGAAGTATAATGTGTATGCATATATGTATCTTCACAATTTATAGGAGAAATGGAGGCTGAACATTTAAGACATTTTTCTCCCGGGCATTAGTCTAATAATTGGTAGAGATAAGAATGAAGGCCAGGAATATGTATGCTTAACCCAGGAGTATTTGCAATCTATTGTGAAAGGAGAGAGATGAACTAGCTGAGCAGTTTGCAGACTGAATTCCTTGGGATCTTGATGTTGAGGAGGGATGCCTTGGAGAAAGAGGAGGCTGTTGGACAAAGCCTCCAGTGCCTCACCCCCACTGCTACCAGAGCAGCGCCATTGTCATCTGTCCTATATAAGGTGACCCCCTGTATGATTTCATTTGGAAAACATAAAATGTGCTAGTCTAGCTTTTTGAAAAGTTTAAAAACTATAGCCCTACATTTTAGGATACTGCTCATTTTTTATATTCCAGAGCTCTGAGTATCATATTCTGCTGTATTAAATAATTCAGAATTTACTCATTTGTGAACATACTTCTCTTTACTTCAAAGTTATCTCTTTACCCCATGCAGAAATGTAAAAGCTTTAAACAATGTTTGAGTGCCTAGTGAAAACCCAAAAATATTTCCAAATGGTTCTATGGTTCAGACAGACTTTATAATGTTATTCTTTAAGTAATGCAATGGTTGATAGTTTGCATTTATGATATTTCCACATAGGTTCACTTTCTTAGTTAAGGACACACTATCTCACAAGAGTGCTCTTTAGAGCAACCTTCTAATACCTAAGCATTGATTTAGAGATGGAATTGGGCTGGTGCCACACAGACTGCTCTTACTCTAAGAGGACAATTGAGACAGTCGTGGAAGTGTTTTGATTTTACTAAAACCATGGCCTCAGTCAAGAGGGACTTTGGCTCAGTCAGGTCTGAGAGAGTGCAATCAAAATGAGTTTGACCAAGTGGAAAATGGATGCTCTAAATCATTGTCTACACTATTTCCCTGACCTCTAGATCAAATACGTACATTATTACTCTGTGAAATCCTGGGAGGTAATTTAACAGAGGTACTTAATTCTGAACCTCAGGCTGTGCAATAAAAAGGAGAGTGAGGGACCAGGCACGATGGCTCACACCTGTAATCTCAGCTCTTTGGGAGGCCAAGTTGGGCAGATCATGAGGTCAGGAATTCAAGACCAGCCTGGCCAACATGGTGAAACCCTGTCTTTACTAAAAATACAAAAAAAAAAAATAATAATAATAACTAGATCTTGTGGCATATGCCTATAATTCCAGCTATTTGGGAGGCTGAGGCATGAGAATCACTTGAATCTGGGAGGTGGAGGTTGCAGTGAGCAGAGATCGTGCAACTGGACTCCAGCCTGTTGACAGAGAGAGACTCCATCTCAAAAAAAAAAAAAAAAAAAAAAAAGGAGGACAGGAGGGAGAGCAAGGAAAGGAAGGAATTCTACTCAGTGGGCTGTTGTGGAGAGAATTCTACACTAGGAACAGGGAAACCTAGGTTCTCATCGGATGCTTAGACCAACTAGCTCTGCTAAATTCACTTAGCAGCTCTGCTCCTCCACTCCCTGATCAGTCAAGTATGTATTCCTGACCATCAGACTCTGCAGAGCTGTGCCTCCCACTCTCATCACTGACCACTGACATGCTTCTGCCTACAGGATAATGTCAGACCTGTCAAACCAACATCGAAACCACCAATTTAGCTTCCTTTCTCTCCCTTCCTTCAGATCCAGCGACACGCGAACTCAATGCCCCTCCTGCCTGTGTCATATTAAAGATGCTGGGATGCTTATCCCATGTGGCATGACTTCTCTGAGCTCAGATATTTTCACATCTGTAAGTCATTCCCTACTCACTTAGGAGTGGTAAAAAGTGTTTTAAATGCCTCACCTGGTGATTAGTGACAATCAGAGTGGTGGTGCCACTGGCAGCAGGAGCAGCAGACTATGAGATGGGAGAACCATTGTCACCATTGCTGTCAGACATTATGCCACCAGGGCAGGTTTATATTAAAAATTCTGTTATTGAGGTTTCCTCTAACCTCTCACCGATTGGGATTTTGGGAGGGTTCATCTTTACCACTGTGTCCATTTCATGTTGCCCCACCTTCCCTTAATTGAGTTATTTCTTCTACCTTTCCTTGATTCTGTTTTAAATATTAATGCTGAGACTAAACTCTGTTAAGCGTCAAGGCCAAATAGACCCAACTGCCAACAGTGCCTCTGGAAGGCAGAACTGATGCCACTCATGCATACTTCAGTGCAAAGCCTTCACAGTAATGCAGCTCCCCCGGCCCATAGGTACCATTGGGCCTACAAAATGTGTACTGTGCCTCCGAAATCCAGGACCGTATTTGAGACACCAGTTTTACTAGCAGAGGGAAAAAGGAAGCTATGATTTTTTTTTCATCTTTCCTCACCTCTTAGTTGTCCACAAGTACATGGTATGGATAGAGTTCCATATGTTAATTGCACATTTAATGAACTCTGCAAGGCCCAGTAAAAGGAGGACTGAATTTGGAATGGGAAGATTCGCAGTTCTGCCCAAGCTGCTTGGTCAAGATGTGGTCATCAAATCCTGGTCACTCTAAATCACAGTTTTCTTATCAATAAAATAGAGATAATGATATTGATTGTGGCTTCTGGGGATAACATGAGGGAATCTATGTCGACTATTTCTTAACTGCATTCAATAGACCCCTAGGGCCCCAGGAAAGGCCCTGGAGGGTAGCTTTGGGAGAACAGTGGAAGGATGAGGACATGAGGCTTGGGCATCACCCTCTCACCTCCCAGAATCCAACAGCTCCACTAGATTCATCAATAGGGTAGAAATCTCTTGTGACCTGAGGCACGTTAGTTCTGTGGAGTCTTCATAGGTAAGCCAGGCTTCTTTACTAAAACTGCTGAGAAAATAGCGGCTAAAAACATTTTTGTTTCTGTTTTTTTAAAAAAGATATCTTTGCTAGAATACTTTTTGGAGCCTGTACTATGCTGGAATGCTTGTAGCTTTCCAAGAGAAACAATGTACAGTCTCCTTTATGTTGATCTGGGCACCATAACTGTTCTGAGGAGCATTTCATAGGAGTAATATTCCTTATAGACTTTGTTGCCAGGAAATAAAAGGGCATGAATCAATGCTTAATGTGTGGTATGCATGGCCTAGGGTAAGGTTAGTGAAGAAAGGGGCTCATCTTCAACGGACCCAGGGAATTTAGAAAGGTGGAGAGCAGAAGAGAGGCCATGAACCAGTCAGAGACAGTTGATACGAAAATAAATAAATAATAACATCAGTAGTAGCAAATACCTACTGAGCACTTACTCTGGGCCAGGCAGATGGGTCAATGCTTTACCTGCATTTTCTAATTTTACCTTCTTGACATAGGGGCTATCATCATCTCTGTTTTGTGGAAGAGGAGAAAAGAGGTCATCTATTCGGAATCACACAGCTACTAAGAAGCAGAGGCAGCATTTATTTTATTTTACTTTATTTTGTTTATTTATTTCTCAGAGACGGAGTCCTACTGTGTCACCCAGGCTGGAATGCAGTGGCATGGTATCGGCTCACTCCAACCTCTGCCTCCTGAGTTCAAGCAGTTCTCCTGCCTCAGCCTCCCGAATAGCTGGGACTACAGGCGCACACCACCATACCCAGCTAATTCTTGTATTTTTAGTAGAGACGGGGTTTCACCAGGTTGGCCAGGCTGGTCTCGAACTCTTGACCTTGTGATCCATCAGCCTCGGCCTCTACCTCCCAAAGTGCTGGGATTACAGGTGCAAGCTACCACGCCCAGCCAGAGGCAGCATTTAACTCTGGTTTTCTAACATGGGAAACTCTGCTCTTTATTGAAAGATCTTGCCCAGGGAGATAGCCAACTACCCTATTTGGGAGGCGGGAATGGTACCAGTTGGAAGTAACATTGGAAAGACTGAGAAGTGCTGGACTGCAGGAAATCTTGAGAATCTGGCACAGAGCACAGACTCATCATGCTTAGGGCCCTGCATACAGTTGTGTGCATGTAGCTGTGTACTTTTACAATGTACAAGACATTCTGTGGAGCGGCACATAGGGGCTACATCAATCTAGAAGGAGATTCATGTTTTTAAAATTCACATTAAAATGCCATAAGGATTAGGACTGGCCCATGTTGATAAGAATGAGGCTTTTAAATCTCTTGTTTACCATCTCCTACCATGAGCTCCTATCACAAAAGTTTATCAGGATGAGCTTAACAGAGGCAACTTAAGGGGAGAAAAACCTTGAGAGCACTTGCTGGCAACTAAATTGTCTGTGCTTCACTTGATTCACTCACCTGCTATGGTAGAAATCTTGGTTTTGGCACTTAATGGGATATTAACCATCAGCCTGGGTCTGCCAAGGGGTGGCATTTGAAAAGAAAATCCTAGTAAGCCTATTATCATAGATCATGGATTTTTAAATTATATTAATAGGTCAGCTGCATGCTCAATTTATTTGATCATATTACGCTTTTAGAAATAAACAAGTCAAGTTTATCGATATGTTTGTTTGTTTTTTTAACAAGGACTGCTTAAGAATGAGGACATTTTTCTATCAATGGTTTTCAAACTAATTCAAGTGGTAGAACATCTGGAATGTAATATAATATTGAGATATTTAATTATTTTTTATACTTAACTCCATAAGCTAGAGCTATACATGGTAGCAAAACTATGTTTGCTTTGTATGGAGCCATATAGAATTATACTCATGAACATTTATATCCACTAAAGAACAAGTTTCCATAATCCATTGCTATTTAGAAGCTGCCCTGTTGCATTTCTGTTACTTAACACTTTGTGAATGAAGTAGGTTTAGATTTGATATAGTATGTTCCTAATATTTAAGGAAAACCTTATGGACTAAATTGTCATTTTAACAGTATTTAATCATTTGATTTTAGAGAGACAAATACGTTTTAGCAATGGAACTTGGGTGTTTCACCTGCACACACTTTTAGAATCATGGTTCTAGATATGCATATTTGCAGCAAGTGTATTAAATCTATCAATCATAATAATATTTAAGGTGCTTAAGATGTGTTACATTTTGCATATGTCATTTCAGAATCATGAGAAGTACAGTAAAAAAATAACCTGAAGCACAGAGAGGACAAATAACTTGTCTAGGACCCCACAGCTAATTTGTAAGAGAGCCGTGCTTCAAATCACAACCGCAGAGACTACACTCATTCAAATCCATGGCACTGCTGGATTCAGCTCCATCTGCTGCAGCCCATGCACATTTCCACTGCACTAAGCATCTGATCCCAGAAATGAAACGTTTAAGAAGAGGGTTTCCAGGATGGGTGTGGATGCTGAGGCATGCCAAGTGTTCTTCTTGTGGGCACTACCCTATTTACTAGAATAACTAAAAGTCCAGGGCACCTTGATAAGTTGCTTTGAAATGTCTGTTTCCCATTAATTGCCTACCTCCTTGCCTTCCTTATATTTTCACTCTGTTCTCATTGGAATCTCCATGCAAACCTGCCTCTCTCAGCATCACCCGAGAGTTAAGAACTTACCCTCCACTAGCCTAAGAAATCTTACCTTTCTTGAATCCTGTCTCTTCAGCATCATACTGAATCTTTGGTAATGCGTTTGCGGCTAGTAATGTTTCAATATTACCCTTTATAAATGTGGTACTTTGTAATTCTCTAAATGGGGATTTTTCACATCTATTTCCATTTGAAATAGTGGAGCCAGAGCTATTTGGAATCCTGAATTCATATGTCAGTTCCACATCTCATCTGAGCTTGTTATTTAGCTCTCTAAGCCTCAGTTTGCTTCTCTGCACAATGAGGGTGGTTACATCTAGCTTGCAGGATTACCAAGAAGATTAAAGAATATGATGTGCATATAGGCTAGCATAATCCATTTTCAAAACTTAGAGATTGTGTTATTTGTAAATGAACTCTAGTGTATCCAAGTTTTTCCTTTTCCAATTCCATCAAAACTTTATTACTATTCTAACTGGAAGGTATCATGAATATCCACATATTTATCAGTGAGAAGAACCAGGATATGAGTTTACATGCTTTACTTTAAATCTCATTAAAAGTATGTTACATTAGTAACAATAGAAGCAAACAAGTTGGCCCAATTTGGTGTTTTTGGAGAGACTGGCTTTCCTGTACTCTCAAAAACATGCCATGTAGACATGTGTTCAGTCTTGCTTCCTCTGCCTGTTTGGTGAGGTGGTGCTGAGGGAGAGGAAACAAGACCTTCTTCCCTGCCCAAGCCATTAGGAAGATGCCTTTGAAAAGTTCTCTGAGCTAGAGCAAACTTCTCTTTCTATTAAAGTCCTTGTGTCTGTATCAGCTTTCTTTAACAGTTCTCATTAGAGATCAGATTTAGGGGGCACGGGGAATCCTTTTATTCTATAGGCAGAAGTGAGAGAAGGGATAAGGGGAGGTGTATTCACTAATAGAGTCCTAGAAGGTCCAGTGCACCAAACCTTTCCCCCAACATTGGAGGAGGTGAGGACAGTGGGAGGACCACCACTCTTCAGGTCAGGACACGGTTCAAGTCACACATGTGCTGGGAGACTCATGCACAGTTCCTCAACCTCTCCTCAGTTTCATACTCTATGAGAGCCTCAGACTCACTTCATTAACTTGTAATGTTCAAAAGAGGACTGAGGGCAGCCACTTGAAAATGCTTTATGAACTGTAAAATTCTCTAGAACTCTAAGGTGTGGTTACGATCGTGGGGCTCTGTGACCCAGATCTACAGCTTTATATAAAGTCCCTGCTTCTCTTCTTGCTGTCCCAGGAACAGATGGAAAATCTGAGTCCTTCTGACTTCTTATTTTGACATACTGTGTGGTCTGGAAACAAAGCGTATATACTTTTGCAGTTACCTCTCTGGAAGAAGTGTGAAGCAGACTAGGCAGTTTAGAAAGCACAGTTGTTATTTATGTTTCCTTATCTCTCCCGCAGTCACCCCACTGTGCTTTTAAGGAGGGTTGTGGAGGGAGAACTGAACCCCTGTGGTGAGGAGTAATGAGTTTCCCCAGCTTTTGCGTGAACCAGCTCTTTGGAAAGCTAACCTTCTCCCCAGGCACTCAGTACTAATTAAGAGGAGGGGTGGCTGCATTGGTAGATATCTACTGAAGCAGTTCTCTGATTCTTTTCATCACTTGCTCATCCACTTCTCTTTTTCTTCTGAACTCTCTGTGAGTATTCATGCATGGGAGGAACTGAGGAAACAGTGGACCCAGATTCAAAAACAAGACAGTGTAGCTACAGGACTCAGTTTCCCTCCATGATCAGGTACAGGGTCTACAGTCAGACTGCCTGGGTTTGAGTCCCAGCCCTGCCACTCTCTGTGTGTCTTTGGGCACATCACTTATGCTCTTTAATACTAAGCTTTGCCACTTGTAGAACGGAAATGGCAGTACCACCCTCAGTGGGGCTGTTTTGGGTACCAGATGAGATAACTTATGTAAACAACAAAATGCTTGGTGTGAAATCACCTCTCAGTAACTGGCTTCTGTGGGTATTTTAATCAGTCCCTTATTTAGCACATGATACTGACCATCAACTTTCGCACAGAACAAGATGTTAGCATGGAGAAAACATGTTTGCATTCTAGCTTACAGAGAATGTTTTAGACTTTCAGAGACACTGAAATGCCAGAGGAAGCTGGTTCTGTTTGAAGCAAAACAAAGTGAGAGACATTCATACAAACTATAGCATTGGAGACGACATCTTGGGTGGGATGGAAGTTGTCTTTTACTGTCCTACATAGTGGTAGAATTCAGAGAACGGAATGAAAGGCAGGGAACATCCCATGATCAAAAACTTATCTGAGTATATGGCACTTTTATAACTGCATTTCCCGGCAGGATCTGCAGTAAATCTGATAAACAGAAAGGGAGATCTTGAGCTTCTCCCCACACCTCCAGCTCTGCATCTGGGCCTTCAATGTGATTATTTCACTCCGAGAACTGCAGCCTTCTGTTTTTCTCTTTCCCAACATCATTTTAAAGCATAGCTTTCCAAATGCCATTTCTCTGCTGAAGCCAATATATTTTTTACAGTTGGAGTTAGCTGCAATGTCTTTCACAGCTCACACGTCACTGGGAAGATTTGATGTTCGTTCTACTAAAATATTGCTGCCTGGAGACTCAACTGTGAAATGCAGCTGTCGTGTGTGTTTATAATACTTTACAATGCTCCCAACTCACATAGGTGTGCACATGTGCCCATGTACATGCAAATATGTGCATGTTCACACATATACACTTTTAAAATATAAATTTAGAAGTTTTTAAATGAAAACATGTTTATTATGGGAGGAGATTCTGCACAATTATAGGTATCATTGATCCTGAGCAATTTTGAGGATACTATAAACACAAAGCATATAGAGTATACAAAGCTGGTGTGTGTGTGTGTGTGTATGACAGAGAGAAAGAGAGATAGAGATAAAGACAGAATACACCCTCATCTGAGATTATTTGCAGTCTAACTGCTTAAGCCATGATCTCTACATTGGATGGTTGGAAACATTTTATAAAAGAGATATTACTTACAGAGGACAGACCTGGGAAACACACAGTCCTAGATTCAGACGTTGGCTTTGTCACTTTACAAGTTGCATGAACCTGGGAAAATTGATTAGACTCATCAAAGTACACTCCCTCATCTATAAGATTGCCATCTACCTCCAATAACCTTTCTTAGAATTAAATGTGATTATATAAATAAAATGTTTTTTGCACAATGTTTGACAAACATGGAAAAATAATAGCTCCCTACCCCTTGTCATCTTTTATCTCTGAGCAGAGTAATGAAATTTTTCTCACCCTTCTCACACATTTCCTCTTACAAAGCCTTGGATTTCCCTAATTTGAGTCTGACTTGCACCTCCCGGGACACAGCTTAGAAGACTGAGACAGAACTCAAGGTTACCTCTCAGCAGCCCTCATTAACTATCCTATAGGCCAATTTGTTTAAGTGATTTTTGTTTTTGAGACAGGCTCTCACTCTGTTGCACAGGCTGAAGTATAGCAGTGTGATCGTGGTTCAACTATAGCCTCAAATAATCCACCCACTTCAGCCTCGCGAGAAGCTGCGATACAGGCACATGCCATCATGCCTGGATATTTTTTGTTATTATTAGTTGTAGAGAAGGGGTCTTTCTACATTGCCAGGGCTGGTCTTGAACTCCTAGGCTAAAGTGATCCTCATGCCTTGGACTTCCAAAGTTCTGGGATTATAGGTGTGAGCCACCATGCTCAGCAACACTAAGTGATTTTAACAAATGTACTAATTCCTAAAGATTTTGAAATTGTCATAGTTGCTCTGGATGAGCATATTAGGTTGGTGCAAAAGTGATTGTGGTTTTCGCCATTCACTTTTGTTTCACAATCACTTTTGCACCAGCGTGATATAAAGCAGTCTTAGAATGAAAATTCTCCTCATTTCATTTTCAGCATTCTTCTTTCAGAAAAACGGTGGGAATACCTTTTTGCAGGAATACAGTTTTGCAACTTTTTCAAGAATCTTAATTCATACAAAAATTGGAGATCATCAAAATCTCTGTAAAATTGAGGGTCTCCGTATATAGATTTTCAAGTGTAGAATCAATGGCATCATTGAGATAAAGGCTTAAGTGGAATGTCACCACTATCATCCTTGCTATAAATCAGGTTGCCAGATCAAAAACATGGAATTTACTGCCTGTCACAAGGAACACCTCCCGACTCAAAGCAAAAGAAGCACACCTCTTACAGACTCATTTTTCCACCCCTCAAGAGCAAAGAATCCGTGCTTATTATTATTTTAAAAACCTAGAGTCCTTCCAAAATGTAATGCATTATAAAAGCCTTCACGTCATGGCTAATATTGAGAAAATATGATTTATATTTTCAACTCGAAAGCAGAGCTTGGTAAAATGCTATAGTTTTAAAATTTTGTGGCTGTGTTATCCTTTTTTAAACCAAATCTCAGGTGGAATCTGCAAATATAGAAATATGACAGAAATAAATTGTTGCGCTTGTTGAAGTTGGAGGTGTAGCCCATAACTTTGGCCTTTCTTTGCTGCCTTGGTATGTCCTGCCTTTATCCACACCCAAGTCACCACCTCAGAAAGTGAGAGCTACATGGTACATAGCAGAGAACCTACCAGTGAAGTAGAAAGAGATCGGACGTCAAAAATGGAACATTAGGGTTCTAGTGCTAGTTCTTCCAGGAACTAGGTAGATGACCGTCTAGTGAGAGAGTTAAACAAATGGTCTCCATGGTCCTCTGTTCTGATGTTCTGGGGTTTTTTTTTTGTTGTTATCTGTTTTGTTTTAAATGATTGGTTTTCATCAAGTCATCATCTTTATTACCTACATGTAAGCAATAAAGTTCTTAAGAGTTCTTTCTCTTTTTTTCCCATATATGCTTTCAACAAATACGGATTTAGAGGTTATGATGTTCCAGTCTCTATGTTATGTAATAACTTTTTTTTTTTAAGGAACACGCATTGCTTTCATTTTAAAGTATTTGAAGATGTGGCCAGCATTATCTTTACTTGTTTTATGCAGGTGTGCCATGTTTGAATAAGATTGACCGTAATGTTGGCAGCAGAGGATGGGGGCACTTCAGTACAACTGAAGCAGTCATACACCACTTCTCACTACTGGTGCGGTAACTTGAACACTTACGCAATCGCTAGAGTAGATGTACGTTTCCAGGCCTCCGCTGTTGTAACCACTGCGCTGCATTCCAATGATTGGAGACCAGTCTCCCTCTCTTCATAACCCCTCTAAAGGCAGGCAGTGTCTCGTTGGTCTCTGGGCTCTCATTGCCTAGCATGGTGCCAAGCAGATAGAAGATACTTTGACCATGTTAGATGAACACATGAGGGTTGGATGGTTGTAATGAGAGGAAACTCAGCAGTTAGAGTTTCCTATTCAAAAGTTTCTTCCAATTGCCATATGTGTTGTCTTATTGGTAATGCATTCTGTCAAGATAATGGTCCATGAGGGACTGATGAAGAAAGACCTTGACAATTCTTGAAGCAAATCTTATGAAGCAGTTTCTTTTTGCCTCCTGAAAGAAAGGGGGCTACCTTTCCTAAGATTCTGAGTCAACCTGTCCAAAGGTATCTTCCCACCACAGTACCTTCCTATCCCAGGGTCAGCAAACATTTTCTGTAAAGAATTAAGTATAAACATTTTAGGCTTTCTAAGCCATATGGTCTCTGTCACAACTACTCAGCTCGCCTCTCATGGCATGAATGCAGCCATAAATGACATGCAAATGAATGGGCATAGCTATGTTTCAATAAAATGTTATTTTCAAAATCAAATGGCAGGCTGAATTTGGCCTGTGGGTTTTCATTTATTGATCCTTCTTTTAGCTTATAGTCTAGAAGTTACACAAAGTTCTCTTAAACTCCAACTTAGTCTATCCTTATCTGCCACTCATGAGAATAGATAAAATACATGATCACAGGATATTTCTTGGCCTTGTAAGATCAGATATTCTTCCTGTTCCATGCTCCTCTAAAGTTTAAAACATTCTCGACAAGGCACAGTGGCTCACACCTGTAATCCCAGCACACTTTGTAGGAAGCTGGGAGGATCACTTGAGCTCTGGAGTTTGAGACCATTCTGGGCAATATAATGAGACTCTGTCTCTACAAAAAGGTTTAAAACTTAGCCAGGAATGGGGGTGCACATCTATAATTCTGCTACTCAGGAGGCTGATGCGAGAGGATCACTTAGTCCAGGAGACTGAGGCTGCAGTGAGCTATGATCATGCCACTGCACTCTAGCCTGGGTGACAAAGCAAGATTTTGCCAAAAAAAAAAAAAAAAAAAAAAAAAAAAAAAAAAAACTAAAACAGTCTCTAAGAGATTAGCAATTCTCTGGTAGTTTACATTCTCAGGGTTGTCTCTGTCTACATTTAGATCTGGATTGGAGTTTTCACCCTTTTATTATTTGCATAAAAGGAGAGTCAAAAGAGCTAACCATTAGATTTATTCAAAACAGGAGTATAAACTCTTTTTTTTTTTTTTTTTTTTTTTTTAGAGAGAGAGAATAGGGAGGAGGAAGAAGGAAGAGAAAGAGAGAGAGAGAATGGGGAGGAGGAAAAAGGAAAAGAAAGAGGGAGAGAGAATGGGAGTATTGCTTTCTTGCCCAGGCTAGAATGCAATTTAGTAATGGGTATTGAAAACCTCTTGTATACTGATAATTATACTTAATGATGTAGTCAGGAAGGAATAAGGGAAGAAGATAACAAACAAACAGCCAACCAATATTTCATTTAAACCTATGAAATGCTATGCGATTACTGAGGAGTGATTTACTTCCAATTATATAGTCACTTTTGGAATAGGTGTGAGGTGGTAATGTATGTTTTGTGTATTTGAAGTGGAGAGTTCTATAAATGTTTATTAAGTTTACTTGTTCCAGGTCTGAGTTCAAGTCCTGAATATCCTTGTTAATTTTCTATCTCGTTGATCTATAGAATCGTTAGCTATTCTTGTTACATTGATCCTTTTACCATTATGTAATGTCCTTCTTTGCCTCTTTTGATCTTTGTTGCTTTAAAGTCTACTTTATCAGAGGCGAGAATTGCATCTCCTACTTTTTGTTTATTTGTTTATTTGTACTCTCTGGTTGGTAAATCTTCCTCCTTCTCTTTGAGTCTTTGTGTATTGTTGCATGTAAGATGGGTCTGGATGCAGCATACCGATGGGTTTTGGCTTTTTATCCAATTGCAATATATATAAGTTTAATACTGGCGTTTGATGCTAGCTGGCTGTTTTGCCCATTAGTTGATGTAAATTTTTCATTGTATTAATGTTCTTTGCTTTTTGATATATTTTTGGAAAGGCTGATATTGGTTGTTCCTTTATATGTATAGTGCTTCTTTCAGAAGCTCTTGTAAAGCAGGCCTGGTGGTAGTGAACTCTCTAAGTACTTGTTTGTTCGCAAAAGATTTAATTTTTCCTTCGCTCATAAAGCTTAGTTTGGCTGGATATGAAATCCTGGGTTGAAAGTTCTTTTCTTTAAGGATGTTAAATATTGGTCCCCACTCTTTTCTGGCTTGTAGGGTTTCTGCTGAGAGATCTGCTGTGAGTCTGATAGATTTCCCTTTGTGGGTAACCTGACCTTTCTCTCTGGCTGCCCTTAGTATTTTCTCCTTCATTTCAACCCTAATAAATCTGGCAATTATGTGCCTTGGGGTTGGTCTTCTTGAAGAATATCTTTGTGGTGTTCTCTGTATTACCTGGAGTTGAATATTACCTTGCCTTGCTAGGTTGGGAAAGTTTTCCTGAATGATATCCTGAAGAGTATTTTCCAACTTGGATTCATTCTCTTCATCATATTCAGGTACACCTATCAAACGTAGATTAGGTCTTTTCACATAGTCCCATATTTCCTGGAGACTTTGCGCATGCCTTTTTATCCTTTTTTCTCCAATCTTGTCTTCTCGTTTCATTTCACTGAGCTGGTCCTCGACTTCTGATATCCTTTCTTCTGCTTGATCAATTCGACTGTTTAAACTTGTGCATGCTTCGCGAAGTTCTTGTGTTGTGCTTTTCAGCTCCGTCAATTCACTTATATTCCTCTCTAAATTGTCCATTCTCGTTAGCATTTCGTCAAACCTTTTTTCAAGGTTCTTAGTTTCTTTGCATTGGGTTAAAACAAGTTCTTTTAATTCACAGAAGTTTCTCATCACCCACATTTTGAAACCTGCTTCTGTTATTGGAACACACTCGTTCTCCATTAAGCCTTGTTCCGTTACTGATGAGGAATTGCGATCCCCTGTAGAGGGAGAGGCATTCTGATTGTGAGTATTCTCTGCCTTTTTAGGCTGCTTTCTTCCCTTGATTATATTTTTATCCATCTGTCGTCTTTGTAATTACCGACTTTCTAACTAGGTCTCTGAGCGGACGTCCAACTTTTGGATTCCCAGCGCCGAAATCTGAGCAGTCCACTGCGCCAGCCAAGACAGCGGTGTTAAGGTTGATGGTGCCTTTCTGCCCAGGAATCTCTGGACTCTGCACCAAGAACTGCCGCTTTAAGGCGTCAGCAAAACCGCCGCGCCGGCCACAAGAGTCGCTCTGGCGACCCGTGGAGCTCCTCCGCTGGGAATCTCCTGGTCCGTGAGCTACAAATATTCGTCTGAAAGTGTGGCGTCCTCTCGTTCTCTGCGCTTTCACTGGGAGCTACGTGCCCGAGCTGCTAGTGATCAGCCATCTTGGATCTCTCTCCTAAACTCTTTACTGTATATTTTAGGGAAGGAGAAAAGAGGAGTTATACTGCAAAACTGCAGCTATCTTTTAATAGAACATTAAGCATTCCACTTTTTAAATTGTTCTTCAGCTACCACAAAACTAGCAGGCATTCTTTGACTGTTTCCCTCATGTCGCAGTAAACTTACACCAACCTGCTGTATCCATGCTTCTTCCTCATCTGTTCAAAAGTAAAAAAACCAAAACCTTTTCTGTGCCTTCTGCAGAACAGTTTTGGTTGCCTTAGCTCTTAGCCTATCCATCCGACCCTGTTGTCCTCTTCCACCCATGTGATTTATCCAGGCATTTCACCAGGGAAAAAACAGTCTCTCCCTAAGTAGAACCTAGGAGTGATGGGTAAAGCATGCTCTCCCACATTACATGTACATGCTATTGGCCAGACACTGCTTCCAGCATCCTGTTTACTTATGAAAGTCAAAGCCTAAAGTGAATTTTACTCATAAGGATTGCCTCTAGAAACAAATTTTGTCTGCTGGCTCCTCCTCAAGTAGCCTGTAATTCATGGCTCACAGTGTACCAGGTCTGGGAGGGTTTCTAGGCACTTCTTGAGTGCAAGCTCTTCATTTGCTCAAGAAAAAATCTGAAGCTCAGAAAGGAGAGTTGAGTTGCTTAAAACTGTTAGGATTTACAATGTAGGACTAGGACGTAAGTCTAAAAATTTCTACCACAGAAGACAGCAATATCAAGATTATACATCTACAGAATTGCTAGTTACCATTATTATTATTTGTATATAGAGTCTATTGCTCATTGATTGGTACTTTTACTATATCACTGTACTCATTATTTTTATCAAAATTTAATTCTTTTAATAATCATTTTTATAACAGTTTCTAAAATGGGATATTAAAAGTAGTATGAGCAGAAGCTGCAGGAGGAAGAGAGCTAGAAAGAGGCCTTTCTTCCTAGTGTGGTAAAGGGCATGGTTCCAGGGGGGTGATGACAATGAACAAAGAGAAGTTTCATGAAAAAGTGTTTTATTCTGTGATCTCTTCTGTTGTTTTTTTTTTTCAAAGCTTTCCCTAATCTCTTGAGACATATATTTTCTATAATAAAGTCTTATGCTTATGTAACTCTTGATGTTTTTCAAAGTGCTACCATATATCATATCATTTCATCCTCACTAAAGTTTCTGAACCATGGTGAATACACTAAGTCACCTTAAAAGACTCCATGCCAACCAACAAACCTGCTTTCTTCAGTGACACCCAGACAATGCCCTGCACAGTCTTTCAAACTTCAACAATACACAGACACAAAGATACAAACTGGTGCTCTTTTTCTCTCTCCCTCTCTCACCCTTTCCTTCTTTCATAAATATTTGTCAGCAGTCATGAAACAGAGGAATTTGCAGACTTTATCTGACATCAGAATGTGCTTTCCTGAAAATAGATGCACAGAATGAGATAATGACTTTGGAATTACCCTATATGAATCATTAAATTATTCAGCCAATGTATATATTCTTTTTATGCTAAGAATCCATTTCCTTTAATCACCCTAAGATGGGGAAGGAGTGCAATACTTAGAAGAGGAATCTGGAGATGCCATGGTGTGGGGTGATCAGAAGTATCTCTATGTTTTCCTAGAATATTCCACCATCCTCAGACAAACTGAACCAAAAATTATTTCAATCAACTATTCCATTACTGGGGAGTCTATTTAATTTTTAGAAGCAGTGGTGTAATGGACGGACATGAATGGCATGCTTTCTGGCTGGTTTATAACAAGGAATTCATTTGTTTTCTCATCCTCACATCTTTTTACTGCCCGAATTTCCTTCCATGTATGTTCTGGATGAAGCTTTATTTGGTGCTGCTCTGATAATCACATAATATCCCCTTTTTCCCCTTCTTTTGGCCTGCTTGTGTACCTGTTCTCTTTGTATTTGAAATTAAACCAGCCCAACTCTATAATTGAAAGAGAAAGAGCTTCTGTTTTAATTACTCTCAGTAATAGATATGACAATAAGCAAGGCTCGTTCACAGTCATTACATCAAGCAATGGAAGCTTCAGATCACTGATCCTAACACCATGAAAGCTGTCACCCTGAAGCACTCACTGATGGGGTGCTTACTGTCTCCAATTACAGTTGTTTCTCCATTTTCCATAGTTGAAGGGGTGAAGTAGGGGAGGAGAGGGTGCCTGAGTGAATCCATAGAATTTGGTGTGTGCAGAGGATACAGGATGTGAAATGGGGAGCTGGGATTTGCTTACTAGCTCTCCCCTCTACCGGTTAGATGATTTTGGATGCCTTTCTCAGTATTCTTATCTATAAATCAGATGTGATAATCCATGTCCTGCCTAAATGAGCGGTTTTTGTAAACACTCAACTACTGCAGGATTGAAGATTGTTAGGCTTCTCTGCTTTGCCATTCAAATTGCTTCCTTTGCTGAGTGGGAATATGTATTCAATTTGGGTTCCATCTAATTTTCATACCCATTTCCTGATAGCACTGAATGGTCAAAAGGAAATGTAAGGAGGAAAGAGAGATGCAAAGGGAAAGGCTAATCTGCAGACTTTGATGATCAGTGTTTACTGAATTCGTATTTGCTTCAAAGGACAGCCGTGACTTTAAGAAAATCCAAGATGGCGTCCCTCGGCAATTTAGAGTCGTTTCAGCACTTGGAAGTCTCTGGAATTGCATCCAAACTGATAATTTCCTCCACCCTTTTAAATATATATATATATATGGCTTTATTGGTTAAAACAGAACATCTGAGCATTTAATGACCAAGAAAATTTTCTGCAGTGCAGAAGTGTATTTTGCATTAAATTTTAAATAAAGCATTCATTTATTCATTATTGCCTTTTGAGGGCAACAAGTAAGTGCTACAGTATGCTGGGCTTGGCCCTGAGATAACAGAGCTCTTTTGTTAAGCTATGAAGTCTAGTTAGAGAGTCAGCTTTGGAAGGCAGGGTGACAGTGCCGAGCGCTGGGTCAATACAGAGTGCCAGGCTGCTCAAAGGGAAGGAGGGGTGAGTTGTGGGCTCCTTGGCTATGGAGACCAGGAAAATAGGAACATTCTAAGCACGCCAAGTGAGTCAGTGAGAAAGTGGAAGAGTGCAGGGCAAAGTGTCACAGAATGAGGCCTCTTTAACTAATGACACTTTAAGAAATATTAACTATTTCAGGAAATCAGCCCTGAAAAAAGAGTTTGCTTCCAGACCATGAAGAATAAATACAGATTTATCATGTTTACAAGGCTATCTTTTTGAGTGTTGACTTAGAGGGTCGGGGAATCTCTGTCTCTTAGTAGAAATTAACTTGAAATAATAACTAACTCCTTTTATGTATTTACCGGGAACTTTTTTGTCTTCTGGTTGGTTTGCTTTTTATTGATTGGTGCTTAATGGAAGGCCCAGTGAGACATTTGTAGCTAAATTTGTTAGGAGCCACTTGTAATTAAAGTTCATTTGTAATGAAGATAAATGATAATCTGAGTTAATAGGAAGGCAGTATTCAACGTTACCTTAAAAATGATTTACACAGAACAATTTAGGAGCCTTTCTAGTGCGTAAATTAAGGTGCATCTATGATTAAACCTCAGACTATCAAAGCCTCTCATTTAATTTGATATGCAAGGTGAAATATCATTATAAGGAACAGGATCCTGATTCTATTTGAAAGTGACTGTTTCTAAAAGCCTGCAAGGCAAAAACCTTGGGCCAACTGGGGGAGAGCCCAGGGCTTATGCTGAAGTTTCTATCTTTTGTTATGCTCTTCTTCCAGCCCCCAAAATGCACAATTTCTTTGCTTAGTGGATAAGCCCCCTTCTAGAGTGAAAACTTAACTGGGAGTGGGATGGGATCCTGTCTCTGACCATACTGCAGCCTCGGCATCTAAAATAATACCTGACAGTATCAGCCATTAGTAAGTGTGCAAATAATATTAGTTGTATAAATTAAGGACGGATGAGTGTGTGAATAAAAGAGTGAAAGAACAAATGGTAGTTCTCCCTGTATACATATATATATCCTTGTTGATTTACATTGACGTGTGTGTATATATATATACACATATATATATTGATTTACATTGAGATATATATATGTTTGTGTATATGTGTGTGTGTATATATATACACATACACACAAACACAAAATATATAAATTTACCAATGTAATCTATAAATCAATATTTAAATTTACATTGATTTTATATATATATATATATATATATAAACACATAATATATACATTTACCAATGTAAATCAACAAGGATAGCTTAATCAGTTTTGGATTTAGCCCAAGGGTTGGGATTTTTAAGTCTTGCCCCGGTTCTAATGTGCAGGTGTAGGTGGAGTCAGTGTGGCATTCCTGTCTTGGAAGGCCTGGGGCTTCTATTTCTGTTCAGTTTCATTCACAGATACTGCCCTTTCACTGGGCCCCAATACTGGTGATCTTGGTAATAAATATAACTTATGGTTTAACTTTTTATTCCTTCCTGTCACAGTAGGCCACAAAGTCATTGCTACAGTGTAAAATAGTGCTGCCACTAGGAGATCTTCCACAAGTCACTTAACTTACTTGAATCTCAGAATTTAGATCTGAAAAATGGAATGATCTCTTCCTTTTCTACATCACTATATATTTGGGAAGTTCAATTAAGATAATAGATGCAAAAATGTTTCAAAATATTTTAAAGTATATCATCATAAAATGTAAGCAATTTTATTATCTAGAAAAGCATAAATATGTGAATAATTAATTTGTAATTTTAAGGAGGTGAAATTTGAAAATAGCTGAGAGTGTTATGGAATGTTTTAGAATTTGGTTTCATAAATTAAGAGAGATGTCCCAGCTCTGTTAGCTGCTATGCATAATAGATATAACTACTTAAACTCTTTGAACTTCAGCTTTAAGAATACCTCCTGTCTCAAAAAGCTGTGAGAATTGGATGGACACATGTCAGAAGAGTACTCTGTGAGCTCTAAAGCACTATGTGTGTGTGTGTGTGTGTGTGTGTATATATATATATATACACACACACACACACACACACAACAAAAAATATATGTACATATACAACAAAATATACACTATATATGTACGACAAAACCAAACTGTTATATATATATTTTATATGTATGTTATAGATATATCTATAACATATAGAAACAAACTAACAGTTATATATATATAATATATATATATAACAGTTTGTTTTTGTTGTATATGTATATAAACTAACAGCTATATATATATGTATATATAAAACGGTTAGTTTGTTTTTGTTGTGTGTATATATATATATAAAACTGTTTGTTTTTTTTGTATATATATAGTGGAGAGATATATATATATATTTGGAGATCTAGTTTACCAACATACCACAGCCAGTATCTAAAGGCATCTGTTATTCTGAAAGTGAAAGAGTAGGTACAATTGTCGCTTGGTATCTGTGGGTTTCACATCATGGACTCAGCCACAGATTGAAGATGTTCAAATGAAAAAATATGGATGGTTGTGACGGTGCTGAACATAGACAGACTTATTATCTTGTCATTATTTCCTAAACAATATAGTCTAACCACATTTGCATAGTGTTTACATTGTATTAGGTATTATGAGTGACCTAGAAATTATTTAAACTATATGGGAGGATATGTGTTGGTTATATGAAAATACTATTTATATATATACACTATATATATATGTATATAACAGTTATATATATATATGACTTTGTTTTTGTTGTATATATATATATAACAGTTATATATAATTGTTCTGTTGTTTTTGTTGTTGTAATATTTTTTTCTTGCTCATCATTTGCTGGAGACAGCTCCCTTTAGCTCAGGGACAGTTGATTTTGTGCCTTTCACCACTCCTAATTCAGTAACTTGAAATTGGCCATGGTGGGAGTATTTATACAAAGGAAGTCAGCAAATATTATACATCAGGACCTTTTGTTTTTTCGAGATCTAGTTTACCAACACACCACAGCCAGTTATCTAAAGGTATCTGTCATTCTGAAAGTGAAAGAATAGGTACAATTGTCCCTTGGTATCTGTGGGTTTCACATCATAGACCCAACCACAGATTGAAAATGTTCAAGTGAAAAAATATGGATGATTGTGACGGTGCTGAACATAGACAGACTTATTATCTTGTCATTATTTCCTAAACAATATAGTCTAACCACATTTGCATGGTGTTTACATTGTATTAAGTATTATAAGTGACCTAGAAATGATTTAAACTATATGGGAGGATATATGTTGGTTATATGAAAATACTATGCCATTTTACATAAGGGACTTGAGCATCTGTGGATTCTGGTATCCACAGATGGGGGTCCTGGAACCAATCCCCCATGTATACTGAGGGACTGACTATATTCAGTAATACTGGGTGATTTGAATAATATAAATTGAGGCATGGTTGAAACCAATAACGCAGCAATCGTTGAAATTTAGCTAGCAATGGTTTATATATAGTTTGCAATTCCAATTATTAGTTTATTAAGAAGAAATTATATCTACTTCACCTAGACCAAAGCAAACGATGGTCCAAAACCTTCATCTTTTTCTCCTACCTACTCAAGACACCAAGAAAGCATTCACCATTTGCTAGTCCTAAAACAGAGTATCACCTAACTAGTCAGTTTACTGAAGCTAACCAGTCATTTTAAATTTTTCAAGTCAAAATGTGATTAATTTTCTATATTAAGAAAATCTCTCCTGCCATAAGGAAGCTTTTATTTTCTTGTCAGGCCATTTATTTTTGTTTGTGACTGACTGATAGCCATCTTTGTCAACCATCACCTTGATGACACTTGGGCATTTCTTGCTCCTCAGAGCCAGTTTCCAAATTCCTAAAGTAGCATCCTTGTCATCAACACAGTGGGAATGACATATCCTAATGAAGCCCCACTGAATCAAAGATGATTTCATACTTCTGTTCTCTCTCTTGTTCTAATCTAACTAAGTGATATATCTAATTGGATTTAGACACAGGAATTTTATGGAGTAACTATAGTCTCTGCGAGAGCACACATTTAGCTCCCTGTAGTTTCCTACGTTTTTATCCTCTATGGCACTCCTTATTTCCTGTAAATTTAGTTGTTGCAAGTAGATCATTAGGTCATGGGTCACGTACTGTTACAAAAGAAAGTTAAAAAAAGATAGAGGCACTTCTCTCCATGCTAGAAATTAGCCAGGTGCACCATTATGTAAAGAGCTTCAACTAGAGAGCACAGTCATTAAAATAACAATGAAACAATAGCTTATGCAACACTTTGCAAATATGATATTTTCATTTGTGTATTGTACAAACCAAGCACATCAAGCAGCAATGTTAAGTGATTTGCAAAAGGCCAAGGGGAAGTGAATGAGGACACTGGAATGGAGTCTGTCTCATGCTATGTCAATTAAAGGCCTATTGTGTACAAGGGGGTGTTGCTGTCTGTTGAGGTATCTGGGTGACGTGTATCTCCCAGGATGTTCTAAACAGTGTATGATCTAGAAAGTAAAAGGAGATGTAGAAAAATCTGCCATTTAGCATGGAGTGTTGAATATAGAGTTCTCATTTTACAAGTCCCAAAATGATGCTTTTTTTCAGTGCATCCAGAAATGATCAGATCTGAAGGACTAGATCATGATTGTCAAACTCATAGGAGATTTATTTTTAAATGATTAAAAATATAATATTTCAGTACTTGACAACAAAGTCATGTACACCATTCTGGTTATCAGATTATTCTTCTGTACTATGCAGGGAACCCCTTTTCAGGTATTAAGATAAAAATAATCAATTTCTAAATAAAAGGTTTCTTGTGTCTTCATTTTTTGATTTCTTATATCAACTTGCTCATTTCTACTCTGAATTTGGCATTTCCAACCAATTGCTGCATGCACTATTCATCTACTGAGGGAAAAAATTTGAAGGAGAAAGAATTTGGAAAGTGTAAACACAGAGTTTGCCTTAGTCTATGAATTTTGTTTTGACTTGCTATTTGACTGGTATGTTGTGGACCAGCCAACGTGAGATGACCTCCTCAATGCCACCCATGCAAGTCTTACTAAAATCTTCTTCCCTTTGGTTGAAATTTTTGGAATGACCAGTCATCTTTTTATTTATTTATTTATTTATTTATTTATTTATTTAGAAACAAGATCTGGCTCTGTCGCCCAGGCTAGAGTGCAGTGGCGCTATCTTGGCTCACTGCAGCCTCTGCCTCCAGGAATCAAGTGATCCTCTCACCTCAGCCTCCTGCGTAGCTGGGACTATGGGCACATGCCACCATGCCTGACTAAGTTTTGTAGAGACAGGGTTTTGTCATGTCACCCAGGATGGTCTTTAACTCTTGAGCTCAGGCAGTCCTCCCACCTCAGCTTCCCAAAGTGCTGAGATTACAAGCATGAGCCACCATGCCCAGTCCAATCCTCTATTTATCTGTGAATATATATTTATGATACAGGAGCTTATATGGTGGGACTGAAATCATTTGTTCATTTATTCCTGACTGCATTACCTACTGATGATGGGAAGGGTGGTAAGTGGTGTGCAGAAGGATACAGTCTTGGGACTCAGCAAAGACCATCTCAACAAAGACCACCTCAACAAAGACCACCTCAAAGACCCTCCTCAAAGACCACCGCATTCCACACTCTAGGAGCTGCAAATGGAAATGACAATTTATGGTTACATGGCCTAATAGTATTATAACTGACAAAAATTATATATATGATATGCATCATGTTGTTTTGATAGATGTATCTATTGTGGAATGACTAAAGCTAATGAACATATATGCATTATCTCACACACTTATTTTTTTTATAGTAAGAACATTTAAAATCTACTCTAAACAATTTTCAAGTATGCAATACATTGATGTTAACTGTGGCCACCACGTTATATAATACATTTCCTCAACTTACTTCTCCTAATGAAAATGTTGTATTCTTTGAATGGTCACATGGCCTAAATAACTGGATTATAGAATACGTACCATACATATACCAAAAATTATTTACATTAAAGTAATGAATTGCTTATTAAAATTTGAGGCCATTGTACTACAGTTCACCATAGTGAACAAAATATTCCCCACCTTTATTCCCAAAAGAAGACAAAGGGTCTGCAATTCTTTCCTTTAGATCTGCCTCCAGATCTATCCTTTATCTTGTGACATTAAAGCTAATCAAATGGCTTGATAAAGTGGGAATTTTCAAAGCATAAGTGTAAAGAAACCTGCAGCTATAGTGCTAACAACACTGGTCATTGAAAATTAATCTTATGGGTTTATATGGCAGCACTGATATTGCATAGGTATCCATTCTTTTGCTTAGCCGTCATTTATTGAGCATCTACTAATGGCTGACATGGAGGTGGGCCCTGGAGATAGAAGGCTGAGTAAAACAGATAGGCTTCTTTCTTCATGGATTTTATTGTCAAGTGTGGGAAGTAGCCATTATTCAAATAACCCCACATATAAATTTCTAATTCTACCAAGTATTGTGAAGGAAATTAAAGGGTGATTATTTAAACACAAACGAGAGTGGGAAAGCATTTGACCTGAGAGCTGAAGGGCAAACAAGAATTAACTACTCAGGATCCAGATATGGTGGTTTATGCTTGCAATCCTAGTACCTTGGGAGGCTGAGGCAGGAGGATTGCTGGGGACAGGAGTTTCGACCAGCTTGGGCAACATAGTGAGACCTTATCTTTACAAAACTAAAAGTTAAAAAATACGAAGGATTAAATAACGGAAGAAACATGGGAAAGGAATGGAAAGAAACAATTCTAAGTAAGACGACAACATGATAATATCATCTTTCTCATGAAGTAACCGGACTCCCTGCAACCAGATTTTCAGGTTCTTGTCCTCCTAACCCCGAAGAATGGGAAAGGGGGCCTCAGTGTCGCAGTGAGTATTACCGCTCAAATAGGACTCATGGACCCAAAGAGTGTGTGGTACCACTGTTTATTAGGCAGAGCAAAAGGACAGCTTCCATGACATGGAAGAGGACCCACTCCAAGCTGGGGTGGCTAGAGCTTATACCCCTGAGTTATTCCCTCCCCATTCATGTTCTTGATCAATGAGAGGGGTCTTTCTCTGGATTAATTGATCTTTGAATCCTTTACCAGATTAGCTACTGTTTTCAAACCCTGAGTCACAGAGCCCTGCCTCCAGGTGCCAGAGATGGGAAAGGTTCCTGCCCTTAAACAAAGCCCCTAAGAGCCAGAGGCAGGAAAACCAGAAACAAAAACCCCTAGCCGCCCTGGGAAGTCCCTCTAACACAGTCCCTCAATGACAGACTTTCTCAGAAACAAAAGAATAGTGCAACGGAAATACAGTCTGTGAGGAGGAGGACCTTTCATGTGGAGGCAAGAGAGATAGTCAAGGTTCAGAGATCACTTGTATGGCAGGCCTTTTGAAAGATTCTGCTTTTTTTTCCTAATGACAAAGCCTTGAATGATTTAGAGGGCCGACGTTCAGATCTGGGGACTATTGGGAGCTTTAAGGAGTCTAAGAACCCCCTCAAATGGAACGACAACTATGTTGTCTTCCTAATGACCCAGCAACCATTAGATTCCATCTGCTGGTAGCTGTCAAAGGCAATGACAGGGTTTGTCTATGCTCCAAATAACTATATTATAGAAAATATGGTAAGCGTGGGCATCTTTGGGCAGATGTCATCCAAAACTTTCACTGGATTCTCAAAAGTGGTCCATGACTCAGAACAAATTACCCTGAACTGGTACTCTTTTTCAAATGTAATCAGGCTTAGCATTTTGCATCTCCTAACTTGTTTTTCTTCTTGTTTTAAATGTTAAAAAGTTACAGTTCCTAATTTTCTGAGTAAGCGTTGGTGCGAGCTAATGGCTCTTCTAAGAAAATCGTTGGTGGTTGTTAGTAAAGTTGATGGATTTATTAAGCACCTAAAATGTTCTTTTTCTGTTCTGTAAAGTGTGTGTATATGTGACTATTATTTCTGGAATTAGTTCTTGATTGACGTTTCTGCTGACCAAGGGGCCAGTGATAACTTCCTCAGACCGTGGATTCAGGCTCTGGTTTTTTCAGGGCTTCCTACGGCAGGGTATCCCCTTTCTGTTCTGTGAGCCACGAAAGAGTGATTAAAGTGGTTCTCTCTATTTCCAAATTACATAGGACTTTGTGGGGAATTTGTTTTTGCATGTGAAATACTTCCTAATAACCTATAATCAGCTACACAGTAACTCTTTATGGTATGGTAACATTTTTGTGCAAATTACTATACTGGGAAATCCAGGGCCCACAATCCACTTCCTTAGAAATGTGCATTCATCTCGTACTATGTGTCCTACATTGAGGTAATTATAAACTATAGTTGTTGCCCCCAGAGGTTTTAAAGTCTATTAAGGTTTGATGAAATACATACTATAAATAATGAAAATCAAATGTGTTGATTGCTTTCATAGACATATATAATTTAGCTCACTTACTATGTAGTGATTGTGATAGAGAATAGAACATTGTGTAAGAAGGAATGCTACCTCTTACGAGTTTTACACAGATAAATAGGCCTTTTCAATAAAATGTGATAAATGCTTAGATATAGGACTGCATGTAGAAGGCAGCCTCGCTGAGAGTGGAAGATTAGAAGAGGCTCATTGGGAAAGGTTACACTGCACCCTGTCTTGAGGAGGACAAGCTAGCCAGGTAGAGAAAGGGTAAGGGGGTATCAGGCAGAGGGTACAGCATGAGCAAAGGCATAGAGGTGAGATGGGATAGTTCCCTTGACCCCCTTGCAGGATTCATGAAGAGGTGGCTGATTTACTCAGCCTGTAGCTCTGAACCCCTCACGGGAGGGGAAGCACGCAGGTGAGCGGGTATAGAAGCCAAAGTAAATGACTGTGTCCCCAAAGCACGCAGGTGAGCGGGTATAGAAGCCAACCCAGTGACTGGCTGGTCACTCCTGTCTGGCGGGAGCAGGCTCTGTGTGGGTACCATGGTAGTGTCCAAGTGTGTTACAATGCTCTTTTAGCTCTGCCATCTGGGAAAGAGTGTCTGCGACCCCTGGAGCCCCAGAGGGCATATGTTACAATCAGTGCTCTTTTAGCATTTGATGTCCACGGACAACTAAGTGTTAACCAGCTCAGTGGAAGATCAGGGTGACAGCCTTTTACACCCTATTTCTCAGTACCTGGGTTCTTGTCTGGTGTCCAGGAAGAATTAAGTCATGGAAATGAATTGAAGGGTTGTGTATGAGGAGGATTTTATTGAACAGTGGAAGTGACTCTCAGCGGGAAGGGGAGCTGGAAGGGGGAATGCAGTAGGAAGATAATTTTCCCCTGGAGTTTGACTATCTCCGGCCAAACTCTTCTCTGAAGTCCTGCCATCAAGCCGTTCCTCTGAAGTCAAGCTGCTTCTCTCCAACAGCTAGCTGCTGCTTTTCTTCTCTCTTCCTCTGCCATTCCACTCCATCCTTCTGCCAGTGAAGCTTGGGGTTTTTATGGGTACAGGGTGGGTGGCAGGGTGGGCCAGGGTGGTTTTGGAAAAGGCAACATTTGGGTGGGAAAACAGAAGTGTTAAGTTCTCACTTAGGGCCATGGGTCCAGGCTTGAGGGTAGGACCCTCACTAGGGACCCACCCTCTTCTAGCCAGTGTTTCCCTGCCTCCTGTTTATATCAGAGGGATGAAAGCACATGCTAGATGTAAGGAAGGATAGGTAGAAACATAGAGGAAGGAACAGCTACCTCCTCTTCCACTAACACAAGCTTAATAAAGGTAGCTTTTAGAGCTGTCATCATTAATGAGATGGGAGAAGAGGGAGCAGCTCATGCAAAGTCATGAACTGGGGAGAAAGCAAGGTGTGTTTAGGGAAGTAAGTTGTTTCCTACTGTATTCTGTGTGCTTAGGGAACTTGACAGGAACTGTTGGGAGTCTGTGGAATGGGTCAGGAAGGCTTGAGTTCAAAATGACCATTCTCAAATACTCAGAATTAACTCTGTTGGCAAAGATTTCAATATGGAGTTAATGTAATGGAATGTAAGGAGGTAGTGACAGCTTGTGCTCTCAGTTGTGGTAACATGTATGGAGAGGTATAGATACCAGAAATCACAAAGCAGCATGCACTTGTCCTCTGTTCAGTACTATTGCACCATATCCTCCTATGTGCCAGGTTCTGCTCAAGGGGCTAGAGACACAGCAACAAAAGAAACAAAAACCTGTCTTTCCTGGAGCCTACATTCAAGGAGGGACAAAAAGACACGAGCAATATGAGTAAGCGTGTGTGCAGTATGTTATGTGATAAGTATGTGTTATGTGGGGATGCGTATCACAGCAGGGCAGGAGGAAGAGAGAGAGCTGGGATAGATTTGTAATTCAGATGAGGTTCCTGGGGAAGAACTCATCTGGGAGATGACAGTGAGGAAAGACCTGAGAAGGTGAGGCAGCAAGCCCTGAGGAAGAACATTCTAGGCAGAAAAGAAAGCAAGTGCAAAACCTCACCTCGAATGAGGAACGTTTGGGTGATTTTGCAGAGAAACAGGGAGGCCGGTATGACTGGATGGTCTTGAGTTAAGAGAAGAATGAGATGGGATGGATTCAGTTGCAAGTGAATGAAATGAATAACGAACATTCATCAGTCCAAGGATTCAATGACCTTAAGTCTTCTCAGGTAGAAAGCAGGAGGACAGGCAGGGTGAAATAAAATCTTTCTCTGTTCTGTAAAGCTCTGACTTAACTTTTCAGTCTTGTGAAAATATGTATTTAGGCCAGGCACGGTGGCTCACGCCTGTAATCCCAACACTTTGGGAGGCCGAGGCAGGCGGATGACCTGAGGTTGGGAGTTTGAGACCAACCTGACCAACATAGAGAAACCATGTCTCTACTAAAAATACAAAATTAGCCAGGCATGGTGATGCGTGCCTGTAATCCCAGCTACTCAGGAGGTTGAGGCAGGAGAATTGCTTGGGGGAACCCACCCGGGAGGTAAAGGCTGCCGAGATCGAGCCATTGCATTCCAGCCTGGGCAACAAGAGCGAAACTCCATCTCAAAAATAAAAAAAAGAAAATATGTATTTATTTGTACTGCTGGACAGTTTTGCCTTACCCATTGTCCACCGCTGCTGGTTATGGAGAGAGTTTTGGTGAGCAGAGACCTGCAGCAAAAGAGTTAAGAGATACTTTTCACTCCAGATGAATCAGACAGAAATGAGTCATTTTTTAAATTACAGAGGTGGACACCACTTTACTTAGCAACTGTCCTTTTGAAAATTAGCTTTAATTTTTTTGATTTCAGTCATAATCACGGAACTATAATTACTGGGAAGGACCTTGTTTGTCATCTAACCCAGCTCTCATTTTATAACTGAGGAAACTAAGGTACGAAATGTAGATGAAATACTATTACAAATAAATCTGTTTACTGTTTCAAACAGTATTCTTGCACGGAATCTTGTAAAATATATATAATCCCTTAAATTTATAGTTTCAAAAATGTTTTAAATTATTTCTGAAGTCCCTACTATGTATTTGACATTATTCTGGCACCTGGGACTGCAGCCATAATTAATAAGATAGATTCGATTCCTACTCAGTCAGCATTGACATTGTGCTGTGGGTGGGGGTAGGGCTAGGGAGAGCTGGGAGCAGTACGTATAGATGACAAACCAGTATGATAATATATGGACAGAATAATTTCAGAGAAAGATAAGTGACATAAAGACAATCAAAGCACGGTGATGAACTAGAAAGTACCAGAGGTGTGTCCAGGCAGTGCTGCTCTGAGAAGGTGAACTATGAGTAGAGAACAGATCCACCGTCAGGGATAGTGGTATGGGAATGGCATGGAGAGGGGATCAGGTTTTCCAGTCAGAGGGTACAGCCGGCACAAAGGCCTGACCTTGGTGTGTTCAAAGAACAGACAAAAAAACCACGTGGTTGCAATGTAATGGATGTGGGATATGTAAGATGGGTGTGGAGAGGTGCAAGATGGCCAGCCCACATGGGGCCTCTTAAAGATTGTGGTTAGACAGGTCTATGAAAATGTCAGAAAGCTTTCAACAAGAAATGATGATATCAGGCTTCTTATTTTTTTTTTGTTTTGAGATGGAATCTCGCTCCGTTGCCAGGCTGGAGTGTAGTGGCATGATCTTGGCTCACTGCAGTGTCTTGTCAGGCTTCATTTATTAGAAGATCTGACTTCTGTGTGGAGAATGGACTCTGTTGGAACAAAAGAGGAAGTGAGGAGATTTAGGCAGATGCCTATTTTACCAGCTCCAGCAAGAGAGGTTGAGACTTGTGCTTGGTTAACACTGAAAATGAAAAAGTGGGAGCAGATTGGATTCTTATCTACAGATTTGGAGTCCCATTAGCCATATCAATCAAGGTGGGGAAAAATGCCTGGTGCCATGGCTCATGCCTATAATCCCAACACTTTGCATGAGGCCAGGAGTTCAAGACTAGCCTGGGCAATATAGCAAGACCCTGTTTCTTAAAAATAAATAAATAAATAAATATTAGGTAGGCATGGCAACATGCACTAGTAGTCCCAGCTACTGGGAAGGCTAAGGCTGGAGGATCTTTTGATCCCAGGATTTTGAAGCTGCACTGAGCCATGATCTCACCACTGCATTCCAGCCTGTGTGACATAGTCAGACCTGAAAGAGACAGAGAGAGAGGAAGAAAGAAAGAGAGAAAGAGAGGGGGAGAGAGAGAGAGAGAGAGAGAGAGAAAGAAAAAAAGAAAGAGAAAGAGGGAGAGAGAGAGAGAAAGAGAGAAAGAGAGGGAGAGAGAAAGAAAGATAGAGAAAGAAAAAAGAAAAGAAGGAAAAGGGAAGAGGAAAGGAAAAAGAAAAAGAAATAAAAGAAATACAGATTTCTTTAGTAACCTCATGTAAGAGGATATGAGGCTCAGAAGATGAAGTGTGGCTTTTTCCAAACACAAGATAAAACTATTTACTGAAAAGCCTAGACTTCCAAATTGGTTGCTGAAAGGAGCCGGGGATGGAATGGCTCCCACTGATGAGAGCTTAGGCATCGCTTTCTGCTTTCCCTCCAGCTCTGGGAAGTTAGTCTTTTTGTCCTTCCTCTTCCATATGACTTGCTGCCAAGTTGTTTGATTATCTCCATGGGTTGCTTTCCCAGCAAAACTAGATGCCAGGTGGAATGCAGTTTCCCCCAGCTCCCTGATTCCTTGTGGCCTTCAAATATAAACTTTGAAGATTTTCATTTTTGAGATCATCACTGGAAAAAATCACAAACTTCAAACATGGAGAGCGTTTAGAACACTGATAATTTTTTCTAAGTTTTTATACTCCTGATTCTTTATGAACATGTCTTAATTTCTTTGGATTCATTGTCAGATGCAGTTCTGCCTAGGAGAGGCTGAATCATGGCCCCTCAAAGATGCCCACATCTTAGCAGGTGACACCAGTAATATTATTAAATGGTAAGGGTGAATTAAGGTTGTAAATGGAATTATGATCACTGATCAGCTGACCTTCAAAAAAGAAGACTATGCTGCATTATTGGTGTGTGTGCAATGTAATCACAATCGTTTTTTAAATGTGGAAGAGGGAAGCAGAAAAACAGAGTTAGAGAGATGTGAAGAGCTGGCTTCGAAGATAGAGGAAAGGGGCCAAGGGCCAGAGAATGCAGGTGGCCTCTGGAAGTGCAAAAGATAAGGAAACAGATTTCTTTGTAAAGTTTCCAAAAGGAAAGCAGCTTTATCAACATCTGGATTTTAGCTTACCTAGACCAGTTTTGGAATTCTGACCTCTGGAACTGTAAAATAATAAATTTGTTTTAAGCTACCAAAGTTTAGGTAATTTGTCAGAGCCACAATAGGAGATGAACACATTTGCATTCTGCTGTTATTCTCTGAGAAAGGACCTTTGAACTGAGACCAAACAAATATAATTAATGGAAAGAGCTTATCTAGCCTTCCCAATTTCTTTTTTGAGGTCTAATGGATGCCATGACTACTACTGCTACTATGATTACTACTATTGCATTTGAGCATTTACTATGTGTCTGCACTGTTTTAAACACTTAACTGCCCTCGTCATCCTTATTTTACAAAATCGGAAACTAGGATTCTGGCCCAAGGAGTGTGATACCAACTCTTCAATGAAGAGCTTACTTCTTCCTCTATGAGAGTTTCACCCACCAGCACCTTGCAGGTGAAAGGGAGGGTGGAAAGGAAAGCTTGAACTGTATGTTCGCAAGAGTTCACTCGCCTCAATTATAAATTTACGTCTCTGGAGACCTCACACTGACTTCCATCTCAGAGGTCTCCTAGCTCTATGACAGAAAGAGAACCTTAAGGCATTTCCTCAGAGTTAAGAAAAGTTAATTAACGTTCAGGACCGAGGGTCTAGTTTAGGTGCACATTTCTTGATGAAGGGGTCATTGAGTTGTGAAAGTTAATGGGAGGTAAAAAGATAGGAAGAGAGAACTTATGACAGGACAGCTTGGCATTTTTTTTTAATTCACAGACTGAGACTTGTTAAGATTCTACTAAGAATCCTACTTTGGCTACATCTGCATTATGTAGTAGAGTAGGTGAGATGCCAAGTTCATAAGTGCATCATCATCTCTGCTGTGTTTATAGAGTAGTAGCACATGTACAGAACACAAAAACACACTCAGGCACACAATGAGTGTTTAAATACAGAGCATTGCCCACTTAGCAAAAATAGCCAGACACAAAGTTGAGCAGGCATCGAGCTGGATGATGCTTCTATGAGGCAAGCACCCACATCAGTGTGGGCCTTGGCCAATGAAAGGGGCATGAAAAAGGAAGTCATTGAGCCAAGACCCCAAGGCATGCATGGAGAAATCACCTGCTTTGCGGGAAACAAAATTGGAAAACACAAGCTGAAAGCAGCAAGCTCATGCAAACAATAGAGAAAGGCATCTAAGTGGAAAACAGAGACTGAGGAAAATTAGAATTAATTTAAATGGTATTTGTTTAACATCTTCAGTTAATAATCTGCATGCCGTTTTTCATCTGAAGACAGACACATTTTTGAGATGAGAATTATTGCTAAAAACAAAAAGATATTGAAAAGAAAAAAAATGCCAAGTGTCTCATAGACTATCCCAGTACTAGCTCTTCTCCTCCAGTTCTTAGTGATGAAACTGAAAGTTTGTGGTTAGCATAACATCTCTATGCAATCTTTACTCAGCAAAGGAGAACTCAAATTTCTTGGTTATACTGAAGGGGAAAGTCTACATGAGTAGCAGTGTCAAGCACCTGGACAAGATTTTTCAGTAACAACCAGGGTTTCCGGGTAACCAGTGCTCTCTCACCTTGTGAATTCTGGACATGAGGGTTTTGTTTCATTGTCCGTGGGCTTCAAAGCTTGGGAGGCAAAGCAGGATGTAGAGACTTTTTACTGGGTATAGTTATGGTTGGTCCTCATAATTAAACAATAAACAAAATCAACAAAGAAATAAAAATAAATAAAGATGGCAATCTCTGATTTTATAAAAATAACTTCCAGAATCATAAATTTAAGATAGAAAACTGAGTAATGGACTGGGAAGAATTATTTATGATATGTAACAGACAAATGCTTAATCTCCAGTGCACATAAAGAGCTTCTATAAATCAATAAACATTTGAAAAATGAACACACAATGTAAAAGAAAATACAGAGAAGGAGTATAAGTGGTCAATAGACATAAAAAAGTGGTCAACCTCAATAATAATGAGGGAAATACAAGCTAAAAATGAAAATAACAAAAATTAAATGAATTCTATCCAATGATGTAAATGATGTCGAAAAACAGCTAATTTCATGATAGGATCATTAATTATTATAGCTTTCCTGGAAGGCAATAGATAATATGCATATATATTTTTTAATGTGCATATCTTCTGACCCAATAATTGCATTTCCAGGCATCAACCCCACAGATACAAGAGGCACACAATGATGTATATATAACTATAATCATTGGATCTCATTTCTGCCAGAAAAACATATATGATGTACATGTGTATATATAAATGTAGAAGAGTAGAGCCTCAAAAAATACATAACATGTTAACATTGTTGACCCTGGAGAGGAGAGTGTGTATGAGTCCATTTTCACACTGCTGATAAAGACATACTCGAAACTGAGGAATTTATACAAGAAAAAAGGTTTAATGGACTTACAGTTCCATGTGTCTGGGGAGGCCTCACAAACATGGTGGAATTTAAGGAGGAGCAAATCACATCTTACTTTGATGGCAGCAGGCAAAAAGAAAGAGTTTGTGCAGGGAAATTCTCCCTTGTAGAACAGTCAGATCTTGTGAGACTTACTCGCTATCATGAGAACAGCATAGGAAAGATCTGCCCCTGTGATTTAATTACCTCCCACCAGCTTCCTCTCACGACATGTGGGAATTCAAGATGAGATTTGGTTGGGGACACAGCCAAACCGTATCAGAGTGAATATGACAGATTAGGGAAGAAGGGAGATCTTCATTTTTTCTTTTATAAATTTCCATATTGTTTAACTATTTTACAATGAAAACATATACATGAATTACTATATAATTCAACATGCATAGCTGGACATACATTTTGAAATCTGTTTAGGAACATTGTTTAAGTAATTTTGATTGATTATGGTTATATCTACCTACAGATAGTAACTAACGACATTCTAGAATTGAAGGGATTAGATAAATCTGCAAACAACAATGATTCCACATGTAATTGTGATAGTGAAATGTAAAAATAGACAAAATTTGTTTTAAACGTAGAAAATAATCCTTGAGAAATCTGTTTTGAAGGTGTCTGTGTACAACAGCATTTTTTCCTTCTTCTCCTCTTAGAAATTATACAAACACAAGAAGGAAAAAGAAGTTAATGTTAAACTCTTTTCCTTGACACTCCATGAACTTTATAGCTTTCAGAAGAATGTATAAGAAAGGCCAAGGCTAAGATAGAGCTGAAGCTTCCTGGGAGGAAGAGTAGGAGTACACGAGGAGTGTTTTGAAAGGATTCAATGGGAGCACGTGTCAGAGAGCAGCAGCAAAAATACACATTCTGCAGGAAGGTCTTTCTCTGATGTGCCAACCTGTTGGTCATAATTGTACTTATGGATAATACTGACAAAATCCTGTGTGAAATATGACTAAACAGAAAGTAGCTGGCAGTTAAAGGAATAATACTGTTGATGAGGTGGGATTATTGGAACAATACAAAGGAATTATTGATAAAATTCATCATACTAATAATGTACAAAGGTAAAAAAATTCTATGATCAGTCATCACCGCAGATACTGAAGTGAAAATTTGGTAAAATAAATAATTATTCTTGATTAAACACACACACACACACACACACTCAAAGTAAGTATGCATGGATACACTTCTAATGTGATAAAATATTTCAAGCTTGGCCCCAAAGTAAATACTTGAACCATTAGTACAAAGAACATTGAGTGAAGTATCAATATATGATTAATATGAAAAAATCAATTGCTTCTGTAAAATAGCTGGTCAGAAGATTTCATGTTAGAAAAATATCAATTTAAAATAGCAGCCTACAAAAATTGAAATACTTAAAACTTTTATGTATGACCCCTATGTAGAAACATTCCACCATTCCTAAAAACCAGAAAGAAAGTCTAATTAATGGAAGGACATACCACCATGTGCTTGAACAAGATAACACATTAGCATAAACATGCCAGACTCATAAGTCAATTTCTATATGTAAAATTATGTCAATAAAAATAGCAATATGATGGGCGTGGTGGTTCATATCTGTAATCCCAGCACCTTGGGAGACTATGATATGGTTTGGGGGAGGTGTCGCTTGAGCCTAGGAATTCAAGACCAATCTGGGCAACATGGTGAGACTCTGTCTCCACAAAACATTTAGAAATTAGCCTAGCTTGGTGGCATGCACTTATAGGCCCAGCTACCCGGAAGGCCGTGAGATGGCAGGATCAGTTAAGTCCAGTGAGGTTGAGGCTGCAGTGAGTGACCCATGATCAGGCCACTGCACACCAACCTGGATAACAGAGGGAGATTCTGTCTGAAAACAAAAAACAAAAAAACTCATCAAATTTGTAGAATCAGAAGCACTAGTTCTAAAGTTTGCAAAAAGAAGCAAATTAGACAATGAATGAACAAATACCATATAAGAAGATTCATGAAAGTATCTATGCTTAGAAATTGAGAATACACTGCAAGCCTCTATGAATACATGAACAGATCTTTGGAAAATAAGGAATATTCTGGACAGTTGATCTAAATGCATATGGAAATTCAGTGTATGAAAAGGTACCATCTCCAAGCAGTGAGGAAAATATAGATCATTCAGTAAAAAAGGTAGCAGTCTAAAACAAAACTTAAAATTACAGTTGGATTGTTATCTTGAGCATCATACCGGCATAGATTACAAACAAATCAAAGCTTATAATGTAAAAAACAAAACAAAGTAGTGAAAGAAAACATGGACCAATTCCTTTATGAACGTGAAGTAAATATGACTGAAACTCCATTAATCATTAAAGAAAAGGATGAATCCAACCATATGAAAATAAAAACCTTCTGTATGGGGGGAACATGTTGAAAGACCACTGATAACTGGGAGAAGCTTCTGCAATTCATATAACAGACGTAATTTTCCTTAAAATAATCCCTATTAGAAGAAAATTTGGAAATCATGAATAAAAAAGATTTTCTACTCAATAGAACTGAAAAGAATATAAACAAATAATCTCTGACAGGGAAGGAAAGTACAAACACTTCTTAACCATATGAAAAATATTGAACTTTTTTTTTTTTTTTTTTTTTTTTTGAGACAGTCTCTCCATGTCACTCAGGCTGCAGTGCAGTGGCACTATCTTGGCTCACTGAAACCACTGCCTCCCGAGTTCAAGCAATTCTTTTGCCTCAGCCTCCTGAGTAGCTGGTACTACAGGTGCACGCCACCATGCCTGGCTAATTTTTGTATTTTTAATAAAGATGGAGTTTCACCATGTTGGTCAGTCTGGTCTCGAATTCCTGACCTCAGGCAATCCGCCCATCTCTGCCTCCCAAAGTGCTGGTATTACAAGGGTAAGCCATCACACCGAGCCTCAACTTCATTCTTAATAAAATAAATGCAAATTTAAAATACATTAAAATACTGTTTGTTTGATTTTTCTTTTTCACTTACCAAATTGGCTGAAATCCACCATTTGATAAAACACTCCATTGGTGAGAGCATGAGGAAATGGACATTCTCACAGAATGCAGTGGGGGAAGAAGGGAACATAAATTTGCACAACTCCTGTAGAAGTCTATTCAGAAACAACCACAAAAATTACAACATTTAAAATTCATGTACCGCTCTGAGAATATAGAGAAATGCTCTCCTTGGAACTTACCTTTCATATTATGTGAAATAATACGTAAAAGTTCATTATGGCAATCTTTTAAAAGTAGCCAAAGGTTAGGGAAAAATTCGATGTTCTTCATTAGGGGACTCATTAAATAAAGTATGGTCCATCCATACAAATGAACATTATGTAATTGAGAAAAACAATGTGGCTCTCTTTGAGTGGATCTCACAGGGATACTATTCAGAAACAACTCAACATAAAGAGGAGTGTGTGTAGCAGGTTGCCTTTTGTGTTAAAAAGGAAAAATAGTAACATATGTTCATACTGGCAGGTTTCTAATCCTGTCCCCGCCACTTACATCTGGGTAAATTTGGGCAAGTTATATATTGTGTCTGGGCTTCGGTGGTATCACCTAGAAGTGAAGATAATCACTCCCACCTAAAAAAAATTGGAAAAATTAAATGAGAAAAATATTTATAAGGCATTTAGCAAGATTTTTGTCTCATAATTGTAAAAAGAACAGTTCCTACTCTAAGAGGCTCTGCCTTCTCTATATAAATGTATAAACTTTAGGAACTAATCGGACAGCCTAGCACCTACTAATATTTATTTGCTATAGTTCACCCAGTGTATTTGTACATTTTAAAAAGTATATCTCATTAAGCCCCAGAGTGCCTGAGGATTAAAAGGAGACAGCATCACAACTCTAATGCTAAGAGATACAGTCCATTAAGGCTCCATCTGAAATCAAATATCTCTCTAAAAAAAAAAAAGAAGGAAGTAAAATTCAATTTGTATGAAATTTGATTTGCACAGGTTCTCAGAGAAACAGCCACTGGATAAAGTGAATTCCACCTGTATCGAATGACCAGTCACCTTCAGTACCTAGCAAGGCACCAAAACAACATCTGGCAATCAATTTTTCATCTTTTGGTGCAGCCTGAGGAACTGGGTAGCAACCAGCGTGGTATTGTAAAGAGAAAACTGTGGGCCAATTCAATTTCCTCCTATGACAGAATGACAGGTCACGGAGATAGGAGAAAAGCAATAGATGTAATCTACATGAGCCACAGCAAGCCTTTTGATTCTGTCCCACGTGACAGTCTCATCAGGGCTTTCTGAAGGTTAGGTCTAAATCATGGTTTGAGGAACTGGGGGCCCCTCCACCCCCACCAGTGTCACCCAACCCTAGCAGAGTGCTGGATGGAAGTAGTGCAATAATCTCCTAGAGACTGGAGCATGTCAGGGGTGACAGAGAAGATAGAAGGGAGAGAGGGAGGTGGAAGTTAATGCAGACCCAGAGACAGAGTGAGAAAGAGAGAGTCAGAGACAGAGAGAATGTGTGTAAAGTTCCTGGGATTAGGAGACTCTAGGTATAGGTTAAAACACTCAGACAGGTGCAGTTGTTCACACCTGTTATCCCAGCAATTTGGGAGGCCAAGGTGGGAAGATTGCTTGAGGCCAGGAGTTCCAGAGCATTCTTGCAACATAGCAATACCCATCTCTACAACATAAATAAATAAGTAAATAAAAATTAGCCTGGTGTGGTGGCATGTGCCTGTAGTTCCAGCTACTTGGGAAGCTAAGCCCAGGAATTCTAAGTTGCAGTAAGCTATGATAGCAGCACTGCACTCTAGCTTGGGCAACAGAGAGAGACCCTGTCTTAATGAAAAAAGTAACAACAGAAGTAAATAAAAATAAAATCACTCAAGGAGATAAACATGAGCTAGGAGACTATGTTGACAGCTTCTCATAGGAGGGGAAGAGCCTGATGGGAGGGGAAGCCAAGTACCTCCAGGTCATTGAGGATGTACAGAAAACTGTGGACAAAAGAGAATATAATTCACTGTCACTCACTCATTCATTCTGTGTGTGTGTGTGTGTGTGTGTGTGTGTGTGTGTGTGTGTGTGTGTGTGTATGAGAGAGACCGAGAGATTAAGAGGGAAGAGGTACAATCTCAGGAGTTTTGTGTAAGAAAGTATTGGGTTAGGAAGGTAGGAAGGGCGGAGCTCACACTGGGAACTCTGCTTCAGGATTATATAGACTTTGGAAAGTTTTGTGGTAGATATTGGTCAAACCTGTCCAATGAATTACTGTAAAACTAGAAAAGAAGGAATGCATGTTACCGTTAAGTCAAAGATAAGAATATGAGGACCGAAGCTGGATGGACCAGTTTCTCTTTTGCTAGTTGTCCTAGCTCAGATTCTGGACTTGTTATAAGAAGCTTAAGGGTTGGGGAATATGGGTCATGCATAGCTTTGACTTCAGTCCAAAGAACCCTCTAATGTAAAGAAGACATGGCATTTTCCCATCCCAGGGAAATCATGGCCTTATTCTTAACACAATAAGGTACATTTTCTCATTAGAAAGTTCTTCATTTGTCACGTCAGTAACCATATCCTTCTAATTGTGGTGCTGTCAGTTCATTACTGAAAACAAATGATCCTCCATTCTCAACTTGGTCTTGGTGACTGCATCATCATAATAGTTTGATAATTTTATTACTACTCGAAGGCAAGTGATCCTTCTTTTGTTGAGTACTGAGGAGGAAATTGTTAATGACATTAATAGCTTGATAATGTGACACAGAACTCGGGGTAATGCCTAGTCTGTGACTGTGTGGTTTGTCTGGAGACTCGAGTAAGATTGCTGGGAAGAAACAAAAGCATCGTGACTTTACGAGATGACTTGATCCCAGCTCCAAGGTTGCTGCGAGGATTAAATGAGATAGGGTATACACCAAAGTGGGCAACATCAATGGTTCGGTAAATGAAAGCTTTTTATGAAGATCCAAGTTAAACATTGGCTTATTCTCTTCTTTATTGTCATTCATTCTGTAACTAGAGAAATTCTTTTTCTTATCAAACACTGGGCATGAAGGATGAACTTGACCATTTCATTTGCGATACCCATGAAGTAAGAATCGGGTAGTGAAAATCATTCATTATATCTGATGACATGACATAAAATAGGTTTAGAGCACTGTGTGAAAAATAGTAAATTTTCATTAAATATTTCTTGCTATTATTGTTATTTTTAGAAAGGGTGGGGAGACCTAATTGAGGGCGATGACATGAATACACTTGGCATATGACATTGACTTTTTATTCGTACAAGTTGGTTTTGAAAATTGAAGAATAAACTGACTCCTAATTCTCTCATGGGCTTAAAAATTTCATTTTGCATCCCAGTAAGATCTGACATGGAAGAGCTGGACTATGCCTGGTGCCATCAGCAGCCTTTGGAGAAGGGTGGGATCCCACTAAGATGAGCATAGCATATAACCTTTGTCTTTTGGAAGCAAACACTTTGCTTTCACTGCAGTGTTTTTGTCAGAAAGAAGATAGAAATGGGAGAGGGAGAGAACTTTCTATAATTAAAGAAAAAAAACCTTGTTTCATTCCCAGCCTGGGGCTTCCTGGGGCTCCGAGGAGTCCAGTATCATTGGAGTATCTGGAGAATCACAGCTCTCCCTGACTGATCAAAAGTAAAGTAAAATGTGAGGCTGGGTGCAGTGGCCCACACCTGTCATCTCAGCACTTCAGGAGGCAGAGTTGGGCAGATCACCTGAGGTCAGGAGTTTGAGACCAGCCTGACCAACATGGTGAAACCCTGCCTCTAGTAAAAAATACAAAAGTTAGCTGGGCATGGTGGCGGGCGCCTGTAATCCCAGCTACTGGGGAGACTGAGGCACAAGAATTGCTTGAACCCAGGAGATGGAGGTTGCAGTGATCCGAGATTGCACCATGGCACTCTAGCCTGGGCAACAGAGGGAGACTCTGTCTCAAAAAAAAAAAAAAAAGGTAAGATAAAATGTGAATTCTGTATCACTTTATCAAAACATGGACTCCAAAGTCTGTATACTGTAAAGAGATGGCCGCAGGGCTGGGAGGTACAGGGAGAGGCAGGCTGGGAGGAAAGACTCAGGTAGCTGAGACAGGAAGGGAATCAGGTTCTAGGGCTGGAGAAGGATCAGCGATAATGGATAATGCAGGTAGCAGAGGTGGGGAAAAGAGGACAAGATGCTTTCCTGGGCATTTTCTGAGGATATAATTCAAGGGAATGTATTACACAGGTGTTATTATTAAAATTCTTAATGCCAATTACTGACCAGGAAGCCCAGGGTAGATGGAGGATAGGGAGGATGGAAGGAATCCATTGCTCAGTAAGTGAGGTAGGCAGAGTGCCCCTGCCTGCCCTCCTCCCACACCCCGCACCACTATGCCACTGTTTTTCTGGAAGCATAACAGATACCCAGAGCCCTGGGTGACTAGAACAGCCACAAAGCTGGGCACAGGCTAGGCTAAAATGATTTTGCTTTGGCTAAAACTAGAATTTCCAGGGCAGTGTGGAGCCCACAGGCAGTTATTACCAGTTTCTTTTTATCAGGCTTCTTACGTGGTTTCTTTGGAAGATGTTCTCACTCAGAAGAAAAGTAAAATCCCAGTAATACCCTCTCATGACTTCTACACTGAGCAAGATGTAGGGGCAAAGTCTTTGCCTAAAAGAGGGACCCAGGAAGGAGGGCTGACCTACCACCCATCTTCCATCTGACTCCAGTGGCGATGGTTCTAAGATATTGGTTCTAAACACTGCGACTACTGCTTTGACATCTAGTGGAGTCTCCTAACACATCTCTTAATTTTCCCTTTGAGTTTTATTTCTGTGTTCATTGGCTTCTGTTGCCTCTCTGCCGGGAAGATAAAGTTTCCTTGCATTATAATTTGAGCCCGACAAACAGAAGGCCACCAGAAAGACAGAAGTTTTCTTTGTATCTGAATTCAGAAAAACATGTTGCCTTGGTCCTTAGCTAGATGTGGTCAGAAAACAAGGAGAATAGTTGTTTGGTAATTTCACGGGGTTCATCGCAAACTTAAAGTAAAAAGCGAGATTCTCTTTAACTTCAGGTTAAATCCTGAATCTTAAAGTACTATATATTGAAAACTAGATATGATCAATAAAGTTAAAGAAACAATAACACATGTAAAAATTATCTAGGTATGGAATGCTTGTTGATCTTTCTTTCTACATGTCAAAACTTCTCAGTTTATTTGAAAATTGGACCAAACTCTTGCAGTTTGTACCATTTTATTGGATCTTTTGCCAAATTCTGGGCTTCTAACACATCAGTAGATTTCAGGCTGTCACACATTACATCATTTTATACTTTTTTAATCTGCTAAGTTTAATTTTTTATTTATACACAATAACACCTTTCCAGCATAACAACTCTTAGATATTATTCAAAGGAGCTTTGTATTTTTCAAAGCATTTTTCTATTTTTTATCTTCCTTAATGCTCTGAAAAACACTGGGCAGATTTGATTGATATTTGACAAATGAATCAAGTAAGGCACAGAGAGGTTCAGTGAATTTCTGAGGGTCACACAGCATGTTTATGGCAGAGACAGAGCTCTCAGATCTCACTAGTTTTTCTTGGCCACACTGTCACTTGGCAATGCAATTTTCAAATGGGCTATTCCTGTAACCCACATTTTAACCTTCACCATTATTCAAATCCACTCAGTTATTTACATTGTTGGGTCCGGCTTGGTAGTTCATCTGTTAAAATTTAAAATAATAATAATAAAAATATAAACTGATGGCATAGTACTGCATCCCAAAGCCAGCAATACCGTCTCCACAGGCCAGCAGAGGGACAAAAATAACTCCCTCCTAGGCCTCTGTGAATGGCTTTATGCTTTTTCCTATGCTACCAAGATTTTACTCTTTCAGTGATTTTGTGTTGCACAATTCAATTAAAGGTCTTAAAATTTAATACGTATACCTTTGACCCAACAATTTGATGTTTAGGAATTTACCTTAAGGAAATAATACAAATAATGAGTAAAAGACATATGCATAAAAAATACATTAACAAGTATGTTGATGATAATAATAATTAGAAATTACCACTGTCACAGGTAATTGATTGAGTGAATTACAGGCAAGCCACACAGTGGAATATGGTATAGTTCTCTGAAATTGTTACCTAGATTTTGGTTTATCCACAGGTAAAGATCTCCACAATATTTTATAAAGTGAAAAAAAAATGTCGTTAATAATATAATATATTTAGGTTGTACCAATATATTTATGATACTTATTCTGAGAAAATCATGAGTGATTTAAATTTTCTTCCAAATACATTTTTGAACATTTTATTTTTGTAATGTACTTTCATTTTTCTTATAACTATAGAGAAAGGTGAGAAAGGAGGCAGAGTAATTTTTAATTTTTTTTTTTTGCTTTTAGCAGCTATACGGAGTATTTCCAAGTTAAAAGTTTTTACAATGGAAGGGGTATGACAAAGAATATTTGCTCTTGTTAAAGTGTTTAGGAAATAGGCTATTTAATGGATTCTGTAGAGACAAGAATCTGTTTGCTTTATGCTGTTCATTAGACTGGGGTGGAGGGTACAGAGGTTGATAGAAAGCACCCAATGTAAGAGCTGCATTATGATAATGCAGCTGCTTGTATATAAAGACATTATCTAGCAAAATTTTGAAATGACTTTTCCCCTGACATGACTAATGCTATTGCTGTTAATTAAGTGACTTGTTTGGAGGAATAGAATAATTGTGAAATATTCAATACATTCCTGTCTTTGAAGAGGAATGAGTTCACATAGTTATAGTATGTATTTATAGGATGGATAGTACATAAAACAAATCAGAGGACAAAACACTATACTCAAAGCACTATTTTCATCTGTAATAAGACAGTTTCAATCCCCAGAAGATATAAATGTATAACTGAATCATTGCTTCTAGACATGTGGATTTAAGAGATTAGCATCAAGATGGTAACCTTAGACAGATCACGAAAAGCACACAGGCTTGGAGAAAGTCTTTTACAGATTTTCTCATGGGTTCAAAATTGCAGCAGTAGGTTGATAATCTAGTAGCTAGTGGTTTTTTTTGTTGTTGTTTTGTGTTGTTTTGTTTTGTTTTATTTGAGACAGAGTCTTGCTCTGTCACCCAGCTGGAGTACAACGACATGATCTCGGCTCGCTGCAACTTCTGCCTCCCAGGTTCGAGCTATTCTCCTGCCTCAGCTTCCCAAGTATCTGGGATTACAGGCTTGTGCCACCATGCCCAGCTAATTTTTGTATTTTTAGTGGAGACAGGGTTTCACCATGTTGGCCAGGCTGGTCTCAAACTCCTGACTTAAGGGATCTGCCCTGTCTGCCTGCGTTGGCCTCCCAAAGTTCTGGGATTACAGGCATGAACCACGATGCTTATTTTTTGTTGTTGTTTTAAGCCATTTTTAATGATCTGGTGGCTAAATGGAGAATGGCCTCAAGGCTTAAACTGGTTAACTGAATGCTATTGAGAACCAGGTTTAATACTATTTCTACACTTATTTTTATTGACAAAGGAAATTAACTTATCCTAAAGAAGCATCAAAGGTGAGAGTGAATTGCACTAAGTCAAGCCTTCCTGGCATCTTTTATCTGGCATCTCTTTTACCTAGAGCATGGATGGCAAATCTTCATCTAAAGGGTTAACTCTAATCAATTAATGTGTTGAGAAGGATCTTGTCTCTGTGGGAAAATGGACCATGGCTGATTTGTGACACCTGTCATGGTTAGATGTGAGAAGAGCAACAGTACCATGTGGTACATTCACCAACTCAGAGCAAAGGAAATTCATTTGGAGCAGTTACAGGGATTTATGATACATTATCATGACTTTCTGATTGTTACAAACATAAGCTATTGGCTTTCTTGACCTAATTTCTTTGACTAAAAGCCTTGTTTATAAAATCATAGGGAATGTGAAATGCCTTACAGACTTGAGTAAATCAGGGTGAATTTGAGACTGGGGTTGAGACTTTGTAGTCTGTGGTTTGTTCTATGGACGCCCAAGAGACTCACTCTGCATTCATGTTTTCCTGCTTTTTTTTTTTTTTTAAATATTTATTTCTTTATTTTTTATTTCTTTTAGAGATGGAGTTTCACTCTTGTTGTCCAGGCTGGAGTGCAATGGCATGATCTTGGCTCACTGCAACCTCTGCCTCCTGGGTACAAGTGATTCTCATGCCTTAGTCTCCCAAGTAGATGGGACGACAGGCGTGTGCCACCACGCTCAGCTGATTTTTGTAGTTTTAGTACAGATGGGGTTTCACCATGTTGGCCAGGCTGGTCTTGAACTCCTGACCTCAAATGATCCACCCACCTCAACCTTCCAAAGTGCTGGGATTACAGGTGTGAGCCACCGCACCCTGACCCTGCATTCATATTTTCATAAGGTGTCTCTCACATGGGCTCTGAATATAGATCAAACCTAGAGTCCTTGTGGGTTGAATGCATAGCTCTCACAGGCAATGAAGATTTCTCGTACTTCTTCACAATGTCCTTAGAAGGTTCAGTTGGACTTCCCATCTTATTGATAGAGAAATGGAAGCCTAGAGAATTGAGTATGATGTCACACAGTCAGTCTGTCAATCACACACTCAGTTGTAAACCCATGCCTTTTTCCTACCTCACATGCTAACACTGGTGGGAGAAAAGGTCAAACACAGGTCTTCTCAGTGTATCCAGAGAAATGAGGCTTCAAAGTCAAATCACTTTATTAAATTCTGGGAAGAATTTTATATACTAATTAGAATGGTGTGTATGTGTGTGTGTGTGTTTGTGTGTGCACGTGTATGCATGCTCATGTGAGTGCATGTGTACACACCCATGTTTGAATGAAAAAAGGTAAGAAAGATACAGCAAATAGATAGAGCTATTGCCTTGGCAGTAAAAATACTTCAAATGTTTATGCATTAGATATATCCTCATAGGCTTTTTCACAAAGTAACAGGATTTCTGACTCAATTTAAAATCTATCCAGAGGATATTTATTATCGGCAATTTATAAAATAGATAGTAGAAGACAGGTTGATATATTAGTATGTAATTTAAAATATTTTGGGAAAAAATATGGTATTTTCTATAGGATAGAAAGATAACATAACCACACACCTTTCAAATGCTAAGTGCTCAAAAAATGTTATGTTTTTGTTATTTGAACTGTAGGCTTTTGCTGTATGATACAAAGGGTACAATTATGACTTTTTTAATGGATAGATAAACTATTTGCATTTATGAGGATGCAAATGCCACATTTGTAAAAAAAAAAAAAAAAAAAAAAAATCAAATCCTAAATGCATCCAGGATACTGATACTGAGGGGTTAATATCTTACCTTGGTTTTGTAAAGCAAATAGTCATCTAAAATAACGTCCCATTATAAAAAAAAATACAGATGTTAAAAACCTCTATGTGGTCTTCTGAATACCCAATGCAGCTGGTATGGGCTTGAGAACTACAATTAGCAAGCCTTGGGTCTTTCTCTCCCTCTTCTGGGATACATTCCCCAGCTTCCCTACAGATCAAGGTACCCCTACTCTGGACTCTCCTTCAGCTTGGCACATCCTTCTGTTATGGAACTTACTGTATACTGTATCAGAACATCCCCTGACTGACTGCCACACAAGACTCAGCTCTTTGCATGCACTATGCCTTGGTCATAGTTTTTTCCTTTGGCTTCAGAAAAATAAACACACAAAAAATTTATTTTACGTGTGTCATCAGTATTTGTCACATGTATGAATGAGATCAATGATCTTTATTTCAGGGTCCCAGAATGCTATGCCCATAAACCAGTCTAACTTCCAGAGGAGGGTTTCTGGCTGGAAGATACCAGGTAGGGGTGCTAACTACAGCACACTCAGGCTATCGGAAAAGTACTGTTGGGGGAACATTCTACTTGTGCTGGGCCAGTAGTCTAGAGGATGATAGTTATGGCATAGTCTAATGCATCATTCATCCCTGTCACTCAATTGTAGTTACTGTTGAATCTGGACATTAGGAAGCTTTACTGACTTCTGAGACTTGGCTACATTTGAATCTGTAGCACTTTTGGATTTTAGTGCTGGATTATAAACAACTCTTGGTGATTTCGACTTTAACATTTTACTGCTCATCCTTTAAATTCTTTCAAATATGGACATAGTCTTTCTAAGCTCCTGTTATGAACTGGATATTTGTGTCTCCCTGAAGTTCGTATGTTGAAGCCCTAACACCCAATGTGATCATATTTGGAGATGGAGCCTTTGAGAGGTAATCAGATTATGAGAGTAGAGTCCTCATCATGGGATTGGAGTCCTTTTAAGAAGAGGAGGAGACACCAGAGCTCTCTTCCTCTCTGTGTGCACACTGAAGAAAGGCCATGTGAGTCCACAGTGAGAACGAGACCATTTGCAAGTCAGGAAGAGGGCCCTCACCAAAAGCTGACTCTGCTGGCCCCTTGACCTTGGATTTCCAGCCTGCAGAACTGTGAGAAAAGAAATATCTGTGGTTTAAGTCACTCAGTCTATGATACCTTGTTATACAGAAGCCCACACAGACTAAGACAGCTTCCTAAAGTGACTCATTCTACAGGTATTTAGGGAAAACCCAGACCCAATTCCAGACAGATTTAATACCTGTTCCAGTTACCGTTGCAGCTTAACAAATTATCTCCAGACCTAGTGGCGTAAAACTACAAACATTTTATTTTGCTTATAATTTTGAGGGTAAGGGACCTGGAACGGACTCACCAGGCATTCATTATTTAGAGTTTCTTCTGAGGTTTCAGGCAGATATCATCTGAAGCAGCAGTCACATGAAGGCTCAGTTGAGCTGGACACCCAAGATGGCTCACTTGGATGCATGAGGGTTTATTTGGCGGCTGAGCACTCAACCAGGATGTGAACAATGGGCCTCGTGGTCTCTCCAGAATAATAGTCTCAGGGCAGCTGGACTTCAGAAATGGTGGATGGCTTTACCCGGAATGTCCCAGTGGGGCCAGGAAAAGTTTTGTGGCCTTTTATGACCTAGCCTTGGAAATCATGCAGTGTCCTTTCTGTGTCTATCTGGGATCTATCTATTAAAGCAGTCATAATTGTACCCAAGGGGAGAAAATAGACACCTCACCTATCAGTAGGAGGACTCTTTAAAAAAGTGAGCCATGTTTTAAAACTACCATTGTCTCATCTTCTCAAAATCAGTTATTTCTACTTTCTTTTTAAATTTTAGTTGCAATAAATAGCTTATTACTATTTTGTTGGTTTCCCCGTATCTTTTTTAAGCTTCCCCAAAGTACCACAAGGGGTAACTCTCTTAATGCTTTCCTCAACAGATGCATATTAAGTGTCCACTACATATCACCAGGATTTTGTAAGAATTCCATCACACTAATTAAATAATTGCAGTGAACCACAAGTTACTATTAAATCATTATCAGTAATCACTATCTAAATCAAGAGTACATTTCCCTACTCCCACATCATAAACTCTTGAGTCTCATATTATTTTTTCTCTTGAATTCCTGATGCCATTTTTTTCTGAATTTGTCCAGAATAGTGTCATGCTTTATAACAGCAGCACAAGAAGCACCAGTCACATTTGACTCTGCGTTGTACCATCTGGATCCAGGGCTTAGAAATATATCTGAGTGAAATTTCATGAAAACAGGCCATTGAAAAAAATGTGCATTGTTAATCTTCGGGAAACAATAGAATATAAATAAAGATGGCATATTTTTTCAGTGTAATGAACCTCGACAGTCCCTATTGTGGCTGCTGAAGCGGGTTTGATTGCCAGTTGTTAAATGAGCCTGCATCCCAAAAAGTGAGAGTAGATCACTCAGCAGAGCAGCAGACAGATGATATTTGCTTTAAAGAGAGATTAAACCACTTCCACAAAGGCCAGTGTCATACTGCTTCCTCAAGGCAGCAGGGAGAATCTACCCTTTCCTCTGCATTCTTACTTCCAAGACTTTTGCAGAATAAAACAAGATTCATCAGTCCCTGGTTCACAAATGCAAAGACAGTGATAACACAAGGAGCATTTGAGAGCAATTGAGGAAGTTGCTGTGAAGTATGCCATGCCTCTCCTGAACTGGATTGGCCTTGATAACATCAATTGTTTCTGGAAAATTCTCTGGTCACTGGCCCAAAAGAGGTTAAATGCCCAAAAATGCCTTTATCAAGTTACTTAGACTCTGGAGATATATATATCTCTCCACACACGGAAAAATAAGTGACAAAGACACTATTTGTAGGTTCTCAGTGGATGAGACCTATTACCTAGTATAATTGAAAAGAGGACAAAGGTAAATATCCCCCCAGATAGCTCTCTTCCTCCTGCCTGGATCCAGTTCTCCACGTTAGAATTACTGAGGGCTCAGAGCTGTGGTGTTCAAACTTTTTTACAGAACGCTGTGTTCGAACAATATCTTAATTGAAAGCCCATTATAAAACGCAGCTACTTGTTCTAGCAGAGGACGGAGGAACCATTCAGACCCACTCACCTCCAGGTAATCAAGAGTGCCTCAGCAACCAAGGACTAGGATTTGTCCGACACAGGTCTCGAAGATGATGCTTTCATTGTTTTGTCAGTTGAGCAATTCAGTAATAGCTGGACTTTACAGAATGAACATTTTCTGCCAGACACTTTGCCTAATTTTTGGTTCTCATAACCAACATGTACTACAAGTATTATTCATGCCATTTTATAAGGAAAGTGTAGCTCAAGAAAGATGAACGATTTGCTTGGGTTGAGAGGTATAGCGCAGATTCAAATCTAGGTCAGCTGGATAATTATTTTTGTTGGATGTTATCCTATGCATGGTAGGATGTCTAGCAGCCTCCCTGACCTCCACCCTCTAGATGCCAGTGGCACCACTACCCCTAGTTTCGATACCTGAAAATGTCTCCAGGAATTGCCGGATGTCCCCTGGGGTAAAATCAGCCCTGGTTGAAAATCTCTGCCCTAGACCTTGTCCAGAGCTGTAGGGATTTACTACCTCTCCTAAATAAAGTAACTTCAGTCCTGTAGGCAATTTAATTCTGTAGGCTTGCACTGTCTAATCCAGTAGCCTCTCGCTACATGTTAATTATTTAAATTTAAATCAATTAAAACTACACAAAATTAAAATATTAGTCCCTCAGTCATACTTGCCACATATTAATCTGTTGTCTGTAGCCACGTGTATTCAGAAGCTAGCATATGGGACAGAGTAGAATAGAATATTTCCATTACGACATAGGAGAGCACTGCTGTAGATAAAACCATACTAACACGCAAGTGAATATCTGGTATTTGGAAATGGGAGATTCATCCCTTATGATTCCTAAGGGATTAGGGAAGGAGACAGTCCCAGAAGAACTTGCTGTGCTGACTCTGCTGACAGTCAGCAAGCCTCCCCTCCTTGGGTATTCTCCAGTGTATGCAGGAACAGAGCAGCCTACATTGGCCCAGTGTCTGCCCATGACCTTCGTGAATGCAGAAAAAAATGCAGACGACAACCTCTTGAAGGAAAACTACAGACCTATTCATTTTTTCATTAAGGTCAAAGATAAGCAGATTTGCTACTCACAGGGGAAGGATTCAGGGTAACGAATCCTGGATCTGACTAGAACTGGGGAAATTTAGCGAGGGAGAGAGCTTGAAAAGTGGTTGAAAAAAATATAAGAACACACGTAGAAGACAGTTTCCCAGGTCAAATCTGAAAAGTGAGGACAGCCAGATGCAGGCGCGTGAGCAATCATGTAGTCCTAACAATTTGTTACGGGTATGCACCTTTCATCTTGTCCTACCCAAACTAGAGGGCCACTGAAGATTCATGTTTGTGATTTTATTGCGCCCTATGGCACGAAGACATTTCATTAACAGTAGGACCCTATGTTATAACTGAAGAGGTGGCTGCTATGGGTCACTTGAGAAAAATAATGGTTTGAAGACAGTTGTAAAGAAAATAGGATTGCCAGATTTCAACAACAGCAAGAGTAACCAGCTAAATTTTGAATTTCAATAAATGACAAATGATTTTTTTTTTTTTTGAGACGAAATCTCACTCTGTCACCAGGCTGGAGTGCAGTGGCACGATCTCAGCTCACTGCAATCTCTGCCTCCCTGGTTCAAGTGACTCCTGCCTCAGCCTCCCGAGTAGCTGGGACTATAGGCACATGCCACCATGCCCAGCTAATTTTTGTATTTTTAGTAAAGACGGGGTTTCACCATGTTGGCCAGGATGGTCTCGGTCTCTTGACCTTGTGATGTGCCCTCCTTGACCTACCAAAGTGCTGGGATTACAGGCATGAGCCACTGTATGGGGCCAACAAATGATTTTTAGTAGTAGATTCCATGCAAGTTTTGGGATATGCTTATACTAAAATATTTGCTGTTTATCTGAAAATTACATTTAATTGATTAAATTATATTTAACTTATTAAATATAATTTAATATTTAAAAATTATATTTATTAAATACATTTAATAAATTACATATATTTTATTTGGCATCCTTAAGAGAAGGTGGAAGACTTGCAGAGGAAATGTACCTCTCAGGCAGTGAGAAGGAAGGGGCAGCAGTGATAGAAAAGAAAGTATATTTAATGATGTAAAAGTCTTTAAATGCAATAGGGGAAGTCTAAAGACACAAGAGAAGCTTGATTTTTTGCTTATTTCCTATCAGAGCTGAGAAAAAGAGAGTCAGCATAATTCTCAGGTAAACTTGGTTATAACCAAAGCCAGGAAGTTCGGTTCACTGAATATATTGAGTGACTCTTGTATAGCAAATATATAACACCATACACTGTAGAACTGAAATTAAGAAGGCAAAATCACTGCCCCAGAGTAATTCTTGTAAAGGAATCACACATGCAAATTGACATTTGCGATAAATTGCCATAAGTAAATCTAAAGCTATGTGCAATAAATATGCAGTAGGGAGCCATTAGTTCTACTGGGGTCAGGGAAGACTGTATAGGTGACGTAATGCTTAAGCTAGACTTTCAGGAATGCAGGCAAGAGTGCACAGCATGACTTGTGAAGGAATAAGTGTGATCAAGAACCTGGCCAGTGGTCGGCGATGGTAGGAATCTGGGGTGTGGACAGGTGCAGAGGAAGATTGAAATATGGTTAAAAGATGGACTGGGGCTGGAACCAAGTCATTAGATAGAGGCTACAGTCTAGGGGCAAAGAGGAGGCATTCAAGCAGGGAAGTAGCAAACTCTAATCTGTAACTTAAAATAGTAACAATAGAACATTAAATGGCAGTATATTGAAAACGTTTTGAAACTATAGGATTAAATTTTGTAGTTGAGTATCTTCCTAGTATTTCTTTAAAGTCATCTCATTTTTGGCCACTTTCTGTGTCATTGATGAGGGGAGCAATAGAGAATAATGATTTAAGACCATGAGCATCGGATCAGATGATGCTGGAATTGAATCATGGCTCTGCGACCCTGAAGTCATCAGTTTAACATTTGACATCTACCATTATCTGAAAGATGGCAGAACAACCGTCCTCATATCCCATAGGGATATGTGAGTTTTAAATAATATGACAAACACATAAAAAGCCTGGCACAATGCTCAAGTAAAAATGATCATACATTTTGATAGAAATAATGAATTCATTTATTTCACATTTTTACCTGGAGTTCATGCATCTAACTGGCTAATTTAAGACCTCTGACCACCTTGAACACTATGAGCTCAGCTGTTCCTAGGAGCCCAGGGACCTCTCCACACATGTTCACATCCAGTGCACTCATGGCAGGTGCTGCCTTTGCCAGGCACCAGGTTTTGTGGCACCATTTCTTCTGGCATCAGAATGTCTGCTGCTCCACTGGGCTTGGGAGGCTCCCTGGCTTCTGCTGAGGGCACCTCTGTATTCGTGGCCCCCCCCAGAGTTTCTGAAGCTCTACTGTTGTCCTTGCCAGTAGTTTTGCCTCTAGTGTGTTCCAGAGTTTAATGAAATTGCTCTTTTTGAATTTTTTCTTTTTGTCGATTCTGCTGTTTATATAACCCAGACACGTGTCTGTTAAGAGCTTGGCAGAGAAAGAACCAAGCTACCTCCAGAATTGCCCCTCTCCTCTAAAGACCAAACTGCTGAGGGGTTCTGGCTTGTGGCTTATAGGATCTTCAGTCACCTGCTATCTGGAGCGATTTCTCCCTGCCATGCCCTCTCCTTCCTCTTCCCAGCACCCCAACACACTAAGATACAGTAAGGATCGTGGATCCAGTAAGACTTCTCTTTACAAGCTGATGCTGCCCATTTGAGTTACTGTATTGACAAGCCGTTTGTCCCTAAATAGCTACATCAGAGTATTACCACACAGGGTGTATGATGATGGGGGAGGCCGAGTCACATTCTTAAAACCTCTTTTTACCACCTCTCTACCACCCTCCTACGCCATGAAGCCACAAAGTATTCATTACAAGGTGAGGCTGCACTAAGACCAAGTATGAGCAGGGTTGTTCTTTGTTTTTTGTTTCACCTAGCCAGTCAGTGTATTCCTTCCTTTTTCTTAGTGAATCAGCAGACTCGGGGTCTGTGGCTTCCAGCTGACCGGTAAATCACAGACATATGTGGCTAATCATTCTCCCCTTGCAGTGTATTTACAAAGTCAGCCCGCCACATGTCCCTTGCAGTGTGCTCCTAGCTACCAGGCCTGTCTGTGCCATCTGTTGAGATAGTAGGCCCTTGCTTCAGAGTCTGGGTATATCAGAAGTCAGTACAGATTGGCCAGCAACCTGGACAAGAGTAAACAAACCAGAGAGGCCAACAGGTTTCCAAATCATAGGGGCCCTGATGAGTGCCAGCCATAGACCCAAACCATAACTGAAGAGAACATTTAAACATTTAGTAGATTTTTTTTTTTTTTGAGGCAGGGTCTCACTCTGTCACCCAGGCTGTAGTGCAGTGATACAATCACAGCTCACTGCAGCGTCAGCCTCCAGGACTCAAGTAATCCTCCTGCCTTAGCTTCATCCTCTCACCTCAGCCTGTAGCTGGGATTACAGGCATGCACCACCATACCCAGCTATTTTTTTATTTTCTGCTTTTCATAGAGATGAAGTCTTACTGTGTTGCCCAGGCTGGTCTAGAACTCCTGAGTTCAAGTGATTCTCCTGCCTCCTCAGCTTCCCAAAGTGCAAGGATTACAGGCGTGGGCTATGGCACCTAGCCAAGACTTTTGTATAGAGAATGTGACTCATTAGTAGCTTTTTATGGGGGCAGCATATATGATGTTACCATGAAATATTATTCATAATTGTTCTAATAACAAAGGGATTTTGTAAAAAATACCAACTAGGAATGTTTGGGAATCTTATGAGAATATTTAAGATCTCACAGGATTGTCACTGATAATTATTCCTGTAGTCATGAGAACATCTCCATTTTGAGGTTAACTGGGGTGTTTCACAGTTGTTGGATGGAACTCTTACATCATTCACATAATGGTGCATCTAATTCTTTTTCTCTGAATTCTGTTGTATTGTGTATGATTTCAAAGGAAAAATAAAGGTTGGAACATGTTTCCTATGGTTTCTAAACACATGTAGATTCAAGCAAATAATAGTAGTGGAGACTCAGGTAAATCCTATTCTGCCCAGTAGGTCATACTTTAAATGTGAAAGCTTTTTGTTTTCCTTTAGAAAAGTGAATAATAATTTTTGCTGCAGAATGCTATACCAGCACATTTGTCTATAAATTTACATTTCTGGATATTGGCAAAATTGCAAGGAAATAACAGGATAGATCCCAAAATCCATCTGAAAAAGAGCAACAATGAATGACAAGGTCTAGTTTAGATAATGAAGCAGTGAAGGGAGTTGATAGGAAGAAAAGGAACTCTCTTTTCCCCCACAAAGGCCATTGCTCAGCCTATGCCTTTGTCTCTCTCTGAAGAATTGCCCAGGAAAATGAAAAGACAATGGCTGCATTTCAAGCGAAGTCCAGGCCTGGGTGTGCTGCTCCTCATGAATAAGATGTGCAGAAAAGCACCCTTTCCAGGAGAGCATTGCCATGTCTCCTGTTTCCCCCAGCACAAAGATGGAAACGTACTCTCGTCATTTTCTTTTTGGTTTATTGAAAATTTAATTTTTTTTTTGCTGTGCATGTTTCTCCTAAACAAAGCTGTGTTCAACTAATTCTATTTCTTTTTTTATTTGAGACAGTCTCACTCTGTTGCCAGGTGCCAGGCTGGAGTGCAGTGGCGCGATCTTGGCTCACTGCAACCTCCACTTCCTAGGTTCAAGCAATTCTCCTACCTCAGCCTCCATAGTAGCTGGGACCACAGGCACGCACCACCATGCCCAGCTAATATTTGTATTTTTTAGTAGAGACGGGTTTCACCATGGTCTCGATCTCTTGACCTTGTGATCCGCCCGCCTCGGCCTCCCAAAGTGCTGGGATTACAGGCGTGAGCCACCACGCCAGACCCAATTCTATTTCTAAGAGAAGTGGGTGTTTTAAGTAGTTGATGTAGCTTCTTGATTTTAAGGACAACACAGATACATCAAGGGTAGAGAAAGGTATTCAATTAGAATGTGACCTTTAACAGCATAGACTCACAAAGTAACTTTTTTGGGACTTTAAATACGATCTGAAATACTAACATTTTCAAAAAAAGAATCTTGGTTGAGAGACTTGAGGACATTTATCCCAAAGTTATTACCTTGTCTTTGAAACAACAGTAATAAACTAGACAATAGACACAGCTCAGTACATTTAGCCATGTGTCCTCCTATATATATATCCCAATTAGTTAATGATGCTTTGATAGCTTTCTTCATCAGAGCACGAAATTTGCCCAGCCACATGCACATACACAAAAGTGTGTACGATACAGATGTTACACATCTTAAATATCATATAGTTATTAATTCAAGCCATATTGCATTCCTGTATCAAATAAGGTGACCTGCCTGGCACTCTGTGATTTGTTGCTGTCGATTTATCAATTTAATAGATATGAGTTCATTTGCCAGCGAGTTGCAATGCATGCATTTGAAAACTTTCTATAAAATGAAATCGGTATAAAGAGTGTGTTGGTGAAGTTCTTCTTCAAATAGAATAAAACTTAACTGCATATTTTTAAACAGTTTCCTTAAAACCAGGTATATTTAATAACTGAAGTAGCATAACTATGAATTATCATCAGTAAAAGTCTTTGTTGACCTAACTCATCAGGCGGAGAGGATTTGAAAAAGGTAGAAGCAGTTTGCATAAAAGAAATGAACAGGCTGTTCTGATCATTTGAGACAAGCTTCCTTTCATAAGATCCATACTCAAGGAAGAAGCATCAGAGGTGTCCTTATAAGTACAGATGGGAGAGAGGATCTACATAGCTGTGGGGTGTGCACATCTAATAGAGCTGAACTAAATAATGTCAGGTAAATTTTGACTTGATATCTTTTTCTTTTTTTGTCATCATTTCCATTTTATCCTGCTTCATTTGTTCCTTATGTCTTTGGTGATGCTTGAGAAGTTAGTATTTTAGGATTATGCCTATCAAAGATTTTTTTTAAAGTTTTATTTTCATTATTTTCCTTACTTTGACACACATTCACGTTGTTACCACAGACTTCAGCCAAAGATAGGACTTGTCTTTATGGCCTATCTTTATACTCAGAAGCAAATTATTCATCACTTACACGTATTCTATTTTTTTCTGTTTAGGCAAGTGTCCATTTGTCCTTAGTTCCAGCCAACATTTCCAGGGGATTTTCAAGGTGATTCCTCCAGTTAGGGATGTTCAAAAAGTGGCCCCAAGATGGTTGTGTACATGCATGACAATGCTGGTAAATAATGTCAATACAGCTTTATAGTTGAGCAATTCTCAATAGTTTACTAAGTAAGTATCTCTATCCTATGAGATATGTTATCATTCCCGTTTTACAAATGAGGAAAACTGAAGAGTCAAGTAATTTTGTTACATGGTGTAAGTAGGACTTAAGGCCATTTGTTCTTTCTCCAGACTAAGTGACATGGACTAATGACACCTTTGATTATCATTGTTCTGTCTCTTTTCAAACTGCAATCAGTGCAAAGGTATCACCTGCAGATCTTGTTAAAACGCAGTTTCTGATTCTGACTCAGGTCTGGGATTCTGCACTTCTCGCAAACTCCTAGCCCTTGTTGCCTGAAATTCCACACTTACAAGCTCCCTGAAAGCTGGTCCACTGAACGGACATTGAATAATAAGACTTTCAGCAATATTCTGTTCACACAGTGGGGTACCGCAGCACATTCTCCGGAATTTCATTACATTTTCCAATCTTTATTTTTGCAATGTGGTAAACTGCCTTTTCTTAGCAAATTTGTATGTAGATATGAAAGTATTTGTCTTCATACATACATTTTAAATCTTAAGAAATATTTGGAATTATAATCAGTATCAGTAAACAGAAATCATTTTGTTTACAAGTATCATTTTACAAAGTAGCACAACAGGATAAGTTTAGTTAAGTGGACCATACACTGGGCAAACAGTGCTCTGCAAAGCTTTGCCTCCCATGTGACTGCAAACCAGAGGCATAAAGAAAGTAACAAGTGCCTATTCACTCTTCACATTGTATGCCACTGCTCAGTTTATGCAATCAAATGGCGGTTTGATTGGATCTGAGGACCCGACCTTGCTGGCTGTGTCCTAAGTGGTTGGGCCTTAAGCTTTAAGCCTCTGGGGAGCCATTCACTTAATTGAAATAAAAATAACTCCAGCAGGGTTTGTGTTAGCATTTGCTTTAGTCACAAATCTGAGAGACCCTAAACCGGGAGGTCAAAACTATTTAGGAGTGATTCTCAGAGCAGCTTCAGCTCAAGGAGCTCCAGGTTGTTACAGAGTGAATTGTACATAGAGTGAGAATTCCAGAAACACTGTGACACCTTAACCCTGCAGCCATGCTGCAATTTACCTGTTGTAAACTAATGCCTTTGGCGTTATTTCTTGGTCCAGAGGAACAGGATGGTAAGGTTAATTGCAAAGGTGGAGTGCTGGGTGCCAGGCAGGAGTAGGTTGAATATGAGGTTTCTGGAGGATAGCCAAGTCTACAGTCCCACCTCTGCATTCCTTAGGTGTAAGGACTAGTGGGCAGGTGCCATTAATATCGCAAGGAGATGTGAGAACCAGAGAATGTACTGCCCTCGGAAAGGAGAAAAGGAACTTTCCAAAAGTGGAGGACCTGAGGCTCTGACCCCTGGTCTTCTGTTGCCAGGGATGAGGTATACTGGCAGCACAAGAGCTTACTTGTTATCTGGCAATAGCAGCTGTTTACTGAAGTACATGAGGTGAGGTAGGTGGGATACTGCAAATCTCTCCTCAACTGGGTGCATCTGAAAAATCTTCGTTTTTAGTTTCCCATCTTAATAAGGGGAGGATAGTGGAAGGGGTGAGTGGGAAGAATGGTGCTATTTTTACAATATCTAAAGTTAAATTAGACTGTACTTATATTTTATAATCTAGGACCCTGATTTTAGGTACTTTTGACATTTCTTTTGTTATTTCTGTTTTTAGAGACAAGGTCTCACTCTGTGGTACAGGCTGGAATGCAGTGGTGAGATCCTAGTTTGAACTGCAACCTCAAACTCTTGTACTCAAGGGATCCTTCTTCCTCACCTCCCAAATAGCTGAGACTACAGGCACACACCACCATGCTCAGCTCACTTTTTTTCAGTTTTTAAGAGTTGGGGGTTTACTATGTTGTCCTGACTGGCCTTGAGCTCCTAGCCCCAAACGATCAACCCACCTTTGCCTCCCTACGGGCTGGGATTACAGGCACTTTTGACATGTCTACTCCATCTCTAACAGCTTAAATTCTATCTGCATGGTAACGACGTTGCTTGTGTTGGGAGCATGCACATTTCAACTCTTCAGTTTGTAACCCCTTCCCCTCCCCAGTGATCATGACTACAAGTTGAGAATAGGTAGCCAGTGGGCCAAATCTTGACTAAAACCACATTTTATTGGACCCACAACGTTGATTATTATTATTATATTTCAGTTACTAAAATTTAAAAATTGATCACTTTCATATAAAAATCCAGATTTCCAATGACTCTTAGAGACTGGGAGACTCATGTTTTTAGGGCCTGCTGTGCTGCGTAGCTTCTCATAGCTGATCTACAGAGCTGCACTCCTCCTTAGGCTGAGAATGCGCTCTCCAGTTTGCCAGTCTTAACCACTCATCAGCTTGGTCCTCTGCTCTCATCTGCATTTGAGTTCGTGACCCCTGATGCAGAGTAGCCTGAGACCATGTGAGTGTTCTGACATGCTGTCAGTGCAGCTGACGAAGCTCAAGAGAGCTGAGTGTACTCCAGACTGGCCAAACCCAGTATACAGGCAAAACCATGGTTCTGACTTCTGACTTCATCTAAGCCAGAGGGTACAGGTGTAAGTTTAAGTTATCTGGAAGGGTTTAGTACAGAGATTGTATTTAGCTGTGGATGACTGAAAATCTAAAATAATCGTCACTTAAACAACTGGGAAATGCATGTTCAACGGTCATAGAAGTCTGGATGCATGGGTCATCGCTGCCATGAGTCCACAACCATCAGAAATCCACATTTCTGATGAGGATCACACATCTTCAACATGGGGCTTCTGCTCTGAGTTGAGATGACTACTTAGTCTCTAGCCTTCTCTTGCTGGCAGGAAAGAGAAAACGCATGGGAAAGGCATGTCTTCTCCTGAGGAAATCTTGTAGACATTGCATGCATCCCCTCTGCCTATATCTCATTGGCTAGAACTTAGTCACATGGTGATGCATGGGTCACAGCTGCTATGAGTCCATAACCATTAGAAATCCACATTTCTGATGAGGATCACACATCTTCAACATCCATCCATCATTCCTTATTCCTGTACATTTTGCTTTGCTTCATCGCCCAGTGCAAGTGTTTCATCTGTAATCAGCCAAGTATTTAAATCCTATGCAAGGTACTATGAAAGTATCAAGAGACAGGGGCCCCTTCCCACATGGAAAGGCAAGTGTCTCATCAGAGCTCTCACCCACCATGAAGTGCAGTTTCCCAAGCTTACGTGCATGATTGATCCTGGAACTTCACCACCTCTGGCAATATCTCTGTTACCCTTCATCATAAACTCAGTCTCCGTGGTATATGAGGAATCACTGCTCTCAGCCTAACACTTTTCAGTGATGTCTCTTCCTGGCCAGTGAGCATAGAAAAGGTTCCTCTTGTGGTTAATCGTATGCAAATCTGAATTTACGTATCTTCACTTTCGGAATAGGTGGAAATCACTGATTTTAAAAATTAAATCTTTTTATTTTTTGTCAAAGAATTAGTGTAAGGCCTAATTCTGTTCTTTAAAGATTAATCATTTTACAAAGGTTTACATAAAGCTTTTTAAAAGTAAATCCATAGGAAAAGAAGAAGTATACAAACTGTTTTTTTTAAGGGAGACTGAGACATAACTGTAGTTTCAAGATTAGATCTCCCCCACCACACCCAAGTAGATACTCTCTTCAAACTATTGGAAATATATCTGATTATTTCCCAATTGGGACAAGATAATGAAATCACTTGCTGTTGAATAAGAATAGCATATAATTTGTCCTGAACTAACTTTCTGGAATATATCATTCAGATGGAACGTGTGTGCTTTTGGTTCTTTAAATAACGTATTAGGCTCTAAATGTTAATTTAAAAAGAAAGTCTGGAACCTTCTTGGGATCAGATATCTAAGAGTGGCCTTGGGTCTGCAGAGGATCCAGCTCTGATGATGACACTTGCACTTTGCATCCGGGCCAGTTCTTGCATCCCTCCTTTTCTCTCTGGCTCCCATTCACAGATAGTCCTCAGATGCTGTATTAGGAAACACAAGAATTTAAGGGGCACAGGCGGCAGACCATGTTCTGAGCCTGGCCTTTCTTTTGTCCCTTGATCATTTCACTCTTTGGCATCTCCCCATGAGCAGGCAAAGGAAAGAACCAAGACTTCAAACTAGACTTGAGCTCCTGAGAAAGCTCCGTCTCTAACAAAAACATTTGGATTTGTTTTTTGTGTTTCGGAGAGGGCCGTGATACTTTCATGCAACAAGTCACGAAGTGGAATGGTCTGAGGATCTTCTTGCTCTCCTAGCAGGTACCCCTTTTGCTTTTAGAAATAAAAGGAAACAATACCTTTCATACTAAAAATGGGAAGGAAAAAAACAACCTACCAAGAAAAAAAATTGAAACTCCATAGTAGCTCCTAGACAGACATTGATTCATCTGTGTATTTTAAAAAGAGAAAAGAATAAGTATGCTGAGTGGTCTCCAGAAGCAGCTGTTTAATTTTCTCCCAGTTTCCCCGCATCTACAAGTATAACCTTGTTGTATTCAACATCTGCTCTGCAGTTTCTCTTTAGAGCTGTAATTGAATACTGAGTCTTCTTGTCATTCTATAAAGTGAGTTATTCTGAGGGAAGAATACTGAGGGCATTCCATATAAACTACTGGTCTTGCAATACTTATATACCTTTTTGTTTTTAGTTTACAGAGTTTTAAGATCATATGTAGTTTTCATTAATTACATTTTGCAGAAGAGAAAACTGAGGGGGTAGAAAGTTTTGTCAACTGGTCACGTGGTAGATAAGGACAGAACTCCTCCTTTTTGATCAAGGCTTTTTTATTAACATTCTGCTATATTGTTTTGATATTTCCAGTTATTTTCTGAGAGTTTTCCACAAACAGGGAGGTGAGAAGGAGAAACATTTAAAATAATTTTTGTTTTGAAGGAGTCCATAAGCCTGCCAACCCAGCAACATGTGTTACTTACAGGCATAAAAACAATCCTACCTTTTAACTACACGCTAATGACCACCTAGCGGCTTGGCAAAAGAATTAGGATCTTGGGAGGTGTTTGGGTAGATGTTATTTAAGTGCCACAGAGCCTTAGACTATTACAGCTGGAAGTGAAGATCTTCCAACTCAACTCCTTCATTGCACAAATGAAACCACAACTATAGAGGTACAATGAATCCCCCCAGACCCCCTGCTAAGCACTACACAAAGCCCAGTCCAGTTGTGGGGTTCTTCCTCATGCTTCCTCAAGCATTTTCTCCTGCATAAAAAAACACTGATAAATATTCCAACCAGGAAATGTGTGTCAGCCAAGTTTTTTGATCTTCCCACTTTACACGATATCTGCAAAAGATATTTAGTTATCCCTAATTGACAAAATTAGGAGCTCCCTAATTGACATAATTCATACCAGTCTTCCTTCTTTTCTTCTTCTTTTTGCTCTTATTCCTTAAAATGTATCTAAATTATTGTTAATAAGACATTTTGAAAATATCTGCTGCGAATCACAATGACACTGCATGTGTGTAGTTAGAAGGCAGACTCTTGCTTTTAGGGATACATGAGCCCAGCACATATACACCTGGGGGCTCATGGTTTTTGACCCACACCGTATTTATGGCATGTAGTTCAGTTGCCCTGGCTGGAGTCTCCTATCACAAATTGCAGCAAGACTCTCATGCAGGTCAGACTTAGTGAGCTTACCTGTCTTACCTGGCATGCCAAGTGAAAAAAGGTGCTTAAAACACCCTGGGCCCAGAACAGTGTCTGACGTTTCTAGCCCAATAGAGTACATATTTGTGAATGAATAAACGCACATTGAAACTCTGCCTTCACAAGGACTTTGAATCAACAGCATCTCAGCCTTCTTGACGAAGCCGCTAGTATTTTGTTTCCTTCACAACTGCCAGGTTCACTGGAGTCTCCCAGATTCTTCAGGCATGTCAAGGAATACTTTAGTCGCTTGGATACCAGCGCACTGTTAGGATATGGGTCCAGATCACTGATTCCATAATGATTCTGAGAGATTCCGAGCCATTTCTCCCTATCAGCATGTGAGCCTATCACTAAATAAACTTCCTGGAGTCAAGACGGTGGTGGCACCCACGCGCCTTGCTTCTCTTCTTGTCACCATGGCAACACACTTGCTCGCTTGCCCGCCCCACCCTGCTCTCAATCACCACAGAGCCGCTGGCTTAATAAAGCCTGACAAACTTAAACAATGGGGATTTCTGGCCTTAAGGTCAAGATCTTTATTAATTCATAGCAGCCGTAACCATGTGTTGCCATTGAGCTGGCCTTGCTTGGCATTCAGGAACAAATTTTCCACCATGATTGATTCCTACCACCCACTATCAGCTCGGCAGTTCCCTTTCCAAAAATCAATCAGTCAATCAGTCGATTCATCTATTAGGGGAAAAGATTAAGCTATTTAGAATAAAATTTGCTACTTTGTCTCTCTAGCCCGGGATTTCTCAATCTCAGGGAGTCCAAGAATGAGCAAGGAGTCGTCATGCCAAGGATGCTCAGCTTCCAGTCAGAGCACGGGTATATTTGCTTCTGGCTGGGAGCCTCTTGCCCTTGACTTCACTGCAGAGTCCCCCTCCCATACGCTCATTGAACTGCTGTACCTCTGCAGAAACCACCCTTGTGGGGCACTTGGATGAGAGCTGAGGCCTGGAGGCTCTCTGCATTGAACTGGGCTCACCATAGACTGCTAAAGGCAGACACAGCTGGAGAGTCTCCTGCAAATTGTGGCTGAGGTGGCAGCAGATCTGGTAGCAACTGTGCCATCTCTAGGCTTCCCAGCCCAGAACTGAAAGATAATGCTGTGCCTTGGAGCAGAAGCAGCTGCTTTCATTGTCCTGGTGCAAACAGGGCAAAACCATTCAATATCTCCTGTTTCTTACCAGATAAACCCCAAGCCCCATGACCTGGCTCCCTGATGCCTACCTCCCCCAACATGTCTTATCACTGTGTGATTGTAATCATCTGCCTCTGCTGTGAAGCGTTATGTATTGTTTTCTCTTTTATTATGTCTCCGGACCTTTGTTCTTATAGTCCCATTGACCTGGAGTGCTCTTTCTTCTTTCCTTCCTTTGCATCCTTCAAAGCACATCCTAAATGTCCAACAAAAGACAGTGGATACATGAATTATGTGATATATACTGTGGTTTTGCAATGCATTTCTCCCTTTCAGGGCCAAAGTACTCACCCACCAGCTGTCAGGAGTGTTGGCCACTGACTGACTGTTCACAGCTGAGGCCCTCTGCTCTTACAGCCTTGGGTTGAAGGAAGCTGCTTTGCTCAAGTTTATATGAACCCATATCCAATGGCCAGTTCATGCAAGGATACAGAGGCTTGCCTAGCTCCAAAAGGCCACCCTAGCTAAGAACTGTCCCCGAAAGGGCGTAAACCCTCCATTGCAACTGCCCCACATCGCAAGCTCTCCCTCAGCCCAGCCCTCTCTGTCTTGCTTCCTTACAGGCAGCAATCAAAGCATCCTCCCCAGCATATAAACCTCTATTTCAGAGTGTGTTTCCTAGGTAACCTAAAGACAAGGCAAATCTAGGAAGAAATAATATGTAATCATTAAAATTTTTAAATTACGTATTAAGAATATTTAATGACATAGAAAAATGCTGAAGCTAGTGAATACAAAAACAAGAGGCAAAACTGTGCATGCATTATGTTCCTGATTATGTAAGAATATAATGACAAAAAGAATGAGACAAAAAAGAAAAAATATATATATCTTTTCAGGAAGAACTACTCCTAAAATAGAACATAAATTGTATATATCTTTGGAATTTTGTTTCAGTTTTCTGTTTGTTTTAAACATTCTACAATGAACAAGTAATCATTATAAGATTTAATTTAGTTGTTTAAAAGTAAAAGGGCAGGGCCAGGCACGGTGGCTCACATCTGTAATCCCAGCACTTTGGGAGGCCAAGGCAGACAGATCACGAGGTCAGGAGATCGAGACCATCCTGGCTAACATGGTGAAACCGCCTCTCTAGTAAAAATACAAAAAGAAAAAAAAAAAAATAGCCAGGCATAGTGGTACACACCTATAGTCCTAGCTGAGGCAGGAGAATCACTTGAAACTGGGAGGTGGAGGTTGCAGTGAGTCAAGATTGCACCACTGCACTCCAGCCTGGGCAACAGAGCAAGACTCCATCCTCCATCTCACAAAAAAAAAAAAAAAAAAAAAATACTTAAACAACAAACTCCCAGAACGCAAAATACATAAAAGTCTAGCTAATTCACCATTAGGGGACAAATGAAAAGCTTCAGCTGCCATGGTTATTTCTCTGTGCTATGTTCCACTCATACCTGCCCCTGACCAAGTCCATAAAGTTGAATACTTCCTTTTTTGTTCAAACATATATATCATCTATCATTACATCTATCTATCATTACACTTTACCAAATGTTACTGCAAATATTTTAATTTGTCTCCTATAATACATTGAGATTTCTTTGAGGTTAGAAAATCATGTTTTCCATGCCTTGGACGTGGCCTCCATTCTGTAAACACTCAATGTATTTTATGGATGAGTGAATGAGAGAATGCGTGAATGAATGAATGAATCAATAAAGTAACATTTAGAGGCTAAAAGCATAAAGAATTTGATTGGTATGGGGGCAAACTACTGAAAGTAAAGCAAAAAAATGTAGAAAGAAGGCTTGAAATCCCAATTAACATTTCCTGATTGCTTCAGAATAGAACACTGTAAAATGAGAAGCTTTCAGCCTGCCTGTATTTCAGTTCTGTGCAGCTTACAAAGGAACTAGGGGGGAAAAGCTGACATTGCCACATAGCTCTGAGGCTTTCAAGAAATGAACAGTGATGAATATTGTCTTAAACTTCACAATGGTCCTTTTAATTCTCGACATTCTCAAAAAGAAAAAAAAATGCTAGTGTTTCTTCTGGAACATTTTCAAATTTCTCCAAGTTTAATTTTGGAAAATTGCATTTGAAACTTTCTTGAAGTAGCCTTATTTTCTGCCCCTCCATCCTCATCTGTAATTACTAATAAGTATTCTCTTTCTTTCACTAAGGTAAAATTCATCTGTGATATAATTCACCACTTTAACCGTTTTAAAATGTACAACTTAGTGTCGCCTTTTTGCCCTGTGTTTGGCTTCGTGAAGTGACAATTTAGCCAGGCTTTGCAAAGGCATTAGCAGGTTCTATTGAGCTGACGTTGCAATAATGCTCCTGGGTAATACATTTACATTTTAATAAGAGCATTGATATCTTAACTCAAAGAACTAACTTAATTCTTTTATTCTCCCTGTCATTTAGAGGATATGGGATCAAATTTGTTAGCAATATACATAAGAATCTTTGTAGACTGGCCCTTGCTTTCACCATTTCCTCTTCCCTGAAGCGCTGTGATCTTAAGGTACGCTCAAATACTCAAATTTCTTCAAGTAAGCTACATTCTCTCTTGCCTTTGTGTTTTTTTCTTTTTCTGATTGGAAGATGCCTACACATCCTTCCTTAAAACAAAGTCCAGCCATTATGATGCTTGTGAAACCTTCTCCTCTTCTCCCTTTTGCTCCCCTCCTGCCCTTTCCTCCCTTCCTTTTTTCTTCCTCCTTTTTCTCTCTCTCTTATTCTCTGGGCAACTTCACACACCACCAGTTCAATGTTTTTTATATTGCCTTGTAGCTATCAGTCCCATTGTTTTCTGATGAGACTGTAAATGCTTTGAGCATAAGGATTGTTTCCCTATCTTCACTGTTCAATGGTCTTGAAATGTAATCGATTCTCAAAAACATTTATGAAATGCAAAAAAAAAAAAAAAAAAAAGAAGAAGAATCTCACAGTGTTTAGAAATCCCTGGCAGATTGGTAAAGGAGAATTTGTTTTTTGTACTGTAGTACCTGTTTAGGCACCCTTCAAGTGAGTGTATACAGTTAAAACTATCCCTGATTAACAGTATTTGCCTTGAAGGCATCAGAAGAGTAGAAAACTGGAATGCATACACCCTTGAAACTTTTCTGATATTCCTTAGAGAAACATGCAAACTATTCATTAGATACATATCATGACAATGTGTATCTTACAGCATTGATAAACCCGAACATTCATTCCAGCCTGTTTTATTCTTGTTTCTCTTGAGCTTCAACACTGAATGTGTATTTGTAACACCTGCTGTTTCCATCCCAGGATAATAGACTATTTAGCATTTTATCATTTCCAAAGTATAAGAATCCACACTCTACCCACCCCTAGTTATTTGATATGGATCTTTTCTGATGGCTCCCTGGGGATCATTCCGTAGTCTAGGCTACGCTACCGAGGCTGTAGGCTGTCAAACCAGTATATAATCTGAAAATAAAATAAAGAGAAAAATGTTCAGGTTATTGAAAACAAAAAGCAATAATGAAAAGTGTGGGACTAGAGGAGGGAAAAAGAGAGAGGAGAGAGAGAGGGAGAAGAAAACAAAACAAAACAAAATTACAGTTGTTTTAGAACTCAAATCCTTGCTGCCCAGTCTTCCATGCAGCCTTCCTCATTGTAAGCTGACATGCTCACTGAAGCCTTCAGCAGAATGTGAGGGCTGGGTTAGCCAATGTTCGTGTGCAGAACAGTCATCTGGTGACTTGTTCAAAATGATGGATTCTTGGCCATTATGCTGATTTCTGACTTAATTTACCTGAGGACTATCTTGGGAATTTGCCTTTTTGACGAGGCCCTAGATGATTCTGTTACAGGTGGGTCTGATCAGTGAACCACACTTTGAGAAACACTACAGGACCATCGTTTAGCCTGACTGCATTAACTAGCACTTTATGCTGAAACAACAGGCATATATTAGCTCATGTTTTATTGTGGGTTGGCAATTGGAGCTGCATTCAGCTGAATGGTATTTCACTGGTGTTGCCTGAGCTTGTTCTTGAAGCTCCAAGTAGCTGGTGGCTCAGCTGGGGCTGGATGGTTAAAGTGGGCCTAGTCTCTTTCTTGACTGGTAGGTATCAGGCTGTCAGTCAATGGCACTACATTTCTCCTCCATGTGGTTTCTGCAGCAGGCTAGCTTGGACTTTGTAGGATGGTCTCAATACTTCCAACAGGAAGAAAAGGCACACCCCAATGTGCAAGAACTTCCCAAGCCTCTGTTTATATTGTGTTTTCGAATGTGAAATTGACCAAACAAGTCATGTGGCTAAGTATAGAATTGAGAAGAGAAATGAACTTTACCTCTTGACAGGAAGCATGGTAAAGTCACATTGAGATGAATAGAAGGATGACCAGGGCCATCTTTGCCAACGATCTGCCACATCTATTAGATCAGTAAATGATTGTGTCTGGTAATGCTTGAAGAACCAGATTTTATGAAGAATTTATACTTTTAACATATAAATTAGTGCAAATGCAAGTTTATCCTCCAAGTGGAAACCCTTTTGCTGACTTGTAACATCTCACTCAAAAAAAATTTTTTTAAGTAAGAAATCAGTGGACTTAGGGCCAGTGTGATGGGAACTGTACATAATATTGAATAGACCCATGGAGAATTGTGGCCCTATTAATGTCATCTGCCTTGAATTACTTGTCAAAAAAAAAAAAAAAAATTAAGTACTATGGCTCTAGGGAACTGTGGGAAATTAGGTAAGGGGGACAGATGAGGATCTTCTGGTTCACTGCTTTTGGCAGAAGTTGATAATATAGTGGTAAATACCATAGTATCTGCCTGTCTAAGTTCTATTCTTGGACGTTTCCATTCTTTAACTGTTTGCCTTCGTTACATAAATTACTTCACTTCTCCATACCTCACAGTGTTTGTTGTAGATTTAAATAAAATCATGCACATTGTAAAAGATCACAAAGCATCAGCTATCATCTTCATTATCATCATTCTAGAAAAAAGTATTGCTAGCATACGATAGCTCTCTTTACCCACCTTAGGAATGGATAGCTATCTAAAGAATGCACACTCAGAGAAGTCCTTGCTTGCCTCTTTTCAATTCCTGAAATAACTTAAAGATTGACCAAAGCTTTTAATTTCATGAGAATAGAAGAGAATGACTTTACCCAAACCTGTTCCTATTATCTACAGAGACTTGGTGACTAGTACTCACACTATAGTTTAAGGGAAAAGCTACTGGGATAGCTAGTCTTCACGATGGGCACCAATGATCCCTGCCTTATGGTATCCAAACTTTTGTTTAAAATTACCCTCACACTGAGCAGAGCTGACTTGTGTAACCCAAGAGGGTATTACAGAAATGAAGTGTGCAGAAGCATTTTAGTGTGATGTAACCTCATTTGTCTAGTTTTGCTTTTGTTGCCTGTGCTTTTGGCACAGCAAATTAAACAAGCAACAGATTGAAGACACAACCTATGATATGCAAGGAAATATTTTCTTTTTTTTTTCTTTGGAGATGGAGTCTTGCTCTGCCCACCAGGCTGCAGTGCAGTGATGCGATCTTGGCTCACTGCAACCTCTGCCTCCCAGGCTCAAGTGATTCTCCTGCCTCAACCTCCTGAGTAGCTGGGACTTCAGGTGCATACCACCATGCCTGGTAATTTTTTGTATTTTTTTATCTCCTGACCTGGTCATCAGCTCACTTCGGCCTCCCAAAGTGTTGGGATTACAAGTGTGAACCACCACACCTGGCCGTGAGGACATGTTTTCAAACCTTAACCTCTTACATTTGATAAGAGGTTAATACCTAAAATATATAAGAAATTCAAACAATAGCAAAATGAAATTCAATAGCAAAAAAAAAAAAACCCAGTTACAAAGTGGGCAAAAGACTTGAATAGACATTTCTGAGAAGAAAACATACAAATGGCCAACAGTTTATGAAAAAAATGCTCAACATCTTTAATCAGTGAAATGCAAATAAAAATCGCTATGAGCTGTCACCTCACACTTGTTGGAATGGCTGTTAATAAAAAGATGAAAAATAAGTGTTGATGAGTGTGTGGAAAAAAGAGAACCTTTAACACTGTTAGTGGGAATAAAATTAATACAGTCATTATGCAAAACAGTATGGAGATACCTTAAAAAATTAAAAACCAAACTATTGTATGATCCAACAAAGCCACTACTAGCTATATATCCAAAGGAAATGAAATCAGTATGTTGAAGAGACATCTGTACTTCCATGGTCATTGCAGTGTTATTCACAATAGCCAAAATATGGAATCAGCCTCAGTGTTCATCAGTGAATGGATGGATAAAGAAAATGTGGTGTATATATATATACACAATAGAACCCATTCAGCATTTAAAAACAAGGAAATTTTTTCATTTGCAAAAACATGGATGAATCTGGAAGGGAGTATGTTAAGTGAAATAAGCCAGGCACAGAAAGACAAATACTACATGATCTCACTTATATGTGGAATCTAAAAAAAAAAAAAAAAAAAAGGAACACATAGAAGCAGGGAATAGAATGGTGGCTACCAGCAGGAACTAGGGGAGTGGGGATTGGGGAAGTGTTGGTCAAAGGATACAAAATTTCAGTTATATAGGAGGAATAAGTTCAAGCGATCTAGTGTATGACACGGTGACTATAATTAATATATTCTTGAAAATTGCTAAGAGAGTAGATTTTAAGTGTTCACATCACAAAAAAATGAAAAGTATGTGATATAATGCATATGTAAATTAGCTTGATTTAGCCATTCCACAATGTATACATATTTCAAAATATCTTGTTGAATGCCATAAACATATATAATTTTGTCAACTGAAAATAATAACACCAAAAATCATATCTGGAAATTATTCTGTTCTGATTTGTTTTATCTTTCTTAAAGTATATATGTAGAATTTCAAATGTGGATTGCCATAATGTTGTTTAAGGAAAATTATTTTTTGCTTATTTCCAACATGATTCCTTATGGATTTCTTCCTCACTGTTATATTTATCTACACAAATAAACATCAAGATATTCAAAATTTTACACAAAATGTATAGAAAAGGAGAATAACAGGAGGTGTGACTTTGGAGGCTAGGTCATAAAAGACATTGTGGCTTTCACCCTACTCTTCCGGATCCCTCACTCTGGGGACAGCCAGATGCCATGTTTGGAGGCTACTCAAGCAAAGCTATGGAGACTTTCATGTGTCTAGATGCTAATCTTGTCAACAGCAAGTACAAACCAGCCAACCATCTGGAAGTGGATGCCCCAACTCCAGTCAAGCCTCGAGGTGACTTCAGCTGTCACCGACTTCTTGACCACAACCTGATGAAGGACCCCAGGCCACAACTACTCAGCTGCTCCCTGATTTCTGATCCACAGAAACAATGACAGATAGTAAACATTTGTTGTTTCTTCAAGCCTCTAAGTTGCAGGGTAATTTGACATGCAGTGATAAATAACTAATACGCTTGTTTTGGTATGGGGAGGAAGAGAAAGCATAGATGCACTGGCAGATGGAAGGAGAGAGGCAGGAGAAGGACCCAGCAGGCAGAGGCTGAGGGTGCCAAAAAGCAACCTTACAACCTTACACTGTTGCTTATAGGCACAGTTCTGGAGGCCATTTTTTTTTTTTTTTTTTTTGAAGAGGAGCAGCAGAATGGAGTGCACCAAGTGCTTTGAAGTACCTAGAGAGCCTGCAGGGAATGTCACTAGGTAACAGGGAGGTCATGCTTCTCCTCTTTATCATCTTGGCCATTAACTAGAGTGAAGCCCTTTGTGGGAAACATGCAAATTGCTGAAAATGGAGTTCCTCCATCTCTCTTTAACTGGAAATATAATTACAGCTCCTTGCACATTGCGATGATTTTTTTTTTAATCCCGTCACGCTTTGTGGGCTCGCTGCTTTTCATCTTAATGTTTATTAAAACAGCCCAAGTTCCTTTGATGCTGAAAGCCCAAGTATGTGATTGGAGGCCATTGCCAAATTACTATGCATTTTTACTCGATCCTGAGTTTTTTGACTGTTCATTTTTAACTTTTCTGTTAATAATTTGAGAGTTGGGGAGTGAGGGTCGGGGAAAGGAAAAAAGTAGGAAACAGTGACTGACGAGTTTGGAACCCTCTCCTGGACTCAGGAACCTGGTAGTTATTTCCAGAACACCACCACAGACATCTTACATGTTATTCTATGAGACTCCATTTTTATACCCCTGACTAGCGGCAGGTAGAATGACCCATGATGCATTGTTCATGGAAGGATGAAGAGCTATGTTATATTTTCCTAATAGAGTGATTGAGGGCCTAACACAGGCACTGCATTAGTCAGTGTTCTCCAGAGAAACAGAACTAATAGGATATGAAGACATATAGAAGAGGAGATTTATTATGGGACTTGGCTCACTATTATATAGGAGGCTGAAAAGTCCCATGATTGGCTTAAGAACTAAGGACAGACGGGAAACTTAGTTCTTGGGGCAACTGAAAAGCAGGAGCTCCAGTGCCCAAAGGCAGAGAAGATGGATGTCTCAGCTTGAGAAGAAAGAGAGAGAATTCACCCTTTCTTCACCTCTGTGTTCTATATGGACCCTCAACGTATTGAAAGCTGCCCTAATGCCTGTGTGCATTGGTGAAGGTGGATCTTCTTTACTCGGACTACTGATTTAAATCTAATCTAGTCCAGTAATACCATCACAGAGACAAGCAGGAATAATATTTACCAGGCATCTCTTAACTCAGTTGACATATAAAATTAACTATCATAAATCTACCCCTTGTCAACATGGCACTCATAAACACTTCTTCTTAAATCATACTTTATCTCTAAATAAAGATAACAGAAGTTTATAATTCCACCTAACATAATACAACTATCCTCCATACAATTGAAAACCTACTAATTCCTTCCCCAAAAGAGAAAGTAAAATATTTCAGTGATGTTTTTTCTTCTTCTGATAACTTAAATACTATAATGTGTAATTAACAATACTTAAATAGTTATATAAAACCGAAACATATTATGTATGTGATAAGGGAATAAGAGAGGAAATAAAGTGAAGAGATTTGCTTAATATACGTACGTGTGTGTGTGTAAATTCTTAACTAAAAAGAAAGAAATACTCATGACAGTCCTCCTTTCTGTAACTGGCCATGGCTGATATTCATAGCTACTTTCTTCACTGTGCATTCTGTTCCCTTTGACTCCAGCAAACACCTCAACCAGTCATGCATTTTTATGTGGTAGGTTGACCCAAATCTTTATGCCTAAAGGGTCTGGGCCATTTGTACTTCTGTCTAGAATGTGTTGTAGTTTTCAATTCACCTTAATCACAGGGCATGGTAATACTAAATGATACTCTAAGAGATCTTCTATATCCCAGACATATTCTTTCTTACCCTGACCGTGGATGAGTGCTGCAATTTGCCTTGGTTAGTCTGGATCAATCAGCCCAGCCAACACTGTAACTCCCTTCTCAGTCCATTCACTCATGGGCACATTTAAGAGTAGTGGGTGAGATGACTCTAATTTGATCTAACTTTGCAATAAAACAGAGATGGTGCTCCAGTTTTCCTGAAAAAGTAATTTTGCATTTGAGTCTAATCTACAATAAGCAGGATGATGTCCAGGAATAAATACCACCTGGATGGTTTCCAAAAATGTCCTATATGGGGGGATTGTGGGTGAGACGTGTATTAGATTCCTGTGGCTGCTGTAACACATTATCACAAACGTGGTTGCATAAAGCAACAGCAATTGATTTTTTTCCACAGTTTCAGTGTCCAGAAGTTCAAATTGGGTCTCACACCTGTAATCCCAGCACTTGGGGGCTGAGGGGGCAGATGGCTTGAGCCCAGGAGTTTAATACCAGCCTGAGTCAGGCTGATATTAAATTCTACATCTTATATCTCTGCAAATAAAAATATTAAATTTGCATCTTTACCAAAAAAAAAACCCAAAAAATAAAATTAGCTGTGTGTGGTGGCAGGCACTGGTAGTCCAAACTACTTTGGGAGGCTCAGGAGAAAGGATTGCTTGAGGCTGGGAGGTTGAGGCTGCAGTGAGCCATGATCTCACCACTGCACTGCAGCCTCAGCAACAGAGTGAGACCCTGTCTCACAAAAAAAAAAAAAAAAAAAAAAAAAAAAAAGTCTGAGATCAGTTCCACTGGACCAAAATCAAGGTGTGAGCAGACTCATACTCCCCCTGAAGGCTCTAGGGGGAAATCTTTCTTCTTCCAGCTGCTGGTGGCACCTACATTCCTTGGCCGTCTAACTGCAGTCTCTGTGCATGGTCACATTGCCTTCGCTGTAGTCTGTTTGTGTCGACTGTTTCTCTGCTTTCCTCTTATAAAGATATATGTGATTATATTTAGGGCCCTATCAAATAATGCAGAATAATCTCCCTATCTCAAGATCCTTAACTTACTCTTATCTGCACAGATGCTTTTTAAAAATCAGGTAACATTTACAGGTTCCAGGGATTAAGATTTGATAGATTGGAGGGCCATTATTCAGACTATTACAGAAAGTTTCACATCATTTCATCCCAAAGCCTGAGCCTTGCTCTATTCCACTTCAGTATTTTCCTCATTGGTGCTGTATTCTAGTTGTTATTATATCATAGAAAGCAAAAATGATCCCCATTGTTTTTTTGAAAAACTAGAGGACAGACTCATTAAACGAAAGATTTGTAGCAAGAAAGGAAGGAGAGATGGCAACCACGTTTTGCTAAAATTCACCTCCTCTCCATTCTGTGCTGTCAATCGTAGAATCCTGCTCTGTTGAATATCTTCCTTTGAAAGCTTCTCTAAGTTTCTACTTTGAAATACAGATTTGGCTACTCATTCAGAAATCGCCATCTCACATGTTCAATCAATACCTTGTCTGTCATTGTTGCTTACTACAAAGTTTCATTTAACCCTGGAGTGAATTTACTGTTCTACTCCCACTGTGGGCTCCCTGAGGTGGTGTGTGGACCTGAGATGAAAACCACTTGATGTATGGTTGGAGGGTAATAGACTTCTCTCACCCAGACTGATAAGTCATTACAGGCCCTTACATCCAATAAATCTGAGCTGGTTCCCAGCTTGCTCTTAGTGTAGGGGAGGGGAGAGAGGACTGAAGGAGGACAGAGTCCTTTCTAAAATGCTGTTCAGCCTTGTACGTGGTACTTGGTAACCGATGAGCTCGTCGGCAGGGGTGGGGAATGATTGTTGAAGTGATGGCACACGTGGTGGCAAAGGTGGTACCACATATGATTTCTGCTGCTGAGATAACAGAGGAATTCTTGGATTTGGGGCAAACTTGCAAATGAAAATAGTGAAGTTTATCTCCTGCAAAGTTATTGGAAGAGAACGAGACGGAGGCGCTAAGACTCAGATTAAGAGGAGAAAACATTCCAACTGCTTTGGCAAGGGGATCTTACATATTGGCAGATTTTGACCCTTCTCAGAGTCATGCAATACTTCTTAAGCTGGAGTGTCTATAGATAGACACTAAGAGCTCCACAAATTCTCAATTACAGAAACTCTGGCTTTAAAAATAGTGTCAACTCTTAGCCTGATAATCTCAATGTCTCCCGAATCTAGCTCCATCTGCCCCTAATTCTACTTTTCTCGCCTCCAGTTTTCCAATTTGGGTTACTCAGAATTCCGCAAGACATCTCATATTTGGTACTCTGCACAGATCATATTCCTCCTTTGAAATGCCACCTACCTTTTCTCCTCTTTTCCCTCCTCCATCCCCAGCATGTCCTCTGCCAAAAGTTCCAAAACCTGCTCCGGTTCTGCCAGGTTCCCAGGGCTCACTCTCCCTCCTGATTTCTGTAGCAGTTATGCTTGGAAACGGGCCTTCCTGGGTACCCCACTGCTCTGTACCACTTTGTAAAAAATTTGTTTAATGTTTAAGATTTTGTCTCAAGTTCTCCTCTCACATATTTCTAAAACACTGCATGCTTACTGTAAATAAATCAAATATCTTCATTTCCATCTTTGGAAGTTGACAAGCCCTGCCACGAAGACAGTGCTCTGGGGAGCTTGCCTTCCTCCCATCCACCATTCCAATACCATTCAAGGTGCAATGCTGGTCCTGTCCCACCTACGCCAACTAAAACCGGTGAATGCATGTAATCAATGAATTATTGTGGGCAATGCGAAAAGGGAATGTGGAGCAGAGCAGCGATGGTGAAGAGAGAGAATCTGTAAGAAAATAGGAAGGGTCAGGGGCCACTGAGAAACTTGTGGTGGTAGGTATCAGAAAAAGACTTTGAAGAAGGAAAACAAGAGATGTTCCATTTAATACTATTGTTGACATTATTACAAGTAGAACTTCCTCTAACTCAGAGTCAAAGCTTCTGTTAAGTCAGTGTCACACATGTGATGTATGAGTCTATTTTCGTGTGGAAATAAGGGAAAAATCTGGTTTTCATATTTGAATCAATCAAAGTGAAGCAATAATTGTGAGTAGAAGCCAGAAGCTTTCTACAAAGGTAAAGATGATACAGTAAGCACTGAAAATATCTGGAGAGAAATGTAGGTTTGTGACATAAGGTTGCAGCCAACTTCTCTAGATCTCAAGGGGGAAGGAGATGCCAGGTGACATTTTACGGAGTTCAAGGGATTTGGGGGCCAATCAAAGAAAAAAATATGACCACAAGGTGGCAGTAGCACACACAAGCTTTGTTAGGCACGTTGACAGGTTTGCAGAGATGTTCCTTGCTGTGGAAGTCTGTCCCCAGGATAAGCAAGGAGGTCCCACTTCAGAAGGGCAAAAGGGCAGAGATCATCAGAGATTGTGTATCTAGGTGATGTCACTGGGCAGCACAGCAGGGAATCTCTGTGTCTGAGTCCTCAGAAGGGTAGCAGCAACTTGAAATCTTTATACCTGAAGCTTGTGTTATCTGTGGCTACAAGTGTTGGGCACAAATTTAAGTGTGCAAAGTAAGCAGGCCCTAATTCACTGAAAATCTGCTTATTTGGGCAATATTTAAAATAATTATGTAACGGGATCACGGGACAGGTCAGGGCTCAGCTCCCTCCCTCCTCCATTTGATGTGCTCGAGGTTCTTGGCCTCTCTTTGTCCCAGGAATGCGGAAGGGGCCCTGGCGGCACGGTGAACTTACAATTCAAGTAAATATCAGACCCAAAGAGTTTAGCAGAGAGCAATTAATTAGGCAGAGATTGAGAGAGAGAGAGAGAAAGCTACCACTCTGCTGTGGGAGGAGAATCCGAAGGGGATATCCACACAGGTAGAGAGGGAAAAACAGCTCCCACATTGTTGTGGGAGGGGATCCCAGAGAGGGAAATCCGTGCAGGTAAGGTGCAGTGGAGTTTTAACTTTGAAGTTATTCCCGCCCCATTCATGTTCTTGTCCAATGAGAGGAGTTCTTTCAAACTTCCTCTGGAGTGATTGATCCTCGACTCTGATGCTGGATTGGCTGTCCGGCCCAGAACAGAGGCCCCTCCTACCAGAGTTTTTGCTGGCTTTTTAAAACAACGGAGCACACCTGAAATTTTACCTAGCCCGCATCAGGGAAAATTAGACAAAGAACTCTGGGTTCCCAAATGGGGAGGTGGATGGAGGCATGGCCTGGGAAGTTCTCGCCTTTGAAACCACACCCCTTGTGGATCCGGAAGAGAAATTAACATAGTCCCTCAGTTAGATGTGTAAAAATTTGAGATTGGTATCTGCAGGCTTTTGGGTTAATGAGTCTCAGCCTATAGTGAAGAAATACACAACCCAAGTGCCAATGTGCGGAGGTCCTCTTTGGTTTGTTCATAAAACAAACATCTCTCTCTCTCTCACACACACACACACACACACCACATGCACACACATACACACACTTTTATAGGATTGGAGTCATAACACATATGTTGTTTTATAACATTTGCAGTAATATCTTAAGCATTTTTTCAATGCCATTACAGATTCTTTTAAAACATTCTTTTTTAATGGCTGTATATTATTCCATTATGAGCTTCTCTAATGATTCACTAATCCCCTATTTCTAATATTTTCCAACAGATAGTCCAGTGTCTCTAATATTGGCCTACGGGTATGTAGTGATGGAGTCCGGGGCTTTTGCCTTCAAACCTGTTTTGGATTCTTGGCTTTACTAAGCAGCTGTTTAGCTGGGGAATCACTAAATGATTTTTGAAAATAATGTTAGGAAAAAAGAAATTTCATTCAGATTCTAAAATATTTATTTATGGATTGATTTATTTAGTATTTATTTATTTATTTAGCAACATGATGTATGGCCTAAGCTTAAAGATTGATTTTAGTCAAACACAACTGTGCTCAATAAATAAGCCCATTATGCAAAGCATACTTCATCATATTGGGTCCCTGAAGAATCCTAGTTTTGAGGTAAAGAACAGGCCCCCATCTGGCTACGTGTTACCCATCTGCAACAAATCACCATGACACAAAACATTTAAAGAGGCAGTCGTTGTATTAGAAATGGCATTTCCCCATTTTGAAAGACATAAATAAAAACACAATTTAACATCTGAAGTTCACTTGCAAAAAGAGTGGATGAGCTAGAGAAGATGGCAGAATGACAGTGTGACTCCCACTTTGCTCATTGTGTGTCTGTGTGCATGTGTAGGGTGGAATAGAGGGCCTATGAATGGCAAGATATGCTGCAGGAGCAACACCTGATCAAACAACCTGAGTCCCATCCTCTCAGTGCAGTTGCAGTGGTGAGTAGATATTCTCACAGCTCTTCCTCCTCAGTGACCATTCGTGTCTTAGATGCTGCTGAAACCTAAGGGGAAATAAGGAGGAAGGAAACAAAATGAGACTCGAATAGTCTATGCCGGACAACTTACAAAACACATTTCTCTACATAATTCAGTGGAATCAGCGCAAATAATACTGCAAATTGTATGTCTCCAATGTTCAGACTGGATTAGGTTACTAAGCCTTACAAATATCTTAGTGACTTCCTCAAGATCCTGGTTGAGCCATACTTGAACTTAGATCTGAAACTCTTCAAAATCTGTGCTATTTCTAAAAGATTATACAGATAATTTGACAATGGGGGTAATCCGTGAAAACCACTGTGTAGTTGAACATTTGAGCTTGATTTGTTTCTACCAGGCCTGTCCATATGCCTTTCCTTACTGGTTTTTTTCTTTTTCTTGTTGTTGTTTCTTCTTTGGTGTTTGCGCTTCTCTCCCTGCGTGATGGGAAGCCCCTTGAGTCTGCCTTTTGGCAGCCCTAGGAAGGCCATGAGATAGATATTGGAACTTGGACATACTTCAGCTTTTTCTTCTATCATCCATATCAAGATACCTGTATCCCACACTACTGAAAAGCTATTCATTCTGTACCCTCTAAGATGTCAGTTAACTAGTGTTAATGACAAAATTTACCTACGGCTAGGTGTTAATGATTGATAGTGATATCATACAGCTTTCACTAAAGAAGAAATTTCTAATGGTAGCTGCCTCAGTACTTTGCAGCTTGATAGGGCAAAGCGGCTTTTGATATGCACACTACCTCAACATTGAACACAGTGGTCAAGAGGAAAGATTTTAGAGTTCGTTGTACCTGAATTCTACTCTGGACTCTCCAGCTTACTGGCCATTTCACTCTTGGCAGTTCAATTCTCTCTTAGTGTCTCATTTTCCTCCACTGCCAAATAAAGGTGATAATAGTGTCTACTTCCTAGGGCTGTGGAAGGATTAAATGATGTACTGTGTGTAACTTGCTGAGCAAAATGCATAGCACATAGCCATTAAAAAATAACTGCTATAAAATAATATTTATAAATTAATTACTTTATTAGAGATGAATCTACCCATGTCCTAGGCCATCACTCTTAACAGACTTTATTGACTATGAAATGCTTACTCCTCACCAGGTACAAGCATGTGTATTGTATGGTTGGAGACAATGGGGAAGGGGGTGTAAGTGGTTTAAGGACTTTGCTTTCTGCTAGCTAAGGACCTACTTTGGAACCATAAGAAATAAATAGAACTTTTTTTTTTCTGTTTTCTTACTGTATCTGGCTCCCTGATAAGAACTTATCAAGCCCTCCTTTCAAAAAGCCTCAATGCAACAAAGTCCTCCCCACCTTCTCAAAAAGGAAATCTACAAGTATTCATTGAGGGCCTCTTCGGCATTTACCCTCGTGCCGGGTTTAGGGACTAGAGGTGAGCTTCTAAGATGGCATAGGTTTCGGGTTTCTCAACATACCTGCAGACTTTTCAGCATCATTTTTTCTTTTTTCTTGTTTAGACAAGATCTCACTCTGTCACTAAGGCTGGTGTACAGTGATGCAATCATGGTTCACTGTAGCCTTGACCTCCTGGGTTCAAGTGATCCTTGCTGCTCAGCCTCCCTAGTAGCTGGGACCTCAGGCATGTGTCTCCATGCCTGGCTAGCTGTTCCTTTTTTTTTTTTTTTTTTTTTTTTTAAACAGAGGTCTCACTATGTTGTCCAGGTTGGTCTCACATTCCTGGGCTCAAGCAATCCTCCCACCTTGACTTCACAAATTTCTGGGATTATAGGTTTGAGCTGTTGCATCTGGCTTTTTTAAAAAAATTATTCCTTAATCATGCTCTTTGTGGAGTTGTGCCCTGCATATCACTTTGCCCCTCTCACTCATTACTTCTGTCTTGGGTCCTGTTCATACTGCATCTTGCTAAATAATTTTAAAAGACTTATAACCAAGTAGACATTCTCCCCTTAAGGAAAGTATAAAGTCCCTTAGGTTCTAGAACTCACCACAACAACAACAACAACAACAACAAACCAGAGAGTTGACAAGAGATAAATAGGAGATGCTTTAAAAAGTTAGAGATCCACTAACATGACTAAAGTTAAAAAGCTTGATATTGCCAAGTGCTGGAGAGGATCTGGAACAAGTGTAACTCTCATATATTTTGACAGAAATATAAAATGGTACAACTTCCTTGGGAAAAAGGTTGGCAATTTCTTTGTTACACATACATTTACCATAGCACCCAGCGATAACACTTTTAAGAAAGTAAAATAAAAACTGTATCTTTAGAATTAATTATACATTGTTATAGCACCTTTATTTGTAATAACTCCAAACTGGAAATAACCCATATAGCTTCAAGTATGAATGGATAAATAAATTATAGTATAGCCACAAGATGAGATATTACTCAACAATTAAAAAAACAGCAACTGCTGGCTAGGCAAGGTGGCCCGCTCCTTTAATCCCAGCATTTTGGGAGGCCAAGGCAGGAAGACTGCTTGAGCCCAGGGGTTTGCAACCAGCGTGGGCGACAAAGTGAGTCCTTGTCTCTATTAAAACAAAAATAAAAACAAAAGCGAAACAAAACAAAACCTACGGATACACATAACTAAATAGATGAATCTCAACATTTTGCTAAGCTAAACAAGCCAGCCTCAAAAAAGAATATATGCTGTATTATTTTATGATATAATTTAAAAAATATCCAAGCTAATCTTTAGTGACAGAAGATAGATTACTAATCACTGGCAGCTGGAAGCGAGAGGAGTGCTAGTGAGAGAGGGCACGGGGAGCTTTTTGGAAAGATGGACATGTTCTATATCCTGGTTGTGGGTGTGGTTATAAAGGCGTGTAGACTTTTCAAAACTTGCTGAATGGGTACATAAAATGAGTACATTATATAACTTTCTAAACATAGTATATTTTTATATTATATACTATATATGAAATATATTCAAATAAGACTAGCAATTCAGAAAATAAAAGATAGGGAAAGATTTCACTTGTTCTACAGTAAAGATATCCAGAAAGATATGAATCTATCCAGTGTTTATTTGACATATTTATTCATGCAATTATTTATTTATTCAACCATTTATTCAACTGACTAGATGCTAAGTCCAATGTTAGGTGCGTAACATACAGCGATCAGAGGTGACTTTGTAACCACAGAACATTTGCAGTTTTGGCAGGTAGACCAGCTTGGAAATGGTTGTCATGCAGAGCTTCAGCAGGAAGTGTGGAGGACCATGGGTGTGCAGGAGAGGGACATTTAACTGGGAGGACCAGTGAAGGTTCCTGGAGGAGGTGAAGTTTGATTTGAGTACTAGATAGAGAAGGTGGTGTGGATGCTCCAGGAAAAGGAAATAGCTCCTGCAACGCCATGGTGGATGTGGTGACCAGCAAAGAGCAGAAAAGTAGACATGGGTCATATGATGAAGGAATTCAAGAGGATGGCATGTGTCCATTCAGCTTTAGAACAGCCCCGCAGGCATCTGTGTGGTGTATTGATTGCAGAGGTCACCAGTGATCAGAGACTGGGTAGCAAACCACTGACGTAATCTAGTAGTGGTGGTAAGAATGAAAAAAAAGAGGCCATTTGGGGCCTGGCCTCTTCTGGCTCTTTGTGAAATCTAACAAACATCTTCCAGCTCCTTCTGGTGCTGCTTTTTTTCGTGTGAGTTTGTTTCATTTTGTGCGTGTGTGTTTGTTTCGCTTTGTGCCTGTGTGTTTGTTTCATTTTTCCAGGAGCATTTGGTGCTCAGCCCTTATCCCCTATGTTTTGTGAAGCATATCTTATTCTCCAGGCATGTCTTATTCTCCCCTCCGTTTTATCTTGTCCTGAACACAGACTAGGGGAATGACATCTTTTCCTTCTAGGTTTTAGAAGAATCAGGAGTCTTATTTGATTCCTCCTTTGAAAGGACTGCTGCCATGGGTGATTTCCTCATCGACACAAAGAAACTATGCTCTGCCCTACCTTTGAGAGCATTTACAATAGAAAGTCTAGTTATTCTACCAGTGAACTGATGTATACTTAGTCTCTGCCCTGTGTCTGGGATGCTGTGAGATGCTGGTGAATCTGCTAGCTGGCATGACGGATTGTCCCCTTACTTCCCTGCTTTCACTCCCCAATAGGCTATTATTGTTCTCCTGTGCAAAGGACTGTGAGGATACTTTGAAATAAAAAGGTAGTCTCTGCCCTCACCTGACATGTAATTTTGAAGGGAAGACAATATGGCTGCCTGATAAAGCAAAATGGGAAAAGCAATATAAAAGAGGTAGAAGGAGGTAGGTGGAGGGTTACATGTGAAGAAGAAAGCTCACCCAGGCAGTAGTGACTACACTGGTCTTGGCTGCCGCTGCAGAGAAAACAATTCCTAAATAACATGGGAGCTCCTACTATGTTGTAATCTGTTATGTGTTGGAAATACCAAGAAGAAAGAGAGCTAGCCCTGCCTCTAGGAATGCCAGAGGGCAGATCAGTCTATAAAATGAGGCTCCCTGGGCGTGGTGGCTCACACTTGTAATCCCAGCACTTTGGGAGGCTGAGGTGGGCAGATCATGAGGTTAGGAGATCAAGACCATCCTGGCTAACACAGTGAAACCCTGTCTCTACTGAAAATATAAAGAATTAGCCTGGTATGGTGGCTCATGCCTACAATCTCAGCTACTCGAGAGGCTGAGGCAGGAGAATTGCTGGAACCTGGGCGGCGGAGGTTGCAGTGAGCCCAGGTCGCACCACTGCACTCCAGCCTGGGTGATAGAGTGAGACTGCATCTCAACAAATAAAAAATAAAATAAAATGAGGCCAACATTTAAATTTCAGTTATTATTGCTTTATTGCCTAAACTTTGAGAAGATCCATCTGCATTGTAGAATCAGGATTTGATTAAGATGGTGATATGAGCCCTGCACGTCAATGGGCCTTTAGAAGTTCACTGCTCCAGGTTGGTCTGAAGGTTCAGGTGCGGGGGAGACTGGTTCCCCCAGTGTCCTCCAGGCTGCCTCTCTGAAGTATAGGGCATAGCAGCCTTGTAAAGTGTGGCTGGTACAAACCAAATAAACCTGAAGTTTCATTTGGAGTGGGAAGAACAGCATCATTAAAACACCTTGAACAAGGACGACAAAGTTGGAGACTTATCCTACCTGACTTCAAGACTTACAGTGAAGCTGCAGTACTCAAGACACTGTGGTATTGGCGAAAGGGGAGACAAACGGAGCAACAGAAAGAAATGGAAAGCCAAGAAATAGACTCACACACACGTGGTCAAATGAGCTTTGACAAGGACACCTCGACAATGCGATAGGGGAACAACCTTGAGCTGTACCTTACTACATGTACAAAAATCAATTCGCGACAGATTGTAGAGCTGAATGTAAAAGCCAGAACTACAAAGCTAGTGAAGGAAACATGGGAGAATAGCTTTGTGACATTGGGATAGGTAAAGATTTCTTAGGGATAATCCAGCAACTATGATCCATAAAGTGTGTTTGGGACTTCCCTGTTTGGGGAGAACCGTGTTGAGAGCCTGCATACACATCTTTTATTTAGAGACCCGATTCATTGATTCATCTTGAATCTTTCCTATTTGTAGCACATCAAATTCATATGCATAGCCCCTAGTGACCTTTGTTTTAAAAGCAAGAACTCAATTTCAACATTGAAGACAAATCAGACACAAACCTCCATGTGTTTCTAAAGTCTAGTCTCTAGTATATATCAAGCTGTATTATAATTGAAATCTCCAAAATCAGGACACAGCAGTCTAGTTGTGAAATAAACTGTCAGAAAAAAACCACTCGCAGACACACACATTCTCCCACTATGAAAAAAAAAATGAAATGCTTGCTGTGTTGCAGATACATGGGACATACTTTATACGTGTGGAACCAGTTATAGAAATGCCGGTTGAGGAGGGAAGCAAGGACGCAATAAAAACAGTACATTAATATTTTAAATGTTGGTGAAAAAGCATAGTTGGGCGAGAAGCAAATGCTTAAAGAACTTCCCGTTAATAAAAACAACATTCTCGGTTATATGACCCACAGCAAATCGGCTTCAGCTGCGTTTTTATTTAGCAATTTGTGCTTGGTGTTTTCGCTTGGAGATGCTCCCCTGTTCCATTTTATGGCAGCCTTTACATAAATTTCAAGGAGGATTGGGGTATAAAACTGTCAATTCCCAGCAGCTCATAAACTAATGAATTTAAATTTTAAACGGGGGATTTTGAAACATGCGGGGGCTGTTTTCATTCTCGGATGGTATGTATCTCCAACAATAAGCGGCAATCTGTAAATGCTGGGGATGGCTCCCTTCAGAAACTTGTGATAAGAAAAGTCTCTCTTTCTCTCTCCCTCACTCCTTCCCTCTGTTTCTGTCTCTCACTTTGTTCTTTTCCTGTATAATCTCAAACTCCAGTGAATTTTGGCTTTGCAAAAGACATGATATAAGTTGCTTTAAAAATTGATTTGGCCTGGAGAAACTTTATTCTCCCTCATAAAGCTATTTCTTCTTTACCCTTATTCTTTAATTTCACTTTCTTTTTTCTCTGTTTTCCATCCAAGTTACTACTCCCCTAAGATAGACAGTCTCTCTCTCTTTCTCTCTCTTGCTCTATTTCTGTGTGCGTCTGTGTTTCTGTCTCTCTCTCATCTTTGAAACCATCAACATAGCCAAGTATTCTGTATAGAAACACTTTTAACAGCTGAGGAAATAATTAATGCCAAATCCATATTTGAAGATTGATTATTCTAGATTAAAAGTCAACCAGCCTTACAGAAAAAATGGTTAAGGAGAAGAAAATAAAGTTGCTAACCAATCAGAAATTACCAACCAATCAGAAATTACTTATCTGATGGTCAGAGAAATCTATCATCTCTATTTATTCCTCTCTCCTGCAGTAATGCCTGCGTCTATTTTCCTGTTCCTTTTGGGACAACTGAAGATTACAGCTAGATGCAGGAGACAAAGTATATGAAATTTCTGTTTGGCCCCAAGTCTGGTTTTCTTTGAGTTCCGTGTGATTATATTAATACTGTGGTGTTGGAGACCTAAGTGTAAGAATTTAAGCATGTTTCTCCAGGGGGTTCCAATATGTGGTTGCTCTGAATGTTTGGTGAAATTTCCATTTCAAACCAAATGGAAATGCTTTTTGAGTCATATTTCATAATTTGATGCTATTTTTTCTAGTTCAATAACTTTAGAGAATTAATGGGATTTCTTTTTGTTTGAAATAGTTCTCTGATTTGGGAAGTTATGTATTATTTTGGTTTCTTGTTTTTCATTCTTTTAAAAAATATTCTAAACAGACTAAGGAGGGTCCGTATTGGTTTCTCTAACACGGTATCCCCCGTACCTAGCAGAATGGGAGCATAACTTACAGTATGTACTTCATAACGTTTTGTTGAATGAACAAATACATGAAGCAGTAAATTTCACCAATGAATTTACAATCTAAGAAGAAAATTCAAAAGTTTTGCTCAAAAGATTTTTTGGCATCTATTTGCCTAAAGTCCAATTCTTTTTACTTTCAGGCTCTTGGGCTGAATGAGATGGTAATATTAAGTTTGGGAGAGTTTTAAAATTCAAAACAAGTAGATGTATTTTATTTTCTTAAAAACTATTTCTATCCCCAAACAAGAAGAAAAAATTGAGCATTGAAGTTATCTTTATTAGATGACCAGAATATGGTGTCTCTGTGAGTGTCAAGTTGTTGTGTTTACTTCCTTATCTGCTACAGTCTTAAATCACTTTTAAGCAATGGAGTTTCCACTCTGTCACCTGGGAGACAATTGGGTGGTATAACCAATGTCTTAATTAGGTCATTTACAGCACAGAACGTGGTCAGCTGTAACAAACTGTGCCCTGTGGTTTCTTGCACTTAGAAGGTAACTTCCCATGCTCCATATTGAATTGTATTACAATTATTATTGAGTCATCCCTATCTTATAAAAAAGCAGCAGTATAGCTTCTTGTTTCAGAAAGTGTTTTGGTTTTTCCATCACTGAAAAAATGTATGGTTTTCAGTTACCTCCCTCCTGTTCTCCTGTGGGAAAAACCCCCAGAACCTAACCATTCAAGACATGGTTTGCCTTAATTCTCTGGACTCCATTATCATGAATAGACTGGGCTGTGAAGTCATTGACAGAATTTGATTTGACAAGCACTCAGAGGTCCAATCTGTATCAAACTGTCTTATCTTGCAAACGGGTATTGGGAATTTTAAAACTAGTTTCATCAGTACTAGTTTTGAAATTCCCAAGTCAGAATGGATCTGGACTGAAACATTTTGTTATGGGAACATTGTTTTAACCTACTAGGTTCTATTAACTGCTTCAGCAGCCTGCTTGGCTGCCACACTAGCAAGCTGAGAAGAGGTCTTTGAGAATCTGGGACACAGAAGAGAGATACAACCATTGAAGTTTCTGTATTTGCCTGCAGGGGTTAGGACCATACAGAAGATGGGCATGGAAATTCTAAGCGTCTGCAGTCAAATTGAACATATTGGCTTAATGTCTAGGGAATAAGGCGATGTCAGAGAAACATGAAAGAAGGAAGCATTCCTGAATTCTCTTCATTTTCAATGAGGATGTTCTTTAAGAATCATTTTTGGGAACTTTGTCAGAGTCTCCAGCCTTGCTGGAATATTCTTACTTCAATATGTATATAATTCAATGTGATATTATTTGAGTAAGGGACCTTGCTGTTTCTTACTTCCTATAATAACAGGCTTCTTTACCAAACTCTACACTGTATTTTTTTCATTGTGGATTAAAAACAATACATTTATGAATTTTTAATATTCCTGTCAAGATCTTACAAGAAGAAATTACTTTGTGGGGTATGTAGGGATGCTAGCAGTAGGTTGGGAAGTGGAACATAATCTCAAAATAGTAAATGCTAGCTTGGTGGCTTTCCCACAGAGAGGTAATGTATCTTGATGAGACAAGAGCATTTGTAGAAGAGGGTTTATTTGCAGCTCTTCACCCATTGCCTTCCTCTGCACCAACCCAATCTCCTGGGCACCCCTGGAATCACATTCTCTAAATACCTCCTTAGGTAGGCCTTCATTACCAAGGACAAGATAAAGGTCTCTTTCTTTGCCCTTAATCTGTTGTTTGTAATGGGATTTGGGAGCAACTCAGAAAGGAACGACAGGAACTATTGAGAAGTTGACACAGGGAAATAGAAATAAAATCACAGAATAAGAAAGCAGAAAGGCACTCTAATAATCATCTGGTAGAAATGCCACCCAGTGCTGGAACTGTTGCTGTGACATTTCTGATAGATGTCCTCTGTTGGACATTTTCATTGACTCAGAGCACACACAGTGCTTCTTACAGGCAGTGCGCTCTTTTGTTGCAGAGTTCTAATTGTTAATAAAGTCTTTTTTATTTTTATCTTTAATTGACCCCAAATCTCTCTTTTAGGATGTCCAACCCATTGCCCTTGGCTCATTATATATGACAATACTCTTCTAAGTCCTGGAACACACAGTCACAGCTCTTGTTGAATTTGTCAAAGAAAACTTCAGGAATTATAATAAGTAGTTATTATATTGCTTACTGACTTGATTAATGGAAGCAAATTTCTGGAGAAATCATGCTTTCTACACATCTCCAGGATGGTATAAGGCAATCTGGCATGAATACATTAATTAACTACTTAGGGAATTTTCTACCTGATTATGGTTTATTTTACTTACTCTCTGGTTGGCAGTTCCTGAGGCACTTATGTAAATAAGCAAAGGAAATGGTCAGGGGAATTACTTATATTTTGCCTCCACCTGTGATGTTCTGTGATGTTTTAGGTACAGGAATGAAGATGAAAAAAACCGTGAAGGCAAGTGTGGCTCCCAAGACATGGTATTCAACTATATTACCAACAAAGGGAACATTACAAGGTGGAGTTTTTATAAGAATGGGATTCCCAGAAGCAGATAGTAATATCTGAGTGTTTGTTGTGAAAAATGTTTGAGGGCTAAGTTGAGGTCAGATTGATAGGAGATCTTAAGTGGCAGAAGAGGAACTCAGATATCTTTTTACGAGCATGGAAAGCCCATTGGTTACTCCAGATGTGTCAGTGAGAATAGGCCAAGTTAGGTTGAACCAAAATCTTTCAAATTTCAAAGTCTTGATTCAGCAGATGCCTTCTTAATCATCTTCCATGACCAATACTGCTAGGTAAGGGCTCTACTCATCACAGCAGCTCAGTGTAGCCGTAGTCTCGTGTCCTCAACTCATGTTCCTGTCATCAGTGGGAGAAGGAAGTATGGCACATAATGCACTGTCTCCCAGAGCTTCCTCCGGAAAGTGTCAGACATTTCCTCTGTTCACGTTTTGTTAACCAAAGCAGGCCACATTGCCATGCCAAAGATAAAAGGGTGCAGGGACATCCAATCTTAACCACGGTGCAAAAAGAGAACACAAACATTTCTGAACAGTTCTAGTAACTTTCACTTCCGAGGACAAGAGAGAAATGATGGGGAAAAATACAAGGTCAGTGGTGGTGCACAGTTATGTATACACAGCAGTATTCCTGAGACATCTATAATGGTTGAATTCTAAAGGCTGAGTGATTTCGAAAAGGCATAGTTTGTTTAACAGAGAGATTCACTAAAGCCGTTATTTCACCCTGTTTTCTGTATGTTGTCTGTCTCTGGATCTTAAGTTCTCTGACTTCATCTATATTGATGAGTTACCTTGGAGTGATATGGAGAAGGGTCTTTCATGACTTGTTATAAAGTTCTCTCTTTGTCTCATTTTTGTTCATTATTTTTATTAATGATTTGGATTAAAGAGCAAAAAGAGTGAAGGGTAAGGGAAGGTCTGGTGCTGACTAAATCTATATAAAGCAAAAGGCTGGCTCAGAGAGTTAATATGGCACAAAATTCAAATTGATCTTGATGGGACATGTATGCCTATGGTTAAACTTAGCAAGAAAGCATAGCTCTGTATTTAAATGTTTTGTAAATCACCTATATATGCAGAGGTTTGGGAATATCTGACTTGAAATCAGTGATTCTAAATCCTCCTCAGAGCCTTCATCTTGTTACAAGTGATAGAAGACTAGGGTGATTTGGCAATCTAAAAAAAAATACTTCCTTGCTAAACGAACTTGACCCTAATGTTGCAGATTCTGACATTAGTGGGTACTCAAAAACGTCTATCGAACAAATGAATAAATGAATTAAAATTAAAGACAAGTATTTCCTAGGTTTCTAAATGTAACACACATGTTTCAGGGCAATTAAAGTTCCTTCCTTCTATAAGAGGAAGAAGGGTTTGTTCTAAATAATCCAAGGACACACAGACAACATATTTCTATTTGTGCTGATTTAAACTGTTGAAAAAGTGAAAGGCACCGAGATAATAAGCAAACTAATGAGATGGTAAACTGGGGTCATTATAAGACCCAATTAATTTGATCCAGAAATTCGTGTTCAGAGACTTGATTATTTGGACACCTCCTTTTGATACGTGGATTCAAAATTTGGGAATCAGCAACACAATGGGCAATCATGGAATTGGGCCTTGGTTCTGGCTTTATCATTTACTCACCTTAGGACCCTGGGCAAGGCATCTGACTCCCGTAACTGAAGTTACTAAACTAACCCCAGTGAACTTAGGTTGGTAAGTTTATCCATAGGCAAAGGCTTGGAATGTATGGGTTGGGGTGAAGCCTGCCCTGCCAACCTCACAGAGCAGTGGTGGGAGCTAAGTGAGATAATGTACAGGAAAGCACTGGGTAAATGGCAAAGCATTTTACAAAGATGGGAAGCATTATGATGACACTTTCCAAATGGCCTCAAGAAACTGATTCGATTGTGCAACATAAACATACTACTGGGAGGCCACGATTACCAGCGTCTCTATCAGAGACTTTTCAAAATAAATTCAGTGACTCAAATGCATTTCCAGATGATGCTTTGAGGATTACTAACAGAGCAGCTATTACAAAACAGTCAGACCCACCAGCCCATGCCCTAATCCTATTATAAGACAGACTGATACCACTTATTTTGCTATGTCAACCTTCCTTTGGCTGATAGTAACAATTGTTAGGCCTATTATAAAAGACACGCTGAACAGTGGGGATTTCACAGTGAGTCAGCAATTGTAGCCTTGCAAATTCTAATTGCCTACACCTTCAGGGTGTAGACAATTGTGTGCTGGCTTTCTATGTGTATCCTGAAATGAGTGAAATAAAACTGAAAGCCTAAGTGATGAAAGTTTACGTGGGCACAGAACATACTGGACAACTCCCATCAAGTTGAATATTACCTACTCAAAAAACAGGTAGAAAGGCGGTGTGTGCAATATGTCTGTTTTCAGTAAGAAACGGAGGTCCAGGCTAGTTACAAGGAAGCAGATCAAATCAGAAAGTGTGACAGCTTATTCTATAAGCAGGTATGCAGGTCTGTGTAAGTGCCCAATGGATGTTTCCTGTGGAAGCAGATCTGAGGCTTTTTATGTTTCCTTCTATTTGAAAGTAGCCTTCTGGGTATAGGGAAGTTCTCTAGCATGTGTGGGCTGCTCTCTGGAGTGAGTAGGGTTGGCAACCCTGAGGAAAATGGAAGTTCTCTAAGGTAGCACTTCTCAAATATTAATGTGCATATAAATCACCTGGGCATATTATTAAAATGCAGATTTTATTCAGTATGTCTGGGCTGGGGCCTGATATCTGCATTTGTAACAAGCTCCAAGGTGATACCCATATGGCTGGTTTACAGCCCCATCTTGGAGTGGCGAGGGAGATGTTATAATTCCAGTCCTGGCACAGATGTGTAAGGCAGACCCGGTTTTTCCTCCCTCTCTCTCTCTAGCTCTTTCTTTCTCTCTTTCTTTCACTCTCTCCAGCCTCACTTTATTGCTCTTTCATATAGTTGAAAGTAGTTATGAAGTTTTAACAAGAAGGAATATGAGTGGGCGGAATCACATACTAATTACTTCAGTTCTTGCTGACCACCCAGTTCTCAGGGGCAAGGAACTAACAGTTCTGAGACCGTTCTTGTTCATAGAAAGGTGGCTGTGCTTTCCAACAGGACAAGAAACCTCCGAAAGTGTCCCTAATTTCAGAAAAGCTCATTATTTAAGATGTCATCATCCTACTGTTTCGGAGGAGAAATAAAATTCCTGTTTAAGCTAGAGTTGATAAGTATAACCAATAATAATAATACTTGCTGTTTATTCAGGGCTCACTATCTGCTATAAGTTTTACTGAAATCATCTTATTAAATCCATATATGATTTCTACAAGGCAAACACTATATAATTATCTATATTTTATGTGTGAGACATCTGAGCCTGGCAATCAAAGACAAGCCTCTGAACCTCACTGCTAACCTCGCTGTTGACAGGACCAGGCCACCTTTTAGCCTAAGGCTGTTTTGTCCCTTATTGGTTATTCACACAAGTAAATATTATGGGTTTAGCATATGTCTGTGGAATTAGTGAGAGTGGACATATTCATTCATTAAGTCTGTACTATATCTTTAAATGTAAGCTATTATATTGGGAATAAATGCAATATACTTTCTGTTGTTTGTTTCTTCTTTAAAATATATTTGCCTTGAGTAGGTACTTTCGTTATTATTTTGGTTTTGTTTTAAATCAAGACAGGATGATTTGCACATAGATGCTCAATTGGTATTTGTTCAATGATGGGAGAAAAGAAAGAAAGGATTAAAAGGTGAAGTTGTTCAGCAAAGCAAGAGCTGTCATTTGGGCCACTTTATCTTTAGAAGATGAAGAACACTAAACATGTTTGAAAGACCCTGAGACTTTGTCTGGCTTAAATTGCTATGAACTGAGACCCGTAACTCTTCTGTTAGTGTTTCTTTCTCAGACAGAGGTTTCTGTGCATATGAGGTTCCTACTCCTGCTTGGAAATTTATAATAGACAACAGCAAATTAAGTGGAGCTGAAAATAAACCCAATTCACTCGATTTAGCTCAGTGTTTCCCATCCTGATTAGACCATCCAGACATCCATGCATGGAAGACCTATTACCCTCTCCAGGAGGCCCACGAAAAGTTCTTTGGCATGTACCATTTTAGAGGAAGTATTTTCCCCTCCTTAGCTGGGTTTTCCAAATTTGATTTTCCTAGTGGGGGAGTCCTGTAAATTCCAGATCTCACAGTGTATGCCAGTTTTTAAAATTCTTCACTTCTAGAATTGTGCGAGCAAAAGTGGGAAGATTGTTGGAGAATGTAGAACTAGATTCTAAGGACAATCTATGTTCTCACTTTCATTGAGGGTTTCTCTGGAAGCCAAAGAAAGGAGTCACCAATAAAGCAAAGACCTACTAGGTCAAAGGACAACAGGGTCTTAGCATCTCAGATTCTTCTGTAGTGCCCTCCCCTTATACCCTACACTCCCTTTTGCATTTTAGGGTTTCATTGGCCTGCATGCTAGACTTGATCTTGAAAGCCCTCTTTTCCTTCCAATCAGTTACACACATAGATGCTTTTTTATTTTAAGGATTTCACTTATTTCACTGTAGTGAAATAAAAGAAACAATAAAATGCAAAAAAAAAAAAAAAAAGGAAAATATAATTAAGACATTTCTTAGAAACCTGTCGTTTCTGACTCCATTTTGCAGGGAAAGCACCATTTGGCCTCACCCACTGCCTTCATTCTGAGTTTTGTCAGTAACTTACCATCCCACTCTGCCTTCTCTTCATCAGACCTTGCTTTAGGGAAGATCCAAAGGACACTTGTCCCAGTGTCCTGGTCTTGCCAGCCAGAGGCTTACTTTACCACATGAACAAAATAAGTTATTTTGTGTCGAGTGAGAAATGTGGATCTCTGGAGCCCTCCAAGCTGGAGGACTTTGATTTCCCCAGCTCTCCCCAGCTCTCCGCCTTCACCAAGAAGGATGCCCTCAGGTGTTTTCTGTCATCCAGTCAGGGTGTTAAAATGTTGGGTCTCAGTAAAACATAGTTGATCTGCCAGGATGTGAGATGTTCAATTAGGGTGTCCTCAAGAGAGGTTTATCCAATTATAACTTAGAAGTTAAAGTATAGAGATAGTGGTGACCATAGCGGAGAAAGAAAGGAAGTTTTTCAGTGTGTGTGTGTGTGTGTGTATGTGTGTGCATGTGTGTGTCTGTGTGTGTATGCATGTGTGTGGGTTTTGCTTATGGAACACACAGTCTGTGTGCTTGTGTGTATGTGTTTACATGTGCTCAGTGAGTGCTTATGCAGGCTCATGCGGCCAAGAAGAGGACGGAACTAAATAACTAAAGAATAGACAGAGAGTCTGCTTCCTGCTACTACCATGACTGTCAAATGAATACTGTAACAGTGATCACAGGGTTGTCCTGGACTGAAAAGTTGGGGCAGCGCTGCCTTTGGGTGCCTCTGGTAAGAATTTGAAATTTAGCTGTTGTTAACTTGTTCTTGGCTTTAGAGCACGAGGACGCTTGTGAAATACATACCAAGTGGCTCACGGTGCCCTTTCCAAATTGAATTAGGTTGTGTGTTCAGTTCTTGAACCTCATCTTATTCAGTGTGCACTTATGTGTGAATATGAGCTCAAAATTGTCATAAAAGAAGTTTATATAAGAAAAGGCGGAAGCCTTTTCAGGGATATGCAGAGATGGAATTGACAACACCATGAGGCTGAAAATATTCATGTGTAGGTTGGATGATTCCCTGACATGAGTATAGTAGAGGTAATCCAGACATCACACAATGAATTGAGCTTGCAAAGCCTTTTCCAAAGCTAAGGTTCTAGCTTTTATTTGTAGTTCTATCATTAAGATGCTCTTTTTCATTTTCTTTACGCTGGATTTTCTGGAGAAGGTGAATAGAATGTCAGTAATGGCCAGGACAAGAATTATCTGCGGAGAATGTTGTAAAATTGAAAGTACTCTATTGCTTTGTCTTAAACGTTTGGTTTATTTCATGTCTTCACAGAGATTTGGAATTGTATTAACATATGAGTGTCAGAGAGGTATAATCTCATCTAAATTTCAGCATTAGACTCCAAGTAGTTTTAAAAGTTTGATTAAACATGCTTATAATAATTAGATTCAAAGCTTTTGGAATTCCAGCAGTTTTTTTGAAGGATTCAGCATCTAATGAAGTAAAATAAATTGCAGGGCTCTTGGTCAGGAATAAGCACTTTTGCAGCTTAGAGCTATAATTTATCAATAGGACTCGTTACTATTCGACTTGTTTTCTAGCTTTCTTTGAAGGTTTAAGGGCCATTGTCCACCCGCACGTCAGATTTAGTCACAGGCTATTATGAAAAGAAATAATTATTTTTCCAAGGTCTATAGGACCAGATTCAATTTTGGAAAATGAGCTGATATGATGGTTTGTGCCGTATCTTATCAGTCAAAAATGCTAAGATGTGTAGGACAGAGGAAGGTTGCAGAAATGATTAGAGAATTCTGATGATAGCTGTAGGGGTTTGGGCTAGAGCCAGCGTGATACTCTGTCTACAGTCCAGTGTAAACCAGGACAAACTGAACACCTGGGCTAGAGTTAGGACAGAGTCCTGGAGACCAAGTCAAAGGGGTATTATGCCAGGGGCTTCAGAAGGAGATGCCACAAGAGCAAAGTGAGCCTCCCTAGCCTCATCTCGGCTGTGAGGTGATGGGATAACAGGAACATTAGAAAAAATGGAGCACGAAATAGTTTGAGGTTTGGGCTTTATGACAGTATTGGACCTATGAAGCCGATTCAATCACATGGTTTCACAAAGAAAGATTGGACAAGACAAGAACATATCCTAATCAATTTATGCAAAACCTCTGTGAAACAGGATCCTCTGGCCAGTCCAAATTGTTGTTTTAAGTTACACTTTTGTTTTAATTTTGATTCTTCTAGAAATGCCCCATGTTTCTTACCTTCGTTTTCTCTTTTTATTAGGAAAAACCTTTTTTTATGCTCAGGAAATGTATCTTATTTACTTTTGTGTCTCTAGCAATCACCACAGATGCTCATGATTAATGGGTATGTGTGTAAATTATGGTTCACCTTGCATTTGAACTGCTCCTGCGTTTACTGAAATTCCCCTTTAGTGGAGTTCCTCTAAGACTTTCTCTCTTGGGTTTCTTGTCTGGAGACAATTAGATAGTAGCCTCCTAGAACAAGGCAGTTCAGCTGTTGCAACTCCGCACGGGTGCAAATAAGTAGTTGTATAGCAAATATTTGTCAGAAGAATAAACTTGCATTTCTCATCAGTAGGAGTCAAAGAGATAGCTCTCTTTGTAGTGAAGAGCAAATAAAAACAATGTTCTGAATTCAGTAGAAGAAAAGAGCTGTGCACCCATCACCTCAGTCCCCTTCTTCCCTGTACCTTGAAGCTTTCCCATGTTGCCTTGAGAATGTGGTTTAAGAATCTGGGTGGATTTTCTTTAGAGTGATGAAAAGTTTAGGGTAAGAAACTGGCAATTTCTGTATTGACAATTTCTGTTCAGTGACATGAGAAAAGAACCGTTAAGAGTACTGCTTCATTTCAACATTTCTTTTTTTACCATAGAGAACTGCCCATCCTACCCTGCTAACCTTTCCAGGAAGACAAGATCATTGCCATGGTTACAAGTGGCTTAATCAATAGTCTAAGAAACAGTAGCAGTAGCAGCCACTCCTTCCTGGCCTGGCTGTTCCCAAGGTCTCTCATTGAGGAGATTGCATCTTCTTCTCCAGCTCCTATCGTCATGACAGCTTCTATTTCATCCAGAGATTCCCTAGGATGGGATAAGATAAACCTAGATGACTTAAAGGACAAGCAATAAGGGTCAGATAACTTATTTTAAAACTCAAATCTTCATTTCATTATACATGCATATGTTATAAACACCAATTTAAAATGCTAACGTGAAGACAAGAATATATGCATATGTTTTAAGTTATTCTTGAAAGAATTGCTTCAATTCTTATGGTGGTTAGAAAACACAGATTCACTAGGAACAAGTCCTGACTCATTCGGTTAATTTTCTTTTTCTACCAGTTTTACCATTTACTTGCTGAGTTTTTAGTAGCTTAGTTTTCTGGATCCCAGAAAAAAGCTAATGAGATCTTGTGTTGCATTAACAAGTACAAAGTGGCAGACCAAGGGAGGAGATAGTCCTGTATCTGCTTAGTTGCAACCCTGCATGTTGTATTCACATATGAGCGTGTGTATTGAAGGAATATGGAAGATATAGGAAGAAAGTGAGCAAAGGTATGTATTGGTCAGAAATCATCCCTTGTGAGAAACAGTTTGAAGCAACCAATTTCAATCATCCTGGAGATGAATTTACTAAGGAGAACCATGTTAAATATCTTTGGAGATTTAAAGGACTGGTATGTGGGCAAGGGGCTGAATATTAATGTAATCTCAGAAGGCTAAAGAAGTTCCAGTGTGGTGTGTGGGGTAACCAAAATGCAGATTGCAGATCAGTTTAGAGAATTTTCAGCAGAATCATGTAAACTTCGTATTCTTGGTGCCTACATTATAGGAACAATTACCAAGTTTGCTTATGTTTTCACTTTCTCCATGAAAAAAAAAATTCTCAAACTATGATCTAGAGACAACCTGCTACAGATTCAGGGGGTGGAGAAATGGAGGATGGAAGAACCAAGAAAGACAGTAAAAAATCATATTCCTGAACCAGACCCTAGAACTACAGAATCACAGTCTTTGGGTTTATGGCCCTTGAGTCTGCATTTTTTCTTTTCTTTTTGAGATGAAGTCTCTCTGTCTCCCAGGCTGGAGTGCAATGGCGAAATCACTGCAGCCTCCACCTCTGAGGTTCAAGCAATTCTTCTGCCTCAGCCTCCCGAGTAGCTGGAATTATAGGCACTGCCACTATGCCCAGCTATTTTTTTTTTTTTGTATTTTTAGTAGAGATGGTGTTTCACCATGTTGGTCAGGCTGGTCTTGAACTCTTCACCTTAGGTGATCCACCTGCCCTGGCCTCCCAAAGTGCTGGGATTACAGGTGTGAGCCACTGCTCCTGGCCATGAATCTGAATTTTAAACGGGCTTTACTGATGCTTACAAAAGTCTGCAGACACTATAGGTAACATATCCTGAAGTCCAACAAGCAGATATTTCTTCAAATACTGCTTTCATTCCTGGTTCAATAATTTACTTGTTAGCTTTCTAAGGTTCAGATTCCTCACCAGTAGTTTTAATAGCCTTGATAGTCTGGCCTCATCCTGTCTGTTTCACTTTTTAAGGTTCTCTCCAGCCACCATCTTGCCTATCCTTCAAGTTTTGGTATCTTCACAAAACTTCTTCAAGCATTTTCTTTTTCTTTCTTTCTTTTTTTTTTTTTTTGAGATGGAATCTCGCTCTGTTGGCAGGCTGGAATGCAGTGGGTGAGACCTCTACCTCCCAGGTTCAAGTGATTCTCTTGCCTCAGCCTCTGGAGTAGCTGGGACTACAGGCACACACCACCACGCCCAGCTAATTTTTGTATTTTTAGTAGAGACAGGTTTCACCATGTTGGCCAGGATGGTCTCGATCTTTTGACCTCATGATCCACCTGCTTTGGCCTCCCAAAGTGCTGGGATTACAAGTGAAGCACTTTCTATTTACTATATTTGGTTTTTTTTCCCCCCACACATTCTGAAATCCTTCTAGTCAATATCATGGGACTACTCTTGAACTTTCTGAGTTCTACCATCACTTGGGGCATGCAGGTATTCTCCAACAGGTAAGAGGGGTCTTTGAAGCACCTGGCATAGTGCCCAGCCCAAGGTATTCCAGGTGCTTGGTGCTTAAAGCAGCATTTTAGACTGTTTATGGCAACTCATCATTCGAGGCTTGAATCTCTTGTATTAAATGGTTAATCAAAGTCCAGCACTCTCATCAACATTGGTGGAAACCTACAACCTTCTGAGCATACCACTTCCACCTCCAACTTTGGAGAAGTTTGACTTGAGAAATGTTTTCATTATTTTTAGCAAACATCATTCTCCAACTTCCACTTGTCAGTCTAGGAGTCTGTTGAGTCTTCATAGTACGTACTTCATAAACACCCGCTATAAAAACAGATTCCTTTGTTTCTCATAAGCCTCATTAAACTTACTCTCCTGATGTGTTTATGGGACTTCTTGCTGATGTAAGTCTGATTAGAAAGGAGAGGATCATTTGATATGAAATAAAATATCCAAGTGAAATGCTGTCTTTTTACTTTTTTGAGAAATACCTAGTGGATATTTCAGAGTATTTAAAATAGCTCTTATATTTCCCTTCCCTTAGCATATTAACTACCACAACAAAAAGGTTTGGAAAATGTCCATTTTGATGCATTTCCCCTTGAGAATACATTCACAGTGAACTTTCTAAAATGTTTTGTGATTGCCAGGTGACAGCCCCACACTGTCAACATAAGTTGTGTAAGAGCCAAACTGATTACATTGAAACAGTTGACACTGTACATTATGATTTTAATCTGCCACACCATCTCACACTGACTCCTAAAATTAAAAATAAATATCACACCTATGGACATTTTCACTTGAACTGATTCTTTTTTATTATTATGATCTTCTTCTGAAACTTTCACTCAGAGACCTGAAATGAATGCATTTGTTTAATCAAGTCTATGCCTGATAGCCTAATCTCAGTTCTCCTCCTGACAGCAAAAGGAGGCATCATTGAAGCAAAATGGTTTGGGCGGTAATTCAGGTGCCATCCTTCATGTACAGAAATGTGTTATCAGTGGGATGCTTGTTCTACATCTGTCCTCTGCAGCAGAGAGGGATCGCGGCAGGGCAGCATGGCAGCGTCTCTCCTCTCTGGTTCCTCCTGTGACCAGTGGTGTATTTAAGAGACAGTTGATTGGTTAGAGATACACTAGACAATGGAATCTTATTTGTTCTTGAGTTTCAAGTACATAGATTCCCAAGGGTATAGAAAGGTGTTGATTCACTTCCTCTTCACCAGGTTGGCAAGGGAGGGAGTCTCATCCCAGGGTTCTAGGAGTGGCTGAACTTCCTAGACTAGGGAAGTCTGTTCTTTTAGGTTCTTATAGGACCATGCAATGTTTCTCTGTTTTTTTTTTTTTTGAGATGGAGTTTCGCTCTTGTTACCCAGGCTGGAGTTCAATGGCACGATCTCAGCTCACCGCAACCTCTGCCTCCTGGATTCGAGCAATTCTCCTGCCTCAGCCTCCCGAGTAGCTGGGACTACAGGTGTGTGCCACCATGCCCAGCGAATTTTTGTATATTTAGTAGAGACAGGGTTTCACCATGTTGAACAGGATGGTCTCGATCTTTTGACCTTGTGATCCACCTGCCTTGGCCTCCCAAAGTGCTGGGATTATAAGCATAAGCCACTGCCCCTGGCCCAGGACCATGCAATGTTTCTGCATGTATCTCTCATACTTATTAATTATAAATTGCTTGTGGTTATTTCATTCATTTCTGGCTCTTCTATCAGCAGACTGGGTGCAGGCACCATGTGTGTGCTTTTTCTCCCTCTTGAGTTGCAGTCTCTCTGACAGTACCTAGTACTCGATATAAGGTTGGAAGGCAATGAGTATTTGTTGAATGATTGAAGGCATCTACTCAGTATTACAACTAATGTTTCCTTCCAAGGTTTCTCATATCTTCCTCTTCCCAGAGCTGCTGTCTGATTCACCCTCTGAGTGTTTCTTGACGGGTGTTGGCAGTAGCCTTCCGGAGAGTCCTCCCACCTTGGCCCTGTCCACATGCTGCTGCTAGACTCATCTTCTCCAAAATCTTTTGATCATATTGCTCTCCAGGACAGTCTTGCCAATGCTTCACTCCTACAGGTCCCTGGTGCTTCTCTTGTTCTTTGATTCCTCCTGCAGACAAGGGCTGCCCTATTTTCAGTTATCAAACCTGAAATCCACTAAATACATTTATTATTTATTTTTTTTGAGACAGTGTCTTACTCTGTCACCCAGGCTGGAGTGCAGTGGCGTGATCTCGGCTCACTGCAACCTCCGCCTCCTGGGTTCAAGTGATTTTCCTCTCTCAGTAGCGGAGACTACAGGCATGCAACACATGCCCAGCTAGTTTTTGTTTTTAGTAGAGACGGGGTTTGACCATGTTGCCTAGGCTGATCTTGAACTCCTGACTTCAAGTGATCTGCCGGCCTCAGCTTCCCAAAGTGCTGGGATTTCCGGCATGAGCCACTGCGCCCTGCCCAAATCCACTAAATAAATTTAAAAAGCAACTATGTGTCAGGGATGATGGGATAAAAGGGTGATTGTGATGCAGGCACTTCCACAGACTGGATCATAGTCCAGGACAGAGGGACGCAGACCTAGAACAAATACTACAATGTGGCATGCGTTCAGGTACCATCCTTCACGTACAGATGTATGTTATCAGTGGGATGCTGTACATCTGTCCTCTGCAGCAGAGACGGGTCCTGGCAAGGCAGCTTCCGGAAGCACTGCCAGTGCTGCAAGAGCCCCAGCAAGTGAGGTGGGAGAGCAGCTGCAGTAGCTCCTGCTCATATGTGGAGGCCATCTCCGTGCTGCCCCGCCCTAGCATTGACCTACAGTCACACATACTGAGTCTCCTATCCTCAATTTTTAGTGTCTCTCTTTTTTTTTTTTTGAGATGGAGTGTTGCTCTTGTTGCCCAGGCTGGAGTGCAGTGGGGCAATCTCGGCTCACCGCAACTTCCGCCTCCCAGGTTCAAGCGATTCTCCTGCCTCAGCCTCCGGAGTAGCTAGGATTACAGGCATGCGCCACCACGCCTGGCTAATTTTGTATTTTTAGCGGAGACGAGGTTACTGTTGGTCAGTCTGGTCTTGAACTCCAGACCTCAGGTGGTCCGCCCGCCTTGGTCTCAACAAAGTGCTCAGATTACAGGTGTGAGCCACCGTAGTATCTCTTTATTAGTCCTCTCTGGCCACCACAACAAAGCCCTGGACTTGGGAGCTTAAAGAATGAAACTTTATTTTCGCACAGTTCTGGAGGCTGAAAAGTCCCAGATTGGGGTATCAGGAAATTTGGTTTCTGGTGACAGCTTTCTTCTGGCCTTTCAAACATTTGAAAGGCCATTTTCTTGCTATGTCCTCATATGGACTTTACTCTCTGTGTGAGCTCATAGAAATAGAGAGAATTCTGGTGTCTCTTAATCATCTTAGAAGGACAGGGGTCCTGTTAAATTAAGGCCCCACACTAATGACCTCATTGTGCCCGTATTGCCTTTTTATAAGCCCTGTCTCTAAGTGAAGGCATATTGGGGGTTAGGGCTTCAACATATGAATTCCAAGAGGGGTATAACTGAGTCTATAGCAGTCTGAGTGGAAGGTACCTGCTATATGCATCAGCTCTGACTCCTCATCTAACCAGATCAGCAGTCCTTGGCTTCTGTCTGTCTACTACCAATTCATAGGTGTTATTTTCATAGAATGTGCACACACCTGAGTGAGTTCTATACAGTCACAGTGTTGTCTGTAACCCCAGGCAGCTTAAGTAATGTTTTGTTTTGTTTTTATTTTATTTTTTTTGAGACAGACCCTCACTCTATCGTTCAGGCTGGAGTGCAATGGCGTGATCTCACTGCAACCTCTGCCTCCCGGCTTCAAGTAATTCTCCTGCCTCAGCCTCCCGAGCAGCTTACAGGCACCCATCATGCCCAGCTAATTTTTGTGGTTTTAGTAGAGATGGGGTTTCACCATGTAGGCCAGGCTTGTCTCAAACTCCTGACCTCAGGTGATCCCCCCTCCTCGGCCTCCCAGAGTGCTGCGATTACAGGCGTGAGCCACCATGCCTGGCTTAAATAATGTTTTTAAGCCTCACTTTTCTAGCAGTCATACTACATTGCCAATCTCGCGGGCATGTTGAGGGCACTGCATGCAATAACATATGCAATGCACTAGACTGTTCAAGCATATACTTAGCTCTGCTCAAGAGTTGGTTCGCCACTCAAATCCTGCCTTTGCTACTCTTATCAGCTAAGCTTTTAGAGGACAATACTTATGCCTTCTCCTATTGCTCTATCTTTCTAATAAAGACTCTTGTCCCAAAGGCAGGTAGATGGAATGCCTGACTGAAGGCAAAGTGGGATGAGAGAGGAGAGAGACCAAGTCCAAATAGCAAAGGAGAGCAGCCTACAGGGAAGGCCCTATTGTCCAGAAAATGCTACAGAGAGTCTCTCTTTGGTCTTTGCAGCCAAGAGTGCTAGAGAAACTTCTAACTGACAATAAACCATTTCCACTGGCAGAATACAATTTTGTTTGTTGTTACACTAGTCATTCATGAGGAATATCTTTGCTTTGTTCTGGGTCATTTACCTTGAGTTGGAAAGATGGGAAATGAATTAGCCCAGAGGCCAGGAGTCGGGGGGGGGTATGATTTGTATTAATATTTTTTGAAATATGATGTTGGTATGCAACCATAATAACCCACACGTTGAAAAGTTAATTCAGCAGGAGTAATTCTGAGAAGTAATGCAACTTATTTGTCACTAAGGAGGACTGCATAGCCAAGTGATTTCTTTATGCATTTTAAAGTGTTTTTAAACCCTTGGGTAGCGATAGTCAATTTTTAAACATGTTTCCTCATTAATTTTGAATTTGTAAATGTACATTGTACAGGAGTGTTTTAATCATCTGGGGAGGCTGTTTCACAGATGGCTCTTGTGTGACCTAAAATTTCAGTGATTATAATGAATCAGAATGGATGATGGTAAACTTGCTTGGAGATTTGCTGATTGTCAACAGTTTTTGCAGCTTTGCTGGTTTTTTTTTTTTTTTTTGAGACAGAGTTTTGCTGTTGTTGCCCAGGTTGAAGTGCAACGGCACGATCTTTGCTCACTGCAACCTCTGCCTCCTGGGTTCAAGCAAGTCTCCTGCCTCAGCCTCCCAAGTAGCTGGGATTACAGCTACACACCCCCATGCCAACTAATGTTTTGCATTTTTAGTAGAGACGGGGTTTCACCATGTTGGCCTGGCTGGTCTTGAACTCCTGACCTAGGGTGATCCGCCCGCTTTGGCCTCCCAAAGTGAGGGGATTACAGGTGTGAGCCACCGTGCCTGACACACTACTGTTCTTGAAAGTTTAGTGCTTCTTCAAAATGAAAGGAAAGCAATTGTAATGGGGCCATCCAGGAGTGGCCTAAATGAAATAATTTCAGTCAGCTCCTTGCTATTCTCTGTGGAATTCTTTTCAGTGAAAATATACCAACAGAATGATTGATCATGTTGAATCCAACACATGTAGAGAGTGAGTCATCAGCTCTCCAGGCCTACATGTGACAGACCATTTCATGCCTCTCTATGATACTATATGTAGTCCTAATTAAAGTATGAGAACGTCTAACAAGAAGTGCTCTTGTGAATTATTTATGCCAGTGTTCTCCTTCTCTGGCAGCAGAAGTTGAGAATTGCCTGGGCAGAGGGTATATCAGGTACATGAAGCTTTTCCTATCACTGTTAAAGATTTAACTTGAGTGCATTCATTCACACCTGTAATCTCAACACTTTGGGAGGCTGTGGCAGAAGGATTGCTTGAGACCAGGAGTTCAAGATCAGCCTGGGCAACATAGTGAGACCCAGAGTTCTATAAAGAATAACAACAACAACAAAAATAGCCAGGCTTGGTGGCACATGGCTGTGGTGTCAGCTAGTTGAGAGGCCAAGGTAGGAGGATGCCTTGTGCTTAGGACATGGAGGCTGCAGTGAGCCGTGATAGATCACGCCACTGCACTCTAGCCTGGGCCACAGAGTGAGACCCTGTCTCAAAAAAAAAAAAGAGAAAGAAAAGAAGGATTAAATTTAAAATGCATCTAAAAACCAGAATTATAATCAACTTGAGTGCATTCATTCACACCTGTAATCTCAACACTTTGGGAGGCTGTGGCAGAAGGATTGCTTGAGACCAGCCTGGGGAACATAGTGAGACCCCCAGTTCTATAAAGAATAACAACAACAACAAAAATAGCCAGGCATGATGGCTCATGGCTGTGGTGTCAGCCAGTTGAGAGGCCAAGGTAGGAGGACTGCAATCTGCCTGCAGCACAGTGCAGGGAAAAGAAGATGGTTTGGGAGATTAGAGTCACACCGTTCTCACTTACTAGTGTTACCCAGACAACAGGTTGGTTCAATTGCTTGGCAAGTAACAGTCCAATGATAACCAAGGAGGATTTAACAAGGGGGTTTTATTACTTGCCATAAGTAAGGAGGATACCAGGGATAGGTCCTAAAGCAGTGCCTCCCCTAACAAAGGTGAACACGGTTCTTTTATTTGGCTGGTAAACTGAGTCATTGTATGCAGAGGTGGAGTATAGGCAGCACAGGCGCAGCTGCTGATCCTCCCTCTACATACATCACATGTACAGAAAATGGTAAACAAGCTTCCTTCTGAGCTTGGAGGTTAGTATGGTAGTGAGCAGAGTTCGCCCAAGTTCGTCTCCGACTCAGGCCTCTCTGGCTCCCATCAGTTTTTGTTTTTTCCAGGGCTAAGCTTCTTCCTAGAACTTTTTTGAAACAAGAACTCAAGGTACAACAGTTACAAATGATACCTTTTCACAATAATGCATACCCAAAAACCTAGCAACCCTGGGTTATACTGTCTGTATGTATCTATGAATAAATTAGTCTTTCTGAATTTTGATTTTTTGGAACAGAGAATGGTTAACTCTGCCAAGTGAAGAGGCTGTGAGGGTGAAGTAGCATGATTAATCCTGGCACAGAACGCACTCCACAAGTAGTAGCTCTTTCTTGGTCTCTTTCTACCCTTTGATCTCTGTAAGAGGTGGCCCCCAGACTGCACATTCTAAAGCCTCATGCATTCCAAGAACCTCCACCTTTAATCCCCATGTTCTCAGATGAACAATTCTTAGGAAATTCTGGCTTCTGGCAGGTGCTTGAAACTCCAGATTCTTAATGCTGCTGAGGTTCGCCAGGAGGGAACTCCAGGAGAGGCGCCGGGAGTAAGATGAGGCCGGGATATTCACTGTCAGCTTGTCCCACGCATTCCAGCAGGAGTCTCGGTACCTAAGTGGGACACACAATGCTTGTTCTTTGGGGGCCCCGGCAGGGAAAAGTTACTTCTCATTTCCTATTTGAGCAGGTACTGGTGTGAGAACTGTGCTGAGCATGGTATTGAGCACTAGCCTAGGAGACTCATCTTCCACTAAATTGTGGGTCATTACTGTTTATCCCTTCTGACCACACATCACTCCCAACAGGCTCTGTTGATAGAGACAGGAGGCAGAGAAACTCCTGATCAGTTCTTTCTGAATAATGTCTTTTTACCAATTGAATGTTGCCTTTTCTAAAATGACCCATGGCTCGCCCTGTTCCCCATGCTTTGCCTATAAAGACTGCAGACTCAGTAAAGAAAGAAACAGCTTAACTGGAGAGAGGGAACTTGATGTCAGAGGGATGGCTGGCTTTAGGAGGAGAGATGGCTTAATATTGGAGAAGAGCCAGTCAGAGATGTTTGGACTTCAGGGAAGATTACCTGCCCATTCTGTCTCCTCTCCAGCTCCCCTCTCTGCTGAGAGCCATTTCCATCACTTAATAAAGTTCTCTGCCTTCACCATCCTTCACGTGTCTGGACAACCTCATTCTTCTTGGATGCTGAACAGAGCTTGGAACTCACCGAGTGTGGGTACCCGAAAAACGGCTGTCACACTGGCCCGTTGTTCTTGCCGGTGGAGGGCAGCCACCCCACAGGACAAGGCAAGAGCCCCATTGAGCTGATAACACACTGCTGTCCATGGATGGCAGTGCTAATAGAGCATTGTAACACGCCCTCTGGGGCTTTGGGGGTTGCAGGCACCCCACCTGGGCAACACCATGGGGCCTGCATGGAGCCTGCTCCTACTAGAGCCCAAAGCGGCTGGGCAGATTCTGAACTCGCTTGCTCGGGTGCTTCCTCCCACAAGAGGTTGAGTGCAGTGGGCTGAGTAAGCTGGCACCCCTGTCACAGGTCTGATGAAGGGGTGGAGAAAACCTCCTACATTGCTGTCACCTAGTAGACCCAGTGCCTTGCAAGCCCTGATAGAAGAAAAGGGACATTCGGTAAGGTTTATGCTTCTTGGTTGAATGTGTTAACTCCTCCCAGAAGACTTTTCATTTTAATGAGAATCAAGGAGAGTAAAAAACCAAAGGAATGAAATATCTAGTAGTGGAATATCAAATATGAGGACCCCAGAGGGGAGCAGCCTTGAGTAGCCATGGCTTTGGGACCCTGAGGAAGGTGGTCTCCACTGACCTACCTAGGAAGGCCATCACGTGGGAAACAGTTTTGTTCCTTATGCAGCAAATATGTGAGTGTAGGCTAGTGTTTAAATATCAGGACCCAGGCCGGGTGCAGTGGCTCATGCCTATAATCCCAGCATTTTGAGAGGCCAAGGCAGGAGGATCACCTGAGGTTGGGAGTTCAAGACCAGCCTGACCAACATAGAGAAATCCTGTCTCTACTAAAAACACAAAATTAGCCAGGTGTGGTGACGCATGCCTGTAATCCCAGCTACTCGGGAGGCTGAGGCAGGAGAATTGCTTGAACCCAGGAGGTGGAGGTTGCAGTGAGCTGAGATCCTGCCATTGCACTCCAGCTGGGGCAACAAGAGTGAAACTCCATCTTAAAAATAAATAAACGAACAAACATCAGGACCCACATTAACCAGAACACCCAGCAAAATACTGTTTTGCCCCTACCCTATTCCCTTGGCAGACTGACTCAAGAGAAGTCCACTCTCAATGACAGTGATGGCAAATAGCTGTGCTGCCACCCTCTGTCTCCCATGCCTGGCACATGCCTCTCCTCCATCCCCGTTGACTTTCCTGCTGAGCCCATGCTCACTCAGGGTCCCTGTCAACCCTACGTCCCAGGCAAATATTGTTGTTTCATCAGGTTTTACTAATGCAAAAAAATTGATCTGCTTTCCTCAGACGACAATTTGAACATTCTAGATGAGGTAGTCTGCAGAATAAATATTGTCTCCCATTTTGCTGATTTTACTCACTTTAGGGATGGCGTGTAGTGTTCCCAAGATCGTCAGGTGGTTTATGGCAGAAAGACACCTCAAAATGGGATCCGACCTCGTCAAATCCTGCACTCGTCTACTCTGTGTAGCTGTTTCCTTGAAATCATGGGTTCTTCATGTGTTTTTCTTTACACACTTAAGGAGATGTTAACACAAAGGTACTGCTCCCAAGGGGGTAGATTTTCACTGAAACAAAACACAAACCAGTTCTTTGGTTAGCAAACAGCTTGGGCTTAGGAATTCCTATGTGACTTCTTAAAAATTAGGAATTATCTGACATACTTCATCATATCCTTCCCTTTGAAAAGCTGCCTTCACCTACTGACCCTGGCCAGTAAAATAAACATGCTGGTTTCGATGATGATAAAGTCCAAGTGAGCCCCAGTTTTAGGATTGTTCAATGTACAGGGTGTTTTATTTGCCCTGTCATATTGAAAGAAGCTTTAAGAACAAACTTATTGGGCCAGGCACCGTGGCTCACACCAGTAATCCCAGCACTTTGGGAGGCCAAGGTGGGCAGATCATGAGATCAGGAGATCAAAACCCTCCTGGCCCACATGGTGAAATCCTGTTTCTACTAAAATACAAAAAAAATTAGCTGGGCCTGGTGGTGTGCACCTGTAGTCCTAGCTACTCTGGAGGCTGAGGCAGGGGAATGGCTTGAACCTAGGAGGCGGAGGTTGCAGTGAGCCGAGATTGCACCACTGCACTCCAGCCTGGTGACAGAGTGAGACTCTGTCTCAAAAAAACGAAAAAAAAGAACAAACTTATTGACTTCCAGGATCCCCTCTGTCATACAGAGCCTCTGGTCTGCATGCCAGCACTGCATTGTCACTGGGGGTATACTTCCAAAATGTTTGGTATTCTGAATTCTAGGAAATGGCCAAGTACAGCCTTATGTTCTCTGCTTCTCAAAAACCTTCTGTTTGGCATGGAGACACATGCTCTCATCTGTATGTGGAGTTGGTCTGTGTGTGGCTCTTCAATCAAATTACCCAGTATGGGACTATTCATGGGGAGCTCTTCTGAGAACTGAGTCAGAACTCAAGGACTGGCCAACTCAAGGGTTCTCCTGGCTCCCCACCCATGGTGCTCACTAAATGCTTATTTTACTTGCTCCACCAGTTCTCATCATCTTAAAATCAAACTCAAGCCATGGTTGTCATTGTGACTGTTGTTGACTAGTCTAGCCTGTATTAATCCTCCTTTTATCTGAATTAATACAGTGTGCACTTTGATAAGAGCTGCTTTTTATGGTTGATTGTGTGTGTACTGCACTACTGTAGGGTCCCATTCACAGTGTTGCCATTGAAAATCTGTATAGTCATCACTACATCATTCCAGCATACAATAGGAGAGTGCCTTGAAGCAGGGTACTTTGTTAATGCACATGAAGGTGCCATATTGAATAGGGAAAGAGCTACCCACTAGTTCCAACTGCCCAGTCAGAAACTGGGAGTTATCTTATTCTTCACTAAAGGACACGTACCTTGAGGTCTGGAGGAAACAATCATGGACTGAATATCTATTAGGTTGCCAGAAACTAGGCTGGGCAATATGTTATCTTGCTTTATTCTGTTAATAATTATAAAGTTGTGAATTGTGTCCTTATTTTAGAGGTTAAAATGTAGGGTAATTTGTTCAGGTATGTGGCTGATCATGACCAAGCAGTGATTTGAATTCCGATCTTCCTCATTTTAAAGTCCATGTTCTTTCCCGCATATCCATTAGTCCGCAGTATATATGGCATAAGGATCAACCCTCTGAGGATGCTCAATAAATGCTATCAGAATTAATTAGCTAAAAAGAGCAGCAGAGAGCAGTTCATGAGTCATCTGGGTTGTGTTTATTGCCTGTAGAGTTTAGCTGTCCTTTCCCATAGTGCAGGTAAGAGAGAAAGTACTGACGTGGACCGTGTGGACCCATAGCTGCTTGAGCCTCAGCATCAGGACTTACCATCCAACCTTACATCTTTGGAATTTCTAAATCTTCCCCTATGTGGAAGTGGCACCATTGTAGTAGCATGGAAGGTTGATTGGAACTTGGTGGATATTAACTGAAACATCTTAGAAACTCTCTGGAACCCAGAGACCCCGGAGATGAAACTTTGGTTGCAACTTATTAGAGGAGGATTGTATTAGCCCGTTTTCATCCTGCTGATAAAGACATACCCAAGACTAGGTAATGTATAAAGGAAAGAGGTTTAATTGACTCACAGTTCAGCATCACTGGGGAGACCTCAGAAAACTTATGATCATGGTGGAAGGGGAAGGAAACATGTTCTTCTTCCCTGGTGGCAGGAAGGAGAAGTGCTGAGCAAAGAGGGCAAAGTCCCTTATAAAACCATCAGATCTTGTGAGAACTCACTGTCACAAGAACAGCAGCATGGGGGTAACTGACCCCGTGATTCAATTACCTCCCACCAAGTCCCTTCTGCAACATTTGGAGATTCTGGGTACTACAGTTCAAGATGAGATTTGCGTGGGGACATAGCCAAACTGTATCAAGGATAATTTTAAAATCTTCTAAATTCTGTTTTATTATTCAGCATCTCACATTTAAAGTGTTTAGACAACATGGTCCTGTGAGCAAGGGTGCCTGCCTGGGCTATGACTACATGAGAAATCCGTTTGCTGCAGTGTATAGAGGACTGGATATGGCAGGAAACCCATATTCCAATGCAAGCCCCACACATGAACAGCTGTCCTCTCTGGCCAGTCACTTCATCTCTCTACATTTACTCACATATAGAATGTAGAAAATAATCTCTTCCCTTTACCTATCAAGGGCGTGATGTTGAGGTAATTTTTTTTTTTTTTTTTTTTTTTTTTTTTTTGAGGCAGGATCTAGCTTCTGTTGCCCAGGCTAGAGTTCAGTGGCATGATTCTGGCTCACTGCAGCCTCAAACTCCTGGGCTCAAGAGATTCTCCTGCCTCAGCCTCCCACGTAGCTGAAACCACAGGCATGCACCACCATGCTAGGCTAATGGTTTTACTTTTTGTAGAGATAGGGTCACATTATGTTTCCCAAACTGATCTCAAATTCCTGGACTCAAGTCTCAGCCTCCCAAAGATAAGATTATAGGCATGAGCCACTGTGCTTGGCCTAAAAATATATTTTGATGTAGAGGTTTTTTAAAGTTTGCTAGTGGCAAATGCATATCACTATACTGCTAATAATAATATTTAGTCATTCATTTGGGCATTCAATGAATATTATTAAGATCTACCTGTCACAGGTACTGTTTTAGGCACTGATGATACCTAGTTGAAAGATGCATATGGTCACTGTTCTTGAAGAACTGATATTTGAATGAAGGTAGATACAATATAAACAATTAGTAAACTGTTTATAAAAGAAAGAAATGTACAATATAGTTTCAAATAATAATAAGGACTTAAAGTAAGAAAGGACAATGCGATAGAGTAGGGGTGGGGCTACATCTGGCTGGCTGCCTGTTTTTGTACTGACCTGGGGCAGAGATTCATATTTACATTTTTAAATGACTAAAATGGAAAAAAGAAGGATCTCTTGATATTTGAAATTATATTAGATTTAAATTTTGATATTTGTACTTACATTTTTGTTAGAATACAAATACTCTCATTCAATGACAGAATTGAGTATCTGCACAGGGATCATAAAAAATATTTACTATTTTATATTACCATTTGACCCTTCATAGAAAAAGATTTACTGATTGCTGTGATGGACTGTGATGGGGGTATAATTTGGCTAATTTGGTCAGAAAAAGGCTTTACGGGTTTCCATCATCACCAGTATTATCTTCATCATCATCAATATTATTTTATACCTTCTAGATGAGTAATCTGTGATAAACTATTTAACCCATCATTGTCGCATTCAGAACAGATGAACTTTAAAGTCAATTCCTGCTAGATTTTGTGGCCTTTTGAATACTGAATAGTCAAGTTTCTCTCTGTTAGATATTATTATTTTTGTTCAAGTATCCACAGCAAAATTTTTATCCTTGCCGGATTCTCTTTGCCACCTACCTGCGTTTTTGCACACCCCGTTCTGATGTCAGATGGTGTGTGCCAACGGATTGTATTAGTCTAAGGAAAACATAATTATGAAGGTAAAATGGATACAAAATAAGGTCATTTGCTGAGCCAAATATAAATTATATTTGGATCACTTATTGTTTGGGATTTTCTGCCTCAGTGCTACCCCCATTAGAGAGCTAATCAGGAGCCAGCTGTGACTGCGACTGGTGCAGTATCTTACATATGAGTTTCATAAAGGCTGGCTGGTGCAATGATTAGCTGATGCCGTCTATCAGCCAGCGCCGTGTGGCTGTCATCACCTTGTGTTGGGATGTGCTTTACAGAGAGGTGGGAACCTCTTCAGGCATATTGCTGGGGCAAGGAAGGTACCACATTTTACTCAAGAGGAAACACAAGAAAAGTCAGAAATGTAGGAAGTAAATGAATTGCAAGTGAAAATCTGGAGATGTCACCTTTTGGGGTATAAATATGATTTGATACTGTGAAACTTTCAGTGGATCCTCATGTGGGAATAACTGTAAATTTAACTTCTAATGACTGATAACCAGTGGCAAACAAAGCTATTTTTAAATGTGTTAATTGCAGTGATATTGACGTACATTGAGGACAGAGCAGTACAGGTGTACACAAGTTATTTTTTTCAGTAAACAGTCCTTGGTGTGCATATGGATTTGAATTTTCTTTTTTATAAATTGCAGATCTGACATGAGAGTAGCCCATAGATTGGGAGTCATTCTTTTGGATCAGGAATCAGCAAGCTACAACTAGTGGGCCAAATCTGGCCCACCACCTGTTTTAGTAAATAAAGTTTTATTGGAACACAGCCACACTCATTTGTTTACTTATTGTTTATGGCTGCTTTTGCACTGTAATGGCAGAGTTGAGTAGTTGTGACAGAAACCATCTGGCATATAAGCCAGAAAACATGTCTTATCTTGCCCCTTACAGAAAAAGTATGTGGACCCTTGCATTCAATTATTGTTTTCTCATGGACAAGAGTGGGTTTTTTAAAAGATATTTAAATCCCAGCATATCATAAATATGCAAATACTATCTGGTAAGGTGGAAGAAAATATGACAAAAACATTCATAAGATTCTGGAATATTAATTCTGGATATTGTATACAATTCTGAAATAACAAAGCTGAAGAATATTTTATTATTTATATAGGGAATTCCTTTGCCCTTATGGCCATCTTTTTATTCAATCTACTTAAAAGAATTTTGTTTTTTAGGGCAAACTCTTCAAGTGTTTTTCACCATTTTATGGTGTGAAAGTATGTTTCATACCATTTTACGGTGAGAAACACTTGAAGAGTTTGCATGTTTTGGGAGCCCCATTTCTGATGGGCACTGAGAGAAGATTTGAGAGCTTAATAATTTGAACACAGAAAAAATTCCATCTTCAAAATAATGAAAATTGTTTTTCTCTCCTCTGGTATACCTCTTTTCTTCCTTAGTCCTCACAGAAGATGAAAAATATCTGGTAAATTGCGTTGCTTAAAAACCCAGATGTACCTTCTTTTATGCAAAAGGAATCAGTTAGGTTCCTGCATGAGAAAACTGTGAACGGGGAAACTATTGTAATTTCAGGATATCAAATCCAGAGCTTTATTCAAATACATAAAAAAAAAAAAAAAAAAAAAAAACCCTGGGGCATATTCTTTTATAAAGAAAATATTCATTTTTAAAACATGAAAACACAGTATCAAATTCATAGGTTTTGCTAGATTTGCAGATAGTAAATTTTCTCTATCCATTCTAAGCTTTTCACCCAGGATCTGTGTTCCAGCCCAGTGGTCATACCCACTGGCCACATCCTCTACTCATTTGACACCAAAAGACTTCGTATTTGGAGTAGAAACAGAAAAATAAAGAAACAGCAAATGTTCACATGCAGTGTCCAGTTAGAGGAACAGGCAGGCTTGCTGAGGTTCACATAGAAGTTCAGGAGTCCAGAGAGAAGTTACATTGTACTGGGCTCCTATCCCCATAACCACACTTTCCCACAGAATTGCATTTTCCAACCTACCTTCTCAAAGGGTGGCTGAGATTTTTGGGAGGACCAGATACCACTCTGCTGTGACTTCAGCTTGACAAGGTGTCTGAAGATATCCTCGCAAGCAGCCTGGTTTTGATTCCATGGTTTCTATCAGAAATGTCAGTTCATATCTTCATTTTACTCCAAGAAACCTTGATGAGGAAATGTGTATCTGAGCTCTGTGGCTCACCCGTGGACTTCTGAGAGCAGACTGACCTTGTAAGGTTGGCATTATCAGAAGCTGTGGTTACACCTCAGGAAATGATCCGCTTCTTCCAGAGCAGACTGCAAAAGTGAAGGCAATAAGCAGCTAATGTAATGAGATCAGCATTCGAGGTAGTACTGGGTGTCTGGGGGCCAGTGATACTTACACACACGATTTGTTAGATAATGCAGCAAGAGCTGAGGCCTGACTCAGGCTTCACGCTTTGTGAGCTGCCAGTTTTAGTGCTGTTTCTATTTCCATCAAGGCCTTCTCTTGCTGTGTGGGCCAGTCCTCATTGGTCTAAGAATCATTCATTCGTTCACTGTGCAAATGAGTACCTGCATTTGCAAGATGTGATTCTGTGTGCTGTGAGACAATTTTAACAGACGTGGTACACACTTAGGATAATTGGTTGCAAGAGTGGAACCTAACCCTAGAAGAAGACATTATCTACCTGACACTTGAAGAAATGGAGGCAGACAGTACGCTCTATCTTCTGAAGATTGGGCTGTCAGGGAGCTGAGAATTTTAAAAAGATCTTTAGGACCATTGTCTTCATTCCCTAAAGGCTAGAATAGAAAATATCAAAATTAATTGTGCCAGTAAAAGCAAGATGACAATTTTAAAGCATGGTAACGGGAGAGAGAGAGAGAGAAGGGAGGGAGGGAGGGAGGGAGGGAGGGAGAGGCTGCTGCTCATGAATAGCATGATGTGCACTAAAGATTTGGGACAGAGGGAGGGCATACCTATAGCTTGCAGGATGTTGTGTCTTGGGTAGGGTGCTATTTCAAGAGAGAACGGTGTGTGTCGACCACAGCCATGTGGAAGGGCAAGGTTCTGGGAATGGAAAATATTTCTAGATTATTAGGGAGACATGAAAGCAGATGAGGACAATTACTACAGTTAAGGAAAGAGTTCTGAAACCTACTGACCAGGGTTTGGGTCCTCGCTTCATTGCTGTAAGATGTATTTGGACAGATAACCTCTCCATGTCTTTGTTTCTCCATCCCTATGGATAGGAAATAGGATATCAATCTGCCCAAAATAGGGGCTGTCACATATTCAGATATCAACATATGTATTAGACAAATTGTAAAGAATGTCTTATGGTATAGAATCAAGTTTAATAATTTTTTTTCCATAAAGATCAGTCAGTAAATATTGTGGGCTGCGGGCTACATACAACCTCTGTTGGTGTTCCTCAACACTATCATTATAGCGCAAAAGCAGCCGCAGCCACTACATAAACAAATGGGTATAGCTGTGTTCCAATAAAACTTGAGTAACAAAAACAGGTTGTGGGATAGATTTGACCTGTGAGCTACAGTTTACTATGTTTTTAGAGTATGGCCTACATTCTAGCTGTTATGTGTTCATGTGTGTTACAGGGTCGGGTGTATCATAGTTTTTACGATAATAGCCGCTATAAAGCTAAAAACCAGAATGACACAATTAGATTTTAGAATTTAGAAAGATGGCACTCTTTGAACAGAGTGGAAGAGTTACCAAAGTGTGCAATTTTGTGTAGACGTTTGTGTGCATATGCATATACATGGGTCTGTGTGTGTGTACATGTGAATGTGTATGTTAGCACTGGCAGAAGTGAGATGAATCTACAAGATACTGACATAGTCTAGAGATTATGAGAACTTGGGATAAGATAAGGCATTAGAAATAGAGAAGAGAGCACCCTTGGGTGACAATGTGTTTAGATATTTTAGGATGACAGCCAGGTTTCTACTTGGGTGATTGAGATAACAGCTACTTGAGGAATAGGCTCAGGGAAGATGCTACATTCATGTGAGGAGAGGGTGAGCTTGACAGGCCCATCAAAAAAGTTTTCTTGTGGGCATGTTGAGTTCAGGAGAGACAAGGTGTGTAAATGCAACTTTGGAAAGCACTAATACATGCCTAATCCAATGCCAGAGAAGGGGAAATAGAAAATGTGTGTGCATCTGTGCAAAAGTACTTCAGCTAACTTATTCATGTGTTAGCATAAGTTCAGAGATACGTGGACACACTTGGAAGTTCTGGAGATTGGGAGAAAAAAATTAAAATTGTCTTCTCAAAATATGGCTCAAATTCAAGGGTGCATTTCCACGAGGAAGGTGTCAGTAGTTGAGATACTCACAAGCTATTTAATTCCTTTCTGTAAGAGTCTGTAGAAGCTAAAGAAGTATCTTTACATTGGACTTTTAAGCAAGACAGAACAACCTGTTTTTAGTGAACAAGCGGAGAGAAGGAAATAGAAAACAATACGTACAACACTCAGACTGTATTTCTTTAATGTAGGATTTCCAATAAAAATGCTTTTATTTGACCTCAAGGGCACATAGTTTACGTAAATTCCATATGTATATGGATGGTCTTACTGACTCACCTACCTAGAGTTTCCCTGGCTTTTTTTGAGTTCTTATTTAGGTTTTTTTCAATTATATTTTATTCAGCATAGATGGTTCCTGTGTGAGTGTGTGTGTGTGTGCGTGTGTGCGTGTGTGTACAATGTGTCCCCAGCAACTGATTCCAAAAATGAATTGCTGAAATGCACAATTCTGGCTGAGCTGGCACTGATCTTTTGATGTAGGTGGATTTCTGCTGATTTGTGAAAAGCTTCATGCCCCAACCCCCTGTGAAGTCACAGCTGGCTTTTCCAGGCCAGTTGGCTGAAGGTAAGAGTACCATCTGGGGCATTGAAAAGCAGTGAGACTAACTGGTGTGCTGGGGGATTGAATAGGCAGCGTGGATCATGCTGGTGGCAGCCTCCAATCAGTGCACTTCACTATACCAAAATGCTCAAATAAGACTTCAGCTTACAACACATAGTTTGGATGTTATATTAATATTAGTGCTTGACTGTTCTCTTGCCTCTGACCCTGAAAACAAGACTGATCATAATACCATCATTTAATATATATAGTTTAATCCTAACAATAACCCTATGAGGTGACTATTATTTTTCTTCACCCTTATTTTAGAGATATGGTGACACATGGAAAGGTTGTAACACAGCATGTACATGGAAAGAGAGGATACTGGCACAGTTGCTAAGAGCCCAAATTCTTAACCAAGATAGGCTCCCCTCTCTCTCTCTCAACAGTTACCTATCATCCAAATGTGGTTTGGTTTTTTTATCTGTGTTCCTTGTTTTGAAAAACACATTGTGTTAAAATTGATATTCTTTTGATGATCAAATCTCAAATTTAGGATTTTCCTTTTACCTGAACATTTTTGTAAAATGTCTACTCTCTTACAATGATATCACTTTATTCAAAATAGAAATGGGGGAAAAAACAGCCATACAGGAAGACCAAAGCCTTCTAGGGCACATCGTCATTGGAATGGAGGAAGTGCAGGCTTTACATTTTCCTTGAAAGAAAGTTTTCCTTTCCAAATAGCTCTTTCCAAACTCTGCCTTTCCAAATAGCAGAAATTAGAAACTTTATGAATCAGCCTTGTATTTATGCTTCCTTAACTTCCATGAAGGCAATGATTTGTTTAGTTTAATAAGGCTTTGATTGCAGGTATCAGCACACAAGCATTGACTGAAACTGGGTTTCTTTTGGTAAAATGCAAGCTGTGTGAAATTCATGGAAAATGCAATTACGTTCTAATTTACTCAATGTCACTGGCTTTAATTAAAGTAGATCATATTTCAATGAATCCAATTCATGATCATCTTTAACAAAGGAGTAGAAAACATAAGGAAATATGCTATTTTTCCTTTGAACACTAACGCAGAGATGGTTACTTTTTGGCTGCTTTCCTGAGAAGTAGCAGGCCATAGGTCAGCATCCCCAGGCAGAAAGGCCTATAGGACCCCTGCAGAGGAAGCTTCTCTGCTGCAGAGGAGCCCAGCCAGGCCTGATGTGAATGCCCTGGGAAGACATCTCTATTCTTACCCTTTACCCTGATTCTTCACCATCATTCATCTCACCCTATCTCTTCTGTCTTGTATTGTTGACTTCTCAGGGGATATCAAAGGTAAAAACTGAGTTACGTGTGGACGTAATACACTACCTTCTTTTTAATCAGATTAGAGGTATTAGGATGCAAGCAATCAAAGGCTAACCAGCCAGAAGCCTGAAACTGGGCAGACCCAGGGTGGTTTTAGCAAAGTCTTCAAAGACTCTGACTTTTTCTAACCTCAGCTTATAGGCTTGATCCTTAGGTTTGGCATGTCATGGTGGCAAGATGGCTGTTGCAGTTGCAGGCATCTTATAGAGGCCAACAACATTTGATAAGGAGAAGTGTCTTCTGCCATTTATCTATCAGAGAGATATCAGATTTCTCAGATTCCCCTGACTCTCTCCCTGACATATTTCATTAGCTAGATTGGGTCACCTCCCTGTGACATGACAGGAAGAAATGCAGAGGGACAGGGGTTGGGGAGACATAGAGCTGGCAAGTTATTCTTGCAAAGAAGGCACCTATGGGATGAATATGCAAATGTTTGCTGGATAAACCAATACCTGTGTCTGTCATGCCATTAATGATGTCCATCATTGGTTTTGATACATTCATGTAGATGTGAAACTATTATGTAAGTGAACTTAGAAGTCAAGATCAGCTTCACTGGCTTTGAAAATGTATGTCAGCTGGCATTTATAAATAAAGGCATAGGAAGTTAATGCAAGATAACTGTATTATTTACTTCTATCAAGGTTTCCTTAAAACTTTATAGTTTCTGAATCTCCAATGTGAAATGATTCAGAATAATTTTTAAAAGAATGGGAGACAGGTAGTCATCGATAACTACATTTTTGTATGCTGTAAGGGGAGGAGGGATTAAAAAGTTTTGGTCATGGGAATACTGCGATGACACTTCTTAATGTGATCTCCACTAGACCATGTAAGACAATGAATTTAAAGTGCAACAATTTATGCTAAACAAGGTTAAAATGTGGCAAAGACGGACTGGGTTTTAATGTGCTATAAGGAAATTAAAAGCCGCTGGCACTCTGTCAACACTAGCCTTTGGTTTTCACTGAAGTGCCCATTACCCACAAAAGGTTTAGTTAATCACTGGGCTGATAACACAATGGGTAATTACTAACAGGCTCTGCATTGCTGAGGAGGAACTTTTAAAAATTTTAAAACTTTCCTCTCTTTCTTGAACCGATCAAAGTTCCTCAGTGCTTTTTTAACAATCTTTTTAATTCGTCTGATAGTTTTGACTTCCTTTCACAACTGAATTGACTGATGATGGCCAATAGGCTTTCGTTCATTAAAAGTAATAGCTTACAATGTTTGCTGAGCTAAACATTAGTGAATAATTTCTAGTATAAATTATGTGAGTACATGGGTGCAATTTTGCTCTTTTAGTTCTGGTTTTTAGTATATTACCTTCTGAAGTGTGATATTTAGATTTTGCTGACATGCCATGGAAAACTTATTTGGGATACCCAATGGTCTAACAAGAATCTGGAAAAATAGAAACTGAAGGAACCTGAGTACTCAGTGGATCCTACTTTTTCATTTTATGACTGATGAACTTGAGACTAAGGAAGGATTTTGTCCCAAGGTGAAGAGTTGCATGAGGATTAGGTGGCTACCTTTAACCGGTCTTTCGAATGCCTTCCATGCTTGGCTTGGAGCTGTGCACATGGCAGTCACCAGTGTTTGCTATCTGGGTGAATGAATTATTTAAGGACATTTGTATTTTCTTTTACTCAGTTGCTAGGAAGTTATGGCAATGATGTGGGGATCATATTGGCCACAAATCATGATGGCTAGTAGGACAGGATTTCAGGGCTCTGGGTCTTATTTTTCTGAGGTTCTCTAGACTCTTCTATTTAATCTGATTGCAATTGGTTGGTGGGATGGTTGGTTCAGAGCAGGAACCGCTGACATTTGGCTTAATTGCCTTGAAACATTTATGTTCCATGTGCCTCAATGAGGCCATCTTGGATAAAACTAATAAATAAGTGGAGTGTGTGGTGTAAATCAGATGCCTGCTCTAGATTTTTTCCACATGGCGCAATGGCTAATGAAGGGTTCTGTTCTCTGGGGCATGTGAATATCCAAAAGGTATGGTTTTGTGTTTACAGAAAATGCTGATGGAAGCCATTTCCCAATTCTGATTTTGTTTTAAAGTTAGACTGCTTTTAAAGCTACTGTAAGGAAATAATTGTCTCGTAAGTGAAAATAGCAGGCTCTCAAAGGCAAACTATTGAATACCACAGAAAGAGTCAACAGATTCTATTATAATTTAGATTAGATTTTAGATTTTTACAGTATAGATATGGATTAGAATTTCAGCTCTACCACTTATTAATTATATCACCTTGAACAAGTCACATACCTTCTCTGTACTTCGATTTATTTATATGTGTAATGGGAATAATCACTGTTATGACTTGTACCCTCTCCACCTGGTTTTTGAACAGTAAAACAATATATGTGAAAGTTTTGAAAACAGTGTGGTATCATGTAAATCCAAGAGATTAGTATTAACATCTAGCAGAACCATGCAGCAATAAAAAATAACAACTACATTGTTAGGCAGTTTTCCATAGCAAGGGTCTTAGAATCATTAAAAGTATTGAAAAGGGTCTAAGAAAACCTAAAATGGCAATCTCACATTGAAGATGAAGAAGCTGGTGTTCAGTGGAGTTTAGCGATTCTCCCAGGGTCTTACGGAAGTGGCAAAAGTAAAAATCAGGGCCTTCAACTTTTCATAACATATTTCTTCTTCATCACAAGGTTCCATTAATCAGAGAGAACCTATAGGGAAGGTAAATGGTGCAATTCCAAAGCGAACATCTAACCAGGATGAATCGACCCATAGAAGATTACTGAATATCCATTATATGGTCAGCCTGATCCAATGGGAAATAAAAAGGCTTGGCTGCTGACCTGGGGGAGCTGTTCATCCATTCGGAAGATCAGACATGCCCCTTGGAAAAATGAGGGATGACAATAATATAGTATGAGCCGCACATGAAGCACTGTGGGGCGGTGAGGCAGGGGGGTGTAACAGGGAAACTGCCACAGCCCAGCACTGTTTCCTGGGTTTGGCCACAAATGCAGAACCTTGGGAAAATGACTTCTTCTCCTGGTTTGACTGATAAGAATCACTCAGGACACTTGAAAAATTCACAAATTGTCCATCTTTTATATATATATATATATATATATATATTTTTATTGCATTTTAGGTTTTGGGGTACATGTGAAAAACATGCAAGGTTGTTGCATAGGTGCATACGTGGCAATATGATTTGCTTCCTCCCTCCCCTTCACCTATATCTGGCATTTCTCCCCATGCTATCCCTCCCCAACTCCCCAACCCCCCGCTGTCCCCCCCTCTCCCCCAACAGACTCCCATGTATAGTGCTCCCCTCGCTGTGTCCATGTGTTCTCCTTGTTCAACACCCACCTATGAGTGAGAACATGTGGTGTTTGATTTTGTGTTCTTGTGTCAGTTTGCTGAGAATGATGGTTTCCAGATTCATCCATGTCCCTACGAAGGATGTGAACTCCTCGTTTTTAATGGCTGCATAATATTCAATGGTGTATATGTGCCACATTTTCCCTGTCCAGTCTATCATCGATGGGCATTTGGGCTGGTTCCAGGTCTTTGCTATTGTAAACTGTGCTGCAATGAACATTCGTGTGCATGTGTCCTTATAGTAGAACGATTTATAATCCTTTGGATATATGCCCAGTAATGGGATTGCTGGGTCAAATGGAATTTCTATTTCTAGGTCCTTGAGGAATCGCCACACTGTTTTCCACAGTGGTTGAACTAATTTACACTCCCACCAACAGTGTAATAGTGTTTCTATTTCTCCACATCCTCTCCAGCATCTGTTTTCTCCAGATTTTTTAATGATCGCCATTCTAACTGGCGTGAGATGGTATCTCAATGTAGTTTTGATTTGCATTTCTCTAACGACCAGTGATGATGAGCATTTTTTCATATGTTTATTGGCCTCATGTATGTCTTCTTTTGTAAAGTATCTGTTCATATCCTTTGCCCATTTTTGAATGGGCTTGTTTGTTTTTTTCTTGTAAATCTTTTTTAGCTCATTGTAAATTCTGGATATCAGCCCTTTGTCAGACGGGTAGGCTGCAAAAATTTTTTCCCATTCTGTTGGTTGCCGATTCACTCTATTGACTGTTTCTTTTGCCGTGCAGAAGCTGTGGAGTTTGATTAGGTCCCATTGTTTATTTTGGCTTTTGTTGCCAATGCTTTTGGTGTTTTGGTCATAAAGTCCTTGCCTATGCCTATGTCCTGAATGGTTTTGCCTAGGTTTCCTTCTAGTGTTTTTATGGTGTTACGTCTTATGTTTAAGTCTTTAATCCATCTGGAGTCAATTTTAGTATAAGGTGTCAGGAAGGGGTCCAGTTTCTGCTTTCTGCATATGGCTAGCCAGTTTTCCCAACACCACTTATTGAACAGGGAATCCTTTCCCCATTGCTTGTTTTTATCAGGTTTGTCAAAGATCGGGTGGTTGTAGATATGTTGTGTCACCTCCGACGTCTCTGTTCTGTTCCATTGGTCTATGTCTCTGTTTTGGTACGAGTACCATGCTGTTTTGATTACTGTAGCCTTGTAGTAGAGTTTGATGTCCGGTAGTGTGATGCCTCTTGCTTTGTTCTTTTTGCTTAGAATTGACTTGGCTATGCGGACTCTCTTTTGGTTCCATATGAAGTTTAAGGTGGTTTTTTCCAGTTCTGTGAGGAAGGTCATTGGTAGCTTGATGGGGATAGCGTTGAATCTGTAAATTACTTTGGGCAGTATGGCCATTTTCACGATATTAATTCTTCCTAACCATGAACATGGAATGTTTCTCCATCTGTTTGTGTCCTCTCTTATTTCGTTGAGCAGTGATTTGTAGTTCTCCTTGAAGAGGTCCTTTACGTTCCTTGTTAGTTGTATTCCTAGGTATTTTATTCTCTTTGTAGCAATTGTGAATGGCAGTTCGTTCTTGATTTGGCTCTCTTTAAGTCTGTTATTGGTGTATAGGAATGCTTGTGATTTTTGCACATTGATTTTGTATCCTGAGACTTTGCTGAAGTTGCTTATCAGTTTCAGGAGATTTTGGGCTGAGGTGATAGGGTCTTCTAGATATACAATCATGTCGTCTGCAAATAGAGACAATTTGACTTCCTCCTTTCCTAATCGAATACCCTTTATTTCTTTTTCTTGCCTGATTGCTCTGGCTAGAACTTCCAGTACTATATTGAATAGGAGTGGTGAGAGAGGGCATCCTTATCTAGTGCCAGATTTCAAAGGGAATGCTTCCAGTTTTTGCCCATTCAGTATGATATTGGCTGTCGGTTTGTCATAAATAGCTTTTATTATTTTGAGATACGTTCCGTCGATACCTAGTTTATTGAGAGTTTTTAGCATAAAGGGCTGTTGAATTTTGTCGAAGGCCTTCTCTGCATCAATTGAGATAATCTTGTGGTTTTTGTTTTTGGTTCTGTTTATGTGGTGAATTACATTTATAGCCTTGGGTATATTGAACCAGCTTTGCATCCCCGGGATGAATCCTACTTGATCATGGTGGATAAACTTTTTGATGTGCTGTTGTAATTGGCTTGCCAGTATTTTATTGAAGATTTTTGCATCTATGTTCATCATGGATATTGGCCTATAGTTTTCTTTTCTTGTTGAGTCTCTGCCGGGTTTTGGTATTAGGATGCTGTTGGTCTCATAAAATGATTTGGGAAGGATTCCCTCTTTTTGGATTATTTGGAATAGTTTCAGTAGGAATGGTACCAGTTCCTCTTTGTATGTCTGGTAGAATTCGGCTGTGAAACCATCTGGGCCTGGGCTTTTTTTGGGTGGTAGGCTCTTAATTGCTGCCTCAACTTCAGACTTTGTTATTGGTCTATTCAGGGTTTCGACTTCTTCCTGGTTTAGGCATGGGAGGAGGCTACTGTCCAGGAATTTATCCATTTCTTCCAGGTTTTCTAATTTATGTGCATAGAGTTGTTTGTAATAATCTCTGATGATGGTTTGAATTTCTGTGGCATCTGTGGTGATATCCCCTTTACCATTTTTTATTGCATCTATTTGGTTATTCTCTCTTTTCTTTTTTATTAGTCTGGCTAGTGGTCTGTCTATTTTGTTGATCTTTTCAAAAAAACAGCTTCTGGATTTATTAATTTTTTGTAGGGTTTTTCGTGTCTCTATCTCCTTCAATTCTACTTTGATCTTAGTTATTTCTTGTCTTCTGCTAGGTTTTGAGTTTTTTTGATCTTGCTCCTCTAGCGCTTTCAATTTTGACGATAGGGTGTCAATTTTAGATCTCTCCTTTCTTCTCATGTGGGCACTTATTGCTATATATTTTCCTCTAGAGACTGCTTTAAATGTGTCCCAGAGATTCTGGTATGTGGTGTCTTCATTCTCGTTGGTTTCGAAGAACATCTTTATTTCTGCCTTCATTTCAGTGTTTATCCAGTCAACATTCAGGAGAAAGTTGTTCATTTTCCATGAGGCTGTGCGGTTCTGGGTTGGCTTCTGAATTCTGAGTTCTAACTTGATTGCACTGTGGTCTGAGAGACTGTTTGTTATGGTTTCCATTCTTTTGCATTTGCTGAGGAGTGATTTACTTCCAATTATGTGGTCAATTTTAGAGTAGGTGTGATGTGGTGCTGAGAAGAATGTATATTCTGTGGATTTGGGCTGGAGAGTTCTGTAAATGTCTATTAGGTTTGCTTGTTCCAGGTCTGAGTTCAAATCCTGGATATCCTTATTAATTTTCTGTCTCGTTGATCTGTCTAATATTGACAATGGTGTGTTAAAGTCTCCCACTGTTATTGTGTGGGAGTCTAAGTCTCTTTGCAAGTCTTTAAGAACTTGCCTTATGTATCTGGGTGCTCCTGTATTAGGTGCATATATATTTAGGATCGTTAGCTCTTCTTGTTGCATTGATCCTTTTACCATTATATAATGCCCTTCTTTGTCTCTTTTGATCTTTGTTGCTTTAAAGTCTATTTTAGCAGAGATAAGAATTGCAACTCCTGCTTTTTTTTGCTCTCCATTTGCTTGGTAAATCTTCCTCCATCCCTTTATTTTGAGCCTTTGTGTATCCTTGCATGTGAGGTGGGTTTCCTGGATACAGCACACTGATGGGTTTTGGCTTTTTATCCAATTTGCCAGTCTGTGTCTTTTGATTGGGGCATTTAGTCCATTTACATTTAGGGTTAATATTGTTATGTGTGAATTTGATCCTGTCATTTTGATGCTAGTTGGCTGTTTTGCCCATTGGTTGATGCAGATTCTTCATTGTGTTGCTGCTCTTTACCATTTCGTGCATTTTTGGAGTGGCTGGTGCTGGTTGTTTTTTTCTATGTGTAGTGTCTCCTTCAGGAGCTCTTGTAAAGCTGGTCTGGTGGTGATGAAATCTGTGAGTACTTGCTTGTTCACAAAGGATTTTATTTTTCCTTCACTTATGAAGCTTAGTTTGGCTGGATATGAAATTCTAGGTTGAAAGTTCTTTTCTTTAAGGATGTTGAATATCGGACCCCACTCTCTTCTGGCCTGTAGGGTTTCTGCTGAGAGATCTGCTGTGAGTCTGATGGGTTTCCCTTTGTGAGTAACCCGACCTTTCTCTGTGGCTGCCCTTAGTATTTTCTCCTTCATTTCAACCCTGGTGAATCTGATGATTATGTGCCTTGGGGTTGCTCTTCTAGAGGAATATCTTTGTGGTGTTCTCTGTATTTCCTGGACTTGAATATTGGCCTTCCTTGCTAGGTTGGGGAAGTTTTCCTGGATAATATCCTGAAGAGTATTTTCCAGCTTGGATGCATTCTCTTCGTCACATTCAGGTACACCTATCACACGTAGATTAGATCTTTTCACATAGTCCCATAATTCTCGTTGACTTTGTTCATTCCTTTTTACCTTGTTTTCTCTAATCTTCCCTTCTCGTTTTATTTCATTGAGTTGATCTTCGACCTCTGATATCCTTTCTTCTGCTTGGTCAATTCGGCTGTTGAAACTTGTGCATGCTTCGCGAAGTTCTCGTGTTGTGTTTTTCAGCCCCATCAATTCACTCATATTCCTCTCTAAGTTGTCCATTCTCGTTAGCATTTCATCAAGTCTTTTTTCAAGGTTCTTAGTTTCTTTGCATTGGGTTAGAACATGTTCTTTTAGCTCACGGAAGTTTCTTATTATCCACTTTCTGAAAGCTGATTCTGTCATTTCATCACACTCATTCTCCATCCAGTCTTGTTCCCTTGCTGGTGGGGAGTTGTGCTCCCTTGTAGGAGGAGAGGTGTTCTGGTTTTGGGTGTTTTCATCCTTTTTGCGCTGGTTTCTTCCCATCTTTGTGGATTTATCCACCTATCGACTTTGTAGTTGCTGTCTTTCTGATTTTGGTAATTTTAAGTCTGCAGCAGCTGAACTCATAAACCCCCTTTTCTTCCCCCCAGGTGTTCTGGCCCAGGGAGTAGTTAGGACTTTATGATTTTCAGCTGTGTTGCTGTCGTTTTCCCTGCCCACAAGGTGGCAGTCTAGTCACACAGCCTGCAGAGGCTTTGCTGAGCTGCTGTGGGCTCCGCCCAGCTTCCGTGTGAGCTTCCCTGCAGTCCTGTTTATATGGGTGTAGTTAGAACTGCTTCCGCTATGCTGGCCCGTCCCTGTAGTGACGGAGTCTCTGTAGTGGCGGGTTGTCTTGGTTACGGCAAATTGCCCCGGGAACTGCAGGGTGTTTCCCGATGGAGGACGCCCCTCCCCCACAGAGCTGGACTGTCCCTGGTTCAGCCGTGTTTCCAGTGGGGCCCTCTTTGCCCGGGAATCTCTTGGCTTGCCTCCTTGCCTCAGCTCCCCTTGCTGGCCCAGAGGGGACACAGTCTCGTTCACTTTGCTCAAGGAGCTGCTGCTCCCTGCCCCTGGTGCAGGCCAAGCGGCTGCTCCGGTCCAACCAGCGGCGCTGGGAACCCGTGGAGCTTCTCCGCCTGTGAATCTCCTGGTATGTGGGCAGTTAAAATCCGCTGCCCTGTGTGCTGCTGCGTCAGCTGAAGCAGAGGCACTGAGATTCGTGGCACACCCTTGCCAGGGGGTCTCCTGGCTTGACTCCCTGCTTCAGCTTCCCTTGCTGGCTCAGAGGGAACTCTGTCTCTCTCACTCCGCATATGAAGCCACTGCCCCCCGCCCCAGTGCATAGGCTGAGCGGCCACGCCACTCAAACCAGCGGTGCTGACGACCCGTGGGGCTTCTCCTCCTGTGAATCTCCTGGTCTGTGGGCAGTAAAAATCCGTCTGGAAATGCGGCGTCCACTCACCCTCTGCGCCTTCTCTCGGAGCTGCAATCCCGACTTCCTCCTAAGCGGCCATCTTGTTCCATCTTTTTTAATATAAGAAATTAAGTGGCTCTGGGTTGGAACTTGGAATCTCTCTGTCTCTACTTCTCTCTCCCCCCATTTCTCCCTCTTCCTCTGTCTCTGTCTCTCTCTCAGTCTCTTTTCCCTCTCTCTGTTTCTCCCTCTTTCTCTGTCTCTCCCTCTCTCCCTCCACTTTCTTTCTCTCTCTTCCTGCCAGCCCCCTTTCTCTTTTCCCAACATAATTTCTACTTTCAGGCAAGATTAAGAAACACTTCTTTGTCTGATAGCATCAAACTGAATCTACTTTTTTTTCTTTCTGAAAATTGGAGGGTTGAAGTTGACCAGCAGTCATTTTCAAGCTGTTTCCAGAGTTGATGTGTTTTACATATTGGTTTTCCGCATATGTATTGTTCTGTGAAAATTGACCCAAGGTTTTGATCCATGCTTGACAGAGGGCTGTGGATACAGTCCATACTCAATAAATGTCTGCTATTTAAGTTAGTGAATTATAGGTAATTATATAGTTGTAGTATAGATATGGCCATAGGTACCTATGCAAATGTGTGTGTGTGCGTGCACGTGTGTGTGCATGCACATGCATGTGTGCACATATGTGTGAATAGACAATACAGTCCCTGCCCTTGGGTGGCTTACATGACACTGGATAGTAAAGACATATGCTATGAGTGGTTGGTGGAGGCAAGGAGAATATGTCTGTTAGTTTCAGGAGCAGACTGCAGAGTCAGCTTATCAGCTCCTGGACCTTTCCCTCATCTAGGATGGCAGAGCCTTGCATATGCCTACAAAAACCAAACCAAAGCTCATCAGCTTCAAATGGAACCATCTCACTTCTGCTGTCTCTGAGAGTGATATGGTGTGGGTCCCATCACCACCTTTCCTCTGGGGATAAGTTCATCCAGTCTCCAGTCATCTTTCACTTGTGAAAAGAACAGGGAGAGGCTTACTTCATCACTGCTGCCTACATGATGCTTATTCACTGGCTGTGATTTCATTTAAGCCCTTTGGAAGCCTACCATTGGGCTTTGCCTCATTCATCTCCCAAGCATTTCGTTCTTTTCTTATTTTCTGCAGATTATGGAGGAACCGAGTCGTCCTTATACCCTTTCTGAAAGAAAGAAACAATGTAATGAAGCAGACAAGTGCTAAATAATGCAGACAGACATGTTACAGGTTCAAAAATGAACAGAATGGGCTGCGAAAGTGATGAAAGGGCAAGGAAGAACATCTTGAGCTTTTCCTTAAAGATGATGGAGAGCACTTGAATTGTTAGTAGTACAGGAAAAAAAAAATACTCCAGGTAGAAAAGGATGTGAAAGAAGGCCTGGAGACATTCACAACACGTGGTATCCAACAGGAATTTTCCAGAAACTAGTCTAGGCATCATTGGGCTAAAATGTTACTTCTGAAGGTCTACAAAATGCTAGTGAACAATCATTTCTCAAATCTGACTTTCCTATTTCTTGTTCGGTATGTATTGTCCTTGCCCTGCTTTCCTTCCTATTTTTATGACAAAAGTACTTATAATAGGTCTTAAAAAGAGTTTTGAAGCCTGACAGTGAAACAAGCACTTGTGAAATCACAACCCAGAGATGGCAAAATCTGCTAGGCTGTTACTAGATTCCTCTTCATTAGATATTTTCACAGGTCCTACGGCAGTATGGGGCTTGTGATGGTGGATGGATTATCTGTCTCTCTAGTTTAATAAATAAACCGTCTGAGGGAAAACAGGGCACAGAATCTTAGGACTGGCCACATTCCTTTACATTTGGGCCCTGACCAAGGCCCGAGCACAGCCCAGCAGGGGCTCTGGTCCTCCTTTACATGCTGAGATAGATGCTTTTGAAATAGGCTGCAAAAGCAAGAAAGCAGGGTTGGTGCTGTTCACAAGCTCCCCTCTCTTCTGCCTCTCACATCCATGCCTATAGTTTTGGCTTAGCACCAGCCACACTGTGAGACTAATCCTTAACCTCAGCAGGAAACACGTCACGGAGCGAAGTCTTGGTGACATGTCATGTTCCTTTTTGAGCTTTATGCCCCAGATCCATGCCCAGACCCTGATTCCACATTTAACAATGTCTGCCGTGCATTTCTGATTGAAGTTATGCCAGTCCCAGGTGCCATCTTTGGCTCAGAGCCATACCCTTGGGACTGGATTAAGCGCTCACACGCCTTGCCTCATTAGATCCAAAGATACTTTTTGTTCCCATTTTACCAGTGAAGACATTGAATAGCCGAGCCTTTAAGAGAATTTCCCAAATGCACGAATCAAGACAGTGGAGGTCTGGGATTTGCAACCAAATATGACTTTATATTCTTTATAAAATAATCTCTCTATTAGAATATATTCTCATTTTTTTCCATAGTCTACTAAATATTTTCTCTTATATAGTATATAGGATGAAGTTGTACAAAGACACTGGTATTTGCTCCCCTACCCAAAGTTCTTGAGAACCAAATTCTGTTACATCAGAGAGACCTGGTCAAGTTGCGAATATCTAAATGTACAGCATTGCCACATATTGCTTGTCCCAGGAGTTGACCGAGGTTACCCCCTTCCCTTCCTCTTCCTCTGAATAAATATTCAGTCTTTGAGAGTCCTCGAAGACCCCGTCAAGCTTTGGACATCAGCAGGAGAGTTTAAGAAACATGTCGAGGTCACCGATAGCTTTGCAGAGGAAGTTGAACAGGAGAATGAATAGACTTGGAAGGCACACAGAGGAGCTAAGAGTGGAGCAGGGGCCAAGGCAGAGGGGAAGATTTAGCATGGCCTATTCAAGGGACAATCGATGCTGATTTGCAAGCTCGGAAGAGAACACCAGTACCATTTTAGACATTTAACAAAATGCTTTTGGAAAGAACATCAGTGGACCAGTTTGGATGAGAACCAAATCTAGGTTGTGTCTGAAATGATTGAAGTACAGCAAATCTGGGGCATCAGAATCTTAGAATTTTATATCTGGTGTCATTTGGCCCAAATGACATTTTACAGCAGAGGAAGATGTGTTAGGAGTGAAGTTAGTTACTCTGTGTCATTCAAGGTGACAAGGCTGGGCTCATTCGCAGGCTCCAGCTCTCGCTCCATTGCTGGCTCTACTGCACCATGGAGCCTTCCCCAAATGGGATCTGAGCAACACTGATGGTGTCCTCAGTCTGGGGACCCATGAAGATTACAGTGACAAAGACTATTTCTGATGCAGAGATTTAAATGGGACTGCAGATAGCTCTTGGATATGGATTAATCAGTTTTACCAGATCATTTGGCAGGGATATCAGTAACTCATGGAGATGACCATTCCATCTAGTGCAAGGAAGGCATCTCTAAGGCACACATGCAACCTCTGCCATCCTGTGTATAGAACAGGTGTCACTATCTAGATACTACAGCCTTCTCCTACTGGTCCCAGGTGGCAAGAGACTGCTTCTCATCAGACTCCTTCATGAAGTGGCTTAAATCAATTGGAGTTGGCATACGAGATGAAACCCATTTGCCATTTCTGCTCTAGTGCCTGGTGCTGAAATTGGCGATATCTTTCTGATTTTCTTCGGGCCAATTCTTAATGCTTTGTGGCACCATTCCTGAGCTCTGCAACCTGCTACAATGGAAATCTTTGTGTAAGGCAAAATGATATCCACACACAGGCCCGTAATACCCCACATTATAGAAAGCCCACGGAGGCAAAGGCCATTGCACGTTTCTGCAAAATGAGAATACCGAAGCACCTAGTTCACTTTAGTAAAGAATAAAAGCATAATGATTGGAAAGTGCTTAGTACCTTAACTCACACTCAGTAAGCCATCTATCTGTATAAATGTTAGTTCCTCCCTCTCTTGCCTGATACAGAGATTTCCCCATAGTCCTATATAGATTTTTGCCCTATGTAGGGTTATACTGTTTCTGTTCCTGCTTCTTTGCCTACGTATTTACCTTTCTTCTGTGTTTTTTTCTCTTTTTTTCTGAAAAGGAAAATGAGGCAAGGTATGAAAAAATTTCCAAAACTCAAATGTAAAGCATGGTGTCTGCTTAATAGCAGGAGCTCAGCATCACAAATATTAAATTGGGTGGATGGTTATAGACATAGAGGGTTTAAAATGACTCTTTTAAAGCACTGCCATTGCTTGGCCCCCTCTTCTCTCTAATGACCCTCCCCATATATATTCCTAGAGTGAAAGTTAAGGGGAATCCTTAAGGGGAGATCTTCTTTGGCTCATCTTCCTGCTTCTTTTTGTTTTAAGTCTCTTCCCTCCAACTCCTGACCCCTCTCCCAATCTCCTTTATTCCTTTTTAGGTTACTTTTTCCTTCCTTCTTCCTTCCTTCCTTCCTTCCTTCCTCCCTCCCTCCCTCCCTCCCGTCCTCCCTCCCTCCCTCCCTCCCGTCCTCCCTCCCATCCTCCCTTCCCCCTCCCTCCCTTCCTCACTCCCTCCCATCCTCCCTTCCCCCTCCCTCCCTTCCTCCCTCCCTCCCTGCCTTCCTCCCCAACTTCCCTTGTCTATCAACTCATGATCTACCCTTCTTTCCCTTTTTCCCTCAGTGCTTGATTAAATAAATCATGCCTGCCTGACTTAATCTGTTTCCTTTGTTATGTTCTTTCTCTTGCCTTCCAGCAGTCACATCTAAACCTGAAGAGAGAGACTTGGAGAAAGAGAATGAACTGGATGAAGCAGCCAAACAAGCTTAAGAAAACCACATGGGGAGGAGGAGGTGTAGGAATGGGAACTCTGTTCTGTGTTTCCTTCAGCTCTTCTCCTTTAAATATGGCTCTTAGTCACAAGTGTGGGTTGTTGCTATGATTCATCAGTGTTGTTTTCTCAGACAAAGGCCAGGAAACATTTTTGGAGAAAACTGAAATGAGGACTAGGTTGCATTCTTTGACAAGGCTGACCTTGCAAGTTAGTCAGGTAAACAGATGTTTACATTGTACCTAGGGAGACCTGAACAGAAGTATCTGTCCTGAAATTCAGCTTTGTAGTTAGTCTTTTATCATAACCGTTTACTGTTTTAGATCCAAAGTTTTTTTCCTAGTATCTGCATCGGAAGCTGCAAATAACCGATTGTTAAATTTTAGCTGCCTATATGTTTGTTAGTAACGATACACCTTACCTTGCTGTTGTCCCTGGAGAGAGAGGAACTCCAGCTATGCACAGAAAAAGATACCATCAGGAATAGATATGGAAACTGACCTGAAAGTTTTAGCCACTTTCATGTCAGTTTCCATATCTATATCTATATTTTTGGACAGACTACTAGTTTCATGATGATTAGCGTTTCCCTCCAACCATCTAGCATGACAGATGTGGAAATCTCTGTGGCCAGGTGTGCATGTAACAGCTAGGACATAGCCAGGTGTATGGACATGAATAGTTATTTGGAAGAGATGCAACCCAGGTTGTTTAAATATTTGACTCCATACCTTATACCTACTTCCTGCTCCGGAAGAAGGAGAATGGAAAACGAAGTAGAGATCTGTTACTGCAATTTAGCAGTTAGGATGGTTATCTTGCTGGAGTAATTTTAAAAGGAGATTGCACTTGAGGGAGACAGAGTCAAGACACTAATGCCAAATGTGTCATTTTGACCATTTACTAAAGTGCAATTCTCTGGAACTCTGGGCTATCAATTAGTGTAGGATTTGCAGGGCTCATTAGCCTAAAGAGAGACATTTTTACTGGGAGTACAGGGGGCAGCTATTCTTGGCTCAGTATGATCTCTGTGGGAGAGTTCTTACTGATCACAAATCTCTGAAGTCATTGATTTCCTAAAAGATAAATTATATTCAGTGATATGTTTTGCAAACTTTTGGACAGGCGATTGTCATGGCTCGCTCTGCTCAGCGGTTTTGATAAAATATACTGATAAAAGTAGTCAGATTCTTCTCAAGGGCAATGACCAAGAAGATAGGTTTTTGGGGGAAAGAAGAAATTTAGGAAGCTTCAGGAAAAAAAAAAAATTGTACCTCAGGGTATCAACCACTGGCAGACGTTGTAATTGGGTTTGAAATGTTTTTGACGATGCAAAGGCCAGAGCCAGTCAGGCTGTGAAAACAGAAGCCTGGTGCTCTAATGGTGGAAAGGAATTTAACTGCAATTACTCCAAATGTGATTTTGCTCATTTGAGTGATCAGTGTTAGAGAATCCTCAGCTTGATACTATGAGAGGCACTTAACCTCTGATGGGAGTCAACACAGCTGAGAGCTATGGGAGGCTTGACACAGCCAGCCTCTGTGAGCTCACTCTAGTCCCTATCCTCTCTGGGCCACAGCTTCCCAAAGAACAACATCAGAATAATAACATCTGCCCCTCTGCCATGTATGGGTGTTTTCAAAGCAATATAAGTTGGGAGATGGAGAAATAATGGGCCAACATAAAGCACAGTTTGTTTAACTTGAGCCAACTCTGAACACCAGAAATTTACCAAAAAGACAGGGCCAATTAAACCCACAAAGATCAGGAGTCCAAGTAGCAGCGACAATGTGCCAAATACAAATGGTTTCCTGTCTGTATTTTTCTTTTCTATAAGCTCAGGCAGTCCTGAGATTGTGTCTTTTGGTATTTTATCTGTTCCATCTATATGACTCCAGAGGTGATTTGCAAAATTACTGATCCATGGGTAGATAAGTCTCACACACAGAGACCAGGTTTGGGAGGTGTCACCAGGCCATTTTCAAGTGGAAAAGAAGAATGCCTCAAAGCCCATTCGTACACTACCTTAACATTGGGCTTTGCTCCTGGGTTTTGCCTACAAATGGAAATAGATGTGGCAGCCTCCTCTGTAATGCAATCCATGGATGGGGATATAAGACAACATATGATCTACACTTCAAAGAAAGTATGAAGCTTCTTTTAGGTATTGTCAGTTCATGCCAAGATGTGATTCTAAGATGGAATTAAATGTACAGGAAATCTTAGGAAACACACCTGTAAATGATTTTGAGGGGAGTCATGATGTCTGGGAAAGCCTCAGACTATGATGCAAATCTAACATCTGTGGATGGACAGAAAGAAAGAAGGGTTATGTAGGAAGGGCCTTGAATTGCAGTGTTGTTCTAAAAAATGTCTCAGCCAGGCTGATGGGAAGGCCCTGAACAAAGTGTATTAGAGGAGTCCTGCATTAAGCAGGAATGACCTCTGTAGCCTCCATGTCAGTGGCCTCTGTAAATGGCCTGACAGGTTCAAAGGAGCAGCAAGTTAAAGCTGTCGACTGCCCTTCACAGCAAGTTGTCTTGCAGGGAGATATGAGTAAGGCACCTTCATGGCCACCACAGGTATTACTGACACCTCCTATCCTGCACTGCTCAGCCCCATGTTGGCCTCCCCAGACACCTCTAGGGCCAGGTGCCTTTGCTGTATGGCCAGGCTGTCTAATATTAGTCCAGTTACCCAATCGACTCAGCTGTCACTGAATACTCCAGGTACCAATCACCACTGTGAATGAATTTTTGCTCGATATCAGATGCCAAGCTAACTGCTATGCACATAAGATCATCTCATTCTTAACTACAACTCTATAATGGAACTATGGTGAAGATTCCGGTACTGGTTCTGAGTTCACATAGCTGGTAAGTGATGGAAATTTCTTTGGAACCTAGATCGGCCTGGTTACCTGGCTATTCTACTATGCTTCTGCCCATCTAGCGCAAGTCTGCAAGTCTCCCAAGTAAACTGAGAACAATGCTATATCCTTGGGATTTTGTGATTATGATGAGGGTCAGAACCAAAATCTAAATAACAAATTATGATACAGCTCAGTGTGGGAAGTGCTCAGAGCACTGAGATAAACTGGAGCTCAGTCTTGCAGGATGAGAGGGGATTACCAACCTGATCAAAGGAAGGAGAGAAGTTGAGGCAGACCGAAGAGCATTTGCCAAATCACAGTGGTGTCAAAGAGAACCTGTAACTCTCTCACCTGCTCAGAACTTTTCTGTTCAGTGTTCTAGTGAAGCTCTGCTGTTTTAAGATAAAATCTTCTTGCCTGGAAAACTTATGTTTATTAAAGCAGATATTTAAAACCATTATGTTACATGGAGATCAGTTACAAGATATAGTTCAAGTAATTACTACAAATAATTGAAGCCCTAGAATTTCTGCAGGCTTTCCTGTTTCTCTAAATTGGAGCACATTCAAGGTAATTCTGATTATAGAGCAGTCTGTCACGTATTCCAACTATTTTTCATGAGTGGGAGAAAAAGAGATAGAGTTACAACTCTTGCTCCGGGAGCTGCAGTTGGGAGTATGTCTCCCACTCTCCTACTTGAATATCATCTGCCATGTGTATATCAGGGAGAGAAAATGGTTGAAAATCACTGTAGTAAAAAGATGAAAGTTATGTATACATAAAACATACATGTCGAAGTAGAAAAAGATCAAATGGCAGGGAACACAGTCAACCCATGATGGTGGCTGTGTCTGAATGCGGGAGAAAGAAGCTAGAACCTAGAATGAGCATAGGGAATACTTTAACTCAAAACAGGCATAAAAATAAACAGCAAACATGCTTCGCAGTCTGCGTTTGTTATTTCTTGTATTCTGTTTTTTTTTTAATTCTCTGATATAAAATTGATTTTTAAAATGCTAATGGAAAAAGAAAAAAGGAATTCATGAAGCTCAGATAAGTAGGGGATGGAAACAGAAATGAGGCTCACACAAGAGTGGGCCAACTCTAGGAAGATATATTAATTCACCTTGTCATTAAAAATAATAATAATGGACTGGGCACGGTGGCTCAAGCCTGTAATCCCACCACTTTGGGAGGCCAAGGAGGGAGGATCACGAGGTCAAGAGATCAAGACCATCCTGACCAACATGGTGAAACCCCGTCTCTACTAAAAATACAAAAATTAGCTGGGCATGGTGGCACGTGCCTGTAGTCCCAGCTACTTGGGAGGCTGAGACAGGAGAATTGCTTGAACCCGGGAGGTGGAGGTTGCAGTGAGCCGAGATCGCACCACTGCACTCCAGCCTGGTGCCTGGTGACAGAGTGAGACTCCGTCTCAAAATAATAATAATAGTGATAATAATCTGTATACGAGAGAAAATGTCACAGCTATACCAAAAAAAAAAAAAAAAAAAAAAAGGGAATTGGTAAAATCTGAAAAAAAGCATATGGTTTAGTTCATTGTATTGCACCAATGTCAACTTGCTAGTTTTTGGGTTTTTTTTTTTTTTTTTTTTTTTTTGAGACGGAGTTTCGCTCTTGATACCCAGGCTGGAGCGCAATGGCGCGATCTCGGCTCACCGCAATCTCCGCCTCCTGGGTTCAGGCAATTCTCCTGCCTCAGCCTCCTGAGTAACTGGGATTACAGGCACGCGCCACCGTGCCCAGCTAATTTTTTTTTTGTATTAGTAGAGACGGGGTTTCACCATGTTGACCAGGATGGTCTCGATCTCTTGACCTCGTGATCCACCCGCCTCGGCCTCCCAAAGTGCTGGGATTACAGGCTTGAGCCACCGCGCCCGGCCTAGTTTTTGGGTTTTTTTTAGACAGAGTCTCTCTCTGTCACCCAGGTTGGAGTGCAGTGGTGTAATCGCCACTAACTTTAACTTCCACACCTCGGGTTCAAGCAATTCTCCTTCCTCAGCCAGGACTTCAGGCATGTACCACCACACCCATCTGATTTTTATATTTTTAGTAGAGACGAGATTTCGCCATGTTAGCCGGGGTGGTCTCGAACTCCTGGCCTCAAATGATCTGATTGCCTTTGCCTCCAAAAGTGCTGGGACAATAGGCATGCACCACCATACTATGGTCATGTAAGACATTATCATTGAGGGAAGCTGGATAAAACATACACAGAAACTCACTGTACTACTGTAGCAATTTATCATAGGTCTACTATTATTTCAAAATTAAAAGTTAAAAAAATAGATGATATAAAATTTGATCTACTTCTAAGATATTTCTGTTCTTACAGAGAATTTTGTCATCACTACACTAGAACATAGAATGAGGGTAGAGAATTTACTAAAGAGCATAGCTCTCTAATAGTGACAAATCAGATAGGGGGTAGAATCTTCCAAGACAACCCACAGATTCCATGGCTCTAATTTTTTTCTACTCACCTCAAATTCTAAGCCTCATAATGTGTTCAGTTATTAAACTTGTATATACATTCTCTCCTGTGTTCTTAAACAATCTTAAATCCTCAAGAGGAGTCCTTCTAACAGGTGTCTTGTGCAGGTCATTAAAAAATATTGGCGGGGCACGGTGGCTCAAGCCTGTAATCCCAGCACTTTTGGAGGACGAGGCTGGTGGATAACCTGAGGACAGGAGTTTGAGACCAGCCTGGCTAACATGGTGAAACCTCATCTCTACTAAAAATACAAAAATTAGCTGGATGTAGTGGCGGGTGTCTGTAATCCTAGCTACTCAAGAGGCTGAGGCAGAAGAATCACTTGAACCTGGGAGGCAGGGAGGTTGTAGTGAGTGGAGATCGTGCCATTGTACTCCAGACTGGGTGACAAGAGTGAGATTCCATTTCAATATATATATATATCTTGTGTAGTTTAATTTTCTGCTTGGATAATATGCCTGCTATTGTGATGTTTGTGGAAGTGAAGACCTCTTAGCACGTACTGTTAGCTAGAGCACTTTGGAGAAGACTAGACACATTGCTACTGAAACGTTGATGCTGCCAGCCTTACATGAGAACCTTGGTCTATCCTTGCATGGAGCTGGGAGAGAGGGCTCTCTCATAAGCAGGACTTCAAGGAGTGGTAGAGACAAGACTGGTCTCCATCTGTTTCAAGGTTTCTTTTATGCATCTTCCTTCCAGACTTGCTCTAGTTAAAATACAAATGTACCAAGGGAAAGAGACACATTAATTTTTCTCCATAAAAACTGTGTACGTATTTATGATATACTATCCAAGTGCAAGGTATAGAAGCAATATAATTCCCTCCTGGGATGGGCAGTGGAAGGTCTTATCATTGTTACTACCTTATCATGAATTATTTGTTTCTATTTAAAGTAACAAGTGACTCTTGGCAGCCCAAATACTCAGCAGTTAACAGGAGTTGGAGAAAGGGGATGAGGGTCAAGAGCAGAACTCCTGTAAATGCAGGCTTTGCTGTGAGTAAAACTAAAATTAGCAGAATGTTGATAATTGTTGAGGTCGAGTGACAGGTACATGGGGACACATTGTCTGTTATTCTCTCTATTTTGTTTATGTATATTTGCCATTTTCTATTGAAAAAATTTTTAAAAAATAAGTGATTTTGTATTCCAATGTATCATCGGGAGATTATTCAATGTTATAATTTCAAAAGAAGGTAAAATCATGACTCTCATATGGATATAAAAATGAACACTTTGTTGTGGGTTGAATTGTATGCCCCCAAAAGATATGTTGAAGTCTGAACTCCCAGTACCTGTGAATGTGACCATATTTGGAATATAGGGTCTTTGCAGGTTTAATCAAGTTAAGAAGAGGTCATTAGATGGGACCTAATTTAATATAGCTATAATCCATATAAAAAGAGGGAATTTTGGACACAGATATACAAGAAGGATGTCATGTGAAGACGCAGTTAGAGAAGCAGAGGTGAGATAGCCATGTGTGTATGGAGGCAGAGACTGGAGTTAGGCTTCCACAAGCCAGGGAACACCTGAGCCTACTTGAGCTGGAAGAGGCGAGGAAGGAGTCTCCCCTAGAGGGCTCTGAGGGCATGGCGTGGCCAACAACTTGGTTTCAGATTTCTAGCCTCCAGAACTATGCGGTAATAAATTTCTGTTGTTTTAACCCACCCAGTTGTGGCACTTTGTCAGCCTTTGAAACAAAGAAACAAACAAAAGTTAAAATTCATTTATTTAACTCATAATGTGGCAATAGGTGAGGTGTTTGAACCAATTCAGAAGAGAAGTAACAAATAAACACAAATGTGTGTGGAGAAAAGGCATGTTGAAATGAATGTGCAAATGGAAGCAAAACTAGATTCTTCTACAATGGGGCAGAAGAGTCAATTCAACCTCTATCGTACAGAACATAATTTGCATGTGTATAGATAAAAATTATGCATTGTTCTCAGTTCACCTACAATTTACAGAGTTGCAAAAGAGCTCCTGTTGCATCAGAAGCAGATAACCTTGACAGGTATTCCTTAAACTATGGGTTGTTTTCCACTGAACTATGTAATTTTTTCCATATGACTAAGCCAAGCAATTTTAAAACCTTGAAAACAAATGCTCATTATAGAAAAAGAAGAAGAAATGAAAAAGAATGGAAAATTAGATTTAAGACAGACCATATGTACTGAATTGTAATATTTGAGAAAGTTAATCAACTCTGTGACCCCTGTTCCTCATTAGTAATATGGGAATAATACTAATAATGCCTGTCTATTAGACCATGGTGAGGGTTAAATGAGATAATGCATCTGGAGTACTTGACAATGAATGGCTCAAGGTGTTCAACAAATAATTGCCATAATAGCTATCATTATTTTACAGATTGTTGGGAAAATTAACCCAGAGATCAATAGATGTTCTATATATTATCAAGTATTCTTCAACTCTACCTTCACCCAACAGTCATTATTAACTTGAATACGGGACTTGTTTAAAGATGAGAGTAAGCTGGAAAGGTTGTAAGCTAGAGTAGGATTGTGTCTGGGAAATGCAGAGTGAGGCAGAAGGCCTAAGAGTGAAGGGAGCAAACAAGAGTGAGAAGAGGGTCATGGAGGGATGAGGCAGGGATGAGAGAGATGGAACCCAGGCCAACTGATGTTTGCTGTGCGACTGTGCTAAGTGCTTACCCTCTCCCGAACCTTTTGCTTAATGATCACCATGATGGATATGCAACCTGCTAATGACCCAGCTTGTAAACCTTCTCGGAGGTTTTGCAGAAAGCCCCTTAATCAACTTGAACTCCATTCCCACTTCAACTTCAACTGCAACCCCACTTCTGAGGGCAGGCAGAAGAGGAAGTGGGTATCATTCAGATGCACAGGACAAATGGAATTAAGGCACACTCACGATTGGGTACCTGTATCATGCCATTCTTTGTCTCTTCGGCATCTCCCTCAAAAGAGCACTTCTGCCAAAAACCCACCACCACTGTTTTGCCTTTCCAGTTGTACTTCAAAGCCGTTACTGTGTCACTTGCTCTGGGCTTGAAATTGTTCCTTAGATTTCTTCCCTGAAAGAGTTTACAGACATTGTACAAAGAAATTAATTAAGTAGATTTTTCCATTTGCACAATTTTAATGAATAAATGATGTTCCTGTTTGTTTATCTGCTTTCTAATTATAACACAATTCAAAACATCTTGGTTTCCTGCATTCCGACAATGTTATGGTTATGGTGGTGTTATTGCTGTTCTCGCGGTGCAGGTAATATTATTTTTTTAGATAGATGCCAGGTGCAGCATTCCATATTTATTAAAATATGATCTGCATATTTTTCTCTTTTCATGTACTGCTTATCTGTACAAGAGCAGGAAGTTAAATATAATGCTCTGCATTAGAGAGCCTGTAAAGAGTGTCACAGACAGTCTGAGGATTTGTGGTCTGGTGTGGGGATTAGGCTTGGGTGATGCAGTTCAGGGCCAACAGGGAGAGACCTGGGCCAGAGGCCAATCAGCAGGACCTAACCTTACCACTCCAAACAGCCAACAGGCCATGAACTCTGGCAGGAAGTCCTGGCAAATGGAGTTTTCACAAGGAGACAGATGTCAGCGGCTCAAAAGCCAGCAGGTCTGAAACTCACAGGGAACAGTCCAGAGACAAAGGAAAAAGGGCTCTGGACGGGAGATACAATTTCTTCTTTCTTTGTCCTGGAGTTTTAAGATGGGTAGTCCAGAAATCATAAGTGTTTGTTATAGCCAGAATTCAGAGGTCTGTAGAGGAATCCTGCCTTACTAAGGTGTGAGCAGGAGTGCCAGGTCTCTTTTCTGCCCTCTCAGGGTACAGGGAAGCATCATTGTATACTTTTGCCCTTGACTGGAGGAGAGTTGTCTGTACATCTGTCCTGACCTCAGATAGACACTTGAGAACCATCTAGTTTAATGACTGATTGTGGGCCTCCTATGTTGTGTCGTTCATGGAGGTAAGTGCTGGGAAGACAGTCCTGTTCTTCAGGAATTTACAGTCTAGACACCAGAGATTACGTCGGGAGACCTCTGTAAATATGAATCACTTGGCTTCCTGGAAGAATTGTATCCAGATGCCTGCCCTGAGGTCCAATGCTATAGATATTGCTGACAGTGGTGACTTGAAATTCTACTCCTATTATACTGGTGCACTTCTTATAACACCAGGGGTAGGATGGTGGTAGTATGGAAGATACTCACTGTCCATGCTTGGTAACTCGTGGTAAAAGGCAGCGTAGTCTAGAGGATGGAGGATTTTAAAGTAGAGCAATCTGGAATCCCAAATATTTCCTGCCTTAGTTGTGGGGGATACTAAGCAGGTAAACTTAATCTCCCTAGCTTATGTATCTACTGTGTACAATGAAGACATGATTCTTGGTTTTGGTATAGTAGTTGTAGCAGTTGTAAAGTTCCTGGGAGGTGTCTGGACGTTAATAAATGACTGTTCTTGATGCATAGACCTGCGGAGGAGGAAGGAGCATCGTATCATTGTCCAGGATCTGGGAGACTTTGCCAAAACCTGGCTCTGTGACTTGGTCAGAGTATTCAACCTGTCGCCCTTAGCATCTCATTTGTGAAATGAGGATTTGGATTAGAAGACCTTTGGCAGAAAGGTCTTGTGATTCATTGACTGCTATAGTCAACCATTGCCAATGCTAAGTTTGTTGGCTTTCCTCTATGAATAGTCAATGTTCCCTGCTTGGAATCTCCTTTCTTGTGGTGTCCAAAACCTGACCTCTTTCTCGTGCAGTTTCCTCCCAGCGAGCACCCCAGTCATCCTTTATCCTTATAACTATGGTTCCTTTGTGTTGGGTTCTGATCTTGTGCTTTACTGCTCAGGGATTTTGCTACTGTGGACACTTTCATCTTTTGTGTGTTATTTCCTGTTCCTTTCTTTGGTGACTTTCTTTTTGTCGGTACTCTTTGGCCTCTTGCAAAAAGCAGGGCTGTTGATCTTTATATCCTTCTTATTTTATTTTCCCTGATTCTGTAGATTAAATCGTACATTGGCCACATACTATGTTTATTAATGAAGCCACTGTAATTGGGTTTTTTGCTTCTGTCCAACCTCTTTACTGGACAGAAGGTCAGTCAAATGGATAGACATATGTTTATCTCTTTACAATAGCAGCACACAACTTCTGCTGCATGAAGGTGGCCTCTTCGTTACCTCCTTCCACACACCATGTTTATGTTATGTTTATGTAAGAAGATCTTCCTTCCTGGCTGGCCATCAGTGATGTGCTCTAAGCACAAGAAATGCCCGTGGTAGCCAAGAATTGTAACAGCTGCCAGAAATAAAAGATATGTCTCTTGTTCCTGAGAAGTTTATAGTTTACTGAGAGAGACCAAACAGCACACAGGGAGTTACATATAATCTGGGCTATTATAAGGCAGAAGATAGATATTTTGAGAAACCTGCCACAGTCCAAAGGGGTAAAGAATGGTTTATTTAGCTCTACACTGAGTCTAATTGAGGGATAGGAGTTTGGGGCTACTAGAAAGGAAGTTATAGGCAATTGAATTTGGCTTAGTAAAATGATGAACTACAAAACTGTCAGAGTTGCTCAAAGATATAAGAAACTGTTTCATGAAGTGGTGAGTTCCCTGTCAAAGGCAGTAATAAAATATCTGATGGGAACATTTTGATAGGAGTTATGAACTAACAGTGAATTAACAAGATGATTTAAAAAATCTCCTTGAATTCCTGGGAGTCTGAGATTTAAGACTCCCTGGACTAGGGAGGTAATGGGAAAGTTCCTTGAGGAAATGGGGCGTTGAGGTCCCATTAACTAATGAGATGCTAGTTAAGCAGAAAACATTGGAAAGGTGCTCTTAGACAATGGGATAGAATGAGTTAGGAGCGTAGACACTGGCTGGTACTCATGGGACCGTGCACATAGGAATCCACGCGATGGTTTGTAGAACAGCTGGATCTCCTGCTTTGTTGTTGTTTTTTTTCCAAGTTTCCTAGCCATTCAAATAAACCAGGGCATTTCTATTGGGACTTCTGTTTATTTTCTGACACCCGATCATTCCATTGCTGAGATATTGAACAACAAAGTATTGTGAATACAGTGGCATGGGCTCCAGTATCTCAGACTGTATCGCTGGAGAAGACATGCCCCACTCCAGCATGGCTTAAGGTAGAAGAATTAGCTGTTAGAACTACAGGTCATTCGGTGTCATACGGACAGGTTAAAACTCAGTTTTGTGTCAGTTTTACAAAGGAGAGGATTAGGTGTGAAAAATAAAGAAAAAATCATGTGAGATTCCATATAGCATCCTGGACGTATGACAAACCTTCAACGCTTTGACAAATGTTCAATCCTTTGAACTCTATTAAATGCATATGTATCTTTTACCATAGAAGAGGGAATAAACAATCAATCCACCCCGGTGTCAACAGAGTGGTCTTAGAAAATCCTGAGTCTGATGTGATTCCTTTGCTTAAAACCCTTTAGTGTTCCCTGATCACCTCCAATATGAACATCAAACTCCTTGGGGTTTAAAAAAAAAGACAGTTAATGATTGACAGCATGAACTTTTGGGTCCCATTGCTTGGGGATAAATGCTGATCTTAGAGTAGTCACATCGCCTCTCTGTGCCTTGGTTTCCCCATCTGCTAAATGTAGAGTATTGTAATAGCACCTACTTCATCAAAATTATACCTTTCTTATTTTATTTTCCCTGACTCTGTTGATTAAATTGTATATTAGCCACATACTATGTTTATTAATGAAACCACTATTTAAGTGGTAATAAAGTCAAACTCATATATGATGATGGCATGTGTTAATATATATTAAGCATGGAGAACAGTGCCTGGCATGCAAATATTATCAGTACTGGGTTTTGTACCCCTGACTCACTGCGAGCTTCTTGAGAACAGGGATCATGTGCTTTGTGTGGGCATCTTCCCAAGCACCCATCACAACACAGGCCTGACACATGACATGCATGAAGGTTAAGAACATGGGTTCAGCAGCTGGACTGCCTGAGTTCATATTCTAGTTTTATCCTGGGACCATCTGCCTGGTAGTAACTCTCCTCATTCTTGCTTTTTCTCATCTGTAAAAATGAATGGAATAAATGAGACAATACCAGTAAAGCATTTCATTAAGCACAAATCCTGGCATTAAAACTGGTAGGTAATAGTATCCTGGCGATCAATGAAAATGCTTGCAGAATACATATTCAATAATCTGATCAAAAATACCAAGATGTGTTCACTTTTTTTGTGCCCCTCTCTCTTCCTTGCTGTCATCGTGGCCAATCAATTCCCTGTACCTCAATTTCCATGTTGACTGTATGGTGATAATTCTACCAAATGTTTACTTCCCAGAAGGACCAAGAAGATGGATGTTCATGTTTATAAAGTTGCTCTAAGCGACCTGTGGAAAATTGCAAATGAAAAGTATTGTTCTCATTGTGATTATTAATTGATTCTCCAACTACTCATCAGTTGGAATATGACTGATCCACAGACTCTGGAGGAAGATTTATCACTTGCTTCCCCAAACCTATGGATGTGCCTTTCATTAAATGCAATTATCTCCCAGCCAATGCACGCATCTTGAGTCCACCGCCTCTTACTCAATGAAATCATTAAACCTCTTTGCAGCAAGGAGTCGTCAAAAGCCACCTGATGAAAAATGACCGTAGATTGGTATTTGCATTTAATTATACAATATCTACTCTTTGAGAGTTTCAAGGATGTTGTTCTTCTGTTGTCTCTGCTCCCTCCTTTTTTTCTGTTTTCTTTTATTCTTAAATATGGTTTAATACTCTTCTTCATTTCTGTACATTACAACACCAAGATTTTGCTGCTTAGGATCTCTCTGCAGAGGTTATAGAGAAAGCAAAGGCTATGGTTTTCACCCCCTCTTATTTATGTGTTTGTATGTGTAAGTGTAATACATATCGGTATATGTTGATACACACATCAATATATAATGCAATATATATCACCAAAGAGAACACATTGATTAAAGAAATATAAAAATTTGGCATCATTTTCAAACTTAAATAGTAAGAATAAAAACTACGAAAGGAGCTGCATATCCTAAATGTATTATGTGAAACTATAATCATATTCAAAAATGTAAATTTACATCCAATTTCTCTGGTCTTGTCATATCACATCAGACTCATTTACAAAGGCAAAACCCTAAGGTACTTCTGTGAAGAGAGCATGTTTGCTTGCTCTTGGGTGTTCTGCAAACAAATAGCAGAGCCCAAAGTGAAAAAGCCTGTTCCAGTGAAGTCTCTCATGCTGGTGAATACCAAAGAATCAACTCTTCTCCCTGAGGGTTGAGACATCGGGTTGCACATTGACAGACAGTATTTGGACCTCAGAGTACAGTGTGAGAACCAGAAATTTTACATTTAAGACATACTCCCTTCATTCAAGTGAAACAGGATTATTGGAACGATAGGCAGGTCTGTAACCTGGGAACGAGGAGCTGGTTCAGACGAATAAAGCTACAAGTGACTGAATCAAGTCAGTAAAGAACAGCAGTCAGGCACTAAATTGTTAAAAGCACCCAATTTGAAAACCAAACACACCCCACTACCCTAGTCAGTGTGGAGGTGATACCAATTGACTTTTAAAACCTTTGGTCCTTCAAAGTCCATTTGGTATACTTTTTTCCATTGCTACCACTGGGAACATACTATACACTTTGTTCACCATCACCACCTCGGGCACGCCATGACCTTGCATGTCAGCTGGGTTCAAGTCTGACTTACAGGCCAGCTGTGAAGAATAAGCTTCAGGGTTTCAGGCCAACTTTTGGATCCAACACGGTCTTAAGTCCATGGTGCCAGAAGCTGTGTCCTATTCCTTCCCACCCACCCCTAATTTCCCATGTGAGAGGTGCTTGTAAGTCCCACATTTGAAACAGATGCTCCAACCCCACCAGGAGGTCAGGTGTTTATAATTACATGTAGTCATACATGTCTGTCATTCCTGTGAAAAACCTTGTAGTTCATTTTAATAAATCAAAACATTCACATGATCTCATGGCATCCAACACAAGGAAAACACATCTACCTCCCTTTTAACAAGGATTGATCCAAGCAAAAGAAAATCCTCTTTAAATTTCTTTGCTTCCACTTAAATTGCATGTTTTATTTCTCCCAATCCCAGCAATAGCACAGAAGCCCCATCATATCTATCCCAAACTGGTTTCGAGTAGGTTAAGGTTATAGGGACCCTTGTCAGAACGTTGATACAAAGGGCTCCCAAATGCTGGACACAAATGTGTCTGCACACAGATGGAGGTAAACAGTGCACTGGCCCAAATGCTTCATGAGTCAGTTTGATTTTGCATTGCAATTTGCATCCTTGAAACTGCCAGTCTGGGCTCCCTCTTTTTTTTATTTTTTGTTTTAACTCTGCCCTCACTTGTTACTGTTTTAGCATGTAGAATACCAGTGTATGTATTTCTCTGTGCCTCTTGTTAGGACCGCCCAATAGGCAAGAGCCTGCCTCAGAAAGGATGGACATATTCGAGAAGAAGGGTGATGGATTCACTCAGGGATGGCTGTGTAGAGCTCTCCCTTTCTGACATCCCCACCAAGAAAGAAAACCCTCAAATGAATATTAGTCTTTGTCTCCCACAAGCCACAATTCAACACGTAACACAGTTTCCTTGGAGGAATTTTCAGAGCTCTCTTCCATTAGCTATAAACAGACTTAGCAAGCAGAGGATGAAGTTTAAAAGCAGTCAGTTTCAAAGGTGGATTGAAGACTAAGATAATCCACAAACTGGGAAGAACTTGGGGCATTTTGTGAAGGAGTGAGAAACATTAAAGGGAGAAAGAAAGCCACCCAAGATAAATATCCATCCCCTCCAACCCTGTGAGCTCCGCCTCTTGTCAGCCTCATCTAGCAGAAAGAGCAAGCCCAAGTGCGGTGACCGTAGGATTGGGCAGGCAACGTAAACCACCATGAAGAGCAGTGTCTGTAGGCTGAGTTCCACCAGTGAGATGGAGCAGGGTCCACTCTTAGGGGCTTGCAGGGCCCTAAAAGAATAAAAATAAAGGAAAATCTTGAGTTCTTCATGGGAGATTTCAGGCATCTAGCTAACCCTGAGAAGTAAATGAGCAATTTGACAAGCAAGAAGGTAACAGTAGCTTAAAACAGTATCCAAGAAAGAATTATGGGATGTATTGTTCCCAATAGAAAGTAAAGATAGCATCTTTTTATTTTTTTTTTTTTGAGACAGAGACTCACTCTAAAGATAACGTCTTAACATAGGTCCCTGAGTTGTTTTTCAGAAATCCAGATCCCACCAAATGGATCTGCTGACACACAGACCTCAGATAAGGAGGAACTGAGGACTGAATTCTGACTCCTATTCTTTGTTCTAAATTTCTTCCTGAGGGGCCTGGAGGTCAGATGTAATATTTTGCTGATTCCAAGGTTTTAGAGAAAGCTTCCCTTCCTAAACCAATTGCGAATCAGAAAAATTTTGGATCCACCTATGACTTATGGGCCCCCACCTCAAGATGTCCCACTGTTTTTAGGTCAAATCAATGTCTACTCTCTGTGTATGTGATTTATGACTTTGCCTGTAATGTCTGGCTCCCCACCTTTAAAAGTCATTGGGAAGTTTGGGTCTTCAGCATTAGCTGCTTGCCTCTTCTTGCTCAGGGCTCTGCCGTAAATGCCTCACTTTCTCTCACTGTTAGCTTTGCCACACTGAGTGAGCAGACCCCAGTTTGGTTTGATAACACCAGCAAGAGAATTTTTGAGGATGTCTTGTCAGCCCTAAAATAAGGAGCAAAGAGAACTGTTAACAGATGAAAAAGCAGAAAATGCGGAGAAGAAGACAATGAAGATGGCTCTCTGGAGATGGAGCATTCCGTTTCTCAGTTGCAAGTCTCTGAAATACCCTGGTGTGTAGCTGAGATATTTTCCCGAACTTCCACAATACCTATGAACACTGAAGCCATACAAGCTTGGCCAACCCACCTTATTTTGTGGTTCTGTTTTGTTTTAGGCTTTCAGCAGCCCAAAGCCATGGTGTTTAGTTTCTGTCTCTAGTGATAAGTGGAAAAGACAGAAAGGGGCTTTATGGGCCTAACCTGAAACAGAAACTAAGGACCCATGACTGTATTCTCTCCCTTGGACATCCCTGTATAGAGTAACAAAGGGCCACTGGATCATCCCTCAGGTGTCCCATCTAGATTAATTACCATTGACAATGCTTCATCCTCTAGCAGCCCACATCTTTGATGCTCGGTGGGAAACATTAAAGAGAGTGAAGCCAGTGCTGAATGGGTGTGAAAGTTCTCTGTGCACTTTGACTAACAGTCTAAGTGTCCTTCCTCCAAGATCCTTTCTCAGAGGTTTACTCTGTTATTTAGTCACAAGCAAAGTCTGAAGGGCAACAGAATGACTTCTATATATTTTTTGTTTTATATTGTTTGTAACTGACAAATCATAATTGTATATATTTATAGAGTATAAATAATGTTTCCATACATTCATACATTGTAGAATAATCACATCAGGCTAGTCAACATATCTATCACCTCAAATGTGTATTTTATCTTCTTTGTGAGAACACTTCAAATCCTCTCTTAGAGCTATTTGGAAGCATGCCATACATTATTATTTACTGTAGTCACCATGTTATACAATAGACCACCAGAAATCATTTGTCCTAACTGAAATTACATACTCTTTCACCCAAGTCCCCCTTTTCCCCACCCATGGCCCCTCCCCAAGAATGAGTAATTTGGGGCAGAAGATAGGTTTCATGATATTACATAAAAATACATGCCTGATTGGGCACAGTGGCTCATGCCTGTAATCCCAGGACTTTGGGAGGCCAAGGCAGGTGGATCACAAGGTCAGGAGTTCAAGACCATCCTGGCCAACATGGTGAAACCCTGTCTTAACTAAAAATACAAAAATTAGCCAGGCACGGTGGTGGGTGCCTGTAATCCCAGCTATTCGGGAGGCTGAGGCAGAGAATTGCTTGAACCCAGGAGGCAGAGGTTGCAGTAAGCCAAGATCATGCCACTGTACTCCAGCCTGGGTGACAGAGCAAGACTTCATCTCAAAAAAAAAAAAAAAAAAAAAAAAATCCTACATTCTCCTTTCAAAAAGAAGCAAGAAATAAAAAAGAACATCAAAAACGTCAAAGCTAAAGCAGCCCTAAATGTAACCTGAAGCTGCCTGAGGGAGGGCAAGGGAGGGATCACAGAATTGCAGTAAGAAGTTCTGTTTTGCCAAATACTTGAGTGGAAAAATCAGTTCCAAGACCCAGTAAGTGTGGCAACTTACTTGTCAAAACATTAATTGACATTTTGCATTGATGGAGACAATTTAGATTTTAAAATATATCGACAAGGTACTTAAAGCAGTCAGATCTCATGTTTAGTGTAGTTGTCATTAACAATTTTGAAGTTTTGGAAGCTCGCGGTCTTTCTCCCAATTAATGAGGTGGCCAAGTCCAAAGGCTTCTGACCCTCTATGTTCATTATATTGGCTGATGCTGCTTCTTTATGTTTTTGTCATTTTTGCCCCATGCACTCTTTTAGCTCTAACGCAAGTGTTTCATACTTATAAAAATAGTAGGAGGCTAGGCGCGGTGACTCACATCTGTAGTCCCAGCACTTTGAGAGACCGAAGCAGGTGGATCACCTGAGGTCAGGAGTTTGATACCAGCCTGACCAACATGGAGAAACCCCGTCTCTACTAAAAATACAAAATTAGCCGGGCATGATGGCACATGCCTGTAATCCCAACTACTTAGGAGGCTGAGGCAGGAGAATTGCTTGAACCTGGGAGGCGGAGGTTGCCGTGAGCTAAGATCACACCATTGCACTCCAGCCTGGGCAACAAGAGCAAAACTCTGTCTCAAAAAAAAAAAAAAAAAAAAAATAGTGGGAAGCTTGTGACAGTAGTGATGTTAACGCAGCAGGTTATAGTCCTAACCGAAAAGAAAATGAAAATTTTAAGTCCTAAGTAAGATGTTGGCAACATGCAACTGTAAGAGACAAAAGATTCCTAACCGGGCTTCCAGAGGTGGCACCAAGATTTCCCGGAGATTCGCCTGGTTACAAAATACAGCCTCCTCCTTAACAATACCAGAAGATAGCTATAGAACTTGTGAGTTTATGAAAATTTAAATAGATTAGTTAAGATCTGAACCTGTAATGCGAAATGAGTTTTATTTAAATTACTAATGACTAACTCAAGTACCAATGTAAGACTGCAACCACTTATCAATAATGCAGTTTCACGGCAGTATATTTCTGAAGCTGCTCACCAAACTTCTTCCTAAGTCGTCACTAGAACACTTAGAGGGCAGTGTTGAGGCTTTTTCCCTGTAGAGGCCTGAACTGTCTCTTACTCTTTATTTGTCCTCGTTTATTTCAGCTGATGTCTGCTGTTATTTTTCACTTTCATCCAAGTCACTTCTTATTAATCCAGGTCTATTTGTCTGTCTGTAGTTGATCATAGACCTGAGATATTTTGCCTTAACCACACAATCTTCATTAACAGCATTACTATTGTTCTTCCTTTGTTTCTCATTCATCATTTCTCATCCTGAAAATATTTTTGGAATACTTACTCTATGGCAGGGTTTGTTACTCTCATCACCATTGACATTTGGGGCTGAGTAATCTTCTGTTGTGGAAGACTCTCCTGTGTGTTGTGGGATGCGTAGCAGTATCCCTCGCCTCTACCCACTAGATGCAAGTAACACTTCTCCCCCCACCCCCGCTGTCACAACTGAAAATGCCTCCAGACATTGCCAAATATCCTCTGGAAGGAAAAATAACCCTTGGTTGAGAACCACTGCTTTCTGTCAATCACTATTCTAGAAGCTATGGATACAGGAATGAAGAAAATCTCGAAATTGTAAATGCATACAATATAAAGTGTTGACATAAGAAAACCTCCTTAGTTACTAGCCTATGTGCCCTGTTTGAAATAAATGATCTATATAAAATCTGCAGGCTGGCAGGATATTTATAGACCCATGAGGCTATAGGTGGAAGCAAAAGGCATTTTCTGGGTTGAATTCTCCCTGGAAGGGTCTTCTTATCTACACTCAAAGCATTTTTCTCCCCAGTCATTCATCCATTCATTCAACAAATATTTATTGAGAGTCCAGTGGTTACCAGGCATGTTATGCTTTTTCCCCTTCTCCCTTTGATTAGCTTTCTCCATGACCTCCAGCACTAGCCACTGGCCACTGTCAGGGGTTTTAAAAGCTATTCATTTGCAGTACCATGCTGCCTCCCCAAAGCATTTCTATTTAACTGCCATGTGCCTACTCCATATGGAATACACAGGAGGTCTGGAAATTCACGATTCAGTTAACAGGAATTTAATTAGTGCCTACTCTTTGTGAGGTAGATTAAGAAGAATATGGTATGTGTCCTTCACTTGACCATGAGCCATTCTGGAAGTTGGGACATCTTGTTTAAGAAGCCCTAGGAGCATTTTCCTAGCAGATCAAGGTCTACCAGAGAGTACTGTTCAGGGTGGTTCCCACCAAGATTTATAGTATCCATCACTAGCAATCTAATGTGTGTATGATTTTACAGAAAAGGTTTCATTTTTCTTTTCAAAATTTTCCGTTTGCTGCACATACACACTGGTAACTTGGTCTTAGTTGCTGGGGCAGATTATAGATGTCTAAAGATGTCTCATGTAATATTTTTACTACTTCTGCCATTGAGTGGTGGAGTCTATTTTCCCTCCTCTGGAATCTCCTAGGTTTGACCCATAGATTGTGGCAGGAGTATACTCTGTAACATCCATGGCCATGCTGTAGGAGATCTGCAGTGGCTGCTTCCAGCCATTTCCGGTACTTTCCCTTAGAATATCACTGCAGTGCTGTGAAAACCTCAAACCATGCAGAGGAATACTGAGGTGCTCTAATAGACAGCCCTCGCTGGCTCCTCAAACAACAAAGAGCCTTCACTGGCAGCCATGAAGGTGAGGCTATTTTGGATTTTCTGGTTGTCCTGCAGCCCTAGCCAATACCATGTAGAGCATAGATTAGCTGTCCCTGCTGAGCTCTGTCCAAATTGCAGAATTGTAACCAAATACATGATGTTTTTGTTTTAAGCCACTTTTGTTCCTTGGTTTGTCACTCATCAATAGATTCCATAAACAACCCAGATGGTTACTTCTCAAAATTTCTTTCCTTTGAACTCTCTTCAACTTTCTGCTGATTAGGAAGTTCAGTCCCTAATGGCCCAGTTGACTGTCCCTGGCATGGATTTAGCTTCTCCATCCATATTTCTCTCTATCCTTGATGAATTTTCTTGTCTTTGGGAAAGAAATAGACCAATCCCCAAAACTTACCCATTTACTCTTTCTTGCTCTTGTTTGAGTCTAGATTTGGACTACGAAACTCCCACTTTAACTGGTTAACTAAGATTGATTCTTTTTTTAGTTATAAATTCAATTTCTACTATTGTTTTTTGAAGTGGGAAGTCCCCTCTGTTTTCTTTTTCTTTTTTTTTTTTTTTTTGAGACAGAGTCTTCCTCTCTTGCCCAGGTTGGAGTGCAATGGCATGATCTCGGCTCACTAAAACCTCTACCTACCAGATTCAGGCGATTCTGTTGCCTCAGCCTCTGAAGTAACTGGGATTATAGGTTTCCACTACCACACCCTGCTAATTTTTGTATTTTGTATTTACTTGTTAATTTTTTTTTGAGACAGAGACTCTCTCTGTCATCCAGGCTGGAGTGCAGTGGTGTGATCTCAGTTCACTGTAATCTCCACCTCCCAGATTCAAGCTATTCTCCTGCCTCAGCCTCCCAAGTACCTGGGATTACAGGCACACACCATCACACCTGGCTAATTTTTAAATTTTTACTAGGGTTGGGATTTCACTATGTTGGTCAAGCTAGTCTCAAACTCCTAACCTCAGGTGATCTACCGGCCTCAGCCTCCCAAAGTGCTAGGATTACAGGCGTGAGCCACCATGCCCAGCCTAATTTTTGTATTTTTAGTGTAGTCGGGGTTTCACCTTGTTAGCCATGCTGGTCTTGAACTCCTGACCTCAAATGATCCGCCCTCCTCAGCCTCCCAAAGTGCTGGGATTACAGCCCTCTTTTGAATTACAGGGATGTTAATCAGTGTGGGGTAAAGACTGAAGATCAAAATGGGGAATGGATGCAAATGCTTTTCTTGGGAACTATTATGGTCCCAGCTGAGGGGCACCAAGATGAGAAGAAAACACTCATCACCCACAATGAACTCCAGTAGAACTCTCTGTCAAATTTTCCAACAAAGTGCCCCTTGTAAATCATTTTTAGGGGCTTTTGAATCCCTAAATTTCAGAAAAGTCCTGTTGAGATGCTGTATATGCTTTTCTTATATGAAATATTTAGTGGTCCACCTCACCCCCTTGTAGCAGGCTAATGCATTTCCTCTCCTGTTTTATCAGCAGTGTTTTGTGTTAGAGTCATTTATAGCATGGGGTGGACTTCTCAGCACCCACCCACCCACCCTATCTTGTTATGATGTTCATTTGTCACATGCAGTACTGTGGTTCAGTAGAGAAACACAATTGATATGCCATCAAATTACTCCTGACAGAGTGGTTTTAAAAGCTTTTAGAGCGGATGTACAGGGAAAAGTTTTGTCTTCATGGAGTCAGTGTGGCTCATCTGTCTGTATTAAATGTCTAACAGTTACACTGAACAAGAATGACATTTTAAATAAAAGTAAGTACTGCTTAACTTTTTAATGTCATTTTTTAGAGCCAAGGATTTGAATTTTTTGGTTAATGTACATAGCTCAATTTATAATATAGGCTTTCATTTTTTCTTCACTCTTTCTTCCATTGCAAATATCTAAATGTGTCTATTTTCAGTGTAGTTAGTAGAATCTTTCTCTCTTGAGATGTTTGGGGATTTCTTTTTAAAGGAATTGGCAGATTTCTTTCTGTACAGGTTTGAAGTTAGCCAGTCTTGTCTGGATTCAGGGAGTTACAAAAGTAGCATCAATAGCAAAGACTGCTGAGGACAGGGAAATTGGGAAGGTGAAACATCATGTGAACACGAAGAACTGGATATTTACAAGTCAAAAGTGAGGTGGGCAATAGAATCCCAAAGAATACAAATACTAAGTGATCACTGATCCAAAGGCATGTCCCATTCCTTGCAAATAGCTGCCTAAAGGCTCTAGGGCCGCAGGGGCAAACTGAGGCAGGAGCTCATGTGTCCTGTGGGGTAGCGCACGCAAGAGAGCAGAGGAGCAGCACCAGAAGCAAAGTATGGGCCTTACCACCAAGGCCACCTGTTCCAGCTGCAGGCCTGTATTTTATGAGATTTGATTCTGGATGAGCATGGATAGCCAAGCTATTTGCTGAATTTCAGTTTTATTTCTCTGAGGCTTTGAAAGCTTATGAAAGTATGCCATGTAGAGTATAGTTTTCCTTAGGTTCCATAAGGAAAACTGTCTTCCTATTCAAAATAAAAACAGACTCTTCTCTGGATGAGAAGAGAAGGTTGACCCATTGGCCTCCTCTGTGCCCTAAATTGACTTCCTTCCGGTTGTAGATCCTCCTCTTCGTCACTGCCTCGTGTGCTCCACTCCTGTGTTCAGTGGGTGGAAATTTATTTCACCTGATGACCAAATTGGAATTTATCTAATTAAAAAAATAAAACTCAGAAAAACTTCAACTTTCCGACTTATTACGTGTGTGTGTGTGTGTGTGTGTGTGTGTGTGTATAATTTTTTTAGACAGGTTCTTGCTCTATTATCCAGGCTAGAGTACAGTGGCGTGGTTTGATCATAGCTCACTGCAGCTTCAAACTCCTGAGCTCAAGGAATCTTCCTGACTCATCCTCCTGAGTAACTGTGAGACTACAGGTGCATGCCACTGTACCCAGTTAATTTTGTTTAAAAGTTTTTATTTTTTATTTTTTTTGTCAAGACAAGGCCCTACTTTACTGCCCAGGCTGGTCTTGAACTCCTGACCTCAAGCAATCCTCTCTACTAAGCTTTCCAAAGTTCTGGGTTGACTTATAAAATACATGTTTTTGATCCTGTTATGAGAAGTCTGTAGAAATGCTGCCTCTAGAAAATGTACTGGTTATACTCCAAGATACTTCTCTATAGATGGACATATAAATACACATGCACACGCACATATCATATATCCATTTAGCAAGCCTCAGCCCAAATGTCACCTTCTCTGTTCACTACAGCCAATTACAGTTTCTTCTTTCTCTATGTCAGGGCTTTTCTAATAATGAGTTCCCAGCCCTTGTAGTGCTCCAGGCATTAGACCATGGAAATACCCCTTAATATGCACTATTTGTGTAGCATACCTATGTAACTGTAGGCCTGGCAGCATTCACTAAGGAGATTGCCTGTGTAGGCACTCGAATTTCAAACTGCTAGTTCCTTTCCAAGTCATGTTGATTAGGTTTCTTAAAGGTCTTCAACCCTAGATTCAAGGAATACTCAATTAGATTGGATTAAACACACATACACACGTACACATGCACACACACACATACATACACACGCAGTATTCACTTTTTGAAAGTTTATTAGACAATAACCCAAGATGCAAATGATTAGTTACAATTTTAAGCCACAATCAAGATCTTGTTTAAAGAAAAAAAAACATACGCCTGAAGAATGAAGAGTGAACACCAAAGCATCCATCCCAGGCATGTTCATTATCTCCTGCGCCTCCGCCTGTACCTGTTGGCTTCTTGGGTGTTGTGCTGGTCATCCCCATGCTCCAGAGGCCCTCTTCACATCTTCTCAGGGTCTGATTAGTATGGTAAAGTGATTTGGTGCCACACTGTGGAAAGTCTTTTTCTGAGATGGCCACGCCTGCATTACTGCAAGAGACAAGAGAAATTTCTGAGGAGGTGGCTATGGTGCTGCTTTCATTTGGCTTTTACAGCTTGGCATTGCATGTTCGTGAGCCAGACTCACTTCCTCCCTCTCTTTCCCTTTCTCTCTTCTCTACTTATTAACTCCTCTGAGACTCCTCTTCCTCACTTCACAATTCCGTCTCAAACTCTCTACGTTCTCTCAGGGACCCTGGGGGACCCTGACTTTAACTCCCTGGCCACAGGGTCTCAGTCTCACTGGCCTCATCTCTCTTCTTTAGCCTTGAGGACCTGGCATGCTGCACAGTTCCTACACTGTGGTCTCACATCCTCTCACTCAGGAAGTCATGGAAACTGAGGCTTCTGGGGCAGATCACTGGGGTCAGATTGGGAAAAGCTTGGAATGCCACACCAAGGAATGTGCATTCTTTAGGAGACGTGAAGTCTCTTTTTCATGTTTTCAATTCCAAGGTACAACTTTGAGGATTTTTAGATTTTGGGATGCATGTGATTTGGAGAAGGGCTTATAGTCTCTCAGGGGATCATTTGGGGAGAAAAATCACATGGTATGATCGTTGCATTTAAATGAACACTGGTGTTGATTCAGAGCACAGTTCCCTGTAATTACCTGCTTAAAGCAGTATGCAATGCTGGAACAAAAACTTCACCTGTTTTCCCTGTGTGGCTTCTGAAAATAGTATTTACACTGACGGAGTACATTTTTTTCAACTTGGAAAAATATGTCACCCTTTTATTTTCATGCAGATCATGGATCATTTATTTTTTAACGTGAGGTGTGATCACGGGCAGGTAAACTGCTGGGTGTGCAAAGGGAACAGTCTCCCATCCCTTTCTCCTCAGGCATAGCTGAAAGCTCAGCCTGTTGCTCACGAAGTTAGCTGTCTAGAATCCACAGATGGCCATCCCTGGGCAAAAATGAAGAAGTAGGTGGGGCATTTCTCTATGAACCTACTTTAATCTTCCCATTCACATCTATGCTCCACTTTCCAGACCTCATTGCTGAGCAATTTCCTCCCAGGCTCTGCGCCTTCAAGCAGCTCAGAAGCCTATGTTTCCTTCCTGTTTGGTCTATTTATATTTCCCCTTGAAGCCAACATACTGTCCTTCTTTCCTCGCAACAGTGATACTGAGATTTTTCCTTCTGTCTTATCTGGATTCAAGTTTATACCAAACCATCTAGAAATGGAGTTTAGTTCTCCCAAGTGGATGGACACCATTTCTCTTGAGCTACAGTCAAGAGCAGGTGTGGAGTGTAGGGTCCTTCTGATGCGGAGTTCTAACACTCATGAACAAGCTATTGCTTCTCTTTGAGGCTTGATTTCCATAGCTATACAATGATTATGAAATATACAGTAAGAGCCACAAAACAGATAGCCTCTACTCACACAGCACTTTCAGAACTCTAATGGCCCCACACATTTCTTCCCAGATGGCTCTGAGCATTCCCTAATGTTTCTTACACTTCAAGTGTTTTATAGAAAACACTTGACTTGGCAGTACAAGATCTCTGCCATTGTCGTACTCCTTCTTCCTCCTTCTCACCCTACGCCCACATAGTCATGCCACCAGCATCTCTGACAGCCTCCACCACTGTTAGCTGAGCTTCACCAAAGTCCCCATGGTTCCTGCTGGTCCTGATTTCTGTGTAATGGCTGGCATTACCCAATGTTTCTGGCAAGGGTTGCCATGCCTGATGTCTGGGGTCCAGCTGCTGCTGCCAGGGCTGCCTCTTCTGCTGCCAACACCACTCTTTTCATGCTCCTGCTGCTTCACCAACATTTCTGCTGCCATCACCAAAATTACTGATGCTGCCAGCACTGCAGAATTGCTTCCCGCTGTTCTCCTGTGGCTGCATCGCCATGGGCATCAGGCGGGGGTCCAGCAGTCTAGGCCAAATGGCACTGTGGCCACTTGGACATCTCGCTCCTGGAAAATGCAGGCTATCCATTAAAGGGGAGAGAGGAAAAAGGCAGGGCACTATAAAAGGCAATGAGCAATTGGTAAAGATAACTGGGACATATAGATGTTTTTTGTCTTTCTAAACTGTGGTTTCATAAGATTCATTTAAGACTGCTTGATCCCAATATCCTTTCAAAACTTCACCATCTGTGAGTCTTCTCAGCGGAGACCCAGAACCTCTAAGTGGATGGAAGAGGGCAGGTGGTACAGGCTTGCTACAGATCCCGGAGGAGAACCAATGCCACCTGATGTTTTTTTTTTATCCCCCCATTTGCATTTCCTGTGTGAGACTGTGCGTGTGTGCTCATGTGTGCATGCATGTTCTCTGTATCTTCATTGTATAGCTATGGAAATCAAGCCTCAAAGAGAAGCAATAGAGCACTCTCACTACTACAGAGCAGGGGTTCGTTCTCATTATAATTACATTAACCTCCAAGCATGCACTCTGATGCCAAGCTGCAGGATTCCATAAATGTTTGATGAGAAGTTTTTTTAAGTTTTTCATTCAGAACATTTTTTTATTATTAAAAGCTCCAAATGATTAGCAACAAAGTGCTCAATATTCTCCAGCAACTCTACGCAGTCAGCACATCGAAAGTTAACAAAGGCCGGGTGCGGTGGCTCATGCCTGTAATCCCAGCACTTTGGGAGGCCGAGGTGGGCAGATCACGAGGTCAAGAGATCGAAACCATCCTGGCCAACATGGTGAAACCCCGTCTCTACTAAAAATACAAAAATTAGCTGGGCGTGGTGGTGTGTGCCTGTAGTCCCAGCTACTTGGGAGGCTGAGGTAGGAGAATTGCTTGAACCTGGGAGGCGGAGCTTGCAGTGAGCCGAGATCGCTCCACTACACTCCAGCCTGGTACCTGGCAACAGAGCGAGACTCTGTCTCAAAAAAAGAAAAGAAAGTTAACAAAAAGGGACAAGAGAGATCAAAGAGATGCAAATGAACATAATATCACTGCCTTGCCTTTATTGTACTTAAAAAAGAAAACAAAGATTGAGAAAAATTTTCTCACTAACACAAATATTCTGTTGTTTAAGTATTGGTTACGTGGACAGGGACATGGGGAATTTGTATCTCTACAAGCCACAGCGTAGGCCTTAGGCCCTTTCCTTCTAGAGTTCAGAAATCTTTGGATGTGATTTTTAAGATTTGGGTAACAATAAACCCAAAATAACTGGATTTATCTTCATTTTCTGGCACCTTCCCTTGAGAACTTAAGCCTTTTGTATTCTTCCCAAATAGCTTTAGAAGTCCTCAGAGGATCTAAGTTGTGTTTCTAAAATTAGCCATTTTGACAACTATATGGATCTTTGACCTTTTCCTCTTGTTCCCTCAGATCACTGTGGTGAAATCTACAGCAACATCCAGTGCCAAATTTAGCAGCCAGGTCACTGGTGCCACGGAAAGCATTGGCACTGATGCGTGTGCCAGGAAAGGCACCACTCCTCTGCTTCAACATCCATGCTAAGGCTGCTCATACCCAAGGCTGAAGGTGCCATTGTTTCCATCTGTCAGTGTCTCCAGGGGCTTACTGAAGGGTCTTTTCATCCTGGGAGCAGCCTGTGGTCTTGTCCGTTCTCAGTATTCATCATCCTGCCTTGCCTGAGTGCCAGACTTCAGGGCTAAGAAAGAAGATGCTCAGTGGTTTTCATTAGGTTAAGCTAATCCCTCCGGGAATGTTACTGTTCCGGGAAACCTAGTGCCTCACACTAACAAAAATGTACCCAGTGGATCTTAAAAAGTAGTAGTAATTGTGCCACGTGTTGGCCTTGTTTGAAAGGAAGGATCTTGCTTTTCCTGGAAATAACAACTGCTTGTTTTCTCTTTGCATCAGATTAGCTCCCTCTTCTTCCTCATTGCTTCTTCTTTTCCTGACCTCCATTCCTGTGGATTAGCTAATTAGTACAACAGGCACCACATAGATGAGGCTTTTTACCAAGGGTAGAAAGAACAGATGAATTTGGGAACACGGAGAATGATATAACTAATTAAAACAAACACAACAACAACAACAGTATTCAACAACAACGAAACCCAGCAGTCGCCTCCCTTCTGCATCTGCAGGGAAAACTTTGAATCATTTTGTAAAGCTGATTGAGATGTACAGAGCATTGCAGGAATGAATAGTCGTATTACGTTCAAATTTCATGGGTCTCCCTGAAATATGAGAGCGACTATAGTGTTATAGGAACAGAAATTTTCTTTCTGACTCACCAATTCCAAGCTCTGCAACCTTGGACAAGTTACTCACCATCTCTGGGCTGCAGTTTTCATATCTATCATATGGAGAAAATACCAGTGTCTGTCCCATAGACTTGTTAGAAAAATTTAAATGAAGAAAGACCTATTTAATAAGATCGTGAGTGATACAACATTAGTGCTTAATAAATATTAGCTATGACCTGAAATTTACTGTTATAATTATTATTTAGGCACTTCCACCACATTTAGTTGTGCAGTTTATTTGGTTTGATTATTTTTCCCTAGAGAAGGCTCATGGCTTTTTGGCTATTAAGCATTTTCTTTTTCCTGTTGGTATTTTAGAAAGATATAAAATGGCATCTCAGAAGGGCCTCTAGCTATTGGAAAGGTGAATCTCCCATTGGTTTAATTAGAAGAGATATTTTCAGGTGGTGCCCCGAAAAATAAGATGATGTTTTTTGAAGAGCTGCTGCTTCCGGGGAGATAGCTTATCACGGTGGGTTTCCGCAGTGCTGGAGTCAAGTTCCAGGAATAAACCGAGCTAAGAAATATATTCCAAGTATTGAATGTGATTATGAGGGGTAGGGAGCCTGAGAACATGTGACAGTAAGGCAATTTTCTTAGGGACAGAGAGTCATACTCTATTAGGTCTTTTGGCTTCATAAAGTGTTCTAGGCCTCTATGAGTATTTTGTGTTTGTCAGGGTAGACAAGATTGTGCTGAGAAACTACCCAATTCCCAGTCCCGTGGTCTAATACTGCAAGGAGTTATTTCTCACTCCTGATAGTTGCTGAGTGGAAGCACCTGCAGACGTGAGTCCTGTGTTTCTCCTCCACTTACCAGCCCAGATTTCCAGGCTGGTGGAGTCTCCACCTTTAATAACGCCATTCTCAAACTTTTTAATTTCCTAGATTCCTTTACATTCTTAAAAAATATATAGAAGACATTTGTTCATATGAGCTATATCTATAGATATTTACTGTATTATTGCACTAAAACTGAGATTTAAAATATTCATTTACTCATTTAAAAGTAAGTATAGAGCCAATACATGTTAAGATAAATAACGCTTTATGGAAAATGACCATATTTTTCAAAACCAAACAAAACAGAAACTCTGTTTTGCATTTCCTGGTCTCTTTAATGTCTAGCTTAGTTAAGGACAGCTGGAGTCCCATATCTGCTTCTGCATTTAATCTATTGCCACATGCTTTTTTGGTTGAAGTCTATAGAGAAAACCTAGGCTTTTGCAGAAATGTGATTAGAAAAGAGACAATCTCCTGGACCCCTATAATGGTCTTAAGAAATCTCAGGGGTCCTTGGATCACAGTTTAAGGACTGCTGATGTAGAACTTTTCCAGACACTGGGGCTGAGAACAAGGGTGATAGTTCTCTAGCTCTTTCATATCAGAGGGAATGTAAGTCCCTTTTGCTTGTAATTCATTGTGTATAACTCACCACATGATCAAGCCTAACTTCAATTAAGGTTGGGAAATACAGGAAAACAAATGGAATAGTTGATGAGAAACAGTTTCTGCTACAAAATCATCCACTTTATATCTTGGTAGTCCTTCCTTTCCTTCCCACCTCCCTCCCCAATTATTTGCTTGCCAGTGACTTCTTGGTTTTCTTTTCTTTTTTAATGGTGACCTGTAGGGGACTGAAATCAGAAAATGGATATCAGGGAGAGCTGAGGCAAACTGGCAAGCCCTGAGCTGCCTTTATTGCAACTGTGTGACACCTTCCTCTTGTTCTTGTATATCTTTGTCATCTACCCTTCTGCTGTAGCTGTAGTCTCTTGGGCTATTTTGACCCTCTCAAAATTAAAATTATATTGGTGTTGGATATCTTTTCTGTCCACTCAGATTCAAATCCAGGGTTTGCCAGCCATTGTATTCACATCAACTATTTCCTCAAAGCAGTTCTTGGAAGTAGGGATGATTCATCTTGGGTTTCTGGAACTTTCAGCATCCATGTCTGCCTGAGGCCTTTCCACAGGTCTTCTCTTATCCATTGCTCTAGGCCATTATTGCCCAAATATTAGCATGCATATGAATCACCTGGGGCTCTTGTAAATGCAGATTCTGACTTAGTAGGTGTGGGGTGAGATCAAGATTGTACTTTTCTAACAAGCTCCAAGGTGATGTGGATGCTATTGGTCCTGAATCACATTTTGAGTTACAAGGCTCTAAACCCAGTCCCAACATATATATCCTCTAGGAAGCCATTTCTCTTGATGGTTTGCCTTTTACTCAAGAGACTTTGGGTAATCTTCCAACTTTGGCCAACCATTCAAAACTCATTGTGCTTCCCATCCACTACACACTTTGTACTACCAACATACTTGAAGATGTTCAAGTCTTCAGGATAGAAATACGATGGTTTTATGGTTTCTAATAACTGCCCAGAACTTGGTATATGAATCCTCTTTTCTACTTTGCAGTAGCTCTCTTAAAATTTGCTGAGAGTCTATCATTTTTCAGTTGCTTGCATTTACTTACAAATACAAATTTGGACTTCTGAGGTTCACTGTGCTTTGTAGTTAATACTCTCTCTTCTGTGCCTGGGCTGGTGCTCTATGTAGCAATCTAGGCTTAGGAGAAAGGAGAAAAAGGTAGTTGGCTTGGTGCTCACATATCATGTCCCTTTTTAATTCTGGTGCTAGTGGACTGGAGAAATGGAGAAGGAATAGATTAGAGTCTGCTCACTTGGCACAGCTGAGCTTTACTCCTGGTTAGCCATGACTGCTGTTCAGCCTCACTGTCTACAGACTCAGCACAGGTAGGTGGTGGGTACTACACGCATTGATGATGAGGGGCACATCTGTGAACAGCTACCTAATTGTGATCCCTTTGGCCACATCCTTCAGTTGGTAGAACCAAACTTACTTTCTCTTAATCTTCAAACTAGAACTGTATTAGAAATACAGAGGCCCTCAAATTTACCTTCTCAGGCCTTTAAATCCAAGCAACATCTGATGTTTTATCTTCTCCAAAAGGAGGAACTCAAGAGAAGGGAGAAGGAGAACTGGTACTTCTTGGTCTACCCCTCCCCATGAGATCCTCTGTCCCTATTTCTGGTTTTCTCACTCTAGTGGTATAGTGCAGATCAGCTAGTTCACCGGCTAAGATATACCCTACAACCAGTGTATATCCACTGCAATTCAGGAATGCACTGAAGCATCACCCTGTAATGTAAACCTTCTTTTTTCTTTCCTTGTTGCAAACTTCCTCGATCTTTTCAGGTTATCCTCTTCATCTCAGGATAGGAAAATATGTTCTTCCATCCTCCATAAGAGGAAATGAATAAGGAAAAACTGCATTTAATGAAGACTATAGTTTCCAAAAATGCTCCTACCTTTCTCACCACTCTGTCACTTGTATTGAACAGGAAAGCGAGGGCATGGTTCGTATGAGAAAGGGTTCTTTGACAATTCTCAGTAAGCCCAGCAGGAATGACGCTACCTCATGGATCCTCTAGGACCCTGAACTTCAAGGGGAACTTAGTTCCTTTATTCTCAACACTGGGCCTTTTAACATGATTGCACGACAGCTGGAAAAATCCCAATTGACTGCCTGTTAGATGTGTGTAAATGTTGCATCAGATCTGATCATCAGTCGAGTGAAGATTCGTGACTATTTTTTGTTTGTTTATCAAAACCGTATCAAGTGGAGCTTGGGCAAATGAATGGTTTCTATTTTTTTCTCATCTATTCTGGGGCTGTGTACACTATCAGAATTAGGTCAAGGGAAGGTAGTTATTCTAATTTGCTAACATGTGGTGAGTCTGAGAATGTTTAATGCAACCACAGAGAAGAAACAGACATGTTAAAAAGGTATTGTATGTCTGTGATATGTGCTCTTTTTTGACACATTTGCGTCACAGGTGCCAATTCCTGCAGTTTACTGGGATTCCACACCTCAGTTCTGCAACTGCAAAAGGTGACGGGTGGAGGCTATGCTTGCCTCAGATGAGGGCAGCGCTCTACAATTGAAGATCAAGCATACGGACCGGCAGGAAGTTTAATTTTCTTTCCCATCCATGGAAATTCAAGCGCGTTTTTTTTATTTCTATAAGATGTAGTTTGCTGAGCCTCTCATGAGATTTCACATATGAAACTGATCGATTAGGTAAAAAACAACTTAATTTCTAAAAAACTCAACCTCGCCACCCTGCATCACTTCAGTGTGGTGCTTTTGAATACAAATGTCAGGAACAGCCTCTTCTACCCGATTAATTATGAACCAAGAGATCATCAGAGAGCAGGGTTGCCCCGAGGTCTGTGCTCCTTCTTGGCCTCTGTCCATCAATCTTCTGGATCAGTGGTCTTCAAGCATTTTGACTCAAGCACACCCCCAAAAGAGTTTTGAAACACCATGTACAATCTCATACATTTAAACTGAAAAAATTTGAGATAATCATCTATTCACATGCATTTCACATGCCATAAATAATGTAAAGAGACCTGTATGCTCTTTCCTTAGTTCCCCACAACGGTAATATCTTGTAAAACTATAGTACAATATCCCAACCAAGATGTTATCATTGATACAGTGAGATACAGACTATGTCTATCACTACAAGTATCACTCATGTGGTTCTTCAGCAGCAACACCCACTTCCCTGCCAGCCCCACTCCTTCCTTAACCCTTTGACAACTACTAGTCTGTTCTCCATTGCTGTAGTTTTGTCATTTTAAGAATGTCATACAAATGGAACCAGACAGTCTGTGACATTTGGGGATTGGATTACCTTACTTATCATTATTCTCTGTAGATACATGCAGGTTGTTCAGCTGGACCATTCACCCATTGAAGGACATGTGGGTTGTTTCCAGGTTTGGACTATTTTGAGTAAAGCCACTAAAAATATGTGTATCTAGTTTTTGTGTGAATACAGACTTCATTTCTCCGGGATAAATGCCCAGAAACACAATTTGCATGTTTAGTTTTTAGTTTTGTTTGTTTGTTTCCAAATAAATTTTATTTTTTGAGCAGTTTTAGGTTCACAGCAAAATTGAGAAGAAGGTATGTTCCCCATGTCTTCTGCCACCGCACATTGTTTAGCTTTTTAATAAATCGCCAGACTGGTTTTCAGATTGGCTGTAACATTTAACATTCTCATCACAACGTATGAAGTAATCCTGTTTCTCTGAATTCTCACCAGCATTTGGTGTTTTCACAACTTAAAAAACAAAGTTAGCCACTCTGATACGTATATAGTGATATCTCAGTGTGGTTTTATTTGGTGTTTTCCTAATGATTAATGATGTTGATTATCTTTTTGTGTGCTAACTATATATCTCTGTGGTTGGAATGTCCCTTTATGTCTTTTTTTCCATTTCTAACTGGATTCTTTGTTGTTTTTATCACTGAGTTTTGAGATTCTTTATATAGTCTATATACTAGTTCTTTCTTGGATATGATAAGACCTGTAAATAGTTCCTATCACACTATAACTTCTTCTTTTTATTTTTTTTTTTGAGATGGAGTCACCCAGGCTGGAGTGCAATGGCATGATCTTGGCTCACTGCAACCTCTGCCTCCCGAGTTCAAAAGATTTTCTTGCCTCAGCCTCCCAAGTAGCTGGGATTACAGGCATGAACCACCACAGCTAATTTTTATATTTTTAGTAGAGACAGGGTTTCACCATGTTGGTGAGGCTAGTCTTGAACTCCTGACCTCAGGTGATCCCCGCTTCTTGGCCTCCCAAAGTGCTGGGATTTCAGGCATGAGCCACCATGCCCAGCTCATAACTTCTTTTTTAATCCTCTTCACAGGACCTTTCACAGAGCAAAAGGTTTACTTTTGAAGATCAATTTCTGTACTTTTCCTCTCATAGGTTTTGCTTTTGTTATCAAGTCTAAGAAATCCTTTCCTAGTCCTAGATCCTAAAAATATTTTCCTATTTTTTTCTAAAAGTTTTATATTTTTCCATTTTGCATTTGAGCTATGATCTATTTTGTGTTAATTTTATGTAAGGTGTAAAATGTAGGTCAGGCTTGACCTTTTTGCTTATGGAGATCAATTGCTCTAGCACCATTTGTGTAAAAAGCTACCTATTCCCCATTTAATTGATTTTATGCTTTTGTCAAAAATCAAATGAATATATTTGTATGTGTCCATTTCTGGGTTCTCTGTTCTGTTCCATTGTACTGTGTGTTGACTTTTTTACCAATATGATACTCTTGATTATTATAACTATAAAATCTCAATATTGGGTTAAATAGATTCTTCCCACTTTAATCTTCTCTTTTAAAATTATTTTCAGTATTCTAGTTCTTTTGCCTTCTTATTTATATTTTAGAATAATTTTATTTATATATATATAAAAGTTTTGCTTGTATTTTGATAGAAATCATGTTAACCAGTATAATAATTGGAATAGAATTGACATCTTTATTACGTTGAATCTTCCAACCAATGAACACTGTATGTCTCTCTAGTAGGTGTTTAATTTCTTTTATAATCATTGCATAGTTTTCAGCAAACAAATTATTTATATGTTTTATTGGATTTACATCTAAAGGTCTTCTTTTTTGAGTGATTGTAAATGATATTCTATTTTTATTTTCCATGTCAGGTGTTTATTACTAGCATAAGAAATAGATTTGTGTTTCATGTATATTGTATCCTACAACCTTGCTGAACTCCCTTATCAGTTCTGGAAGTTTTTTGTAGATAACTTAGGAATTTCTAGGTAGACAATCATATCATCTGCAGTAGACTTTTTTTGTCTTTTCCAATCTCTGTGCCTTTTAATTCCTTTTCTTGCCTTATTGAATGGGCTCGAACACTGTTGAATAAAAGTGGTGAGAATAGACATCCTCAGTTTCCAATCTTATGGGAAAATCATTCAATCTTTCAACATTATAATGTTGGCTATAGTTTTTTTTTTTGGTGCATACTTTAGATCAGGTTGAAAAAGTTCCCTTCTATTCCTATTTTTCAGATAGTTTATTTTTTAATCATGAATGGTTGCTGACTTTTGCAAATTGCTTTTTCTGCATCAATTGATATAATTGTGTGAATTTTCTTCTTTCACCTTTTTTTTTTGAGACAGAGTGTCTCTCTGTCACAAAGGCTGGAGTGCAATGGTGTGATCTCAGCTCACTGCAACCTCTGCCTTCCAGGTTCAAGCAATTCTCCCTGCCTCAGCCTTCTGAGTAGCTGGGATTACAGACTCCCACCCATCTTAGTGGGGATGACCTGATTATCACTGGCTGATGGTGAAGACCTGACTCTTCACAGGACTCTTCTGACACCATGTCAGCTGAGTAGAGTGATGTATTTCAAGCTCCCCACATATTTCCACTAATACCCCTAGCAGATTTTCTTATTGTGTGGATCACAGTCTTGGCTTTCTACTTTCTCTGATGCCACCCTGGTATGAATGTTGGAACATGTCATTACAGTTTCTTAAGGGTGAAAGTCTCAGCTCCCCACTTGGCCTTTGCTGGCCTTATATGAGGTTGGAGGCACCGTATTTTGATGGTGTTTACCTAAAGTAAAGTGACTATTAACTAAAATTTTTCTATATTAACAGGCTTTCCCTTTTGTGATCCTTTGGTTAAAGAAAGCAAGCTTTGATGTCATGATATTGTGATATATTAAGAAGTATATATTTGATCTTTGAGCCTAGTTCCTGGCACAGAACTCTAAAAACCTTTGACATTTTCTGAGTGGTAGGAGCAAGAGGATCATCTTTAGTTATTCGTAATAAGCTCATTTTCAACCATACATGAGTTCCGTTTATGCTAAGGAATTACTTTTAGAGAATGGGGGCATATTGTCAGAGGAACCAATCTTACGATTAAAGGGTTGGAATTTTCACCCCCACTCCACTCTGCCACCACCCAGACCCTCAGGGAGAGGAGATGGACTGGAGATTGACTCAGTCAGCAAAGACCAATAATTTGATCAACCACACCTGTGCAGTGAAGCTTCCAGTAAAACCCTAAGTGATGGGGTCAGAGAGCTGCTGGGTTGGTGAACACATGGAGGGCTTGGGAGGGTGGTGTGCTTGGAGAGGGCATGGAAGCTCCATGCCACCTTCTAACGCCCATACCTTAGCGTGTTCATCTCTTCCATTTGGCTGTTGGCTGTTTCTAAGCTATATCTTTAGGTATATGCTTTTCTGCATTCCAAGAGTTATTCTAGCAAATTATCAAACCTGAGGAAGGTCATGGGAACCCCTGACTTATAGCCAGTTGATCAGGCGTACAGGTCACAATCTGGGGCTTGTGATCTGTGTCTGAAGTTGGGAAGGGTGCAGTCTTGTGGGAATGAGCTGTTTACTTGTGGGATTTGTATTAACTCTGGGAAGTTGGTGTCATAGTTGAATTGTGGGACGCCCAGTTGGTGTCTAGAAAGTTGGAAAATTGTTTGGTGAGGAAAACCCACACATTTTGTGTCAGAATTAGGAAGCAGTTTGTTTTTCTTTTGGGTTGGGTCTTTTTCATCTGTGCCATCAGTTTTATGTGTGAAATATTAGAAAGAAAACCCAGGGGACTCACCACTGTCCTTCCTCAGATCCTGTAGTCCCTAGCTGGCCTGACCTCTTCTTGCCTTTCAGTCTTCTTACACTTGTTTTATACATAATGGCCACAAATTTTGCTGCTACTTAGCAGGAGGAATAGGGGGAAAAGTACATATATTAGTAATTGCCATTACTGTTAATAGTGAAAACCACAATTACTTTTGCACCAACCTAATACTATATATTCCTAGAAGTCTATCTCACACATTTTGTTTATATTGAAACATTTTAATTAAAGTTCAAATATATTTTTTCTTGTTATTAGAAGCTTGACAATATGAAACAGCTCAGAGAGTGAAATAAGAGGAATCATTATAATTGAAATAAATACATAAGGTTATTTTATCAAAAAGTTTTACACCATGTTTTAGAAAATAATATTTAGATTTATCCCTTTGGTGTCTTGTAAGTATGTCTGTTCTCAGGGCAATGCAGTAATGATATTTATGTTGGCTAACAGTTATGTCATCTTGGGTAAAAGGGCAGGACTTTTGAAATGGGATACATTACACATTCTTGTGCAATTTGAGAGAGTAAATAGAGTGAAAACATGGAATTTGTTTCCTTCATAATTGCCCTTGAATGTGGACCTGAGGGAACCGTATGTACCCAAATTTAAAGATCATTGTTCTAACGGAAATTGTCTTAAGCAAAACATCTGCCTAGATCTTTAGCTTAAGAGATAACTACATTCAGATATTTTTCTCTGGCCACATTTAGAATTTGTCTTGAATGGTTATCAGGAATGAGTTGTAAGGCATGGAATTTTTTCCATGGTTTCATTAATGCATTCAGCTTGAGTTTTGCATTTCACTCTTAGAGGGGAAAATGCCTGAAAAGAAAGTAGCTAGTAAGCGATTGTAACTGAAATTTCCAGTAGAGCCTTAGGGAAGGTGTGCTTTGATAATATTGATAGAGCTAAAGCAGGGGCTCTGCGGCTGTTTGTGAGGGAAGCATTTAATCATTGTGTATTTGTGTGCTCACTTTACTGAAACATTTTTTCCCACTTTTTATTCTTTGCCATAAACAGTCTACCCTGAGGACACAAAATCAGAGCTTTAGGGGAGAAGCAGGGAGTGGCTGTGCATTTGTTTATTTCATCTCCTGGACAGGTATCAGAGAGGTACCACCAGGGGAGGGGTGTGGCTGGGTGCAGTACCAGAAGAGAGTGGAGGTGTTTGTTCCCTGTACTCCCTTCCGTTCCCCCTTCAGCCTCACAGCTCTCAGAAAAGGGAAGTTTAAGGACACAATCCTGGAAGACTCTCTGACCCTAAGTAGAAACAAGATTTTATCAAAGCCACTAGTTTGAAATAGATGACAGGCATTGATATGTAGGGATGTGGGGAGCATTTGAAAGAAATAAAACGTCTGTGAAAACCAAATAAACTAATTCCATCCCCCACCTGCCCAAAGAAATCACATATCATTACTCCTGGAGAAATGCTTTGTTTGGTATCATATGAGTAGGCACAGTCTTGTCTCAGTGTCTTACCTCTGGCCTGGGCCCCTGCCTCCCCTCCTCCTTCTGATCACCTTCCTACCATTCTCACTCTCACCCCTTAGTGATCATCAAAGTTTCACAGACACATACATCGTTAGAGTGGGAGACGTTGTTTCCAGGCCATAATACAGATTCTTTTATGTAATTAATAGTAGCATGCAATCTTGGTTGCACACCAACATCCCATTGGGCAGCTTTACAACATTTTTGATACCCAAGGTGCTTTCCATATCAATTAAATCGGATTCTCTATGGGTGGGACAAGGTATATGTATTCTTTTTCAGGTATACATATATTCTTAGACTTTCTTAGGTGATTTGAATGTATAGTAGGGGATGATAACTTAGGAATTAGAACATTGCTAACCCAGTTGATTCCCACAAACCAATTTTTCTTCTCCCTTTGCAAGAGAAATATGTGACTCCACAAGACTGACCTTCGAGCTGGCAAGAGGGGTGCAGATCCTAAGCCATGCGATTTAGAGGTCCCCACTTTGGCCTCCCCTGGCTGTGCTCTGCTCCATGGGATAAGGAATCCATGGGCCAAGGGGCCTGACCTTGGAAGCCCATGCCTTTATCCTGCACCACACTACGTGTAAAAAGGCCTTAAAATTGACCATCCAGATAGCTCTGAGCTGGTTTCCAGGGTTTGTGGGGCCTCTTGTCTGAGGGCAGAAAACAGCGATGCTGTGGATAGATCCCCTTAAATGATGTTATTTATAGGTTGTGTGGCTCGAGCCTGGATATTGATTTTAACTGGATGTCCATAGTCATGAGCTTATGAAGTCCCTCATGATGGGGCTGGGATAGGAGGGGAAAAGGGGCAGGCCTTGGGATGGTAGTGGTGGCTGAGGTCACAGATTAACCACTTAGAGAGGTTGGAGAAATCCAGTCAGACTCTGGCCTTCCCAGTTGTTACAAAGGTATACTTGGTACAAAAGAAAAATGGAAAATATTTAAGTTTGTTTGCTTGACTTATAACACTTAAATATTTAAGATATGGTATTTGGGTCCCCATATTCACTCTTTTGTGAGCTCTGGAAATGTCAGCATCTGGCCTGTGATCACCCCTGCTGTTTCTGTTTCTGTGGCCTAAACTCTGTGGGCGGGAGGTGTTGGCCTGACGGATACTTCTTAGCTTGGTGGCACCTTCCTCTTGTTACTCACAGAGCCCTGAGATTTCACCTCTGGATTCCTCTCATTAGCTCCCTGTCGTTTTGGTTGTGAGCTGCTCCTGCTCTTGCACGGTTGCATATATAGTGTTTTAACAGTATACAAAATACGTGGGTTTTGGTGCCAGATAGACATGATTTCTAGCCTTAGCTCTGCCACTTGCCACTTGCATGACTTTAGGTGACATCTTTGACCTTTCTAAACCTTGGCTTATTATTTATGTTTATATTTATAATCAGAGTCAGCAATACCTACTTGGCATGGTGATAGAACTAAATGATGAAACAAGGAAACACGGAATGGCGCTGGCACAGTGCCTAGAGATAGAGAGAACTCAGTAAATAATTGCTTCCGTTTATCAAGTAAGGCCAATTCATTTAAAAATAATAACAATTTTCCTTTATCCCTCTTATTTACATTTTCTGGACTAAATAATTGAATTTTTTTTTTTTCTTTTTGTAATGCATTTTCCAAGTCTTAGTTCTGCCTGCCTCTCTCTTTCTCTCTCTCTCACCCTTTGTGTTTGTGTGTGTGTGTGTGTGTGTCATCCTTCATATATCAAAATACAACTAGCCTGCTATCAGGAGGCCGGGTACTTTGAGTTTATATGAGGAGAAGGCTGTTCATATTTCTTTCATTGACAGTGTCTCTTCTTCTTCACCCAGCCATCCCTGATCTAGGTTTTCTACAGTGAGACCAGTAGAACTTGATATGGGGATGGAGCCTGGTCATTTGGAATGGGTACACTCAGCCAGTGGCACTCAGTATGTGCTGGTAAGCTGAGGCAGGATTGACTCTAGTTCTCATGAGGTTAACCATCCTCTATTACAACCTAGTTTAGTGTTTCAAAAACAGGACTGTATGCTCCTTGTTCAATACCCTTTCCTAGGTGTACTGGACCACACATAGTCAGTGCTTAGTTAATGCTTGTTAGATGAAATAATAAGCAAATGATAAGTTATATAACTAGCCATTTGCTTGTTGTTGACCCACTTTATATTTATTGACAGGCAAGCCATACGTGTAGTGGTTGAATATATAAATAAACTATAAGAATAAATGAATGAACAAACAAATGAATGATGAAGAAATGTCTATTGGGTAGATGAGGTGTTATGCCGAGATTGCTTTTATATTTAATTGCTCTCTACGCTGAAAGGGTACAACTTTTCAGTGTATCAGTTTCCCTGGACACAGGGAGGGGAACCCCACACACTGGGGTCTGTTGAGGGGTGGGGAGCTGTGGGGGGGATAGTAGGGGGTGGGGAGATTGGGGAGGGATAACATTAGGAGAATACCTAATGTGTAGGTGACAGGGGGATGGAGGCAGCAAACCACCATGGCATGTGTGTACCTGTGTAACAATCCTGCACGATCTGCACATGTACCCAGAACTTAAAGTAGAATTAAAATAATAAAATAGATGCATAGTATCTTCCTAAACAGGGGAAAATGTTTAATAAAACCAGGGCTGTAGTTGAGTGCTGGGAATTCTTGGGTATTGCTCTCAATATTAGTTGTTGCTTAGCAGAAGATGTGGCTATGTAAATACTGTCTCTGAAAAAAAGAGAGTTTTTTAATTATTTAAAATTCACCTTAGTCATCCAGCATTTGTTTTTGCTTTTGTGCAGGGCTGATCTCTGTTTCAGCATTTTAGCCTGCACATATACATGGATGGAATAATATTGGCTCCAAATGAAGACAACAGCCCATCTCAGTTCAGGCACTATCGTGCTTGCTGAAAAAGCATGTCCCTAAGGCTCATGCAGTGGCTGGAGGTTGCTGTACAGCCCTGACGAAAAATGAAGCTGCTGATCTTCTGGTGTGTGCATGGACACAGATACCTTAGTTCTGCTAAGTCCCATCAATCTCAAATAAAGCAGAATGGAGCTGGCAGGCCAAGGCTTAGAATTACAAATGGACAGCAATGTTCTACAAAAGTAAACATCCGTGGATAGTTTCTTAAACAGTGTATTTCTTAGGGTACCTATTAAAATATTGTAACAAACAAACCCCTAAATATGTGGCAACCCAATGGTAAGAGCAGTCTAGGATGGGGAGGCCTCAATGCTCAAGGCACCTAGGCTAGCGAGTCTCACACACTTTCCTCCATGCAGCTTCCATTTCTGAGTCTAACAGTTGCTGCTCTTGTTGCTGATTCCCAGGTTATAGTGATGAAAAAAAGGATGCCCAGGGAAAGCTCTGCCTTATGGATATGATGCTGAAATTGTACACATCACCTCAACACACATTCCATTGTCCCAAACTCGGTCACATGGCTACATGTAGCTGTGTGGGAGCTGGGAAACAAAATCATCAGCAAGGAGGCCATATGCCCTGGTAAAATTCATAAAAGGAGGAAAGAAAAGTAAGGCTAGCAGGAGACAATTTAACATCTCTGCTACAGGAGATCCATTGCAGAGGACAGATGTGTTCATCTTTACTAAAATGCTTTGTGTATTTTAATAGTTAGAACACTTTGGTTACAAATAATGAGGGAAAACGAAAAGGAATTATTGTGAGGGTGCATGTAAAGCAGCAAGGGAGAAATCACAGAAGTTAAAAGGCAGACATAGCAGGATCAGACCTCACCAAGGTCATCACAGAGAGCGGTTTCCATGTTCACGGCTAGTTGGGGACCCCTTGCAGTTGGACTTTGTTGATCTTTTACCTCCTGCACTAAAATGATTTGGCTACACCTGCACATGTGTTTTTTCAGCCCAGCTAACTGGTTTGTTCTGCTTCTTCCTCTTAATTTACACTTGTAGATGAACTGCCTTGGGCCTTACTCTTTTTTTTTTTGAGACGGAGTCTTGCTCTTTCACCAGACTGGAGTGCAGTGGCGCAATCTCGGCTCAATGCAACCTCTGCCTCCCGGGTACAAGCCATTCCCCTGCCTCAGCCTCCTGAGTAACTGGGACTACAGGCACGCGCCACCATGCCCGGCTAAGTTTTGTATTTTAATAGAGATGTTGACCAGGATGGTCTTGATCTCCTGACTTCGTGATCTGCCTGCCTCGGGCTCCCAAAGTGCTGGGATTACAGGCGTGAGCCACCGCGCCCGGCCTCTTCCTTTTAACAATGTGTAATTTCTCCCTCTATGCCAACTGGAAAATTATTTCATTGTTTTGAGACAGGCTATACAGCATCTAGGTTACTAGCCAGGTTATGGGGTTAGTTCTTTTAGCCAATACTGTAGGAAGGACACTGTTCTCTAAAAGGAAGCAGGGGTAGAAAGTATGGTGTTCTCTCTTATATACTCACTCCTCATTCCACTCAAAATGTGATCTAAAGACCAACAGCATTAGCATCACCTGGGAGTTTGTTAGAAATTCAGAATCTCAGGCTACACCTCAAGTCCACTGTGTTAGTTTCCTAGAGCTGCCGTAACAGAGTGCCATGAACTGGGTGACTTAAACAACCTAAATGTATTGTCTCATAGCTCTAGAGGTCAGAAGTCTGAGATCAAGGTGTTGGCTGGGTTGGTTCCATCTGTTGTCTCTGAGGGAGCATATGTTCCATGCATCTCTTCTAGTTTCTGGTGGTTCACTGGCAATCTTTACTTTCCTTGGCTTATCGATGCATCACCCTGATCTCTGCCTTCAAGTTCACATGGTGTACTTCCTGTGTGCAGGTGTCTTCTCACATGCTATTATTTATCAAAACATTGGCCATACTGGACTAAGGGCCCCGTCTACTCCAGTGTGACCTCACCTTAACCTAATCATCTGCAATGATGCCGTCTTCAAATAAGGTCTCATTCTGAGGTCCTGGGGGTGAGTACTTTAACATATAAATTTGGGGAGAAAGGAGTACAATTCAACCCATAAAAACCACTGAATCAGAACCCATATTTAAATAGGTAGTTTGTATGCACATTAAAATTTGAGAAGCCATGCCTTAACATTTTTCAAAAATTAGTGTGCCACCAACACACTTACTACCACCTTAAATGTGTAATGGAAAGCATCCTGGTCTTGGGTTCCTGGATTCTGGCCCTACCCTAGCCGTTTTACTTTTAGTGCACAGCTGTCTGCCAGGCTCGTATTCAGCACTCAGTAAACATTTATTGGATGAGTTAAAAAAGTGGGCCAAAGTACTTTCATGTCTAAAATGGGAATACTTATTTCAAAAGAATATTGTAAAGACCATCACAGTTATTAAATATTTAATAATGGAAAGTGTGACTGTATCAGTTAGAATCCAGTCAGGAGACAGACAGACTCATGTTCCAGTCAGGAACAGAGAAACTAGTATCTATTAGAGGAGAGTAATTATAAAGGCATAAAGAACATGTATTATGGGTTGCCCTGTATGTGCCAGGGTATAGGCTATGCAATGCTGGTGAGTGGGATCAGAGGGAACCAATGTACAGAGAACCTGCTGCCTGTCAGGGTAAGGCCTAGGGTGCCTGGTATCTGCATCAGGTCTGTAGTTACATGAACACTGGCCCGGAGCCAGGGCCCTGAGCTCATCTAGGGAATGTGCACAACACTGGATGCCCTACGCTGTACCACTAGTAGATGGCAGTAGGAAGATGCAAAAAGCAGAGACGTACACCAGAACCAGGAGCAAAAGACTCTCCTTCACTCCCACTCCAACACCCTCTACTGACATAGTTTAATGTCATGCCTGTTGCAACAAAGCAATGCTAAAGGATCCATTCCACTATTGCACAATGAGTAATGAAGGATAGACTTTGTAGCTGAGAGGCAATAGATTGATAACTGGCACATGCACTATGTCAATATAAAGTCATTTTCTCAATGCTAATATCAAATATATTCTCAGAGAATAAGAGAAATAAAAAATGTGGAATTCTTAATGCCTTATCCAATATATAAGCAGTTTGTTCTCCCTAGCCTTTCTCTAATTCCCATACATATAATATTATGGTGAGATAATATCAAAAACGGAAGTTGTTACTAAAATTGAAAACTGAACATACCTTGATGATGGTGCCCACCTATGTATACCTTTGTGATATGATACCCACAGCATAGCAGTGCCAGGCACTCACCCTGACTCCTATTTATCTAAGACGTCATCCTCTGGGGCCACCTTCCTTGGGCTGTTTTTCCAGGACTCTGGGCCGTTTCTGCCATAATTGAGCTGATTTACACAATCCTAGGCCATCTCATTCTTGCCCATGGCTTCACTTACTCATGAACGCATTCCTTTGACCAGGTTGCTATTCTGAGTTCCTAACAATAGTCTCCTTGAAGCCAATCTTGAAGGTCACAGAAGCATCCCAAACTCAACATATTCAAATCAAGCTCGTTTATTAACACCACATTCACCCCCAGTCTGCTGTTCTTTCTGTCTCTCAAAGAATGGCAACTTATGTTTATGCTATCTTTCTCCTTTATCTTCCATATCACTTCCATGTCAAAGTTCTTGGATTTTATCCTCTAAATATCTCTTGATTTTGTTCACATCTCTCTGTCTGCATTAGCAGCACCCACGTGTGCACTACATCACATATGACCTGGACCACCATAACAGCCTCACAGCTGATCTATCAGCAACCCCTCCGGCCTTTTTCCCAATATGAATCTAATGTCACCCTCACCTTCACTTCTCCCCAATTGCTTCACCTTATTCAATGATTCTTCATTGCTTTTAGGACAAAGACAGAACCCTTGACGTGACTTTCAAAAGTCCTGCATGATCTAGCGCTTCTCCACCTCTCAAGACTGACTTCACCTCTGACTTACTCTTGACTTCTCTGGATCAGCTACATTGGCTTTTTTTCAACCCACTCGTTGAGGATATAGAGCCTTTGCATATGCTCTTTCCTGTGCCTGGAATACTCTTCAGATCCCACCTCAACCATTCCCTGATCACTCTATCCAGCTCAAATGCCCCTGTTATCAGCTCCCATGACATCTTAGGAACTGCTTCTCCCTAATAGCACTTTTCAGAGTCAAATGTTATATTTATTCATTTAATTGTTTAGTCAATGCCTATCTATTTCTAGACTGTAGGATCTACTTTGGCAGGGTATGCATTAATAATTCCTCACTATTGTATTCTCAGTGTCTAGCCCAGTGCCTTTTATTTAGGCAAAATAACAAATCTAAATATTGTAATTCATGTCCTAAAATTTCTTGCTGAAATTTACTCTCTCCTTCAACAAATATTTAGTGAGCATCTACATGTGTTTGCTTCTATATTTGGAACTGTGCTTCCAAATAATATTCCTGCTCTCTCATTCTGTATTAGTCTGGGTTGTCTAGAGGGACACTACTAATAGGATAAATGCATATATGAAAGAGTTTATTAAGGAGTACTGACTTACATGGTCACAAGCTGAAGTCCCACAGTAGCCTTTCTACAAGCTGAGGAGAAGGAAGACAGGCTGAGTCCCAAAACCTTAAAGGTAGAAAGCCAACAGTGTAGCCTTCAGTCTGTGACCAAAGGCCCGAAAGCTTCTGGTAAACCACTGGGTTAGGTGTAGGTCTAAGAGTTCAAAGGCTGAAGAACTTGGAGTCCTATGTTCGAGGGCAGCAAGCATCCAGCACAGGAGAAAGGTGGAAGCAGAAGACTCAGCCAGTCTAGTCCTTCCCCATTCCTCTGCCTGCTTTTATCCTTGCCATGCTGGCAGCTAATTAGATGGTGTCTACCCAGATTGAGGGTGAGTCTTCCTTTCCTAGTCCACTGACTCAAACGTTAATCTCCTTTGGCAACACCTTCACAGATACAGCCAGGAACAATACTTTGCATCTAATCAAGTTGACACTTAATATTAACCATCACAAGTCCATGCCTTGTTAACTTAAACCCATACACCTGTTGAAATCGTACATAATCTTCAAATAAAGACAATAATAAGGTCATAATTATGCCTACCATAATAAAGCTATCCTTCTTACTACCAGAAACACACCAATCCCCAATCCAAAGGCTATTAGATAAAGTTAACAACACTTAAAGGCTGATATGAAGTCAGTAAATCTTGTCACATGACAAAGGAAAAAGAAAATGAAGATATTTTCTTAGTATAATTGTATACATGCTCAAACATGTTCATAAAATAAGGAAATACTCATGACAGTTACTATCCTTGTTTCTGCAACTGGTCACGTGTCATAGCTGGTATTGATGACTACCTTCTTCCACCCATTCTGTATTTCTTTTGCCTTCAGCAAGCACTTCAGCAGGTCCTGGTTTTTTATGTGGTGGAGTGACCCAACCTTCATTCCTGTAGGGGCTGGGTCATTTGTAGTCCTGCCTAGATTGGGTTGTTGGAGTTTCCCATTGACCTTAATCACAGGGCATGGTAATATACTAAGAGACACCCTAAGGGATCTCTTGTATTCCATGCATACAGTTTCCTACCTCCACTGTGGCGTAGTAAACTGATTTTATCTTGATAATCTGGGTCAGTCACCCCAACCAACACTATAACTTCCTTCCTTCCTTCATTGCCTGTTGACTTAGAGGTAGGAGAAGCCCAAAGTGGCCGGGTGGCAATCTTAATTTCCAGTTTAAGAGACTCATTGTTGAGTCTCCCGGTGATGGTGAGTGGTGCCACTTCCATTTCCACCCCTTGATTCCTAGAACCATGAATCCTGGCTATGGGAGAAACAGTACCATATATTGGATGCTGATTCAGAGCATACACAGCCTCTGGTGAAACTTGCCCCAGCCCTGCAAAGTATTGTCACCTAGGTGGCATTATAATTTGACTTCAAAAGGCCATTTTACCATTCTATCAATCTGACTGCTTTAGGGTGATGGGGAACGTGGTAAGACCAGTGGATCCCATGAGCGTGAGCCCATTGCTGCACCTCTTTAGTTCTAAAGTGAGTGCCTTGGTCAGAGCCAATGCTATGTGGAATACCATGAGGGTAGATGAAGCATTTCGTGAGCCCATGGATGGTAGTCTTGGCAGAAGCATTGCTTGCAGGATAGGCAAACCCATATCTCGAGTAAGACCTCAGCATAGGAAGATTTTAATAATCAAGTACAAAGGATGACTTGTTCTATGGACACCACTCAGCCTCTTTCCCCAGCCACCCTCTCATTACCCAATGGGCCCATGAACAAAGTGGCCATGGTAGCAGAGATGGAAGTTACGCATGGACTCAGCAACATGGACTTCCACTCACCAAGGCTGACCTCATAATCATAATATTCTGCAATCATAATATTCTGACTCGTGTAGAGCTCTAGTATTGGCTAATTAATCACTGTGTTCCAGAAGTGAAATTGACAGGAAGCCAACTGCATTCTTATTTAATTTATATAAGCAGAAAACTTCCAGGTTGAGTGGACGAAAAACTAATTTGAATTATAAAAACAAAATCATGGCTCATCAATCAATTTCCAGACTTGAACCAGTTTACAGACCCCAAACCCCTTGAATGAAGGGGAGGCTGAGTTCCCTTGAGGAAAGACCCCTCTACACTGTTGACAATTTAAGCTGTTAGTATTTCTTCCTTCTTTCCCCAAGGAGATCTCCAGCCTTTTACCAGAGTAACTGTCCATTGGAAAATGGGAGATGATCAGAACTTTCGGGGACTACTGGATACTGGCTCTGAGCTGACGTTGATTCCAAGGGACCCAAAATATCATTATGGTCCTCCAGTTAAAGTAGGGTCTTATGATGGCCAGGTAATTAATGAAGTTTTAGCTCAGGTTTGAGTTACAGTGGTCTAGTGGGTCCTCAGACTCATCTTATGGTCATTTCCCCAGTGCCAGAATGCATAATTGGCTATGGCCACTGCTAAGTGCCCAATTTGCCAGCAGCAGAGACAAACACTGAGCCCTCAATATGGCAACATTCCTTGGGGTAATCAACCAGCTACTTGGTGGCAAGTTGAGTATATTGGACTTATTCCATCATGGAAAGGGCACTGGAAAAGACTTACTCCAGATATGGGTTTGCCTGTCCTCACCACCACCAGGAGCATAAATTATCAAAAGTGTAGTGGGGTCTTTCCTCAAGGGGACCCAGCCTCCCCTTCATTCAAGGGGTTTTGGGTCTGTAAACTGGTTCAATCCTGGAAATTGATTGAGGAGCCATGATTCTCTGTTTTATAATTCAAATTAGTTTTTTGTCCACTCGACCTGGAAGTTTTCTGCTTGTATAAATTAAATAAGAATGCAGTAGGCTTCCTGTCAATTTCACTTCTGGGAACACCATGATTAACTAGCCAATGCCAGAGCTCTACACAAGTCAGACTATTCTGATTGCTGCTTTGCCTCTGCTGTCCATTACAGTAACTATGTCCACCTTGCCATTGACAGTTGAAGTCTGCCACTTGGCCTCTGCCACCTCAGGATCTAATTATTCCCATTGTATGAATATTTTGTAGTTGAGTTACTGTGGTTCCTACTGTAAAATCTGGCATACAGAGAAGAACAATCAGAGCGTCCCAATCTCTCTAAGCTTTTGGATCCCTTCCTTTACATTAAAACAATGGAGAACAGGCATTTCCAGCTTACTCACAGTGGACCAACCATCTTTTGATCCATATTTCAGTTAACCAAGCAAATAAACTATTAGAACATTTTTTAACTCCCTGAGCTACAACATTAAATGTAGAATCCCTGCTTAGTGACCTAAATCAATAAATTCAGCCTGATCCAACTTTATGTTCTTTTCATCATTATCTCATACCCTTAGTATCCATTCCCATGCCTGTTCTCCAGATTCCTGCTTGTATATATTGGAAAACTCAAGCAGTTCTTTTGGAGTGTAGTGCACCTCCTTGTGTGTTACACTCTCAACCTCACCTCTAGGGTTTTGCCAGGACTTTAGTTATACTAGAAGCAAATGAGGTTTGGGGTGGGTCCTGAGGATAATCAACATTGTCTTGCCTAGCAACTGCCTCATCGGAGGCCATCACTGTTGTCTCAGGCAGTGCAGCATTAATCTCAGACAAAGGAGGAAAAGCTGATGGCAGTGTCAGTGGGGAAAGGGATGTTGCCACCACTGGTGGGAAGGCTGTTTCCTCTGGCAAAAGGGGCTTATCAGAATGTAGGAGTTCAGTGCCCCCAGCCTAATCAGGGTCCTCCCACACATCCCTATTCCAAGTTGCAGGGCCCCATTCTTTTTCAGCCAATGCCCTCACTTCAACAGTAGACACCTGGCTAGGATATGTGTGCACCTTTTGTTTCAGGTTAGCCACTCACGTTTCAAGAGCTTGCATCTGATTTTCCACAATTTCAGCTCTTTCTCTATAGGAGATAAGACTCAGGGCAATCCTAGAAGATTTGAGGCTCAATATGTGCTTCTGAAGCTGGGAGATAGAATCCTCAGAGTTCATCGCTTTGTCTAGTGAACTTAGGAGCAACGAACCAATTTCATTATTTTCCTTGGTTCTCCACATATGGTCAAAGGTATTATGCATAGAGTCACTATATTCCTTGCCTCTCACAAACGGTGAATCAGAAGCATCAAATGTATTTATTTTGCATAACTCTCTAAACAGTTCATGCCAAGGACTATCAGTGTTCTCCCTACTATTAGAATTAGAGTCCTGAGCATTTTTTGTCTAATCATGTTAAGCAGTCAACTCCAGAAACCCCAAAATCAACTAAAGAATTACATCCTTACAATTCTGTTCCTCTAGAACCACTTCTGGTACCAAAATCTGTATTACTCTGGGTTCTCTAAAGATACAGGACTACCAGGATAAATGGATATATAACAGGGAGTTTATTAAGGAGTATTGACTCACACAATCACAAGGTAAATTCCCATAATAGGCCATCTGCAAGCTAAGGAGCAAGGAATCCAGTACAGGTCACAAAACCTCAAAAGTAGGGAAGCAGACAGTGTAGCCTTTAGTCTGTGGCCATAGGTCCAAGAGTCCTTGGCAAACTACTGGTTTAGGTGTAGGTCCAAGGGTCCAAAAGCTGAAGAACTTGGAGTCCAATGTTTGAGGTCGGGAAGCATCCAGCACAGGAGAAAGATGGAGGCAGGAGACTCAGCCAGTCTAGTCCTTCCACATTCCTCTGCCTGCTTTTATCCTAGCTGTGCTGGCAGCTTATTAAATGGTGGGTCTGCCTCTCCCAGCCCACTGACTCAAGTATTAATTTCCTTTGGTAACACCCTCATAGACACACTGAGGAACAATACTTTGCATTCTTCAGTCCAATTAAGTTGATACTCAATATTAGCCATCACACATGATGTGCTCATTCTGATGGAGAAGGACAAAACAAAACAAAACAAAAAACACCCACACATATATGAGAAAAATTGCAGATCACAATAGTCTCAGTGAAGAAGATCAGATATGGTGGTATGATAGAACATAAGGATTAGATTGAAAATGGCCTTAGGAGAAGAGTTGGATTGGCCAAATAGGCCTCTCTGAGGTATTGCATTTGAGCTAGATTTTTATGGTGAAAGAGCCAGCTATGTGCAGCTGAGGACAGAGGTTTCCAGGCAGAAGCAGTAGTGAGTGAAAAAGCCCTGTGGTGGTAAGGAGCTATCTGTGCCACAGCAAATGAACAAAACTTTAACATACCATTACTCCTAGGGTTAACAAGGGCAAAGTGTTGACCCAAGGCATTACATCTTAGCACCATTGGATGTGCCATTGGAAGGTATCTTAGAAAAACAGTTTTTCAAAGGGAGAAGAAGCATGATCACTTCGGTTAGGACAGTTTGCTGTGCAGGAGCATTATCATACTGCAAAATGCTTGTCAATAGTATTTACATAGAATGCAACCTGAATGGTATTCCTGGTATTATTCCTGGTATTATTCCTGGAAATTCTGTCTGCTTCACACCACTAAATGTCAATAGATCTCCCCAGATACCACTTATCTGAAAATACCAACCTCTCCCTCACCAACACATGCACTTCTCCACATGTCAGTCAGGAGTAGTATTGATCTTGATTAGAATGACTGGAACCTTCTCGTTTTACAGATGTGGAAACGGAGGCCCAGTAAAGGAAAGCAAATAAATGGCACAACTTGGGTCTTCTTTTCCGATTCAATACCTAGTGCTCTTTTTGCTACAGCACAGCTATCACCGATAGCTTTACTCCCAGTCATAGCTGGTTTTGACAAGTAGAAAGCAAGCAAACCAAAACCACAAAATGCTGTGTAAAAAGGATATTTTCCTAATTTTTCTCTTTGATACATTCAGATTTCTATGGATGACATTTTCTTTTAATGGTCTTTATCTGTGCTTTGGGGGAAAGTAAACTTGAAAGCCCACCTTCTGTTCAATGCTGCCCCAGACAAATAAGTTTGATTTAATGCAATAAACATTCTTCCATTGCTCACTGCAGTCGGATGTTGTTAGTAATATTTAGTCTGCCAAAGCACATTGTATATTTTCATTCAGATGCAAAATAATTTATGGCTTTAACTCCCTGTGCATTTAGACGAGGAAATCACTTGATATTATAAGAAGATATGATTGTTGTTTAATTTTTTGCTTCACTTAACTTTTTAGACATCAATACAACTTTGACTTCATGTTTGTTTTAAATTAACCTTGCAATTAAACATAAGAAGTAGAAGTGTGTGCTCTTGGGTGTGTGTGTGTGTGAGCATTGTATGGGGCATCTCTGGGGAGCTCTTAAATCATAAGAAGTCATCAACTTGTGAGCTTGTGCCTTGTCTTTTCAACAACTAAAAGTCATTCTGAACAAATTATGTTGAATGAGATGGATAATAAAATGGGATTTTGCCATGTAGGCTATAATAATAATAATAACCACAAAAATGTTATCTTTTAAAAGTAATTCAAAAGGAAATTATGCAAAAATCCCCCTAACTGATGACAGCATCATCAGAAAAGTGTGAGTTCTTCAGTGTGATTCATTTGAAGGCGATAATGCTCATTTACATTTATACATTCTGTCTATCTATTAGGAAATCAATCTTATTAATCTTAGCATGTCATTGACAGACAAATGCATATTTATTTTTGTTTATACATTTATATATTCATTAAGTATGATAAAGAAATAATGATGATAATACTAACATTAAGCTTGCATTATGCACCATCACAGTGCTTAGGGCTTTGACAGCATTCTCATATTGCTTCACAGTGCTAAGACTGTAAGTGATGGAATCATAGCTTGATAGTGGCAGAACAGTTTTGATGATTTGAAGCTTGCTTGAATCAGGGGTCTATTAGAAGCAACAGTAGTATTAATGAAATATAATTTAAATACTGTGAGTTTCATACCAAGACTTAAACTGGTCTGAAAATGTGTGGTCAAGGAGAGGTGTTTTGAAGGACCTGCTTGAATGAATAAGATTTAGTGTGCAGTGAGCATGAATGAATTTAGGTATGGCTCAGCTGTATCCTCTCTTGTAAGGTGTCTCACAAGGCTGCAAGTCAGCTGGGGGCTACAGGAATCTTAAAGCTTCACTCAGAAAGGGTCCACTACAAATTCATTTATGTGGTTGTTGGCACGATTTTGTCTCTTGCTGGCTGTTGGCCAGAAGCCACCCTCAGTTCCTTGCCAAATGGGCTGCTCTGTAGGTCAGCTCGCAACATGGTACATAGGTTCATCAGACTGAGCAAGTCAGAGGGCAGGAGTACTAACAAGATGGAAGACACTGTCCTTTGTAACGTAACCTCAGAAGTGACATCCTATCACTTTTGCAGTTCAGCTGACTAGAAGCTAATTACTAACTCCTGCCCACACTCAGGAAAATGAATTACAGAAAAGCATGAATACCAGGAGGTGGGGATCATTGGGAGACATTTCAGAAACTGTGGCAGGTTGTAATGTTATGAGAGTTTGATGTTCTAAAAGATTGTGAAATGTCAGGTTTATCACAGGGCCTTTCAGAGTCTCGAACATGCTAACTGCATTGCAAATTATACTGGAAAGGGTCTATGAAATGGAGTGTTTCTCAATTCTATTTGTTCAGTGAATGCTTTTTGTTAGAGAGTGGCATGTTAAATGATCCTGTCTCAAAACCTTTGGTGAATGGCTGCCTAACATTGTCCCTTGAAATGGAAGTTACTGAGAATATGAGAGGTGCGTTGCCATTGGCTGCAGAACCCAGGGCAGTGCATTTCTCCTGAAGCTCTGAGGTTCTTTGCACCTTATTAGATTGACACATGCTTTATTTATGCCACCATGGTCATGACTTCCATTGCATCCTCCCTTACGTCAGCTGCTGGCAACATAAGCCATATAAGTAAAAAAGAGTGTAAGAGCTGATGTTGAACCCATTTATGAAATGTCTGTGAGCCAATTGTTGTGAGATTAGCTTTCAGCTGGTGATCTCCTTTCTCCCTTTGTGGATGGCAAAGCCAGATTGTGACCAATTCTGCCACTTCTGTCCTTAGTCCAACCCCACCCCACCCCCATCCCAATGGGAATTGGAAAGTCACCAGTATCCATCATTATCCTCTTCACCCTGGAAATAAAGATGTTGGAAGCTTTATACATTACTCTAAAAGACTGTCAACTCCTAGATACACCTTGCGTCATTGATTTTACTTTATTTCTCATGTCTCTCCTTTAAAAATGAATAATATATGGCAGCAGCTCATGTATGGAAGGACTGCATTGCCACTTAACTTCTTGTTTGGATCTTTAATGGCCCATGTGCTTTGTCCTTGTCAGACAGATATCATGGCCTTGATGTCATGAACTGTACCATGCATGTCTGCATATCCCTCCCCAGGGCAGCAGAGTTCAGTGTCCTGGGCACTTTTCTAAATGGTCTCTGGGTGTTTGGTGGATTGAGTGGAATGTCATGGCAGGTGGGGCATAAGCATGGTTATTAATTGTTAGCTCGTAGTTTAATGTCTGAACACATTAACCATGTTCTTTTGTATTTTAGCCTGATAATGATCCTTTTCCTAATTTCCTGCTGCTTGTGAATATTATTTTGCACATTTCCAGTAGGGAGGTTTAGAGAGAAGATTTTGATGGTTCATACCTCTTTGATGCCAAGCATACTTCTTTATAGCTCTTAAGAGCTAAGTAAATCTGGATTTTTATTGTATCTACATCTATGTTTATGTATTATCGTCTCTCTGCACATCTACACTTTTTTCTTCTTTATGTCTCCTGCAATTTCATGAGATAGTCTTTCAGCGAAACCAAAGTCACCAGAAATCTGCAAAAGGAGAGTTCTTACCGAACTATTGCCTCAGTACTAATCTATGGGTAGTTGATGCATCTAGAACTTACACTGGATGGCATACTAAACACCTCGGTGAGTTATGGTGCTTGCTCCAGCTGCTTTTAAAAAATTATCTATTCATTAATGACTTTTGAAGGTGAACAGATGTTTCCATTTGCTCATCTTGGTTTATGGCCCATTCTTCAATTGGTATTATAGTATGCACATTGCTATGTAATATATATCTCATATGGTCCAATGCATTAGAAAAAGAGAGAAACTTATCATAAAAACATGGGATCACTGGCAGCAAACAGTATGCCTGGAGCTCGTGGTGACTTCAGCATTATCAGAATGTTGATAGCATTACATCTGTTGTGTCTGAAAAGTGCCAGAAAATGGTGCTAATTTATAATGTAGGAGGAGGGAGGTGAAGAAAGATATGGTGATGAAAAATAGTACACAGTAGAAGATAGTCAACTAAATAGTAATTTGTTGAGTTTTATTCACACTATATAACAAAGTGCTGTCACAGGTTTCTGGTTTGGTTTATAAATCAAGTACGTGTGTTGCTCATCTATACTTCCCCTGGAAACGGCTGACTGTTCTAAATAGGGCCTTTCCTTTTTTACAGAAAACATGTTTGTATTTTTAAGGGTTATGTGGTCCAGCCCAAGAATGAGGGCAGTAATAGAATAAAGTAAGGCCTCTGGCTACCATTGAACTTTACAAGGCAAAGGGCAGAGAATAGGCAGAAAAAACAGAGGGAAATGAAAACCAGCAGCATCTGTAGAGGAAGAACAGAGAAAAAGAGGGGCAGATGGTAGGGAGCAATAGTGAGAATGATGCTTATAGTTATCACAGATGCCTCTCAATTTTTTAAACCTTGAATGTCTACATCTCTGGGGAATTTAAACACTAAAAAAAAAAAAAAGCTTTTTTCTACCCCTTATTTCCACTCCTTTTACCCTACCCTACAGCCATTTGCATTTTTCCTTCTTCCATCACTAATGATATAGATGTATAGGTTAGACAGAGTAACAAAGTTTACAGGATCAGAACAAAGTTTGCAAGATGTCCTGGTGGAGCCAGAAGGACTAGAAGGTTTGTACCTGTCTGTGTGGAATGTTTCCAAGATCCTGAGGAAAGCTACTGCCCCACCCTATTCTTTCTCCACCACTGGCTGCTCTTTGAAGACAATATTTTGGAAGTTCATATCTTATTTCAAGGTTTGATCCATGCTGAAAGGTATATTGAATATTTGAAGCTGGCATCAGTCACATGGATACTTCTAGTCTATTAGGAATGTTTTAGGTTCTCTCATGAGACTGAATTTGGATAAGAAAATGTGAATGTGAAGATCTTTGCAAGGGAGAAAAGTTACAAAATAAGAAATTTCTTTAATTTTTTTTTCTTTTTCTTTTTAAGCAGATACCTCTGCCCACTTTGTGACAGTGTTTTAAGACCAAATGGGAGTGTCCCTGGATCCTTTCAGGTGATGGCAATGTATGAGTTTTCTACTGCTGCTGTAACAAATTACCACAAACTTAGAGCCTTAGAACAACCAATTTATTATCTGATCGTCTGGAGCTTAGAAGTCCGACACAGTCTCAATGGACTAAAATAAAGATGTGAGCAAGGCTGCATTCATTCTTGAGTCTCTAGAAAATAATCTTTCTTTGCCTTGTAAAGCTTCTAGAGGCTACCCAGTTCCTTGGCTCACAGCCCCTTCTTTCATCTTCAAAGCCAGTGACAGTAAGACAAGTCCTTCTCATGCTGCCATCTCTCCTGTTCTCTGCAACTGGGAAAGGCTCTCCACTTTCAAGGACTCATGATTTACATTGGGACCACTTGAATAGTTGAGTAACTTCCCTGTCTCAGGATCCTTAACTTAATTGTGTCTGAAAAGGTCTTTTTGCCATGTAAGGCAACGCATTGGCAGGATCCTAAGATTAGGATGTGGATATCTTTGGGAGGGTGCCTGCCACAAGCACTAACTAACTAAAACAAACTCTTTCCAATCTGTTGTGTCCTGTGCACATGGTCAGGTTTTTTTTTTTTTTTTGGAGACGGAGTCTTACTCTGTCGCCCAGGCTGGAATACAGTGGCACGATCTCGGCTCACTGCAACCTCCCATCCCCAGGTGGAAATGCTTCTCCTGCCTCAGCCTCGTGAATAACTGGGATTACAGGTGCCCGCCACCTTGACAGGCTAATTATTTGTATTTTTAGTAGAGACAGCGTTTCCCCATGTTGGCCAGGCTGGTCCCAAATGCCTGGCCTCAGGTGATGGCCTGCCTCGGCCTCCCAAAGTGCTGGGATTACAGTCGTGAGCCACTGTGCTTGGCCCAGTGGTCACTTTTTAATAAGCTTCCTCAGTTAACAAGTGTGCTAGCCCTGGCCAGAAATTTCTACCAATGCTGAGTGCTGATTGTCTTATGATATTAGTTGAAGTCAGTGTCTTGTCAGCCTCCACTTCTCAGCTCTAGCTGAGCCAGCCACAAGAGAAGTTAGAGTCACATCTCTGATTCCTTCTCCCTCTTTGCAAAATCTTGTATCCCATTCTTTCCCCAGCACAGGATCCTGAGACTTTGGCAGCTGTCATCAAAGTTTGCCCTCCGTGGGATAGTAGCATTGACTTCCAAGTAGCCTTCAGCATCACATTGTCTAATCCTCTTATTTTCCTAAGGGAGCAAAGAGGAGCTCAGGGTAGGACAATAAATTAGCAAAGATGTAGAACCTAAACCTACACAGACTTCCAGGCCCATACCTGGGCATATGTGGTGTAGTTCCACCTCACAATACCGACTAGAGGTGACTAGACAAGGTCCTTAACCAGTAAACAAAACACATAAACACACACAAAACAAAAAAATCTTCACCCATAAGAAAAATTTCCAGGTAGAAGTACAGTAATTTTCCAGGTAGAAGTACAGTAATGTCAAATATTTAGGAAGCATTTGTACTAATGAGGAAAAATCAGAGGGTTTTGTTGTGTGTGTGTTTAATCCTCAGTTAAGCAGAAGATGTTATAATGGGTGCATTCCTTCACGAAAAGCGTATACTTAACTAAGACTTTGAGGTCAGAGGAACCATGAACAGGGAAATCCATGAAAAAAATCTTATTACTGATGGCTTTAAGGTCTGGTTTTAGAGATTCAGTGTGTGCACACATAGAATCTAAATCTCTAAAACCAGACCTTAAAGCCATCAGTATGATGATTAATAGGGGTTAATGAGGTTAAACCTATTAACGTTAATAGGGAAGGCATTAGTTTCAAAAGGCTGAAGGAGACCCAGAGCCAGCAAGCAAGTCATGGGGTTTTACTAGGGGCTGATTTACCCCCAAAACTGAGAGCCTCAGTCTTCTGTATGGCCCATGTTCCACAGGATGGGCCAGGGGTTCTGATGTTTATTATAGATAAGAAACGAATCTCAGAATTGGCAACTCCTGGAATCCGTAGCTCAAAACACACATTCAGGTGCATCTGCCATACAGGGTTATTCCAAGGGTATGCTTAAATTATTTCTATCAGGTGCATTTACCCTTCTATGTGGCCCCTTAGTTTGACTACTGAGGTTAGTTGCAAAAGATAATATTCCAGCTTCGATGGCTTCTGGCCTAAATACACTCCCAGGTTAAGTACCTGTTTGAGTATTTTGTGATGTCTCTTCAACTTAGAATGCCATCTCATATGGTTTCTTAATTTCTAAATTATAAGGATTCCTTTTACAACAGCAATGTCCATCTCTGAGGCAGCTGGCTGTTCAGTCGTTGCTGTTGATTATTCTTTAGTCTATGAGCTGTCCTGGGAGGAGACAGAGACAGCTGATTTCCATGATCTGAAATGCAGGTTGTTCCACTGCATTTAAAATAGGCTGCAGCTGTTCTAGTATATTGACCAAGAGGGTCTTTTATGCATGGTGACCTTAAACTTCCTCGGTGGAATGTTCTCTTTCATACTCATACTTCACACTATTCAAATAGTTCAATCAGCATTTTCCTGGACTACTTTGCCAGGAGATAACCACTTTTGTGTTCTTTATCTGAGGAAATTTGCAAATTGCCAATATTTTTAAAGGGAAAACAAAGCCATAAAACAGAATAGTAGGAGATATGAAACTAGTTTAGGGAGAAAAAAAAAAAACCACTTTGGTAAGACTTTACTCACACTTCCTATCAGTATTCCAACAAACTCCAGCATGAGTTAAGTCTTCCCTTCCTTATTGACTGTCTTTATTTACTATCTTTCTTTCTTCCAAGAAGTATTTATTCAGTACTTACTATGTGCCAGAAGTGGTGCTAAGGACCAGTTAAGATGTAGTCCCTGCAAATCCTATTAAGGGACTGACTTCAATCTGGATGATGGAAGTGAGTTTCACTTCTTGCAATTGAGTTGCCCTTTTTCTTCCCTTCTTCACCTTTTTCTTCAACTCCTCACTGGTTCCAATAGCAAAATAAGTAATCCCAGTATACCCAATTTCGACGTAGTCTCTTGATTCGTGTTAAAGTTGAGACTGGGACAGCAAGCACTATTTAGAGAAATTTGAAAATATGAAGAGTAACAAAAAAACATTATTTTTCATTTGAAGTAAAACTGCCTTACTAATGTATCTCTGTGGGGCAGAGTGAGTTTTCACGTATATATTTTAGCACTGCGGTATAAATTATGGTGACTACATGGATACTGATTAAGGCATTTCATCTACAAACAGTGCTTGGTTTAGTTTACTGACAACAATTCAGAGTTTGGGGTGTTGTTAAATATAACCAAACATGAACAACTTTTATTTCTCCAGGTCTAGACATAAAGCTGAGACATAAGGAAACCCTGATTAATTGGCTAGTCATGACTCATTCTAGAAAGTAGAATTGTTCAGAGTATTAGGACCCGGTGAAAGGCCCTACCATAATTCATCAAACTGGTTAGTGAATTTTCTCTAAAATTATACATTGAAAATATGGGATTTTTCATCTGAAAGAGTTTGAGGTCTACAGTGGCGAATATTCATGGAATCAGAGAATTGCAGAAGTAACTTTGGAAGAAGACCTAACTATCTCATTTTCACACTGATGAGGAAAATCATTTATTTTATGGATAGGTAGCAGAAATGTTGAACCTCTGCCAAATGTAATCTAACCCTTCATACTGAAGACCGAAATTAGAAACTAGGACATCCTTCTGTCTATTCAAAGTTGTTTTCACTCTACCACAAGCCTTACATTAGTCAAAACCACCATCTGATTGTCTGTAAAGAATCCTCTATTGCCCACTAGTCATCATGATTTAACTCCTTTGTTTTCCTTTCTTCTTGTTTTCTTGTCTTTCCTTTTTGTATCTTCTCTCTAATGAGAACAGTAGAACAAATCTGAAAATGGGCTAATCTGTAAAACTTTTCTAAGAATCCACGTATTGCTACTCTTAGAAATACAATCACTCAGTCATGCACCTACTTCGTCTCACCATACTGAGAATGATGAAACTGCTGTGATGTGTATTTTGGGAGTGTGTAGTGGTGTGTGTGTGTTTGTGAGTCATTATAAGTGTGTAAGCTGTATATAGGATTATAAGTCATTGATGAGGAGGAACTTCATGTTGAAATTACTGTCCCTCAATTCTCAGTGATTCACCTTCAGCCTTGTTTGTATACTTTCATATTCATAAAATGAGCAGATTTTTTTAAACTCTTGACCTTTATCTTATAAGCCATAGTGTTTTTAGTAGTAGTAGTTGATTAGTAACTATAAAACTGAATGTTCATTTATATCAACCAATAAGAAATACCAGTTCTTAATTATTTCTTGTTTCTTTGTCTCCTTCCACTTACACATACATAAAGTGTTTGGTGTGATTCATGAAGCCATGGCCATAGTCTTGGGTTAGTGAAAGGTAAAGTAGTGTAATAGAAGCAAACTTGGGCTGGGAATCAGTATATTTGGGTTCTGGTCTTGGGAAGTCATTGACAATAAAATGTATCTTGTATTGAACACTTATGTAAGTCGGGCATGTATGCATTCTCACTGACCTGTGAGATTGGAATTATTCCCTTCTCCATTTTACAGATGCAGTAACTGAGGCTCAAAGATAATAAGTTGCCTATCACAGAACTAATAAGTAAAAGAGATGGGATTCATAGAGTTTCTGTCTGTAAATCCCAGGCCAGCATCTTCTCTGCTGTGCAGTGCTGCCTTCTTGCTCTGTGTTTTTAGAAAAATCACTTGGCTTTTCTGAGCCTTGGGTTTTCTCATTAATCAAATGGTGGCTTGAGCTCTTATCATGTGTAAGGTTCCTTATAGCTCCAGGGATTAAAGAAGGTCATTTTTCTTTCCTCCTCCATCTCCCATCCCTTTGGCATTTACTTTTCCCATAGCCAGCTGTTGTTAATCCTTAAAAATGAAGATGGTACTCAAAGTAATGTCTGGCCATAAGGACAGGATCTGAATGTTTCATTCTGACCTCTAAATCAGTCTGCACATCTTGCCTGTAGAACAAAATCAAAGGGTGTCGGGGGAGAGGGACCAGGGACTTTAATTATATTTTTAAACAATGGATTTCCATTAAAATCTTATTTTTCTACACCTCTGGAAAATTACATTGTAGATGAGATAAATGCGCTTCGCATTTAAATTAAGGTTATCTTTAGACTGGTAATCTCATTTGCTGTTTAGCAATTTTAATTCAAGTCAAGGCATCGTAATTAGTGCCCTCAGCCAATTGCCCTTCCTCACTGCTTTGTAGCTGTATTTACTACTATTAAGACAAGACTACTCGTGTGGAAAGTATAAGTCAACATACTAAATTATTAAAGGTGGCATACATCAGGAGATACTCCTTGCACATGCCGATGCTTCAGATTAGGAAGCTTTACACCATCATGCCCAGAGAACAATGACACCATGGATGGCAAATGCAGGACATCACCGTTTTTAAAAACAGAGAAATTAATTTGAGATGTTGTTCTTAGGGCAACTATTCTAAGTTTAGCAGTGCTTCAGAATGCTTTCAATTTGAGACAAGTTTAGCACACTTTAACTTCAAAATTATATTTTGCATGATGTGATAGGCTTTTTTTTCCCCATGCTAAGGTTTGCAGGTGCATGGAGGTGCATGGGGATAGGGAGAGATGGGTGGGTGTGTGACTCAGTGTCTGTATAGGTTTATATTGTAGCTTAAAACCAGACCAGGCAAATATCTCTAGGTAGTATAAAAAAAGATTAGGTAGTAACAAGTTCTATTATACTCTTAAGGAGACAGGCAATCTTTTATTTATTCGAGGAAAAATACCCACGCTTTACTATACATACTTAATATTAATTATATAAATTCTATTAATATATACTTGCAGTTGACAAATTGGGCTATATACATCTGTGTTTATGTGTGTGTACATACATTTATGTATGGGTGTGTATATATATATACACACATACATTATTTGACTTTAGATTCCTGCTTTGAAGAGCAAGCAATATTCAGAATTCAAATTCAAACATAAATTCAAACCTGTTTCTTCCTTCTGCTCCTAATAATGGCTTTAATGAAGAAAATCTATAATTTAGTTTGCTTTGTATATTTTAATTTCCTTGAGAACAAGAGCTTTATCTAGTTTTCATTCCTTGCAGTAACTAGCAGACCTTTACTTAAAGACTCTTAGTAAACGTTTGTTGAACTCAATTATGTAAAGGAACAGTTGAGTGTTCCTGACAACAGCTTTCTAATGTATGAGTGTTCTCTTGGTTTTATAGTCCATATATTGAATTCTGAATGCCTGCTTCTCTTCTCTACTCCAATAGGACTATAAGCATGTTTACAGACAGACAAATCTGTTGCCTATTTGAAGAAAAGTGTACCACTCAGAACATTTCTGGAGAAATATTAGCATTGTAAATTTGATTTTCGTGCCCGGGGAAAAAAAAATCAAACAGCACAGAGAACATATTCATGTGATATTTTGGTTTGTGAATCTTGATTTAACATGTTTGAAAGGTAATATAAACAATTCCACGTGAGCAAGAATAGAACTGTTTATTCTGACAAATCGAGTCCAAGTTTGCAATCTTGGTCCTTAGTCTAAGCTTAATCCTTAGTCCTTCTGATTGACCTTTAATGACTTCTAGAGACAATCAGATTTAATGGTCCATCTAAGCCCATGGTGGAAAGCCAAAACATCTCTTTTTAGAATAAAAGCAATATGATTTAGAACATGAAAAATGCAAAACAATTCAGAAAGACTTCTGCTTTAGAAAACAAATAAACAAGTAGAAAACCTATGTGTTTTTGCTTCCTGATATTCATGGAATGACATGAAAGACATTGCTCATTATTTTGCTAGCCACTTGGTGTTGCATATGCCAGATGCCGTGGTTCTCACCTGTAATCCCAGAACTTTGGAAGGCGAGGCAGGAGGATCATTTGAGGCCAGGAAATGGAGAAGTAGTGTTGCTTTGGGAACCATAGGTCACAAACCAAACTGTATAGAAGACAAGGTCACATCTTTTAATACTCAGAGCTCTCTATAGTTCTGAGAAAGTGGATTTGCGTCACTATCAAACAGTAAACGAAAAACACCGTTATACTGAAAATAGATAGTAAATTTTGCTTATGTGGCAGGGTAGTGAAATTATGTCTTTGAATGTGTCATTTTACCTGACCTAACATCTTTTTTTGTAAAATGCATGTAATTAAAGATTTTTCTGACTGAGAGACTGTAGAAAACATATACCCAAATTAAGTTAATAAAGCACAACAATCATCCTTTGTTGCTGCCTGGGGACAGCTGGGTCCTGAGGTTGGGTCTCATAGCTTTCATCTGTTAGTCCAGCTCTTCCTAGTGTCTAAGACTGATCCTATTTCTAGTTATAAGATATTAAGTGAATTGATGGCCATCATTTCAGATTAAGTAAACATGGGCAAACCATGCTATTTCCTGTGACCTCGTGCCTCTACCTAGTAACTTTCAGAGTCCATGCCCTACCTTATCTACAGTCACAGAAACTTGCATGTCACAGCTAAGGCCCTATTTTAATCTCTTGGCACTACACAGATTTTATAGAAAATGAATTCTTATTTTGCTTTACCCACACCAACTCAGCAGTGGCACTATTGCCAGTTTTCAACAACCCTAAATGCTTACTATCTTCTGCTTTGATTTCTCTTTTTATTAGCTAATTTTGAGTTTCCTGCTGAAAAGTTTTACCCAGCTGCTGGAATGGCCAATGTTTACTTCTTCCTGGACTTCTCTGAAGCCACTTGCTACACTTTGGGCCGACTCATCACCATCTGTCTCTGAACTACTACAATAATCTTCTGTTTTCTTGTTTGCCAACCACCCCAATACACAATCCACCTTCTGGAAAGATCACTTTAAAAAGTCAATTAAATCATGCAGCATCTCTGCTCAAAACTACTCCAGTGGCTCTCCAGTGCATTAAGCAGTTCTTTAACATGATTCTTGAAGTCCCTGCATAACCTTGCCTGTGCCCAATCCTCCAAAGCCATCCTGTCTCTTATTTACTGGCTGCTTTTAATCTTCAGACCTACTGCCCTTTTTTTTTCTGTATATCCCATGCACACACTATTTTCCATCTCTGGCATCCTTTCCCCTCTAAGCTCTAAAGGTAATACCTACTCATCTTTCAGGTCTCTGTGAATATGTTATTTCATTGCTACACTCTGTTATTTTCCCACTGAGATCTCTATTCAGAGCACTTATTACAGTCTGTCATCAACTATTTATGTGTGTCTTTCTTGTTTAATGGCTGCTTAGACAGTAGGATCTGTGAAGGCAGGGTCCAGACTCACATTGCTCACCACTGGATACCCAAATCTTAGCAAATTGCCTCACCCGTAGAGTAGGTTGGTTTGTGGACTTCATGTTTAAATGATTAAATGAACAGATTATCTGCTTGGATTATAATGTATCACTTTCTTCCCTACTCTCCTAAGAATAAAGATTATTTATTGCAGTCAAATCTTTTTTTTTTTTTTTGAGATGGAGTCTCACTCTGTCGCTCAAGCTGGAGTACAATGGCATGATCTCAGCTCACTGCAACCTCCGCCTCCTGGGTTCAAGTGATTCTTCTGCCTCAGCCTCCCAAGCAGCTGGGACTATAGGCACGTGCCACCACACCTGGCTAATTTTTATATTTTTAGTAGAGATGGGGTTTCACCATATTGGCCAGGCTGGTCTCGAACTCCTGACCTTGTGATCCACCCATCTTGCCCTCCCGAAGTGCTGGAATTACAAGTGTGAGCCACTGCACCCAACCATGTAGTCAAATCTTATGTACCAAGAAATCGGCATGAATTATCTCAAATCCTTACAGTCTCAATATAAGGCAGATGTTATGATTCCCATCTTACAAGAATGGAGATGACAAACATAGTGATTTGTGTCAAGTTGTAAAACTGGTCATGATAAACTCAGAATATAATTCTGAATCTAGTTGACTCCCAAACCTGTGCTCTCCCAGAATATTCATTTTTTACTGTCCAAACTTCTCCATCCTCCCTGCTGATATCTACTGTGGAGCCATCAACAAGTACCAGCCTGACTCTTGATGTGTGCATCAGCCCTTCTTAGTCCAATCAGGCTCACCTCCAGTCTCTCATTCTGACATGGAATTATCTTAATATAGACAAGTCTTAGTAATTGAGTCATAAGCTAGTATACATACTTGTGTTTTGTATCCTAGAGATGTGCCAACATTTGTTTAGTTAGGCAGAGCCCTAACGTTTCCTACTTGAGTGGTAGCTACTACCTAAATTATTTGGCCTAGAGATTGAGAGAAAATAAGTTCCTAACCTCTGATGTGAATGGACCCCTGGCCATCCCACTTCCACATGTATCCTACCCACTGACAATTTATGACTGTGACAATAGTCACTCTGAAATACTAGCAGGACTCACAATATAGGAAAACATTTAGAAAAGGATTGATGCTTTAGAACCCAGAGTTTGGGGTTTCTTATCACCCCTCATGTACATGAAAAAAGTCCTGGTAAAAACAATAAACTCCAATGGAGGAGGAGCTGGTAGTGAGTCCATGATAAAGTCACCATTGTTAAAATTCAAGTATGACACCAGAGCACCTAAAGACGCCTCAGGAAGTGAGCTCGCCAGTTACATCATGGATGTCTTCTGCTCTTACCCTTGTTTGAGGTCTTTGCTCTTTCAGATTTATAGGAACATGGGACTACAGAAAGGAGATTGCTTTCAAAGTGATTAAATTCTGGACAATAATGTCTATGAGAAGACGAAAGAAATTAGTATTAATGCAGCTAAATTAGTGAAAGGAGTGAAAGCTAAGTGCTCATAAAATATAAAGCATTATTATCTAGGGACTGTGTCTTTGTTGGATACATCTAACCTATGCTTAATAAACCATAATATTCACCTCTTTTCAGTTCATGAGATTGCCAGTTAGTCTGATTTTTTAAAAGTGTGCTCTTCAATGTTCAATGTGTGAGTCTGTTTTTAACCAATCAAATTAGAATCAAATTTGCAAGTGAAATGCCACAAGACAGAACAGTATATTCCCTCCTGAAGTTGAAATATGAAATACCATTCATTGCCGAATTTCCTAATTTTATGACCCTATCCCAAAGTGCTTGGAAGAGGATTTATGTTGACTATATCCAGGAGGCTTATTGCCCATGATGTCATTGCTCATTATTGTGTTTACTGATTTATTTCTCATATGTCCAACATGAGTTTTGTTTTGTTTTCCTTCAATAAGTGGAACTGTCCTTTAGAACTGCAGTACATAGGGCCAGGTTTGGGGGCTCACGCCTATAATCCCAGCACTTTAGGAGGCTGAGGCAGGCAGATCATGAGGTCGGGAGTTCAAGACCAGCCTGGCCAACATAGTGAAGCCCCATCTCTACTAAAAATACAAAAATTAGCCAGGTGTGGTGGTGCATACCTGTAATCCCAGCTACTCAGGAGGCTGAGGCAGGAGAATCACTGGAACCTGGGAGGCAGAGATTGCAGTGAGCCATTGCACTCTAGCCTGGGAGACAGAGTGAGACTCCGTCTCAAAAAAAAAAAAGAACTGCAGTATATAGTTGATAGGAACGGTGCAAAACTCGTTAATTTAGAAAAGTCAAGGGAATCACTGCCATATATTTTCAATTGTCTGTTCTAGCCATGTGGCTAGCAACTTGAAGACATGATCCTTGAAATTGAAGAGAGATAAGACCTACAGGATTTTAAGAGTCTTTACAATTTTCTGTGCCATGACACGTTCTTGTTAATATGGCAGTATAACCACCATTTCTAAGATCATCTCTGTCTTGAATATTTCAGCCAAAAGAAATGTAAATCATCCTGAGGTTAGTAAACTGTTAATAAGTCTGCTATAATAAACAGTTTGTCCAGATTAATGCCTGAACAGTAGTAGCACATCAGAGGTGAGAGCCAGAATGAGCGAGAGAGCAGTGCATTTCAAAGGAGAAAAGCAGAGAAAAATATTTGAAGAATGTGAAGTAGATTGAACTACCTTGCTGACCAATCTTAGGCATCATCACAGTTAGCTCTGTGGAAGCGCAAGATGGGTGTTTATTTAGCCTCGGTCCTTCCTGGGACAAAGTGCTGGTCAGGATAGTAAATGCAGGTTAAATGTACTTAGATGGGCTTTCAGAAGACAGGTATGCCATCATAAAGGAGAAAGGGCTATTAGCTCCTGACTTACTTAGAAAAAGTGTAACCAAAGTGGAACCAGGAAGTGTGTGAGACCTGAGCATGTGCTGTTCTCTCTCAAGAATAGCAGAGGGCAGGAGGTTCCCCTACAAGCTCACTTGACCTCTCTCCTAGGCACCTATGTTTCTGACTTCCCTTAGATACAGCCAGAAAGCCAACACCCTTAGATTCCTGGAGACTTTTGAATGTTTTAAATAACTCAACAGCCAGTTCACTATCCGTGGCTATCAACTGTTTGGGAGAGTAGGAATGTTCCAGAAAAAAATTTGATCAGCACCACTTTCCCATTTTGACCCTTGAGAAAAGAAAGAAAGACAGTTGGCATTTATTGAGTAGTTTGTGTTATGCCAGACAATGTATCAGCCTGTGAGATATTATATATCAAACACAATGTATCAGGTGTTTTATATATAATATCTCACAGGCTGACTCTGTTATTCACTTTCTATAGATGAGAAACAAACTCTGAATTGGTATTTGATGACTAACTTAAGTTCATGAGGCCCAGAAGGGATGAACCTAGAATACAAACCCAAGCTCTTTAATTTCTAAATCAGTGGCCTTCCTCATTGTCATTATGCTGTGTTGTGTAAGTGATATCTGTATTTCATGGAAAATCATCATACTACTTTGTATAAGAATAGTGTGCATATGTATGTGTTTGTGTTTTATGTAAACCTATGCATGGACATATCAAAGTGAGTGTTTTTGCCAACCTGAGAGCCTTGGCTTTTTTTCCTGTACCTTCTCAGTGTCTTGTAATGGGAGCCATAATACCTGAGGAAGAAACAAAGATTATATGATCCTTAAGTATTCAGGGGAAATTGGTTCCAGGACCCCTGAATGCTTAAGTCTCTGATATAAAATGGCATAGTATTCACCCATAACCTACACACACCCTCCTGTTTACTCTAAACCATCTCTAGATTAATTAAAATACCTAATGCAATGTAAATGCTATGTAAATAGTTGTCATACTGAATTCTTTTATTTGTATTTATTGTTTATTGTTAGTTTTAATTTATATATTTTTGAAATTTTTAATGCTCAGTTGGTTGAATCCATGGATGCAGAACTCACAGGTATGGAGGGCTGACTATATTCCCAAAGATGAAAAATTAGGCTAATCAGCCTTTTTATTTAAGAATATTTGGGCATGTTTTATCAGATCCACAGTATTTCTTTTTCTGATCATGGAAAAGTGTTCAGCAAACATGCCAGGTTTCCTAATGTTTCAACATGTAGGACTGATCTTGTAGTCAATGTATATTCCTTTTCTTCCTGAGCTTTTTCACAGGAGATGTTTTTGCCGAATCGACGTTATTTTTCTAATTGCCCAATTTTCTTTTCTCTGTTAAACACTAATTAAAGAATGAGCTCAGGACTGCCACCTTTTTGGAGAAACCATTAATCTCCTGCCCTCTCTACATTTTAATGGGCCTAATTTATCCCTATTATCTACTCCCTTCTCCACCCCAACTGAGCAAGAAAAACATTCTTATCCCCTTTACCCTTCTCATACTCTACTGCATTTTTGCATTTATTTTCCCTACTAACTTCAACTGATGCTGCATAGCCTTGTTTTTGTTTACTTTTCATTATCAGCACAATATGCATATGATTATAAGTCTTCTTCTCTCCTCCCTCTTTCCCTGCTTGATCTACTCTGTATTAATTTATTTTCCTATTGCTAACCTCTATGTACCTGTAATCTGTTGATGAATTAATTAATCACCCAGACATAGCTCGGCACCTATATAAAATAGGTCCCAGGACACTGAAGCATCAATTCTAGTCTCCAGTAGCCAGCAGTCTGAAAGGAGAGGCCCAAACATAACCAGAAAATTGTCATAAAATGTGGTACAGGCAACCATACAGATTAGAAGAAGATGCAGGAACACAGATAAGGAGCTACTACTCCAGCCTAGGTAGAAGGGAGGCTTCCCCAATTGGCTGTCATTTGGAATTATTGGCCATACCATAGGTAGAAAAATGGGTTGAATCTAGAATTCATTTGCATTAATAGCAAACCTTGATAATCAGTGATATTGACTTCCCTTTCTTCTCTTTTCCACAACTCAGTAATATTTCCATTAAGAAAATGTTATAAGATACTTTGGAATGTCCATATGAAAAATAGTATATTAATTAAAATAGCACAAAGTTCAACTAATAATTAAACCAGCCATAAACTATGGAGCAAAGAACTCGGTTTCCAAGAGATTAAAAAAAAAAAAAAAAAGAAAGCTACCTGTAAGCCCTGAGCTGATTGTATTGGCTTATAAAGACCTTTTAAAGCCTCTCTTTAAAGCAAGTCACACTGTATTAGTCTGTTTTCACACTGCTGATAAAGACATACCCAAGACTGGGCAATTTACAAAAGAAAGAGGTTTATGGACTTACAGCTCCACATGGCTGGGGAGGCATCACAATCATGGCAGAAGGCAAGGAGGAGCAAGCCACATCTTATGTGGATGGCAGCGGGTAAAGAGAGCGTGCAGGGCAACTCTTATTTTTAAAACCATCAGCTCTTGTGAGATCCATTCACTACCATGAGAACAACATGAGAAAACCTGTACCCATTATTCAGTCATCTCCCACCGGTCCCTTCTACAACACATGGGAATTGTGGCAGCTACAAGATGAATTTTGGGTGGGGACACAGACCAAACCCTGTCACACACTCAGTTCTGATATTCTTAGCTTTCTGACATCCTGGATGATTAACAATAACCAAACCGAAAAGGTGGAGAGTTCTTTGAAGAAGTATATCTTGACCCCAGGGAAAATGTGACCCCCAACACCTGAATAATGAAAAATACAACCACCATACACACAGTAAGTATAAACCCGTTGAACAAATAACCTCTTTGAAAACCAACAGATCCAGGGAATAAAAATAGCATATATTTAGCTTTCTCAATAACTCTCCCTGTTGTCCCTGTGTGCTAAAGAGTACAATAATTGGTGTTGACACTGATGGGCCAGAGACAGCAGATAAAGATTTATTTAGATTAGGGGAGAGAGATCCAAGATGGCCGATTACTAGCAGCTCAGGATTGTAGCTCCCAGTGAAAGCGCAGAGAACAAGAGGACACCACACTTTCAGATGAATTTTTGCTGCTCACGGACCAGGAGATTCCCAGTAGAGGAGCCCCACGGGTCGTCAGCGTGACTCTTGTGGCTGGCGCAGCGGTTTTGCTGGTGCTCTGGCATGGTGGTTCCTGGTACAGAGTAAACGGGACTGGGTCCCCTTTTGGTCAATGTTTGGAGCTCCAGGAAGGCAGAGTTGCCTATTCAGCTGATTGAAAAAGCGACTCAAGAAGGAAGCCAGACTGGAGATTCCCAGACAGAAAAGCACCATGAATCTTAATGCCGCTGTTTAAGCCGGCGCAGTGGATTGCTCAGATTCCGGTGCTGGGAATCAACAAGTTGGACGTCCACTCAGAGACCTAATTTGAAAGTCGGTAATTACAAAGACGACAAGTGGATAAATTTACAATGATGGGAAGAAACCAGTGTAAAAAGGCTGAGAATACCCAAAATCAGAATGCCTCTCCCTCTACAGGGGATCACAGTTCCTCATCAGCAAGGGAACAAGGCCTGATGGAGAACAAGTGCGTTCCATTAACAAAATTAGGCTTTAGAAGGTGGATAACAAGAAACTTCAGTGAGTTAAAAGAACATGTTCTAGCCCAATGTAAAGAAACTAAGAACCTTGAAAAAAGTTTTGACGAAATCCTAACAAGAATGGACAATTTAGAGAGGAATATAAGTGAATTAATGGAACTGAAGAATACAATATGAGAACTTCACAAAGTATGCACAGGTTTTAACACTCAAATTGATCAAGCAGAAGAAAGGATATCAGAGGTCAAAGACCAACTTAATGAAATGAAACGAGAAGACAAGATTAGAGAAGAAAGAGTAAAAAGGAATGAGCAAAGTCTCCAAGAAATATGGGGCTATGTGAAAAGACCTAAGTTACGTTTGATAGGTGTACCTGAGTGTCATGAAGAGAATGAATCCAAGCTGGAAAATATTCTTCAGGATATTATTCAGGAAAACTTTCCTAACCTAGTAAGGCAGGACAATACTCAACTCCAGGTAATACAGAGAACACCACAAAGATATTCCTCAAGTAGAGCAACCCCAAGACACATAATCGTTAGATTCACCAGAGTTGAAATAAAGGAGAAAATTCTAAGGGCAGCTAGAGAGAAAGGTCAGGTTACCCATAAAGGGAAGCCTATCAGACTCACAGCAGATCTCTCAGCAGAAACGTTACAAACTAGAAGAGAGTGGGAGTCAATATTCAATACCCTCAAAGAGAAGAATTTTCAACCCAGAATCTCATATCTAGCCAAACTAAGCTTCATAAATGAAGGAAAAATAAAATTTCTTTGCAAACAAGCAAGCACTCAGAGATTTCGTCACCACCAGGCCTGCTTCACAAGAGCTTCTGAAAGAAGCACTATACACAGAAAGAAACAACCAGTATCAGTGATCCCAAAAACTTACCAAAAGGTAAAGAGTATCTCCATAATGAAGAATCTATATCAACTAATGGGCAAAATAGCCAGATAGCATTAAACAACAATGTTAAACTCACAAATATCAATATTAATCCTAAATTTAAAAGAATTAAACGCCCCAAAGACAAAGACAGGGAAATTGAATAAAAAGTCAAAACCCATTGGTATGCTGTATCCAGATCCATCTCATAAGCAAGGACAAGGGCCAGGCGTGGTGGCTCACACCTGTAATCCCAGCACTTTGGGAGACCGAGGTGGGTGGATCACGAGGTCAAGAGATCGAGACCATCCTGGTCAATATGGTGAAACCCCGTCTCTACTAAAAATACAAAAATTAGCTGGGCATGGTGGCGCATGCCTGTAGTCCCAACTACTCTGGAGGCTGAGGCAGAAGAATTGCCTGCACCCAAGAGGTTGCAGTGATCTAAGATCCAGCCTGGGTAACAAGAGCGAAACTCTGTCTCAAAAAAAAAAAAAAAAGAAAGATGCCAAATCATAAGCAAGGACATACTAAGACTTAAAACATTGGTGGAAAACGTACCAATCAAATGGAGAGCAAAAAAAAAAAAAAAAAAAAAGCAGGAATCATAACTTTTGTCTCTGACAAAATAGACTTTAATAGTAACAAAGACTGAAAGAAACAAAGAAGGACATTACGTAATGGTAAAAGGATCAATGCAACAATAGGAGTCAATGATCATAAATATATATGCACCCAATATAGGAGCACCCAGATACATAAGACAAGTTCTTGATGACTTATAAAGAGACTTGGACTCTCGCACAATAATAGCGGGAGACTTTGACACCACATTGTTAATATTCGACGGCTCAATGAGATAAAAAATTAACAGGGATATCTGTGATTTGAACTCAGACCTGGAACAAGTAAACTCAGTGAATGTTTGTAGAATTCTTCATCCCAGGTCCACAGAACATACATTTTTCTCAGTATTACATTACACCTATTTTGAAAGTGACCACATAATTGGAAGTAAATCACTCTTCAGCAGTTGCATAGCATTTCACAGACTTAAATGAAATATTGGTTGGCTGTTTGTTTGTTATTTTCTTCCCTTATTCCTTCCTGTCTTCACTGTTGAGCACAATTGTTGGCATAAAAGAGGTTTTTAATACCTATTTTTAGATTGCATTCCAGTCTGGGCAATAGAGCAAGACTCCTGTTCTCTCTCCCCCTTTCTCTTTCTCTTTCTTTCTTTCTTCTCTTTTTCTCTTCCTCCCTCAGTCCCTCTTTTGCTCCCTCTCTCCCTCCTTCCTTAAAAAAAAAAAAAGATTTATTTAGATTAAAGAAACTTTATTTTAGAAGGTAAAGAAGTTGGATAATTTATGGTGAAAAATTTCCATGAAAACTGAAGTAAATGAAACAATTTTCTTCTTTAGCAGGAATAAATTTCAATCAGCAAATGACCACATACATTTAACACTGTATAGTCCTGAGGTTGATGTTGGATGATCATGAGTTTCTTTTTTGTTTGCTTTTGGTGTTAACTTACTGTCTCCCTTGCAGTTTTCCAGATTGCTAAACCTTCTCTATTGAAACCCGTCTATATTTCTTAAAGTCCTCAAATAGAAAGTGACTCCAATTATTTCAAAAGGGAAATTGTTTCTCATGTCAGCAGTATTTTCTTTCTTTGTAATCCAAGAAAAGAGAAATACTTGTCTAAAAATCCAAAGTTCTGACATCTTGAATATGAATTACAACTGACACTAAAAGTTTTTTAAATTGATTCACAACAATGCATTTAAAATATATTTATAAAGTACTTTGCATAGATCATCAAGTGACTTTAGATACAGCCTTTCACATTAGAATGAATTATATTTTGTTCAGCTTTCTTGTCATGGTAATCCATTTTATGTGTTTTCTTTTCACAGCTGCCATAATACTCTGACTAACCATTGCCTTTTCCCGTAATTATCAGCCTATTCTCCTTAATCATATGGAAATCTATTACTTTTGTGCTCACAGCATTACATACTGTAGACCTGAAGGTTTCCAACCATGTCACTAAAGATGAAGATGTGGATTCTTTAGAATATAATGTGTATTTTTAGAACACCATTGTGTCCCAACCCTTATGTAAACATCATTATCATTTAGACCCCAAGGAATCCTTGATTTCAAGCATAGTGTTGCTGGGGAGAGGGATTCACACACTGGGATTAGAACAATTTGAAGCCTATGCATTATTTGGGGCTAAACTGAATATGTGACTTGCACATATAGGGAAAATCCTTGCATGTGTAAGATGCTATCACATCACATCCAATGTTCCTGAACCAGACGTGCTCAATTTTGAAACTCAAGCGTTGAATAAGCTTCCATGGAGAAGCAAACAAAACATACAGTTTTGGATGGCGAAAAGAGAAGAGGTGTCTACACATAATGGGGTGAGGAGAAGCAAGTGCATTCTCCGTTCCTGTTTCATCATCTGTGTTACCTGCATCTTGTACTCATTCTGATTCTGGTTGTCCCTTCTTCCCTCACATCTCCCACTCTGAGGTGGTGTTTTGAATGCCCTTAAAAGTGTCAAATTTGCTTGATATGGTTTTGGCTTGAAAACATTGTAATTGATAAACTGATTTGTTTTTTTTTGAATCACTAATAATTTGAGCATAATAGATTTCATCTAAATGTAGAGTTCATTCTTTCTTTGCCATCTGATGTATTAACAGAAGCTGGTCTGGAGAAAGGCTGAGGCTTCCTCCTTAAGTGTGCCCCCAGTACCAAGTGATAAGCAATCAGAAAAAGCAGTGCTGGCATCTGGAGGCTCCTGTGTTCTAGGGTGGGCATCTCAATGTCTGATTCTTGTTCTATCATATTCATTCCTGGTTGCATGACTTTGCTTGCTTAAGGTCTCTGAGGCTAAATAAAGGACTTTTTGATTTTGCACTGGACTATTCCTGAAATAGTCGTGGGAAATGAATGGAGAATAGTTTTTATATATTTTTAAATCCACTAAAATAAGCCTTGTCATTTATTCTTTCATTGAACAAAGATTAATTAGAGATGTATTGGACATTATGTCTATAGGAAGGGTGGGAGGTGTAGTATGGGAGAAATTCTAGACAGAGAAAAATGGAAATGATGATAGCTATATTGAGGCTAGTAGGGCCATCGGCCTCCTGGCTAGAAAGTTTGAATTTATGCTGAAGACAAAATAGAGAGATATGATTTTGTGTGCTTTAAAGATCCAGCTAGAACTGCATGGAGACTGGAGTAGAGAGAGAGGTGAGATGGAGGCAGAGAGCGTCCTTAAAAATAATCCAGTGAAGAGATGGTAAGTGTCTGAACTAGGGCTTATGGCATTAGGGATGAGGAAATGTGGAAACAGATGAGGAATAACTAAGGGATGGAATTGGCATTACTTGGAACATAATTAATGTGGGAGGTGAAGAACCCGGGGAAGATGCTAAGTTCAGTCTGGGACAAGTTGAGTTTGAGGGCACACAGGCAGAGTGAATGGTTTTACGTAAGTGTTTGGAGTGTGGGAGAGGGTTTAGGGATATAGCTATAGATCTGGAATGCAGCAGCACACCATATATAAATAAGGCTGTTAGGGCCGCTGAATTGATGAGATTGCCCAAGGAGAGAAAGGAAGAGAGCAGAGAATAGAATTCTGGGGAGCAGCAGAACTTAGGGGAGCAACTAAGAAGGGGAGCCAAAAAAGGAAACTGAGAAAGAATAGTCAGGCAGCTGAGAGAAGAACAAGAAGGGTGGAGTCACAGGAAAAAAGAAATTGTCAGCAGTAACACATGAAGGGAGATCAGATAAAATAAGAACTGAAATCATCCAGTGGTTTGTGGATCTGGATAAGTAGCTCAGAGAGAAGTCAGATGTGTTTCCAGAAAATGTTTATTGCTTAAGCAAGACCAATCCCTGAGTTAGGGTACTTTGCCAAGGTTTCTAAATTGGCATTATTTACAGAAGGATTATGCCTCTACAAATGTACACAGATCAATCAATCCCCTCCATTCTTACCCAAAATCAATATGACTTCTTTTCATATGTGCTTTAATTTTTGTTTATTTGTTTAGAAATAGTGCTGACAAATAACGTAGTAACCCATTTGGTAATGTGCAACTATTAAATATAGATGGATAAATAGATGGGTGGATAGATAGATAGATAAGACTGATAAATGGTAGCTACCAAAATGTTTGAGGTAGGAGAGCTTTAGCTACTATCTTGTTATGCTGCTAACAATTATAAAAAAGCTATTCTCAAAAAAATGTATTGAGGGATTGTCAATTTCCTGTTTTAACAGGTGCTCTGAACAATACCTTGCATGAAAGAAGCACTTGAGGTAAACATGCTACCTTTGAGAGGCAGGATTGTTACCTTATAGGAGTGATCAGGCAGGCAGAAATTCTGCATTTCAGTCTTGAGACACGGAAGCATTTAGGGCTCAAGGCCTCACGTATCTTCCCTAAAGATCCACTCTGGGCAATATCTCTAAAATATTTTAGCCAATTCACAACATCGAATATCAGTATTTTCACCCATAAATCATCCATTGTGTTAATTAACTGGCCAACAATTTCACCAATGAAAAGCCATTTCTAATATTTGTTATGCAAAGCCCCTGATGTTAATTGAAATATACTGAGGAGCATGTGCACTGGCAACCTATACTGTGTAACTTTTCCGGGGGGAACCTTGTGACCACCCCTGAAGGTGTGAATTCCTGATGAAAGCAATAAACTGCTCCTTTAATGGGATTTAAACCAAATAACACACATATCTTACTCTTTTTTTCTAAAAGACTTTTAAAGCAAATGGCCAATGTCATAGTAAGCAGAAAGGAAGACAGAATTCGTCGTGAAACCAACAGCATCCTTGTGATGAATGAAAATATCATTTGCAAATAATATCTGTCACACTAAAAACTAGCCTTTCAGAATATTTTTATTCTTTTTTTTTTGAGTCAGAGTCTTGCTCTGTTGCCCAGGCTGGAGTGCAGTGGCATGATCTTGGCTCACTACAATATCCGCCTCCCAGGTTCGAGCAATAATCCTGTCCCAGCCTCCTGAGCAGCTGGGATTACAGGTGCATGCCACTATGCCCAGCCCAGCTAATTTTTGCAGTTTTTAGTAGAGGCGGGGTTTCACCATGTTGACCAGACTGACTGGTCTTGAACTCCTGACCTCAGGTGATCCACCTGCCTCGGCCTCCCAAAGTGCTGAGATTACAGGAGTAAGCCACTGCACCTAGCCCAGAGTATTTTTATGCTGCCAGAAATTTTTGAAATATTCTCCATAACCAGTATTCAGATCTCATTCTCATATGAACATTTTTGTCATAGTTCACTCGTTCTCCTACACACACACAGACACACACGCACACACACTACAAACAGCCTGATCAAATTGCCTGAAGTACACCATCAAAATATTTCACATCTGTGCTTGTACAAAAAGAAATATTCTGATGGTCTGCTGTACCTGCAAGTTATTTCAATCAGTTAGAGGTTCCTCAGCTAACAGCCTGGGTAAAGCTATACATTAGTAGGTTAAATAGTGAACACCCAAATGCTAGCATAGACATTTAGTATTTATATCTTTATGGTTTTTCTGATTACAAAAATGTTGGTATGCATATTATATAACATTCAAATATTACAGAAAAGCATAATATAGAAAATGAATATCTTCAGTAATCCTATCTCCAAAGATAACTGCTGTTAAATGCTTGGTGTGGTTTATGGAAGAGCTTTTTCCCAGCAAGAGTAAACATATGTAAATATAAATTTTTGATAGGATCCTAATCATATATGTTGTTTTACAGTTTTTAAATAAATAATTCACCCAAGACACATCTTCTCATTAGTATGCAGAGATAGTTTTTTAGATAACTTTAGAGTTTCCATTTCTAATGTCAAATTAAAGCCATCCTATTACATACTTTCTGAATACATTCTTTCCAGCAGGCACAGCAGTTTAAAAAGGAAACCAGCATGATAATAATAATGTCGACTGAATGTTTGTGTCTAATCAAATTCATATGTTGACACTGTAATCTCATTGTGATGGTATTTGGAGGTGAGGCCTTTGGGAGTTACTAGATCATGAGGGTGGAGCTCTCATGAATGAGATCAGTGACTTTATAAGAAGAAGCCATAGAGCTAGCTATCTCTGTTTTCGCCACATGAGGATACTAGGAGAAGTTGGCAGTCTGCAGCCCAGAAGAGGGCCCTCCCCAGAAGCCAACCAGACTGGCACCCAAATCTTGAGCTTCCAACCTCCAGAACTGTGAGAAATAAATTTCTGTTGTTTATAAGTAATTTGTTATAGTAGCTCTAACTAAGACTAATAATAATAATAAAGAAAATATCCACAGACATCATCAGGAGAGATTTCTTTGGGGCCTGGCTTAGCTTAAGCTATTTCTTTTTTTTTTTTTTTTTTTGAGATGAAGTCTCACCCTGTCACCCAGGCTGGACTGTAGTGTCATGACCTTGGCACATTGAAGCCTCTGCCTCCCAGGTTCAAGCGATTCTTGTGTCTCAGCCTCCTGAATAGCTGCGGCTACAGGCGTGCACCACCACACCTGGCTAATTTTTTAAGTAGAGATGGGATTTCACCATGTTGACCAGGCTGGTCTTGATGTCTTGATCTCTTGAACTCAAGTGATCTGCCTGCCTCAGGCTCCCAAAGTGCTGGGATTACAGGCATGAGCCACCATGCCCAGCCTATTTCTACTTCTTAGAGGCCCCACAAAATGATAATGAATCAAATGAACAGTTTCTATGTTGATTTGCAAGCAAACACAACAGGGCTGGTTGGCATATATATTTCTAAGCAGGCAAAGCTTAAATTATGGCCCCAAGGTGCCCATTTTTACATTAATCTCTAAACCCATAACTTCATCCTCCTCCTCAGGAACCCAGTGTCTTAGGGTCCAAGGATACCCTGGGTTGAGTGCCGGCTCTGCTACTCAGCAGCTATGAAATTCTGTGCAAATCATTTAAATCTCGAAGCTTCAGTTTTGTTACCTATAAAATGGGCCTAATGCCTTCCCCACAGAGGACCTACAAATTAAAGCTCTTGCTTGGTGTCTGACCCATTCAGTGCACTGAAAGCCCATGGCTTTCAAGAAATGTTACTTCCTTATTCCCAAATCCAAACCTGCTCTGAGGGAGCGATAGTTGACTCTTAATTATTGTAGGCACTATATTAGATATTGCTGGGTACACATTTTCACTCTTTCCACTAAACTGTGATTTTCATTTTATAAAAACTGTGTAATGATTTTGTTGCTATTGCATTTGTTTTGCCCGAAGTGAAATGCAGAACCCAAGCTAGTAGCAGTTAACAGCAGAGCCACTGTGGTTGAAATGGGGAAAGGGACTGACCCACTTGACATCCTGCACACCTGAGCCTCCTCTGCAGAGCACAGTACCCTCAGAAAACAGTTTGAAAACCTCTGCACAGGCCATCATCCTTCACAGGAACTGTTGCAAAAGGATCTCATTTATTAATGAGGCCATATCACAGGTTAATAACTCATTATGATGTGCTATAGCTGGCCTGGAGCCAGAACCTGAGCGACGCCATTTTATAAGACAAAGCCATGTCTCCAAAAATGAGTTGTAATAACTGCCCCATTCTCCTTGCAATAACTGCTGACTTTGGTTTTTGCTTATCAGGATACACGGCCCAAGCTAATCTCATCTTGGCCCCTGTGAACTAAGATCTGTAAATTCCACCGCTACCCAGACAATGTGTAAACTAGCATTCATCTTGACTTCTGTAAATCACTTAAGTAGCAATTAGAGTGACAATAAGCCCCTGAGCCCTCGGAATGTCCGGAGGCCCCCACCCCCATCCCTGCCCAGGAGGTGATTTACAGAATCCACCAGCCCTCGGAATGTCTGAACCTCCTTCATCCTCCTCCCAGCTCCTCACCCACACTCCCAAGGTGGTCTTTCAGGTATAAAAAGCCTTGGCACTCTCCCTTCGGGGCCGCGGGTTAGAGAGACGTGAATCCTCCGTGGTCGCCGGCAATAAAGACCCTGCAATTTGGCATACTTTTGTCTTGGTGAATTATTTTAATCTCGCATCCCAATATAGCAGATGTATCCTCTCAATATGTTTGCATTTGCCTATTATCTAACTCCCAAGAAAATGTTTCTAAATATGAATATTCCAATATAACACCAATCAGCTAGAGGTTGTTTATTTTTTCCAACTTGGGGGTGAGTTGAAAGGGTGGAGCAGTTGAGGTGTTGAGTACTTCTCAGTATCTCTCTTTTCACCAACCATGGAAACCTCTTAAGTCTGGCTCTACCCACAGAGAGGTAAACTGCTTTGGGCTTTGGAAGGTGAGAAGAAAATGTCTGTGGGTCTCATCTTATGGTAAGAGGCTGAAGGGCCAGAGATATTTGCTCAGTCAACAAGGTGACAGCTCTTATAGTGCCTGGAGGTGGGCAGACCTTCAGGACATCCTATGTTAATTGACAGCAGTTTACAGATTGATGAAAAGACCAGGCAAAACTATATTTAAAGGATTGCCCTTGGGGCAGACATCCTATTAAGGACCAATGTGTTAAAAGGTGAATAGAAAGACAGTACTACAAAGTAGTTGAGAGCAAGGGCTCTAGATTCAGAGAAGCTTGGAATTCAGCTCTGATATGATTAGCCCTGTGACCTTGAACATACTCCTTACCCTCTATTAGGCCCAGTTCTCTGGACTGTAAAATGAGAATAGTCATATTGTTTACTCAAGGGGTTGTTTTGAGATTTAAAAGACATAATGCATGTAAAGCCCTTAGCCCAGTTGCCTGCCACATAGTAAGGACTCAATAAATATAGCTATTAGTATTCATGCTGTCCTCCTTATGCATTCAACTTTCTCTCGGTTTGACAAGGTGAAATATATTTAAGAGTACTTTGTGTCATTGAATTGATACTACAATTTCTTTAATGCTTAGAATTATCTGAGGTATAGGATAAGGATAATACTGGAGAAATATTTAATTGTATCATTTAGTAATGGATGATTGCACACATTAAAACCTCAATTTAATGTTATATAGAATCACATGCTAAGGATCCACAACCAGAAATATAATCACCTGTGTAGGTTCTACTTCGGTTACTTGGCTATGGTGGCAAATTAATAGTGGAAATAGATAAATCCATTTTCAAGAGCTAAAGAAAAAGAAAGAAAGAAAGAAAGCCAGGATTGAAACTTGACTGACTTACAAAAAAACCTAAGACTTTGATTTTGCCATATTGTAATTTTGAGCACACCATCTTTGCATGGGCTTTGCAAGCCCATCTTTGATTGCAGTAATTCTGTGTAATAAACTTTGTTTTTATAGTATCCCACTATATTTCCAGGATTCTACACAATGAAAGAGGACTTAGTTATATCTATAAGTCAACCAAATTATTGAGAAACTATTGGATTTGAAGCACTGTTATGTATTATTTTCTTAATACCAAATGTTCCTATGGCATTTAACGGTTTTAAAATAATTCCTTATATATATTTTCACATTTGCTTCAACCTCTTTGAATTCCTGTGAATTATCTAGGCAAGGATCAAAGTTACTAATTTCTATTACCTTTGTTTTAAACATGTACACCCTAATGTAAGACCTAGGATACCAGTCAGTGTCCATCACCTTTACCCATTCTATTTCTTCAGTACCTGCATTTAGAAAAGAGTTTTATTAACAACAAAAAATCTATATATAATAAGAAAAATGAAATATAACAAAATGTCAGTTTTTGTGTCTATTGATTCATATTTCTAGCCCTCTTGCTTCTTAATCAGTACTCTTTTTGTTAAATCCCTTTATTTTCTCTCTATTTAACTTAAACACATCAAGAGAGGTTTCTCTATGCAACTTTGTGTTTAATTACTCTGCATTTTATATCAACTGTTTACATTTTTATGATATAACAGATGTATGTTTATTCCTTGCCTCACAGTACATTAAATTGAAACAGAAAGAAAAAAACATGAAAACCACAACCAACAAACAAAAATACCCAACTTCCTGTACAACTGCATCCCTTTAATGCCTTACTTTGTTTTGACCGGAAAGGATACTGACTTCAGGATACTGAGGATACTGCTGGCAATACTGACTGTTCTTCTATAAATGTATTTGTAAAAGTTACTACTGCAGTTCTTCCTATAAATGTATTTGTAAAAGTTAACCATTTAAGTGAATGCCTTTGCCTTCTTCTTCCGCTCTAGAGATAATAATTCATCAGTTCATGCTTGATATTTGAAAAGAAGCTACACAATGCTTCTGTCTTCCCAGTCTCCTGGAGTCGATATTGAATATTTTTGACACACTCAGGACATCTGACGCATGGGCTCACAAATAATATAAGACTCATCAGCTTTCACATGGCATCCACTTTTTTCCCTCCTGCCTTGAGGCAAATTAATTTAGCAGTAATTTGCCTAGTTTTTGCATTTTTAAATTTTTCAGCTGGGTGTGAATGCTCATACCTGTAATCCCAGCACTTTGGGAGGCCAGGGTGGGAGGATTGTTTGAGGTCAGGAGTTTGAGACCAGCTTAGGCAAATACAGCAAGACCTTGGCTCTATTTAAAAAAAAAACAAATTAAAGAGTTAAAAAAAAATTCCCTCTTTGGGATGTCATCCATGGTTCTGGGTACCGCTGCCTCTGTCATGGAGAGTCACACTTTGCAGTGGTTTCTTCCATGTTTGCTGCATCGGTTGGACTTCTTGCTGCTGGTTGCAGGAGGCCACCATATGTATGCTAAAGCTCAGCTATACACCCACTCATCAGAAGTTGGGAGAATGCTTTTCTACTATTTTAGTGTTACATATTTTCCATCTAAGCATTAGATGAGTATCTAAGCATTAGAACCTTAAGGGTCTGTTAGTAACAATACTTCTTTCTGTTTTGTTTTTTTCTTTTTCTTTTTTTTCTGAGACAGAGTCTCACTCTGTTGCTCAGGCTGGAGTGCAGGGGCACAATCTCAGGTCACAGCAGCCTCCGCCACCTCCTGGATTCTAGCGATTCTCCTGCCTCAGCCTCCCGAGTAGCTGGGATTACAGGCACCTGCCAGCACACCCAGCTAATTTTTGTGTTTTTAGTAGAGATGGGGTTTCACCATGTTGGCCAGGCTTGTCTCAAACTTTTGACCTCAAGTGATCCGCCTGCCTTGGCTTCCCAAAGTGCTGGGATTACAGGCATGGGCCACCACGCCCTGCCCTTCCTGTTTTTACTAAAGCCTACCAGCTCTATGTAATATGAATCAAGTACATAGGTTCTGATAGCTCATTAAGTGTAAGATTACCTCTTTCTTTTAAGAACTACTACTTTCTTACTGGGACAATATGTTGGCTTAAGTTCTTAACCCAGATTGGATTTTCATCTGCTTTCTTTTGCAGTAGAGGGGTATATGGTAGAGAAGGAACTGACATGGGGACCTCAGGCCAGCTGGCAAGTTGGAAAGGAACCCCATTTCCCACAATACTCCATCCCGCCCAAGTTGGGGCTTACAATTTTGCTCACCCATGGTGGGGCACCATATCCCAGGACTGGCTAAGTGAAAGGTGATTATTTACCAATCTAGCAACTGTGTTAAAAAATGCAAACTGAGTCTCAGTCTCCTCTTTCATAAGCCACTAATTCCTGCTAGGCTCATTTCCTGGCATTCAGCTTCCTTTCTTCCATTTGTACCTCTTCCCCTGAATTATTGAATATTTCATGGAAGAAGGGTAGAAATGGACCTGATACTGTACTATTCTGGTTTGATTCTCCATGTGCTGCATGTCTTATAAACTGCCTGAACAATCAAAAAGATGAAGGAAAGGGTGAGGTGGTATTGGACAGCCAAAGAGCATTCAGATTAATGATCAAAATGTGTTCAAGGCAGATCCTTTTGCTAGGATGCTTTTTATAGGTTTTTAATTTCTGAAATTTAATCATGCAGGTTTAATTGCCTCCAGTTGTATGGCTTTAAATGGAAGGAGTTTTGCTTTTTATCTAGATTGCTTCATAATAAAACCACCGCTTTTGAGAACGCGTACTTCCCCCAGTGCTCTGACTCCTGGAAGGCTTCGCCATTCTCCACCACTGCCACACAGCCAACCTCTGACTTGTAGAAATATGGAGAGTAAGCCAGCACATCCCCTTTGCCCAAACGAAACACAAGGGCATTTGTCAATACACAGGGAGATAGGAGGCAGGATAAAAAGCACTGGCGACAAAAGCCAGGCTAGAAAATCAGCCACAGGCCCCATCATCTCATCATCCTGATATATATTTTTTAAATTAATTATCTGCCTCCAGAGTCCCAAATTCTGCTTAGACACAAAGCAAGTCTCACCTCTACAAAAAGTTATTCTCATACTCAACCTGATTTCAAATTATATCATTATCATTCATCACTTATATTTCCTTATACCATGCATAGTTTTCTTAATTATTATTTAAATATTAAATTTGCTACTCATATTTGCAAATCTTATCTCTAAATGTGAAGAGAAAGTCACGACTCAGATCTTACGTCTAGAAACTCAGGTCCTAAAGATTAGGATGAAGCAATTTAAGCCCCAAAGAGATGCCATAGGTGACTCCTCTGAAATGGTACAACTAGTTAATGGCAGAGACAGAACTAGAATTCTGGTCTTCTAAAGCCCAGGCCCAAGCACTTTTTTCTTCTTCACTCATGCTGTCACAATACATAAATTAGTTAGCTAGTGCACAAACCTTAAGAAGCCAGGTGGGCATCTTGTACAAGGATGTACAAGAAAAGCTCAAAAGTCTTTGTCATCTCATAATAAATAAAGCTTATGTTCCCTATCAAGCAGTGATAACTTTATGCCTGGATGTCTTAAGCTATAATCTCAAATCCCACCAAAGCACCTTCTTACACATTTGTATTTGCAAATATGTATAATATAATATGTCAGCGTTTTTGTTTTTGTTATTTAGAAAATTTTAAAGTACTGAAATTTGAAAAAAAGAGAATGAGAGTGTAGGAATTTTTTTTAGATTTCATCTAAATGACTGAAGAATGCTCCTAATTTGGGGGGCATATTAGTTTCACTTGGATAGGATTTGTATTCAAGAAAATCTCAGTAATTTATTATACTCTTGGAGCTCTCCATAATATCTGTTTTTTATAAATGCCATGGTCTGTCCAGTGCACTGGAAAGATCAGACAAGTTGATTTAAAGTTGGTGTTTCTCAGGATGTAACATAGGCTTTCTTTCAGTGGTCTTCATTTCTGGAACGTAATGAAGAATACTTATTTTCCAGAGACTTTTGGTCGATAAAGAGGATAAAGGAAAACATCAGGAAGTCAGGAGACAGGAAGGGAAGGGAGAGGAATTGCTGGTCACCTTCATCCATTTCTTACATATATATTTTTCTCAATCTCCTTAAACAGCCATGCCACAGAACACTCTTTAATCTGTCTGTTGGAAGGGGAGAGTGACCACCAGTTGGGATATATCCTGAAAGCAACTTTGCTTTCTACAGAATGAACTAGGCTCCCATCTAGTTTGGAAAATTTGATCCCATTTAAGCCTTTGAATCAATGCTCATCTTTGTGGATGGAGATGTGACTGATAATCTTAAAAAGAGAAATTATCCCACCTTCCTTGGTGTTGTGGTTTTCCAGGCTCAAGGTAATCATACTGTTTAGATACCAGACTTGAGCCTATGCATTACCGGGCAGTAAAGTCGACATAAAAGAACTAAGAAGAAGGAAATCAGCCAATGCCAGTTCCTAGTGTGCCGTAGACACTTGGTGCTCTTAGGTGGCCCCTGGATTGTCCCAGCCAGAGTAACAACCTGAGCTGTGTCCTTCCCATGACTTGTTCTAGTCCTCTTGCCATAAAAGCTCTCTTCTCTTCTTGTGTCCCTAGAACTTAGGATCCTGCTCATATCATAAAGAATACAGAAAAATTTTTTGCGAACAAGCAAGTACTCAGAGATTTCATCACCACCAGGCCTGCTTTACAAGAGCTTCTGAAAGAAGCACTACACATAGAAAGGAACAACCAGTATCAGCCATTCCAAAAACATACCAAAAGGTAAAGAGCATCACCATAATGAAGAATCTACATCAACTAATGGGCAAAACAGCCAGCTAGCATTAAATGGCAGTATTAAACTCACATATATCAATATAAATCCTAAATTTAAATGGACTAAATGCCCCAATCAAAAGACACAGACAGGCAAATTGGATAAAAAGCCAAAACCTATCGGTATGCTGCATCCAGACCCATCTCACATGCAAGAATACACAAAGACTCAAAACAAAGAGATGGAGGAAAATTTACCAACCAAATGGAGAGAAAAAAAAAATGCAGGAGTTGCAATTCTCGTCTCTGTAAAATAGACTTTAAAGCAACCAAGACCAAAAGAGACAAAGAAGAGCTAACGATACTAAATATATATGTACCCAATACAGGCGCACCCAGATACATAAGGCAAGTTCTTAATGACTTACAAAGAGACTTAGACTCCCACACAATAATAGTGGGAGACTTTAACACTACATTGTCAATATTAGACAGATCAACGAGACAGAATATTAACAAGGATATCCAGGACTTGAACTCAGACCTGGAACAAGTAAACTTAATAAACATTTACAGAACTCTCCACCCCAAATCCACAAAACATACATTCTTCTCAGTATCACATCACACCTATTCTAAAAGTGACCACATAATTGGAAGTAAATCACTCCTCAGCAATCGCATAGCATTTCACAGCTTTAAATGAAATATTGGTTGGCTGCTTGTTATTTTCCTCTCTTATTCCTTCCTGTCTCCATTGTTAAGCACATTTATTGGCATAAAAGAGGTTTTTAATACCCATTTTTAGACTGCATTTTAGCCTGGGCAATAGAGCAAGATTCGTTCTCTCTCCCTCTTTCTCTTCCTCTTTCTTTCTCTCTTTCATTCTTTTTTTTGCTTTCTTTCTCTTTTTTCTTTCTTCTTTTCTTTCTCCTTCTTCCTTTCTTTCTTTTTTCTCTTTCTTAAAAGAAATAAAAAAAGAATACAGAAAGAAGGACAGTCTGAACTGCCAGCTACCAAGGAGACCCCACACTGCCACTCCTCAATTTGTACAACCACATCATCTTCAGCAGCACTCACCCTTGCCCTCTTCTCTTTCATGATTAGTGAAGCATATGTCTTCTGGCCATAAGCAAGATTCTTTCCACCTAAGTCTTAGAGTAAGAAATGACACTGACATACTCATGGCTTGTGTCTCTTTGCCAGGTATTCACATCTGGCCTGTCAATTCAGTCAGTCCACTACAGCTGCATTTATTAATGCTACCAGAGACCTACCTCTGGTTGCTAAACTATTAGGTCATCTTCAGTCAATTGATCACATCTTCAATTATACAGCTTTTTTTCTTTTCCACACCTTTCTTACTTTCATGGATTAAATTTAATTGTCCTTTCAGAATTGTGAAAATAGAAGGATCATTCCCACCTAACCCCTCTACCCAGTTCTGTGCAGGGTAAATAGCTTAAGAAAACTCAACCTGCTGCCTTCGAATTCCCACACTCTGCACCGTCCTGGTCACTATCACATGGAGCCGTTTCTAGTGTGTCAGTATCTCTCCTTAAGGGGACCATACAATAAAATAAATGTTCGGTTCCATGAGTGGCCTGACCAGTGCCGTGGAGATCAGGGCTGTCTCCTCCTTGAGAATCTGTGTTGCTGTCCCCAAGTGACAGCCATCCAGCAGGGTCACTCTCAGAGCTCCAACCGAGTCATGGCTACAGCTGGAAATTAAAACATTTCTCTAAATATTGGAAAAGGAGAGCCCGGTTGCCATTTTCTCAACTTCATTTCTTTTCATCTAAGCTGCAGACACAGGTCACACTTTGTGAGGAGAAATCTCATTTGTGTCTCTGGGCCTTGCTTTGGGATTCAGAACTTAGGTTCTTAAGATTTATGACAGACTGATGCTGTGAAATCAGTTGTTTCTGGCTGCAAATCATGAAATCAGCACCGAGTTGGCCATAAAAAATGAAGGTTTTATGGTAAGTGGTTTAAGAAAAATGCAGAATATGAGTCCTTTGTGATGTATATGTTTTATAGCAGCAATTCCCTATTTTTAATTTTTTTTGAAAAAATTATCCATTGCTATGGTAGGAAAACATCTTGAAGTAACTTCAATGAAAACAGCTATGTATATAGAATAGCATATAATGGTTCTGTTAGACTTATTTTCCTACTAGCTGAAGCATAAATCTAGGATGATGATACTTTTTTCCCTGAGGAATTAGATTTTATTAAAATAGTTACTTTGTATCTCATTCAGCCTTGAATCAAAGCAATGGGACCCTACATAAATGAAATTTGTTGATCTAGTGCAAGCTAATACAGAAATCAATTTCAATTTCCTTTGGATGTACTATTAGTGTTTATCTGATGGTGGATTCATGTTGTTTTAAGTGATAGCTATAACAACAAAAAAATATTGATTAGATACTAGGAGTCGTTCTTGATCTCAATTGAGAAAGAGTGTGGCATTATCCTTTTTGTGTATAATAAATTTGTTCTGTATCAGGGTTTTTAATTGATCATTCCCAATATTAAGTTTCTTCAAAAGTTTAATAATCTTTTTTCTGTGGCATTCATTATCAGATGAGGATCGAGATATCCATCCTTATGATGTGACTTCAGCTAATGGGACTATGTTTTGTGGAACATGCATAAATTGCTAGGGTTAAAAACAGCCCATTTGGATAATTACAGTTGGTCTCTCTTAATAGGCCTGTGATTTCAATCTGTGTTCAATTAGACAAATACATAACTATGACTTCATGATGAAGAGATAAAGGCATGGTTTTAAACCGAATTCCTCTGAAGGACTGGAGGCCCTTCCTCTATGACTGGATCTTGAGAGTATTACCAGAGGTTCAAGGTCACACAGCTGCCCTGGAACTTGGAATGTTGGCTGTTTAAGTGTGTGTGTTAGTGGCAGGCACCATGTCAGGGTCACTGACAACTAGTGAGGCTTCTGCCTATGGTGGTGTACATCTCTCAGATCCACCTCACTGTGGCACTGGCATGCACTCTCATTCGACTGGTCCCCCTGGAGTGAGGCAGTGTGTGGCTTATACACTGTATACAAACAGCCATGCTTTCCTCTGTCTTCATATCTCTCTCCACTCTACTTTTTCCCTTGAGCTTGAATTTGAGAAGACTTTCTATTTTCTTTTTTTTTTTTGAGATGGAGGTCTCACTCTGTCACCCAGGCTAGAGTGCAGTGGTGCCTTGGCTCACCGCAACCTCCACTTCTCCTGCCTCAGCCTCCAGAGTAGCTGGGATTACAGGCACCCGCCACTGCGCCTGGCTAATTTTTTTTGTATTTTTAGTGGAGACGGGGTTTCACCATGTTGACCAGGCTGGTCTTGAGCTCCTGACTTTGTGATCTGCCCGCCTCGCCTCCCAAAGTGCTGGGATTATAGGCATGAGCCACTGCACCCAGCTGAATTTGGGAAGCCTTTTTGCACAGGAAGGACCTGATGGTGGTCCTGAGTGACAAATTTCCCAAACCTATTTCATGACTCTGGGGGCCAAAGGGACTTGAAATTCAAACTAAAATATTTGACATAGAAACATCTTCCTCTCTCTCATATCCCATCCCATGCCTCTCTTCAGACCCCTTCCACTCCAGCTCATCTCCAGGATGCAGTGCATTTGTTCTGCCCTGCCCCAAGTATCACCCCACTTTACTTTTATTTCATTTCTCCAAAATCAACTCTAGATTCCTTCTGCTTATACAAGCATGGGTATGTTATCATGGATACTAAACTGGGGTTAACAACAGCTTTAGGATATAGCATGCAGCAAATTCATTCACAATATTGCATGGGTACAGCTATTGTAAATGACACCTTCATTTTAGGATGATACGGAGTATTTGAATACATGGATCATCCATTCCAAGCTTCTGCTTAGCGTTCCCTTTATTATATCTTATTGCTTACTAGATACAAATTAGTGTATTTTTGCTACTGTGGATGAATTTTCATGGGCCTGTGTTTCCAAGAAGGGACACCACTTTAGGCATTATTTCATGAAATGATAATAAGCACTGCTGTTTCTTACTTACCAAGTGTCACGTGTTGAATGGTAAGTTTACAAAATATTTTCTGACTTATTTTTTTCCTCACATACTAATATAAGGAGGGGTGATACAACCTTCATTTATAGATGAAGCACTGAAAGCTTGTCCAAGTTTGTTCTGTCTTTTGCCTTTATGGTCTTTCATCTCATGTTACAATCCCCGCCCAGCCCTTACTGATATTTCCAGGCATTCAACCATGCTATTTGACAATTATTATTCTCAGTAGAAGCACAGAGAGGAGCTGCTTCTTGACTTTGCTGATGGCTCTTTCTGTCCATGGATGTGAGTCCGAGTTGTGCCTGTGGTGTGCTGACCCACAAATGTTGCCTGGGTGCTGATGATGTGCACAGGGTGGCTTCTCCTGCTTTCTAGCTGTCCTGCTGTGGTTTTGCTTCACTTGGTTACAGATGTCAATCAGATTGATTGATGAAGAAACCTAGTAAAGATGACATTTATGACTTGTCTGAGAGATCCAGCAGAAAGGTGGGTGTTTAGCAGCTTACTGATATATAAAGACGAAATTCCAAAAAGAAAAAAAAACATCTATCACAGGACCCTAGTGGAGAATAACTACATGCTTAAGTTTATTGTGTGATCTGGACATGGGGAAGTGTGGAAAAATTTGAGAAAGGGAAGTTACCCAGGCAGCATTTTTTCCATAATATGCCCTTTGATATGTGGCTGGTGGGTTCATTGATTAGTGTACACCATGTACTGTATTTGAGTCCTGTGTAGATCAAGCTGCTTTTCTGTCTATCGAGACCAAACTTGGACAAACTCTCCATGAGTGCACATGGTCAGGATCAATATTCAGCAGAATTTTGTCATCATTAAGATTGGCCATTGCCTTAGTCTATTTGGCTGCCATAAATCTGTTGTTTATAAATTGCCTGGTCTAAGATAATAAAACACCTTTGGGGCACATAATAAAATATCTTAGATGGGCAATTTGTAAACAACAAAAGTTTATTGCTCACAGGTCTGGAGTCTGGTAGGTCCAAAATCAAGGCACCAGCAGATTTGTTGTCTCATGAGGGTTCATTCTCTGTTTCATAGATGGTGTCTTCTGGCTGTATTTTTATATGGTGGAGGGAGTGAACAAGCTCTCTGAGGCCTTTTTTTACAGGGCACTAATACCATTCATGAGGGCTCTGCCTTCATGACTTAATACTCTTCTAAAAGCCTGACCTCCCAACACCACTGCACCAAGAATTATGTTTCAATATATGAATCTGATGATGGGGATGGGCACCAACATTCAGATCATAGCAGCTATCATATCTCATAAGATTATAATACCCTATTTATACTGTCCCCTCTCCTTTAATTTCCCTTTGAGGTGTTTCCTCACTTTGGTGTCACAAGAAACAGATCTACTTTTCATATGGGGAGGAGTCATTACAGGGGATTCTGAGGTCACTGTCTGAATCTGAAATATCAGTGTTATTGTTCAGTGCACATTGAAGACAATTAAAAAGGGGCACATAAGTCAAAATATAGGAGTAAAGCTGGTTGCAGGAGAGCAGTATTGGAGACAAGGGATAGATGGCTTAGATTATGTCACCATTTACAGTTTGTGTACTGCTTAGTCCTTTATGGTTGGACTAGCCTTGAATATATTACTTCACTCTTCTTCCCATGTTATTTCTCATTTTGTAACAGCAAACATAAACTATGAGCTTTATTTTTAGTCATTCATACTTTTTATGCACACATTTTAAATTCAAATGCCCAGCCCTGTTTTTCTAAGAGTAGATAGACATTGTTACTTCCTTGATAAAGGAATTCCAGGTATACAATTGATGGTAGAGAATTATTATTATTATTATTATTATTATTTTTTGAGACAGAGTCTCTCTCTGTCAGCCAGGCTGGAGTGCAGCGTCACAATCTTGGCTCACTGCAACTTCTGCCTCCCCAGTTCAAGCAGTTCTCCTGCCTCACCCTGCTGAGTAGCTGAGATTACAGGCACATACCACCATGCCTGGCTAATTTTTGAATTTTTAGTAGAGATGGGGTTTCACCATGTTGGCCAGGCTGGTCTTGAACTCCTGACCTTAGGTGATCTGCCCACCTTGGCCTCCCCAAGTGCTGAGATTATAGATGTGAGCCACTGCAGGAGAGAATTATTTTTTAAAGGTAGCTTCTCCCTTTCATAAACAAATAGATTTTTTCCATATCACAATTACATGAGGAATAAGATGAGTAAGTGTGTATAATGGATAGGAAACTCTTTTTTCCTCTCTGTGAAATTCATGCCAGTTCTACACTCGATATTTCATTTCTGACATCAGATAAGGGGGAGTATTTTTCATACCAGGCAATTCTTCAATTTCCCACAATGATAGTCAACTCTGGCACTAGCTAACTGGTGACAACATAAGATCCTGTAGGTTCAGGGCTCAGTCCTAAAAGGCTGCCCCCACTTCAGATGCCAGTTGCAAGTCCAGTGCTTCTGATTGACTGCCTATTAATCAGAGGTCCCCATGATCCTCTCCCCAGGTTTGATAATTGTTAACATGGCTCACATCACTCAAGAAAAGTTTACTTACCAGATTACTGGTTTGTTATAAAAGGATGCAACTCAGGAACAGCCAATGGAAGAGATGCCAAGGCAAGATATGAGGGATGGGTGTGGAGCTGTCATGCCCCTCTGTAGGTGTACCTCCAAGTGTTCAGCAACCTGGGAGCTCCCTGAATTCCATCCTTTGGTTTTTGTAGAAACTTCATTATGTAGGCATGATAGGTTAAACCATTAGCCATTGGTGATGGGGCACGGGATTGAAAGTTCCAACCCTCTAATCAAATGTGATTAAATTGTTGATTCCCATGGCAACCAGTCTCTATCCTTAGGGACTTACAGAAAGTTAGTCATTAACATAAACTCAGGTAAGGTTGAAAGTGACTTGTTATAAATAATGAAAGACACTCCTTTCACTTTTATTGTTTATATTACTTAGGAAATTCTGGGGGCTTCAGGGGTTCTATATATAATGTTTTAGCCAATGAGGGATTCCATATATGATGGTGGTGGTCCCATAAGATTATAATACCCTATTTTTACTGTATCTTTCTATGTTTAGATACAGAAATACCACTGTTTTACACTTGCCTACAATTTCCAGTTGAATAACATGCTAGACATGTTTGTAGCCTAGGAGCAATAGTCTATACCATAGAGCCTAGGCCTGTAGCAGGCTGTACCATCTAGGTTTGTGTAAGTACACTACATGATGTTCATACGAAAACAAAACCACCTACCAATAGATTTCCTAGAACCTATTCCCTGTTGTTAATGCATGCCTATATATGTTTCTCTCTCTCTCTCTCTCTCTCTCCCTCTCTCTCTCTCTCTCTCTCTCTAAGACAGATTCTTGCTTTGTTATTCAGGCTGGTCTTGAACTCCTGACCTCAAGCAATTTTCCTATCTTGGTCTCCCAAAGTGGTAGGATTGTAGGTATAACCCACTGCCCCTGGCCTATATTCATTATTCTAAATGACAGTATTATAAAAATCAACACTGTGGGTGTTTCATCATCATAGTTTCTATGCCCTCAGGTCTCTGGATTGGTCTAGGAATCCAGGTACAAGCCAAACCATTTGTGGCATTTATCAGTTTCTCATCACGCAAATGAGCACCTGTTCTGATTTGAAAAAGCAGACTGAAAAGCGAAAGTTTTGTGGGCCATGAGGAAAAGTGTTCTCTTTCTTCACAGAAAAGTGAAAGCAAGAAGAGATGTTTTCACTTTTCTCCTGAGCATTGTCATGTGGTTTCAAGGCTTGGAACCACTGAAGCTATTTTGTTGTTATCCAGAAAAAGATGAAGCTCACATATGGAAATCGCAGAGAATTCCAGGGATCCAAAACTGGAGCTACTAGATAGAGTTCATTCCCAAAGCTTGCCCTACCTTTGTACTTTTAATTTTGTGAGCCAATAAAGGTTCTCATTTTTCATGCTAGGTTGACTTGGATTTTATCTTACTTTTAGTTAAATTCCTCTCAGTTAACACAATGCAGAATCAGACGTAGAATGACTGTGTTGTTCCATGTTCCTGGCGTTTTTTTTTTTTTTTTTTTTTTGTGAGACAGAATCTTGCTGTGTTGCCCAGACTGGAGTGTAGTGGTGTGATCTTGGCACACTGCAACCTCTACCTCCCAGGTTCAAGGGATTCTCCTGCCTCAGCCTCCTGAGTAGCTGGGATTGCAGGCATCTGCTACCATCCCCAGCTGATTTTTTTTTTGTATATTTAGTAGAGACAAGGTTTTACCATGTTGGCTAGTCTGGTCTTGGAAGTCCTGACTGCAGATGATCCACTCACCTTGGCATCCCAAAGTGTTAGGATTACAAGCATGAGCTGCCATGCCTGGCCTGTTCCTGGTGTTTCAATCCACTCTGATTATACAGCTCAGTCACAGTGGTTTAGAGCATCACCTCTGAGACTGCCTGTGATGGTGCAGCATTCATACATACATGCCTCAGATCATCTCCCCACTGATCAGGCAAGGCACTGTCCTTCTTCTTAGGCAATTTCTACTGTCCAGTGTAAACCAAATATAAAATTATAAGTTTCTCAGTCAGCCAGGTGGACCCCTCTTCTGGGCCCAGAGGACTCAAAGAAAACTTGAAAAACTATTTTAGGCAATGATGGGAAGGAGGGGTCAGACATGCTTCATTACAGTCTCCCCCTGTTGGAGTTTAGGCACAATTGACCAGCATTAACATTAAAAGAGAGATCTTAAGAGTGACGGAAGAGGCTGTTTGTAGCAATAAGATCCCAAATTCCAACTGTAAGGTTTGTTCTTGCCGAGTTTAAAATGAAGAAACTGAGGCCAGCACAAGAAGATCCAATGCGAAGGGTTTAATAAGGCTCCTGGGTGAGGTTCTGCGGTCCGACAGGAGGGGCCGGAGAAGTCGCACGGACTCCTCTCAGGCACGGGGTTTTATAGGGAGTGAAGGAGTGCGATTGGTTGTGGGAGAGCAGTGTGTGGGCAAAGCAGGACTACTATTGGGTAGGGTTACAAGCCTTTGTTTGAAGGCCAGACTGTGTGAGAAGGGGAGAAGGGAACATGCCTGAGCATGTCCGAGCATGCCCGAGCTTGTCCGAGCTTTTGGAAAAAAAAGCGGGGATGTGTGTGCGTCCGTACTCCCGGTGAGGCAACTGGCCTTACGCCAACCTGACTCTGGCATAACATCACAGGACAGATAGCAACTCCCTACAGGAAATAAAAGTATTTTACCCCAAAATCTATTTCTTTGACATATTTTAGAAAGGCCCTGCACAGCTGTCTCTTATGGAGGAAATTTACATTCTGTAGAGAATCTCCTTCCCTTTTTTTTTTTTTTCCAGAGAGTCTGGTACCTTTTGAAGGTCTAAATAGAAATCATCTGCCATCTATTGCCTCTAAGGGTGGTCACCTATGAGATTTTATCTGCATAATAAGACCCTTGGTCTCCACAACCTCTTATCTTAACCCAGACACTCATTTCTATCAATTCTAGGTCTTTAGATAACTTAACTCTTTCAATCAATAGAAAATCTTGGCAAGAAAATCTTTGAATCCACCTGTGAACTGTAAGCCCTCACTTCGAGTTGTCCTACTTTTCTGGACCAAACCATTGTACACATCACATGCATTGATTAACATCCCAAGTCTCTCTAAAATGCATAAAACCAAGCTGTAACCCAGCCACCTTGCCACACGTTCTCAGAACCTCCTGAAGCTGTGTTACAGGTCATCGTCTTCATATTTGGCTTGCAATGAATCTCTTCAAATACTTTACAGAATTTGGATTTTTTTCATTAACACTAGTTTTGGCTGCTCTACTTATAAAATGTAACCACTTTCTCTACCCTCTTCCCTCTTCATCTTTCATACCCAGTCCTGATTTGGGCCAGGACTGGGTGGTTGACTTAGAGGTAATCTAGGCTGAGCAATCGGATTATCTGTCTTGTGAATCTGATATAGAAATTGCTGGTGAGCATGTTAACTGGAAAGTTGGATGGATTGCAAGCTTGGAGTGGCCATTTTTGTGCCATGTGCAGACTAAAGGAAACTTCAGGGCAGAAGCAAAGTGGGATACAGTCATGGAGACCAAAGCATCCCAGAAAGCCAGGCCTTCTGCTCCTGGTTAAGGTCTCACATGAGGAATGGCTCCTACCTTCCTGCCCTTGAGTTCCAGTATCACTTCCTTGGATAGCTTTGGATGGCTTCTATTTCCTGTAACCAAGCAACCTTGACTGACCCAAGAAGGGGTCATGTTCATCTTAATTTACAGATGATGCAATCAAAGGTGAGAAAGATTCACCAAAGCTGATTTGTAGCAAGCTGGGATTCAGCCTAATTTTTCTAACTTTATAACCTTTATTTTTTCCATTTCACTTGCTGACTAAGTGACCAAGAAAGATCAATTCATCTACTTTATTACTAAAATAGTCTGTGATCGTTGCCCATCAGATATCAGAGAAAAGAAAATTATTCTTTAGATGCTTTGTGACATCCTTGTTGAAAATTGAATGGATTACAAACTGCCATCCTGAAAATTCAGCAGGAAACTGGGTAACAATCCCTATAGGTCTGTATACCTAAGTAATAAAACACAGAGTATCTTCTTTGAATTATTGAGGACTCTGGCCTTAGTAGTGTTGCAGAAATTGTTAATTATTATTAAATAAATGTCTGCTGATCTGCACAGCAGAGTGTTCTTCCACAAAGTTGCCCATGTGAGAAGCAATCCCACTGAAAAAGAGCAGATGCCCTGGTAAGTGTTGATTTGAGACCTATTTGAAGCCACTACTTGTTTTCTCTGTCATGGCATTTTAATACTTATGGCCTGTCTCTTCCACACACAAAGCTTCTAAACCTTCCATCTTATCTCAATTGCAGCTGCTCTGGAGAATAGCTGCCCTTTTTTTTGTGGTGAACCCCCCTTCTACCAATCCCCCAAATTAATTTTAGCATATGACACATAGCTTCCAAATTTAATGAAAATCCACTCAGCCATTATCTGTGATGTGACAGACAGACTGAAACTTAATTATATTGACATGGATTTGAGTTAATGCTATCATATTTTGCTAGAAAAGGCATCTCTTTATGAGTGATGACAATTAGCAGTCAGAGTTTGGAAACACAGCCGTGGAGAAATATCTGCACAGCCAAATGTCATCCATACCTTTAGGACACCTGCTAGGTCAGGGATTGAATGCCATCTTCATTCATTCAGGCAATCCCACCTAGACTCTGGATTAATAGCCTTGAAGAAGTGTTTCATTACATGTCAGAACAAGAAAAGACTTCTCATAATATTAAGTGTTGTCCTTGTAGGAGGCTGTATCTAGTTCTTTTGGTCTTCAAAGTACTATAGAAGTGATAAATAAAATATGTGTTACCTAGTATCACTACTTTGATTAAGCAGACTTTTAAAATCTTCCTTCACCCTCATGCCCAAATAAAGGATACTAATAGTCTCACTATACTTTTTTGTTTTGTTTTGTTTTCGTTTTTGAGATTTAGTCTTGCTCTGTCACCCAGGCTGGAGTACAGTGGCACCATCTCTGCTCACTGCAACCTCCACCTCCCAGGTTCAAGCAATTCTCCTGCCTCAGCCTCCCACGTAGCTGGGAATACAGGCATGCACCAGCATGCAGGGCTAATTTTTGTATTTTTAGTAGAGACAGGGTTTTGCCATGTTGGCCAGGCTGTCTCGAACTCCTGACCTCAAATGATCTGCCCACCTTGGCCTCCCAAACTGCTAGGATTACAGGTCTGACTACACTTTAAAGGAAATATTGCATATAGAGGAAGCATAAATGTGAGAAGACATTAACCTTCGTAGCACCTTTCCCCCACCCTATCCCTCTAATTCTCTTTTTAGTGGCTTCCAGGAAAAGTGCTTTAGTTAATATTTCACTAATCTTTCATTATACTCTTATAATCTTCCTTTGGGAAGGGTTCTTTTACTGCTTGACCTCTGAAAGGTAAAGCAGGGAACTTGTCATTTTGATTGCTGGATTGATGCTATCAAGAACATTTCCGCTGATAGAATCTGATAGAAGAGATTACCACAGGCAAAGGCTTAGGCAAGAGAGTGAGGAATAGATGACAGCAGCTGAATTGGAGGATACTGCTGCAGGTGAGAGGAGCAGGACTGAGCGCCTAGATCAGTGTGGACATAACAGGAATCAAGACAGAGGACACAATACTGAGAAATATTATGAAGACAGGGGATTGGTTAATATAATATTTCCTCTATTCTGGAAGTTGGCAGATTTTTTTTTTTTTTTTTGGTATATGCTAGCTAGTAAATATTTTTAGTTTTGTAGGCCAGTTTCAGTCACAGCTATTTAACTCAGCCATAAAGATCCATGAATAATAACAAATAAATGGGTGTGGCTATGTCTGATAAATATTTACTTACAGAAAAAGGTGATTGCTGATTTGGCCTGCAGGCTATCTAATCACTTGTTTATAAAATTTGTGCTACTTTAGTTGATATATGGTGTGCCTCATGCCAAGCCCAATTCTTCTATTTATTAAAATTTAGAATTAACTAGTATACTGAAGATTAGTAACTCCTTTTTTAAGCTTTGTGACTTTTTCATCTTTGTCCATTATTATTTTAATAATATCGTAAAAGTTCAAATCTTCACATATGAAAGTAAAGTTGTTTAGTACAGAGTTAAGCTTAACACACTTCTTCCCCATAAAAGAGGGATTTCAATAATTAACCTTAGCAACCATAAACCCCTAAAACAACACTGCAGTTCTGTGTGAATAGAGAGCCTGACACTGTACTAAACACTTCAGGAGATTTTTCAAAGTATTGGGGCTGTTTCTGCTCTTGAAGGAACTGTTAATCAGTGCAAACACTAATGACAGTAGAAGCCAGTCAAGGCCAAGTGTGATGCTGCCTGGCTGATAAGGGGCACAGATACTGACGGAGGAAGTTGTGGGAAGCAGGAGAGACCAGCTGGTTGCTGGCTCCTCTGTGTCAGTTGAGAGAGTCCTTTGGTTGCAGGAAACAGAGACTCACACAGGTTACTTCAGGGAGTGAAGGTTTATTATAAGAAGACTTGGATCACTCCCTTTTGCCTGTGCCTCATGAGAACCCAGAAGGAGCCCTGCCCCCAGTTTAGGGGAGAACTAGAAACGCAGTCCAGTGAAAAATCAAGTACCTGGTGGTGGTCTCTTGATTACCTGTCTTACCTTAGGGTTACACCATAAATGCACATCAGAGGCTTCCTCTGTTTCTGCTGCTTCTCTGATTTTTTTCAACTTTAATAAGTTCAGGGGTATAATAGAATGTTTGTTACATAGGTAAATTTTTGTCATGGGGGTTTGTTATACAGATTATTTCATCACCCAGGTATGAAGCCCAGTACTCAGTAGTTATTTTGTCTGCCCCTCTCCTTTTTCCCACCCTCCACCCTCCTGAAGACCCCAGTGTCTGTTGTTTCCTTCTTTGTGTTCATGAGGTCTTATCATTTAGCTCCCACTTAGAGAACACGCAGTATTTGGTTTTCCGTTCCTGCATTCGTTTGCTAAGGATAATGGCCTCCAGCTCCATCCATGTTCCCTCAAAAGACATGATCTCATTCTTTTTTATGGCTACATAGTATTCCATGGTGTATATGTACCACGTTTTCTTTATCCAGTCTGTCATTGATGGGCATTTAGGTTGATTCCATGTCTGTGCTATTGTGAATAGTGCTTCAGTGAGCATTTGTGTGCATGTGTCTTTATGGTAGTGATTTATATTCCTCTGAGTATATACCCATTAATGGGATTTCTGGTTCGGATGGTGGCAATCCCACTTTGTATATCCTGCACTTAAGTTCTCAGGGGAGTTGATGTTATTGGTACAGTGCAGTGAGGGAGATGGGTGGTCTCTTCCAAAGAGCCATACTGTTACTCAGCCTTTTTTCCATCTTATGCCTTTTCCTTCCTTAGTGCCTGGTAATCCTCCCTATCTTGCTGGCAAATGAAGACTCAGGCAGCAGTTAGTTGAAAGGGATACTAAGAAATGTAATCTATTAGTGTGTGCGGGAGGAAAGGGAAATGGATTCAATGAACAACCAGTCTCAAAACACAGTAAAGTAGGCCTATAGATTACTGTCTATTTGTACAGGTATCCTTGAATTTGCTTTCATTTGTTTGTCTAAGAGCCTTAAGTCTGTAAAATCACTAGGATAAGTGGCATAGAGTTTTCCTGAGCTCATTCCCAAAAGGCCAAACATTGTGGCTAATCAGACACAGAGAATCCAAAATGGTGGTAGGATTCTCCTCACTATGAAATGTGAACCAGCACCAATTTATAGGCTCCATGGAATTCCTTCACTACAAAAGAGAAGGAAGCTTTTCCCAACCTCTGTTTTAAGAGGGAACACATGAACATAATGAAAGAAATGCACAGTTTTCGTTTGTGTCATCTCGACAGCCTGAATTTTCAAGGATCCCTTCCCATTGTCAGTCCATGTAACTTCATCCTTAGATCAGAAAACACAGCCACAAAGATGTGGGTTCAGAATAAGTGTCTTACAAGTCATACAAGAGAAGTAATATTCTATATGGTTGAGTCAAGCATGTGGAGACACTGGTCCTAGTCCTGCTAATATCCAACGTGGTCACCTTGGATATGTTACTACATGTCTGTATTTTTGCTATAACATTGAATAATGTGTTTGTTCAAAATACATACAGTACCCAACTTACAGTGGTTCAATGCATGATATTTTGACCTTAGGATGGTTTTATCAGGGTATTAACTGTATTTTCAATGTAGAATATTTTCAACTTATGATGGGTTTATTAGGATGTGTCTCATCGTAAGTTGAGGAGCATCTATACACAGCTGTAAAGAAGCCTAGAGACCAACTTTTGTGTTTTCTCAGTGGTGGCGCTGGGTGATAGTAGTAAGAGAGGTACTCTTGTTCCTTTTTTGTTACCATCGTTAACTCCAGAATGAGCCGGGCCTTCACAGTTGAAGGATTTAGGGAGACTGGGTTCCAGAGAAAGCACCCATGGAACAAACACCTGCCTAGCCCTGCCCTGGACAACGAGACTTTGAATACCTCCTCCAGCTATGAGGTTCTAAGGAACTGCGTTGACGTTTCATAGCATGGGTTCTTAAAATGCTGTCCTGAATATGAAACTCGGGATTGGGAAATGAAGCAAGAAAAGGAAGGGATCTGCTTTGTGATGATTCTATATTTTGGGCACAGCGGTGGCAGGTTGAGCTGGTCTTTGACCTGCCCTTCATTGTAGGGCTGCCTGAATCATCTCCTCAGGTGCTCATTCTGGATACCCAGTTGGTAGCAACCATTCTTGGTCCAGCACCTCCTCTAAGTTGACACCTCTTTTTCTTGCTCCCCCTGGCTACTCCCCTGACATGTCTCTTAAGCCTACATTTAGGCATCTGTGCCTTCCAAGGGCAAGCTTTAAGGGATGAGCATACCTCATCCGGAGGAAGGAACCAGTGAGACTCCCTCCCCTGGCTCCATCACTGTTCTGGGCTCTAATAGTGCATTCTCACAAGGAGAATCCGGAAACGAAAGTCCATTTATGACTGTGTAGTGACTTTACTAAAGATCATTTGAGGCCCCAAGGCAAGGGAGCATGGCAGCATGGCAGGGAAGGAGGGGCTGACAGAACACTGTGCAGTCGAGTTCCTGTAGCCACTTCCTGCACAGAAAGACTTTCACTCTGCAGTTGTAAAGAGCTGGCCTTGACAGGGAGTTGCTAGTTCCCCAGGACTTAATTGATAAAAGAAATAGCATTACAAGGAATTAATTAGAAGCCCTTGAGTCTTGACAAGAGTTCGTTACAGGCTGATGTGCCTTTTTATTATGAAGCTGGGGAAGGGAATGAGGAGGAGACGTACTGAGGATGTTAACCATGCAGATGTGAAAGAGATTTTGTAGATGGCCTGCAGAGAGGCCCCTGCATAACGATAGCTCACTCAGGGAAAATTCAGAGACTCCCATGAGTCCTAAGATCATGAAGATATAAGAACATGAAACAGTTCCCGACAAGTTCCATAGCTTAACTTTAAGAAAGTGAACCTCTCTGCTTATGAAACATATCCTAAAACTGGCATATAAGTTAAGAAGCACTTTGCTCTGAAAGAGAAATAGAGGGATGGAATGGGGGAAAGGACATAATCATCAGGGTAATAAAGTAAAACTGGCGGCTTCCTCACTTCCTCAGACCACAGGACATCAACACAGTAGAAACATCAGGAATTCTGTCTCATTTCAGGGAATTCACTAATTCAGATCAATTAGTACTGGCCACCTAGTGGCAGAATGGGGAACAACATATTGATCTGTGGGCTGGGAGGCTTAATATAGTCCGTATTTACAATAGAAGCTAGTTGTTATAAAAATGTTAAGAGGGGGGTGTAAAATATTTCAGAGCAGGAGAAGACTTTTTACCTTGAAAACAATGTAATTTTTCACTTAAACAATTCATCCAGCTCAGGATTAGAAAATCTTGGGTATGAGGATAATTGAATATAGTAACCAATTCTACATCTTCCATCCACATGTGTATTTAAAGATTACAATTATTGTGCTATTTTTAAGATGTCTGTTCTAGATAAAGTTCTTCCATGAGATACTACTTTTGATGTACGCTGAAGAGTACTCTCATACTGGGAGAATTTTGGTGCTGAAAATAGCTTTTGGCCTAGAGTTGAGACCTGGGTAACCACCCCCAGCTTAGCTACGCAAAACTTGGGTGATTGTCAGAAAGTCATTTACGTATGTGTGGGGATGTTTGTGTATGTGTGTGGGGAGTGTGTTTGTGGTTGTATATAGTGTGTGGGCATGTGTATAAATATATTTGTTAAGTTGAAGCAAATACAATAGCCCCCCTCTTATCCACGGGGAATATGTTCCAAGCCCCGCAATGGATATCTAAAACTGCAGCTACTACTGAGCCTTTTATACACTACTTTTTTCTGTACATACCTATAACAAAGTTTGATTTATAAATGAGGTACAGTAAAAGATTAACAACAATAACTAATAATAAAATAAAACAGTTATGGCCTGGCATGGTGGCTCATGCCTGTAATGCCAGCACTTTGGGAAGCTGAGGTGGGTGGATCACTTGAGGTCAGGAGTTAGAGACCAGCATGGCCAACGTGGTGAAACCCCATCTCTACTAAAAATACAAAGATTAGCCAGGCATGGTGTCATGTGCTTGTAATCCCAGCTACTCAGGAGGCTGAGACAGGAGAATTGCTTGAACCCGGGAGGCAGAAGTTTTAGTGAGCCGAGATTGCACCACTGTACTCCAGCCTGGGCAACAAGAGTGAGACTTCATCTCAAAAAAAAAAGAAAAAGAACAGTCATAACAATATACTGTAATAAAGCTATGTGAATGTTTATTTCTGAAATTTTCATGTCATTGGACCACGGTTGTCTACAGGTAAGGGAAACCCTGGAAAGTGAAAGTGTGGATAAGTAGGGGCTACCGTATGGGCATTCCTACATACCTCTCAGGAGGTACTGAGAGAACCTAGCAATGAGTATTGAACACCCTCAGTGAGCTGAATTCTGGTTCATCCCAATGGAAGTTATTAGAGAAGGGTGAACAAAGTCCCTGTCCAGTCTAAGTGGCGACTCTAAGACACACATGAAATAATGATCAACAGCATAAGTCATCACATGGTCTTGGCTTCAGGATATCTTAGAGAATACACAGAATAACTTGAACTCAACACAGATTCGAGGACTTCTCCGGTGTTAGCACTAGTACCTTGTGTTTCCCCTGCAACACTCAGTCTTGTTTTCCACGGAAATTGCTGCTATTCCTGCCTCCAGCCATCCCCACAGATGTGTACACCCTAGTCCAACTCCTTCTCACCACATTACTTGCTCAAATTCTCTCTCCTGTGTAGCCCTGTGCAACCCACCCAATCTCTTTGGCTCCCATGGTATATTAACATTTATTCTCACTCATTTTGTATCCAAATCTTTGTTTCTCTTTCTCCCCCGCCCACAGAGTGTAATAACCCCGGGAAAAAATTCTTCCTATGACATGATTTGATTTGATTTTAATTTTTTTGCTCCCTCATCATTAATACTATAGTGTTATTTATAGGTATAGAGGCAAGAACATCTCATGTGGGAATGTAAGATCATAAAAATCTTAACGGTGGAGCCAAGGTTTGACCTGGGCTTTTAGGAAGAGGCAGGAGTTAACTGTTTGAGGGAATTAACCTATAATGTAAAACATGGAGGTATTGGGCACATTTTCTGAAGTGGTATCAGGGTGTGTATATACTCAGGAATTTTCCCTTTACTTCACACGTGAATATAATTAGAACTCTGAGACCGGGTGGCATTTCAGGAGCCAGACAGGTCCATGAATGCCCTCCCCACTGCCCTAAATTCCCTCAGTTCAATTGATAAGGTTGGAAAAACAGGGAAGTTAGCATGGAAGTCAGCTGTCAATTCAGGCAGGTGAAGGGCTTCTAATTTAGTCAGGACACCTGCTTTCTCCTCTTCAATCTGCCCTCATATTTAAAGGGCCAGTTTTAAAATTATTCCATCTTCACAGATTTGTATCTAACCAACTGGAAATTACTTTCACTGCAAATGTGATTGACTTTATAGAGTCCTTTTTTTTAATTGGGAGTATTTCTAATGCACTGTAGTATTTGTTTATTCGGTGACCAGGAAAATTGAGAAATACAGGTTAAATGGAAACCTCATCAAACATTTTCGAAAGTTTCTTTGTAAATGGTAAACAGAGTCAGTCGAGAGAGGAAGGAGGAGGAGCTACTAGATGGCACAGAGATTCTATTCCTTTAAAGCATTTTAGGACCATTTCTGTTTTATAAGTTAAGATTCATCTGGGGCCTAGATATAACATATATTTATTATGAGCTATACAGGTCCATGAATACCCTCCTTACATTCCTATATATAAAATGGCACATATATCTATACATCTATAGCTCCATTTATCAATCTATCTATCTATCATCTATATTATATTTAGGCATATACATAATGTCTATCTCATAATTATCTGATAATTTTATAGGATAAGTTCATCTGTATAGGTATTTAACTTTAACTCTAGGTTAATGATATTCTGAGATGACCTGATTATATGGCAGTTGGATCTAGAAGTTAGTCCCAAGCACTAAGCCTAAGAATAGGGTTAACTTTGCTGTAGATTAATGCCAGTCATTCTTCAAGAATCAAAATTACTTTAGTGTGATCTACTGATGATAGTGAAATATTTTGCTATTCAAGCCCTATTAGTTACAGACTCAAGACTCCTTTTTTTCCGAGAGAGGTTGTTGATTTAGTAACTGTCAGCCAAAGAAGTTCATCAGCAGCTGAAACCCACAGCAAGTTAAATCATCATGCATCTTAAATTTTAGAAAGAATGTTTTAGCAATACTGAGTGACAAAAGAGAAAGAGTTGAAAACAAAATCACCTTGAAACTTCCGTCAGCTCATTAGATTCTCTGAATTCCATAAAAGAGAGAAATAATACCAACTACAATTGAGACTAGAGAAGCTTTTATGGTGGAAATCTCTCAGATTCCTCTATTCCAGGAAAATAATTCTGAACTTGAGAATTGAATGTTTTCTCTCATGGACGTTGGATTTAAAGGCTATTGTATCCAAGGATGTTCACTGTGGCATAATTCTTGCTGTTTGCACAACCTGTAAATGATCCAAAGCCCTGAGTTATAATTAAGGACCTTGTTACACCATAAAAGATTTTCAAATTTTAATCCACGGCAACCCACACAGCACTCAGGGCTTAAATACTTTATTGACCAGGCTGGCAGGCTGACTCCTCTGTTGGAGCTGGGAGAGTCCTGCTTCAATTTATCTCTCCCACACTACATATTTGTAGTCATAAATCTTTTGCGAGGCTCTTTGAGCATTAAAAATAGCCTGGCATTGCTGGCTTTCCTTGTGGTACCGTGAGAGCCAAATCAAAGGTGCCAGCCTCCTGTGATCTTTCCATCTTGTGCTGCCACAGGAAACGTTTACAGCTGTCTCAGCCCTCACTGTCTAAGTGTCAACTCAAACAACAGCATTTCCCACTCAGAGTTCAGCTCCATCTCCCCAGATGCCTCTCTTATCCAGATATGGCAGCTGAACAGCAGCCTGGCCAGAGCTGTTCCTCTGCCAGCCTGGATCTGTTCCCTCTTCTCGATGGTGACTCTGGGTGGTGTGTTGTCTTCGTTCTGCAGGGATCCCGCTAGATGGAGCAGAATAGCTATGCCATCACCAGGGGCCGGCCTGTGGGTTTTCACTAGGACCACAGGAGGAGAGAGTCAGAGGGAGCAGCAAAGGGCCAGAAACAGTTTCTGGAGGTGCAAAACCGAGATCGTTTGAAAACAGAGCCAAATGCAGATCAGAACAAGGTCAAGAGCTAGAGAGTGGCTCCACAAGTATCGGTCAGGTTGTTTAGAGAAGAAACCAACATGTGCAGATAGAATGCTATTTTATGAATTTCCTTCTTCAGACATGAGCATGTTATTTGGCTTAATCTTTATTTCAGTAGTGAGTAGTAGGAAACATTATGGGGGTCACCCACAGATGCTATGGGGGAATTCATGTGTCTCTTCCTTTTTCTTCTAAGCTCTTTTCCTAATCTTTTGTAAAATCAGCTTTATTGAGATATAATTGATTTCTGATAAGCTACATATATTTAAAATAACTGGTCTCCACAAGATAATCATTTCCATCAAGATGATGAAAATATCCATGACCCGCTGACATTTCCTCGGGCTCTTTGCACCCCCCTCCCATCCCACTCTTATCTCCAGGTAACAACTGATCTGTTTTCAGTTACCATTAATTAGTTTGCATTTTCTCAACTTTTATATAAATGGCATCAAACATACCCGCTCTTTTTGTTTTAGTGTCTTTCCATCAACACGATTATTCTGAGATTTAATCTCTATATTACATCATGTATGGATGGTGATGGATGCTGAGCAACATTCCATTGGGTGGATATACTACTATATATTCACCTGATAATGGACGTTTGAGTTGCTTCCAGCTTGGAACTATGACAAATAAAGCTGCTATGGGCATTTGTGTACAAGTTTTTTCATGCCTTCATTTCTCTTGGTTAAATATGTAGGCTACTCTTGGGTAGATACTTAGAATAGGTTCATTATTTTTAAGGAAGAACCAAACTCTTTTCCAAAGAGGCTGTGCCATTTTATATTCTTCCCACCGACTGGGAGTCCCAGTTCTTCCACATCCTGGCTGGCTTTTGCTGCAGTTTCTACTAGGGAACATCAATGCAGCAGCCTGCAGGGCCATCTGCATCAAACGTGGCCTCTTATCTCTGGCCACACATCAGAGAGTCAAGGTTTGGCTGGACAAAGAAGAAAAACACTAGACTGAGGGATGTGAAAGACCTAATATGAATAGGAACTATCTATTTTGTGAGTTTCCAAATAGCTAAAGAACTTTTGCAGTATAGCGTTTTTCAGAACCATGGTGTAATAAATTAATGTGGATCAAAATTGCAGGACATTATTATGTAGGAAGAAAGGAAAGTACATATGCTTTATCCTCTTTTTTTTAAGAATACAGTAAATGTTACTTGTAGATTGACTAATATGTAATGTTCAAAGATAGAAAAATCTACTTTAGACTGTTTTAAAGAAGAGAACTGTGGTTCTGACTGTGGTCATTTAGCCCAAATACCTAGAGCAGAATTCCCTTCTATCTCCTTCAGAACACAAGTGCCCACAAGCTCACTACCTCCTGGGGAAGCCTGGGTCTGGCCCAGAGCTTTTTTCATAGAGCAGATTTTTATCTAAGGAATTAGTAACTACTGGCCTGGGCACGTGAAGTAACTTAGAGTCAGATGGTCCACATAACACTACTCAAACAGGACAGGTCCACAGCATAAGGAAACCAAGTTTGGCTTCAGACAATAGCACCTTTTTTATTAGGTTAGTGCAAAAGTAATTACGAGTTTTGCCATTAAAAGTAGCATCAAGAAACTGCAATTACTTTTGCACCAACCTAATACTTCTCTCATTTTGTACATCTTAAAATCATATAACTGGGTAGCATCTTAGGGCCATTGGGATCTCAGCTCTGGGGCTTATTTATCCCAGAGCTAACCATCCTCAGCGTGGTGCTCATGGAGAAATATTGTGAGTTTCCATAGTCATTTCCACATCACACATCTCAACAGAGAAATAAGAAAATCCACGTGGAAAATCTAGCAGACCTACAAGCGAGAGCCAGGTGGGAGCCTCTTCACCTGCCCCTAAAACTAGTTTATGTGCATGTGACAAAGCGGGAGTTTTTATTGTGCGGGGACTAAAACAAACAGAAAATTATGAAGTGCACAAAAGGATTTTCCACGCTGCTGAACCTTGCAAAGTGTTCACAGTTGAGTTCCCCTTTTTGAATTCATTATCTCAAGGCAGCATTTGGTTTGGAAAGCCGGTGCAGCTGAGCTGAAAATGTGTATTGTTATTACTTAAAGTTTCTGAGAATAACCTGCACAGGCTGCAGTGTTCAGAAACAGCTTTGTTCTTTGCAAATTCTTTGTCAATGAACTCTGTCTCTTATGCAAGTCATTGGCAAATATGAGAGCCTATGCAAAATATTGATTTAGGGCATATTCTAATCATTTGCTTTACTAGCATATATTTTGGAAAGCTACCTGTAGCTGAAGTGGTTTATTAGTACTTTCCCTAAATTTGTATCACTTTCGTGTTCACATTCTTTAATTTGAAATATTTTAACCAGGGGTGAATGTTTAGATCACATCCACAACAAGTCTTTACACAGTCACTCTTCTTTTAGGCATTTTCCTTATAGTCCCACAGATGTATCATTTCTACTTCTGCCTTTTGTGATTTTCCTTGCATGGTTTTCTTTCTTTTTCTCCTCCCATTCCTGCTTGTCATTCAGTGTGTACATTCCTGCCCCTTCTCTAAGACGTATGAAACCACCAAAGCCTATAGAGACCTTTCTTTCCCTGACTCCCTATGACAGCTTTTTTCTGTTCTATTAATCTGACAGCTAATGAGGTGGTGCTTCATGACATCTCTTCTATTTTTAGTTTTGAACAACAATTTAAAACTCTGATTACGATTTAACTTTTTACCTGTTTATATGGTGCCTCTCTGAGTAGAGTGGGTGCTCCTTCAGATGGAGGGCTACCTGTTTTCTCCATTTAGTGTCCATCCAAGCATCAAATGCTTGCTAATTTCAAGCCCCAGTTTGTGAATGGTCTCACAAGAGTTTATTTCATGGGGCTGCGAAGTGAGGGAGTTATTGAAAAGCAGAAATAAATTGCTGTTAATTGCTGTTGTTTGCAATTTGTTATTGGAAGTAGCAAGGTAAATTTTAGCGTGCATATACAATACAATTGTATTGATTGGACTGTCTTTTTCAAAGTTATTGGTGCAATTAAATTGACCTTTCGCTGGTACAGAAATAACTTGTTTAATGAAAACTGAACAAATGAATTGGGCATAACTTGAATATAGAAAATCTTCAGAGCATTGGATGTAGGTCTTTGTTAAATCACTACAAAGGCCAAGTATGGACTCATTAGGTAGTTGTGCTCAAATGAGTAAATAGTTTTTAGGACGCCAAAACCAGAAGCTAGGTGGTGGTGATGTCATAATCTCACACACAGGACATGACATAAATATGATGTTGCTCTCTGCAGCCCACTGAGCATTGAGGGATTCTCTTGGGTGCTTTAGGCATGATGCTAGATCTAGAATCACTGTGCAAAAAGTAAGCAATGTGCAAGGGAAAGTGTTACCCAGGCACCACTCCTGGCATCTGCATGTATTCCCTAGCCTTAGCTCCAGGCCACTTACATTAACTGATTAAGTGCAGAATCTCTGAAACCCTGACACACCAGGTTGTCTAAGATAAGAACCAAGGCCTATGGTACCTTACTATGTCCTCAGAAATACAATTCCACTTATCTCTGCCCAGGATCTCACATGCCAAATGGGAAATATTTCACTGGACACATCAGTTCTTTGGTGACCATCTCCTCCTTGATAGAATGTCATTTAGTGAGTTTTATAGTGTGCCCCGCACCATAAGGCAATGAAGAAGTGGCGAAAATGAGAAAGAATCAATATAAAGGGGCACATTGCGAGGGAAGGACGGAAGAAGCTTTAAGATCTTGATGACATTCGAAAGCTCTTCTGAAGCTGCCCACAGTTCAAATAATGAAGATGAGAGATGAGAATGAGGTGCATAAGCTGATGCCTGCTGATGTTCAATTGGGACAAGAATATTAAATTGAGAAGTTTTGGACTCCCTGTTGCCACTATCACTCCTAATAACTGTGTTTGCTGTACCACTTTGGCCAGTATATTTAAACCTTTCTTCCCTGGCCTGTGAAAGGAGAAGATTGGAGCAACTGACCTCTCAGACATCTTCAAGCCTTACCATTCTCTGTAATCTATTATCCCAGACCTCCTATGTGAGCCTCCCCTACCTGACTGAAACTACTTGAAACTGATTGCTGACCATCACTTACAGACCTTAAAGGATGTCAGCGAGCCAGTCCAGTGGCTTATTTCAAACAAGTCTATCCTTTTGGACTGGGAAGATAGTGCCATGTCTTCTGCTTCTCTCTCTCTTTTTTTTTTTTTTTTTTTGGAGACAGAGTCTTGCTCTGTCGCCCAGGCTGGAGTGCAATGGCACGATCTCGGCTCACTGCAACCTCCGCCTTCCAGATTCAAGCGATTCTCCCTGCCTCAGCCTCCCGAGTAGCTGGGATTATAGGCGCACCCCCCACAACACCTGACTAATTTTTGTATTTTTAGCAGAGATGGATTTCGCCATGTTAGCCAGGCTGGTCTAAAACTCCTGACCTCAGGTGATCTGCCCACCTCAGCCTCCCAAAGTGTTGGGATTACAGACATGAGCCACCATGCCCGGCCCCCGCTCTCTCTTTTTACTTTTTCTAATCAGAATCTTCTACCTCCTCCAAACTTCTTTTTCCATTCTTCATTTTTAGAATTCTCTGTGCTGTCTTTCCTGGGTTGTTTATGTCCAACTTTCAGATCCCTTCTAAATGAATTTTCTTTGGCATGTACAAAACACTCACCCATAAGCTTGTGTAACTTAGATTGTGTAGGGAGACAGCCAGGATTTAATAAGGCCTGAAGTCTGGAGGAAAATGAAATTAGAGGAACTAAATAGATTCTCGTATTGGTTGGATACCAGAAACCCAGAATAAATATCCCAAGTGGTCTTACTCTGCAGGTTATTGAAATCTAGAATTTCTCACTGAAGCAATCTGCATGTTAGAATTCTAAAAGCCCTTTAAAATTGGCACCCCTACAATTTCTTTTTCTTTTTGTTTAATGGGGACAGGGGGCTCATTTTTCTGGACTTAGAACTACATAATGGAAACTCTGGCTATGCTTGTGACCTATGTCTTTGAGGTTTGGACTAACAAATGATTGTCCCTGTCTGCCTTTATTATTTAAGAGGATCTCTCGCCATTCCTGTCATAGCCTCTTTTATGCCTGGCCTACTGAGCAGAGGTTCATCCTTCAGTCGGTTAGCAAGCTTTTGTCAAGATAGATGGAATTTTAGACTTACTCTGAAGTGCGGTCCCTCTCCATCTGCTTTGGAAACAGCTCACAAATTCTTCTTGTTGTTTCAGATGTGATCATCAATCTCCTGCCAGAGGAAATGAAGAACTGTTATTTGTTTGTTGGGCAGGAGAGATTCCAGATTTTTGACCCCTAATTCATCCTCTACTCTTTGTGGTTTGGCTGTAACGTCTAACTAAGGGTTTTCAGGGTCTTCTTTTATTTCTTCAGATTCGTTGCATTACAAATTGTTTTATTCCATGAGTGTCTCATTTCATCATAGTTATTAAAAACAAACACAGCCACTTTGTAGCCCAGTGTTGTCTGCCATCTTCCAACCACTGTGCTGCTTCCCTGGAGAGTCTGTCTCTCAGCAGCTACCGGTTGGATCATTGAGGCCTTAACCTAGGAGAGGTGCTCTCTCTCTGAGAGGTGCTGGTTGGAATTGGCTGGTCCCCTTGCTACCGTGGGTGATAGCAAATGTGTCTCTAGGACAGAAAATATTGGTCCCCAGCATGTAGAAAAAGAGATAGCTAAAGGCCCAGTTTAGTGGGGAAGCAATGAACTTTAATTTTTTTTTCTAAATGGTCAGTAAGTTAAGAAAATGTTTGAACTTTGGATCTTACTAGCATTGCTACTGATGAGAAGTAACAGAGGTGAAGGAGGATTGTTTGATAAAAGTGAAAATCCATGTAATTTACGTGCTGAACGTTGTGATGATTGTACAGTCAGGTAGCAGAGCCTGATTTTCTTTTCTGATCAGGGTTTTAACAGAAAGCCTGCAGTGCCCTTCTGTCCTCCATCATCACCAGGCTCTCTCAGCAGAGAAGGTATGATGTAGTTTCATTTCCACAGCATGCTTTTGTTTCTACACAGAGTAACCTGGAAGGCAAGGCAAACCAAAACACAAAGAGATGGTCGGAGTCCATGTTTGACACTGTGATTCTCCTTCTTTTATTTATCCTTCTTCTAACCATTGTGATAGAGTTCTAAAGAACCTGCTTGAGACTAGCTCCTCTTTGCATAGGGCATTCCGGTGGATTACTCAAGATCACAGAGCTTTTTATTGACAGATGGAGAGCCAGGATTCAAGCCTCCTTACTTTTCTTCGAAGTTTCCTCCCCAGTATTGCTTTGCAAAGGGAGCTCTTAAGGAATGAAATCAAACACTGGCATAGTGTTTACCAAGGGGTTAATCATGTAATCATTGTTACCACTTACTGAGCATGTACTTTGTGCCTGGCACTTTTCTTTTACTTTTGTTTTGTTTTTGTTTTTGTTGAGCCAGAGTCTCCCTCTATCTCCAGGCTGGGGTGCAGTGGCACGATTCCGGCTCACTGCAACTTCCGGTTTCCGGTTTTAAGCAATTCTCCTGCCTCAAGCCTCCCAAGTAGCTGGGATTACAGACACACACCCCCACGCCCAGCTAATTTTTTGTACTTTTAATAGAGACGGAGTTTCACCATGTTGGCCAGGATGTTCTCAATCTCTTGACCTCGTGATCCACCTGCCTCAGCTTCCCAGACTGCTGGGCTTACAGGCGTGAGCCACTGCACCCGGCCATGCCTGGCACTTTTGTAAAACTTGAAGATAGTTTTAACTTAATCTTCACCAATAAACTACTACCATTATTATCTTCATTAAAGAAGAAGGAGAAGAAGAAGGAGGAGGAGGAGAAGGAGGAGGAGGGGGAGGGAGAGGGGGAGATCATTATATTTGTAGATTAATAATGTTATTTCTGATATCTTGCTTCATGTTATCTGTTTTTTTATGTTTTCTTAATGTTTTCCTTCTGTTCTTTTTCTGTTATTTTCTGAAGCAATTTGCAACTCATTTTTAACTGATTTAGAGTGGAAGGAATTGAACCATGTTCCAGCCCCTCCTCTCCTATAAACAACATGGAGTCATTTGCTTATTTCTTTGCCTCACCCTCTTTCTTAGGCCCTGTGTTTTTAACTTGAAGCTCAAAATACTTTTCACAACTATATTATTTCTGACATGTGATACACATACACATTTGTAGATTGATGCATGGATGGGTAGAGAGAGTGAGTGTGTGTGTGTGTATGTCTTGTAATAAGTTTGTGACATGTTAATTTGAATTTCTGTAAGAAATCCACGTGGAGATGCCCAGGAGACCAGCAGCTCAGGGAGCTCAGGGGTCAAGTCTGGCTCATAGCTATTCCTTCAGGAGTTATTAGCATATAATGAGGAGTTATTAGCATATGCTCCATATGAGGCTGCAGAGATGTTTCAGAGAGTAAATGCAAAGATAGAAGATAAGCAGGCTGAGAGGATGGGAGTCTAGTGAACTCCAGCATTTTAGAGACCTGTGATAGTGAATGAGAAAAAGGAGTCAGAGAAATGAGAAGAAAATTAAGAAAAAGGGGCCATACCATTCAATAGAGTAGAGGGTTCCAGGAAGGTGGAATGTTTTAGATAACATACCTGGAGACTGTCCCCTGGATCTGATGCTATGGGCCGGTGGGGAGGTTAGTAAATATTCCATTGGGATAATGAACATGCAGGACACAGGGCTGTGGCTGAGGAGAAAATAAAAGGTTCAGAGGCAGCCTGCTCCCTCTCTCTATGCTGAGCTTCTAGTTCAGGCTCTAGCAGTATTTAGTGACTTTTGGCAATACTTTACCTTTCTGAACCTCAGTTTCTTAAGCTTTACAATTTAGGGAAATGGATTACAGATGTCTAAATACACTCCAATTCTAATACTATGCGTACTATGATACTGATAGGTATTAAGCTCTCCCCAGACACCCAGGACAAATACTTCAAGGGGAAGTATTAACTCTAGAGTAATCCTCAACGTATGAGCCAAATGAGTCTGAAGAAAAGTCAAATATCTGACTTCCTGAATATTGTTGTTGTTATCTATACCATTTTATACTTTAATTTTAGTCATGAGTGATCAGTGTACCCTTTTAATGTCTCTTCAATGGTGTTTATTCCCATATGATTGTGGACAATTTTAAGTCAGTCCTTAGTGGCACGGATGCACAGGCCATTAGAAGCCACCTCTTGGTGTCCATCTAGTCCATGTACCAACTACGTCTGGCACCTGGTATGTTTCTTAAAGTTTACATCTTGTTTTCTCCTTCTTTGAAATACCATTTGTTAAATGATGATATTTAAAGTGACAATTGAATTGATACCACGGGGGAAGTTTGTTCAAATAATTCTAAGTCTTGACATTCCTTCCTGGTCTGATGTGCTACCCCTCCATCACAGGCCTCTGTTCAGAGGCCTCCACCAACTTCCCATCTTGAAAACTGGAAATCCGTGCAAAGAGAGGCACCTCAACAGAACCCTCCCAAACTGTGTAATGAAAAAGGAAGGCTCTAGCGCGCTCCCATAGAACCGGTTAGGGTGATGACTCCCATTACATTATAAAGAAAGCCAACCAAGCCAAAGGTCCTAACTTTCTACAGGTGATACAACTGCTCCTAAAACTAGCCAAGATCTGAATCCATTTGGCTCTGGCTCTCTTTGTTATTGAGTGATTATTCATTTCTGAATTATTGGAAGGCTAAAAGCAAAAATAGGAAAAAGAAAATGGTAGACAGCAAAACCTGCTTTGGGCCCCATATTAATCCAGTTACCCTGGAAGTACTACCTATAAACACTTAACGGTCATTGAAGCTAATGGCTTTTCCTCTTTCTGGTGGATTCTAGCCAAGATTTACCAGAAAATTGCCTTCACATTTTAAAATCCCTATTCTATTAATAAACTTGAACATAAAATGTCAGCGTTTTAAATAGCTGCAGTTTTAGTCATTTTAATTAATTTTCAGTCAAAAGAAGTTGATTTAACCCACAGTATTGCTGTCAAATTGTTAAATTTTGTTTGTATAATAATCAAACTTTTAAAACTTTCTAGAATCAGTTTCTCTGGGCAGCTTCAGCATGTTGCTTGGACCTCTATTGCAATACTTAAAACATCCTACTAGACATTATGGTAAGTTATTTACATCTCTGTATGCCTCTCTATTTTGGGAGCTCTTGAAGGGAAAGGGTTAAGTCTTATTTATTTATTTACTGGCCCTCTTAATCTTTGGAACAGAACCTTGTGCATAGTTACTGCTCAATAAATATTTTCTGGATTGCTAAACTCTGAGGAGGGGGTAGTATTAAGAAGATAATTTAAATACTTACTCATTTGGCTATATGCCTAATTCTTTATGCCTTTACTTTTCTGTTGAGTGGCACCATTTATTCCTTGCTTTGTGAGGTGCTAGCTAGAATCTTTGCTGTGTAATGCTTAGTTTTTTAGAAATTCAAAGTTCTTGGCTCAGCCTCTTGGGTTGTCCTGCCTTTTATAGATGCAGTAAATTTGATCACCATCAAGGGCTGTTAAACAACATGCAGTGATAAAAATAGTTCCCTTTGCTGACATTAGGTGTTTTCTAAAACAGCTCGATAAATTCTGGTCAACAGAAACTCTTTGTGATTTCAAAAGTCGGAAAGTGAACTGTTGACACGGATCTGGGCAGATGGAAAATAAATTGCCCGGTAGTTGCTCAGAATTATGTCCTAGGTGCTTTTTACCATGACTAGTGGTTGACTGTGCCTTCACTCGATGATGTTGTAATAGAAGTTATGCAAGCTCACGAGGTTAGAAGAGGACTTGTAGGAGGCGACTTGTTTGCAAGGTGATGTATCGGCAGGAGGCGTAATGGGTAGGGTGAGTGGGAGTGGTACGTTGGTGAGTTTTGCAAAAAGCATTGATTTTAAATTTCATGTATTGAGTTCTTGGGGAGAGGGATGGTGATATTGGTAACTACAACAGAAGAAGCCGGGAAGCAGTAGTTGCAGATGTATATCTCTCTTCCCAATTCATTTCTACTCCTGCGTTTGGCCAACTTCACTCCTCAAACTGTACTGTCACATCATCATTATCTTTATTGCCTATTATATGAAACCCAACCCAAAAGAAGTGGAAAAATACACCAAAGTGGAAGTGCAGAGACCAGGTACCAGGTATCTTTCTGTGTCTACCCAGCCAGGTGAAGTTGAGCAAGTTTCATATCCTTTCTGGAGCAATTGTCTCCTCTTGAAAAGAATCAGTTGGCACTAGATGATATCTAAGTACGTGTACTAAGACATCTCAATTAATTTTCAAGCCCTCCTATTTCTGGTGACCACTGGGACTTTTTAGGCTTGTTTTCTATTAGTTCTAAAACAGAGTATGTCTAGATACATAACTCTGTACCTGCACAACAGTTCTGAAAATAAATTTTGAACCTTTTTGGTGGAGCCTCAACTCTCTAGTTCTCTGCTTTCTCACCTTGCATGTCCTCATCTTCTTTACCTTGCAGGCCCTAGAAGGGATTGAACTGCATCGCTATCTACCTGCTGTTCTTTTGCACTGGCTTGGTTTTAATATGTATCTCCTTCTCCACCTCTCGTGCTCCCCAGTCCGCTCTCTTCAACCCTTTTTATTTGCAAACTTCCTCAATTAAAGTCTCTTCTTTCAAGATTTGATTCATTATCATCTCTTTCAGGACACAGTACAGAAGTGATAGATTCTGGAAGCATCATTTTAGATTGAATTTACTAAAGCACTTTACTGATCATCAAGAATTATAGGATTCTAGTCCCAGGTCTGCCACAAACAACAAGGCCACTAGCTGCTTTGGGCCTCATTCTTCTACTTTTGTATAATGACATGGAGATAGGGTAGGAGGTTGAAGTTTATCAGAGAATGTATATTCTCAAACATTTTCATGGGAAGGTAGAGCATACAAATAAGTGAGACAAGTCTGGGGTAAGATCATAGAGAGTGCTGAAGACTAAAAAGAGGCATTCCATTATTTCTTTTTAAAGTCATTTGCATGCCAAGCTAAACATGCTTGCCAGTTGAATTCAAATCTCAGGCCTCTGATATACAGGTTTTGAATTTCAGGGCCACTATAGTGCCTTTTCAATCCAGTATGCATATTTGTCCTTCAAGTCTATCTATATCTCTATTAGATTATACTGCAGTATTGTATGTTAATAGCAATTTTTGCTAAGTTTTTTTCTTAACCTGTTTCATCTAGTTTGACTCTTGACTCATATATTATGTACATTCTTTATTCATTTTATAAGCCCCTATAACACCTACCACATGCTTCTTCCCACATTGATTCTCAGAAAAAGCTTGCTGAAATTTGCATTGAAGAGGGCTAGAAACTAAAACTTGGAAAGACCGTAGAAAACAAAAAAAAAGAAGGGATGGAGGAAAAGTGTTTGAAACAATAAGAAACCACTGTAGAAGTGTAGCCAAGGTATGGGGTAGCTGGTTCAGGAACTCTGCACAGGTCTTCGAGTCACATCAGAGCACAGGTTTCCAGAGCTAAGCTGAGCTAAGGGTCATCTGACCTAGTGTTTCTCGAAATGTGGAGCATAAGAAGACAGATGAGCTCCTTTTTATTATCATGGCTGGTCACTTTTATATACATTGGAAAAGTTGCTGTGTATTTTAATGGGTGTTAGAAAAATACTCATTTCCCATTTACAGAAGTAATGTGTTTTTCTTATTAAATTTAGAAAATCATTAAAGAATAGGTAGCATATCGATTTAAGAAAGTCATGAAAATTTTATTTAAATTACTAAGTTTGAGGAAATTCCTTTTTGTTTTTTCCAAAAGAAGAAATTGACCTGGCCAAGATCACACAGTGAGTAATTGGTCGAGTTGGGCTACATCTCAAATGGAAGAGGCAGAGCCTGGGTACTGGGTGCTTTCACTCTCCCTATGAGTTAGATGGGTTTCATATTCCTCCTCTTACTCTGCTGTTCATGCAGAAATTGAACATAATGAGCTCAAACTTCCAGGGTTGTCCTGATCAGGTCCAGGGGGATGAATGATTCCTGACACAGCAAGAGTCCCAGAAATGTCTCCTGCCCGTGTTACCCACCAGCCTCGCTGTGTCAATGGATGGTTGTCTTTCCACTGATCTGTGTTTGAGCAAATTGATTTCTCAATCCTTTCATGATTAACAGAAAATTTAGATACATCTTACATCTGTGTTGTTCTTTCAAAGTAATTTCACCCACAATTTGAATCCTCATATGAACCCAGGGGGTTAAGAGCAGAATGTGAGATTATCTCCATTTTCCACATGAAGAAAGCCAGTGCCCCATGGTAATGCAGTGATTCCATACGGGCTCTGGAGCCTGTCTCACAGCTTACTGCTGTTTTCCTCTTTTTTCCCTTCGGAAAGAAAGAATGAAAGAAAAAAAAATGTAGACTGATCTAAATGAGCTATAATTGCTGGGCTTTAGTCCCATATTTATATTTTATAATGCTGATTTCTTTCAAATAGATTTGTAAGCCTTGTCTGTAATGAATTCTCCCAGGAGATAAATGACTAACTTGTTTCAGAGAAAATTTGTCCATCAAACTCCCGGGCCTTGTCTTGAGATTCAGTACTTCTCTCCTCCCACCAACTTTGTTTTTGCCATGTCTAAATAAAAGATCCCACAGTTCCCTGAGATAAAAATAAGTTAAAAGAAAGCTATATTGGTGACCTAAGAGTTTCCCATTGTTCCAGGAATGGATGAAAGGGTAGATATGTTTAGCTGAAGTGTGTGTAATGTGTGTGTGTGTACACACACATGCTCACATCTCACACACACACACAGTACACACATACCAAAGTGCTATTTTACATTTATGAACTCTATTGACTTCATAGGAATTACGTTCCGCTGCCATTTTCTTTTAGCATCCAGGAAAATAAATATAGGTCCGTTTAGGACTGCACCTTCCTGCCACCCTTCCCTCTGGCAGGTGGAATATTCCCGAGAGCTTTAGACGAGTGCTTATGCCAACTTTTTAATGCATTTATGTCAGCAGTAATACTGCATTATTAAATGAAGCTTTTTCATTGTGGATAGGGGATGTATTAAGTGCAGCAAGCCCTCTAATCACAGAGAGCCGGCAGAGCCCCACTCTCAATAGCTGGTTCCCAGCCCTCTCCCTTTATTAATGGGCTTCCTTTGTCAAAGGAGGGAATGCAGCATCTTCAGAAATCCATTAAAAGGCACAGCCTATTGTTGCTGCCCTCAGTCATACCATGTGAATTCAGTTTTCCCCTGTGTCAGGGGAAATTCGTCGCAAAAATATATATGTGGGCTCTAAGTAGCCAGCAGCACTCACTCACAGACTCTGTATTTTCAGTCTCACACCCGAGTCCACTCACTGATGGGTGTGTGAGTAGCTCCTCCGTGCTGCTTTTATCTCCCTGGATGTTGAGACAGCTGTGGCACAACTGAATACGAAATCAGTAGAAACTATAACATGGCAAGAAAATAACCTCTCTTTTCCAGAAACATCCAGGATCCTTCTAGAAATCCTTTGGAACTTTGTTGCTAACACATTTGTTGCACCATCTAGGGGAAAAAAAAACAACCCTACTTCTGGATAAAAATGTGTCATTAATTCAAGTTTCCTCCACTTGGGGGAGTGACTGACATCAGCTCTGGAAAGCGGTCATCCAGCCTTCCACCTGAACAATGTCAGTCAAGCAGAATCCCGCAGATCTGGAGAAACACCAGTTCATCATTGGGGCGATCTGGAATGTTCCATACATGCTTCTTTATGAAGCAGAAACTTCAAAATTTTGCCGAAGCCAGACACAGGACAGATTCTAGAAAAGTTATAGGTGAATGAGAATTTCACAGCTTGAACAAGAAGAACTATTAATACATGAAGCAGCCACTGAATAAATAACACCATTGGTTTGTCTCTTCTGGGTGCTTCGTAGAAGCTCCTGTGTCTAGAATACTTACTTGATTCAAGATGAGTTCAGTTCCCCATTTTATTGGGGCTTCATTTTATAGGAAGGATGACCTCACTTTAATTATATCTGTGAATATGACCCAGTGTTTCTTCTTTAGTTAAAATCAACATATCATGTTTCAAGACAGTCTTTTTACTCTGGAAAGTTCTGAGGAGCCAGCTCCACCGTTACAGGGGCATTTTAGTCATCAGTTTAGCATCATCTTGCCTCTTGTTGGTTCTACTTCTTCTTATCTACCTTTTCTGCTTCTTCTTAATTTTGAGATAGGTGGTTACAATTTTAAAAATACATAAAACATATGTATATAAATATATACATATAGATATATAGTATATAATCATTTCGAGTCATGTATCTTCATTTTTAGACCCAAAGCTACTCTATATTGGCTGTATTGCACTCAGCAAATCATTTTGCTGGTTTTTATAGTGAGAATAATAATGAGACCTACCCTGGAGCATCACCACAAGGAACAAATTTTCAGATGACACATGTAGTAAAAGGACTTTTGAAAATATAAAGAACCCTGTGAATGTTAATGATTGTCTCTGCTGCGAGGAAGGGCAGACAGAATAAAGGACTTTTCATCACATTCTGTGGCCTCGGTGTAGCCACCCTGATGAACACAATGCAGGGGAGAGGCTGGAAGGTAGATCTCCAAGGAGAGTTCCGATGAATGTGGGATTCATCAATCCATAGATTGTGCGTTAGTGTGTATGGTGTAGTTCAGTCCTAAACGATTCATGTGGATGTGATTATTTTCTCCTCAAGAACTTGCTCTCTGGTATATGTTGCAATTCTGCCTTTGACATTCTGTCAGTAATAAGCAATAATTGAACAAGAAGGCCAGATGTTGGTGTCTGTGAATACGGAGATACTCAAAGAGAAGTCTACACCCGGGCAATCATCCGTATAGTCGATTACGCTACAACTTGATTTCTGAATTTTATTTGTATTTAGAAGGCAAGACAAGCATCCCAAGAGTGAGGAATCCTGTCTGTGGTCACATATAAAATTATCACATACATGTGTGGAGGTTACACGCTGCACAAAGTAAGGGTGCATCACACACCCTGGACATTATAGAGTTGTATATTTATTATGACAAATTTCCTGAAGTGTGTGGTTTTAGCAATCTAACATTTTGCAATATGTTTCCAACAGATGGATGTAAAGTAAGGTACTGTATGGGCTAAAAGGATAAATTTTTCTTGCTTTAAAGCCTTTTATTATTCTTTATGTGAGCTCTATGTGTGAGCTTTTCCTATCTTGGGCAGAATGACAGTCAATTCTTCTCAGACTGAAGTGAGCAAAACTTCTTTTTAAAAATCTTCCAATCTTAAGAATCTCAGTTTATTTTTTTGCACTTAGGAAGCTTTCAGTGGTTCTTAAATAAAAGCAAATTTGTTATCTGAAAAGTCAACTTGATTTGTGCAACATTTTTCTGCAGATCCTTGTCCTAAGGGAAGTAGAAAACAGGGTCCTGGAACATTCAACAGTGCAAAGTAGTTTTGTTTATGTTGCACACTGTGAACAGCATGGCAAAGTGTGGAAATGGGAGTGAGATTGTGGTATTGCACTGGAGTCGAAACATGCAATCAAGCTGGGGAATGTTGCAGTGAGCTATTGATGATAAACAGATCATCTCCCTGTTTCCAGGGGCAATGGGAAAGTTGAATCTTTTTCACATGCAATTCTGCATGTTTGAGAACTGCTTCAATGGAGGTATCTTTACGGAGCATTTCACCGGCATTGAAGCCGTAACCGGAAGGGAAGGCAGAAGGAACTCACATGTTAGACACAACCCTGGTAGGGAGGCAGTTGCTGTTTGAGCCTGGATTCCTCTACTGGACAAAGGGACACATGCTGAGTTTTGCAGGACTACCAGAATTGGCAGGACCTTTGGTGGAAAGGACTCTGCTCTTACCTCCTCACTTTGCAGAGACATGGTACCCATCCTAAATAATATTGACATTATGATTAAGTCCACTTCTACAGAGAAGGATGCCTGCATTTAAAAAGGAGAAGTGCTTTAGATAATGCCTAGCTAGTAGTATTATCAGTGTCAGGACCAGAACTGGGTGGAATTCAGGGTTTCTGAAACCCTGTCCCAGCCTTTATGTTATTAGTTCCAGGAGTGATTGACTCATAGCCCTCTCTATTTGGGCAAGAACACTGACTCTTGATTTTGGGGTTCAACGGTGCCTAGATACTGGCTAGCTGCTACGAGTAGCATTATGTAGATTAGACAGCCCATTTGGGGACATTTCCCAACTCAGACATGATCCCTAACATTGACCCCATTTATTCCACTCCTCACTGGATGTCAGGATTTTGAGAAGATGCAAACACAGAGGAGACAGAACTGCACTGAGTAACTGGGGCTTTTGACATCTGCAAGGCCAAACCTCCTGCAGGGCCTTCAATCCTGCATGGATGCTGATGCAGCCCCTGGTGATGTACAGTTCTGAGGGAGGTCACAGGAGCCCCTGGGCTGCCTCCAGTAGTGGGCTGTAGTGCATCCCTCTTTGCAATGGACTTCCTTTCTGGCGCTGTGCCTCTCCCACAGTTCTAAGAGGCTGGTTCTGCCCCTTTTCCAGAAGTCTTGGTCCACTCATCAGAGTCTCTGTGGATCCCACAAGGTGTTCCTGTGACATAAAGCAACTCAAGAATCTTCATTGCTACAATGTTGTCTCAATCAAGACATCTAATCTGTTCTTTTCAGACTTGTGTGGCAGAAAGAGGAATTAAATTATGATGTAGAAGATATAGGGTTCAGGCTTCATTTCATCATTCTTCAACTAGGTTACTGTGTAATAATGGACAGAGGATTTACTTCTTTTCCTTTAGTAAAACTTCTCCTGTCTAAGTTACAAAGCTGATGGGAGCATTAAATGAGATTGTGGCTGTGCAAATGGTTTGAAATTAAAAGGTGTGTTTTATAATCTTAGACCGCAATGTGGCCAATAAGAATAAGAAAAACTGCCACCTTGTGAGCCCTTAACTATGTTCCAGGTACTGTGTTTATTACTTTTCACACTTTATCTCTTGTAATCATCAAGGCAATCCAATGAGCTTGGTACCATTATTATTCCATTGTTTTCCGACATTATTGTGAAGACTTCCAATAGTTAAAAAAAAATTTTCCTTGTGTTTCAATTATGTGACAGATCCAGTATTCAGATCTTGACTCAGCCCTGAGCCTGCACTCTTAATCATCATTGCTACCCTATTCTTCAATAATGTAGCAATTAATAATAACAATAATAAGCAACGACCTGGAAGACTTATGTTCTTCTGTTAATCTGACAATGAAGAAAAATGGCAGAGGGTCAGTTAATAAGTGTATATTTTGTAGAAATTGCTCATGTAGCAATGGCATCTCTGAAGGACATTCATATCCCAAAATATCTCATTTACTGGTGTCTAGAACTCTGTCTTTGCCTGGAGCGTGTGGGATAGGTTGACTGAAGTGGTAAGATCTTTTCTAGTCCTGATTCTTGGTGCTTACACAAAGTAGAGACTACATCTATTTATTTGCACAAATTGAAGGAACCTCACTTCTTATTTATTTATTTTGTTGTTTTGTTTTTCAATGTGAGGCTTTCAGGTAACAGCTGTGACCTTGCTCACATAAACCAGTGGAAGAATGCAGAGGCACCAAGATGCATGGATAAGCCAGAGACTGCGAACTTATCAAGTTTGCAGAGCAGAAAAGATAAGCCCAGTGTATAAGATAGCAAAGAACAGAGCCAACCCACATCACACATGAAAATAAGCTCCATTTTGTCTATTTTTTGTGGGGATACAAAGGGTTAAGAGTCAATTGATAATTTGTAATTAAATTAAGCATTTGAGGATGTATTCTTTGAGCTGTACTTTTTGTTGTTGTTGTTATGACCACCAAAGCAGTTATTGTAAAACATTTTGGTAACCTTTGTTACCTGTCAGGTCCAGTGCACGTGCTGGGAACCAAATGTTGAAGGATAGACCTAGTCTCTGCTCTTATGGTGCTGACAGTGTAGCAATTCACCTAAGTACCTGGTGGCACCACAATGACAGACTCTGCACAGTTCTAAACATTTCCACTGCTTGCATTTTGATCCTTGGTTGAATTGCTTGACTTTATGTTAATTGTTCAAAACAGGATGCAATAGTTGCTTCCCAGTTCATACATACATATGGCTCTCCTCAGATGACACATATACCTATTAAGTTAGTGGAAAATGTAGATGAGTATTTGCTAACTTTATATTTTTTGTGTGCTGCAAATGTCAGTTCACATTTTGCTGGTCAAACACACCTTGTAATAGGCTTTGGTAATTTAGCTCCTAGGAATGGCTTGGTTACAGAACCCCATAAAAGTTTATTGACTTCTGCTTGCTGGCTTAGGTTGTAGGTTAGAATGTACCTCAGAAATTAGCTTCATCCAGTTTAATGACTTCATTACAGAGCAGTCTGCTTGCTCTCAAGCACTGCCTAATATATTTTTTAACACCGGTTTGTAGTTATCTTGAGCTATTTCTGTGTAGTAGGAAAGGCGGGTTTCACTTGTTTAAATGGCCAAAATAAAAAATGTCACTGAAATGGGACCCCGTAGGGTCCAGGTGGTTGGGGACTTTCACTACCAATATGGTCTGAGGTAATAATTGCATACCCTAACAGTTAACTCCAATGTTATAAAGAGATCATTTGTAGTAGCCATTGCTTTTCCTAAGGGCAAATAAATAGTGATTTGAAAATTATATTTATGCTTTACATAAAACCAAAGGCAATAGATGTTGATGAATATTTATAGCCATTTATTAGTCTATATTCAACATTCAGTGAGTTTGGTTTTCTCCTTATGCCTAAATAGAGTGTTTCAGGAGGACTATTAACCCTTCTATGATACCTTAAGTCATGTTATTACACATTACTAATGAACTTCTCAGCTCACTGTACATAAATATGATGACATCTGCAAAGCTGACTACTTGCTAGTCTGTTAGCGTGTTGGAGTCTATTGTTAGTGCATTAAGAAGTTAAATTTAAGAAAGATTTTAAAATAGTATTCATAACAATTGTAAATGCATGATAATTTTAGAAAAACTAGAATGAATATGTAAAGGGCATTAATTCATGTGTGGTTCTACCACCTGGAAAGAAGTACTATTAACATTTTGGTGCCTGTTCACATTTATATGAAGATCTCCAGATGTGTCTGGAGATTCTACATCTGTATAGCTGGAGATATATTCCTCAATATTTCCACTTATTTTAAAATAACTATACAGTTAATTTTGATAATCTGTCCATTTATTTTTTAATATAAATTTTATTGGCTGCAGAGTATTCTGTTCTATAGATTATCCTCTAACCAGTACCCTATTGCTAGGAATATGGATAGTTTCCACGATTTCATTATTGTAAGAATGCTTGTGTATAAACAAATTGGTGTTTTACACACCCACACATATATATATATTTGTACAATTTTAAATTATTTTCTGATGGAAATTCTTTTGAAATGTAACAGCTGAATAGGAGTGTGTCGCTGATGCTTCTCCTTTCACTATTAACTTTCTCTGAGGATTGCTCATGTGGCTGTGCTCTGCAGGGTTGCTTAGGCCTATAATGTGGTCATTCTCACCTCTCTCCCCTTTTCTCCTTGGATCTACACATATGCGTCCCTGGGTCCTATGGCCTTGGGGCTGCTTTCTTCTTTGTGAGAGAGGCCTTTGAAGGGTTTAAACAGATAAGGGTTAGCAATGTCTTAATTAACAAGATAGAAATATCATTGCCATCCCTGCTGTCTTGTTGGCTAGTTTCTATACTATGCCTACTAATTATCAACATGTCCTCAGCTTCCATCTCCAGATGGTTCTTAAGAACTAAAAGTCAGGACCCTTTCAAAATTCCAAATCCTAATAAAACAGTCTATTCTGTCAACAACAATATTGACAAAAATTTTTTAAAAACAACAATAACAATACCTAATACAAATTATAATGTGCCAGAATTGAATTATGTAATCTGACCCTCGGAAATGGAATTTCTTTAGACTAATTTTAGAATACTCTTTTAACTGGGTGTATGTGATGGGGTGTGGGGGGTAGGGAGTGGAGTGGGGAGTGGAGAGAGTTTGTACATAATTGCTTAATCAGGTTCTTGGTCCTAGGAGGATGTCCTTACTGATTTTTATTTGTTTTCTGTTTTACTTGATGGATTGGTGGCAGATTGGGTGTGAGAACAATTAAAAATCTGTGAATTCAAAGAATATTAGGTATTATTTTGTTAAAAAGATTCTGCACATGAGAAAACTGAGGACTAGAGAGGTAAAGAGACAAGATTTTGTGTAGTGAATTTGTTTATTTTTTAGTTAGAGTCTCACTCTGTTGCCAAGGCTCAAGTGCAGTAGCACAATCTTAGCTCCCCGAAACCTCTGCCTCCTGGATTCAAATAATTCTCCTGTCTCAGCCTCCCAAGTAGCTGGGATTACAGGTGCACACCACCATGCCTGGCTAATTTCTTATATTTTTAGTAGAGATGAGGTTTCACCATGTTGGCCAAGCAGTTCTGAAACTCCTGACCTCAAGTGATCCACCCACATCAGTCTCCCAAACTGCAGGGATTACAGGCATGAGTTACTGCACCTGGCCATGTGTAGTGAATTTAAATGCAGTTCCTTAGTCACTTTGGCCACATAATAAGTGTCGTGTTTGATAGTCATATGTTTCTAATGGCTACCATACAGGACAGCAGAGATAAAGAACATTTTTATTATCGCGGAAGGTTCTACTAGGCAACTCTGCTTTTTAACCTCTAGTCTAACACTCAAATATTCGTTTCACTGTTCCACTGAAACATTTTTTACAGCCACTGAATGTCTTCAGGAGCAACCCTGCATATGGTAACTTTATGGGCAGACCTTTTGAAAGCAATGCATTATTGCATTTCAAAACCATACTTCGGTTTATTAAAGTATATTGTAATGTCACTGTATTTAAATTATCCACACTAGATGCATAATTACCACTTTAAGTCTTTTAATACACATGTCCCTTAATTTTGCATTTTTCTTAAACATATCAATTTGCACTTAACCATAAATAATAGAGTACTTAGCTCATACATATCAATGAGAATCCCCTTTAGAAGTGAAAGATTGCTTGCTTAATACCAAGGAGTATTTTGGAGAACATCAAATCCCTTGACAGATGCATGTTGCCACAACGATTTATTTTCTTCTGCTTGTAGCTAAAATAGCATCAGTTGCATTTTGCTATTTAACAAATTGGAGGAGAAGGTTATAGCAAAACGATTCACAAATAGTAATTGCATTTCTCAGCTTACCTATTTCCATAAATGAGTCCAAAAATTTAATCTGGATTTGTATGTCAGGCCCAACATTATCAATATTCGTGCCTTCACCAATCACCCAAGAAGATGTTTGCCTTTGTTTCAAGTAAAAATGTATTAGAAGTTATTTCATGCCCCAACATTCATATATTTCTTCATTTGATTTTGACTGCATTATTCATTGGCAAGAGAGGTAACTGTTTACAGTCTGTGATTTCAGTGGTTTCAATGCCCACCAGCATCCTCCTCATTACTGGTTGATGCCTAGAATCCCAGGCTTAGCTTAGCCTAAAATCCCTTAGCTTTTTTCCCTATTAAAATGACAATATCTCTAGGGTAGGATACTATTAATATTAGAAGATGACGTTTCAACTATGACTTGAACAATATGTGTCTGTCATACAAGCAGAAATTGAGAAAGAAAGGATTGAGGTGGTGATAACTGATACACAAAGATAGCAATATTAATGGGGACAGCAAATATTTCTTTTTATATGGATCTCAAGGTCTGTAGGGACAAATTGAAAATGAAGCTAAAGAGATAATCAATAGCCAGATTAGGAAGGATCTGAAAGCAATTCTAATGCTTTTGGACTTTAGTTTATCAATGGGAAAGAATAGACTTTTTTGTTTTTGTTGTTTGTATTTTTGAGCTGGAGTCTTGCTCTGTCACCCAGGCTGGAGTGCAGTGGTGTGATCTTGGCTCACTGTAACCTCCACCTCCTGCGTTCAAGCAGTTCTGTCTCAGCCTCCCGAGTAGCTGGGATTACATATGCCTGCCACCACACCCGGCTAATTTTTCTATTTTAGTAGAGACAGGGTTTCACCATGTTGGCTATGCTGGTCTTGAACTCCTGACCTCAGGAGATCCACCTGCCTCGGGCTTCCAAAGTGCTGGGATTACAGGCGTGAGCCACTGCACCCAGCTGGGAAGAGTTCTAGGCAGAAGAGCACAATAGCTTTGTATTTGCGAAAGGTGTTTGAGCAACAATATGGAGGGTAGGTAAGAGAAGAGTGGTTCTCAAGCAGGGGACACCAGTTGGGAGGCTGTCGGTAAAACTTAGGAATTTCAAATATCAGAACAAAGATGGTGGCAGTGGCATTGGGAATGGAAAAGTACACAGGGATTCTGGAAACATTTGGAATTTCCCCAGCCTTCCCTCCTTTACCCTATTTCAATATAAATGATCAGAGTCTAGTCTTGAGACCCTTCCCAAACCTGAGGGGTGACATAGACCACGCCTTGTCTGTTTACTAGACTTACATTGATTGCTGCTTCTGCATACCTTACTGAGCCAAACATTACCTGTTATTCTGTGTTGACATGTAACTTCTCTCCTCTATGTGCCTGATTTTCTTAGCTAATATATAAGCTCCTAGAAGTCACAGTCCTTGGTTACCTTCCTTTTGCATTCTCCGTGGACATAAATAGCAACTGAGAAGAGAAGAGTCTGGGATAGTGTTTCCCATGTCTGATCCATTCATTACCTGAGAATGAATAATAAAGAAAAATAAAGGTTCTTTCATCCCAACATGGAACATCTGATTAAGTAGTTCTAGAATGAGATCCAGGAATGTATATGTTTTAACTTCAGCTGATTGTGATGGGCAGTTGAATGTGTTAAACTAATCGGCAGTTTCTGATTCTGATTTTTGGTCTTATCAGACTCTGTGGTCTTATCAAGGCACTAAAATTTGAGGGCATCAGTTTTCCCATTTGAGAAATTACAACATTGAAGTAGTTGGAGTCTGAGGTCACTTCTGCTATGAGATTTGTCTGGATGAAGTTGCTTTCTAGGTCATAACTAATTTCCCACCCTGAGAGTAGAGTCTTTCCTGGGAGTAGACTAGGTAATTCCCCAAAGATACTACCTTGGATCCTTATACTAATGTTCAGTGTCACTCTCCCTGGTGGGATCTTCTTGCCTGAGGGACCTCCATGTGAGGAGGCTGGGTGGGCACACAGAGAGAGCTCATGGCCAATGCCATCGCCCACAGGAAAGTGTGGTCGAGAGTCCTATGTAGAGCACCAGATGGTGGTAGGTGGCTAAGAGAGTGTGTGGGGGCTCCCTTCAGACGCCTGTGGGCCAGCATCAGCTGTGCCCCTGCCTCTTGCCAGCTTTTCGCCTACAAGGCCTCCTTAATGCCTGAGCCACACCTCAGGTGTGCTGAAAGCTTGCTGATTTGTTATACAATATTTCTATGCCCTCTTCTTCCACGGGGAGCTAGCAGGAATTTTCCTATGCTAGCCTGACAGCAACCTCCTCCTTGTTTAACCAGTATGGATAAAGAGTAATTGATGCTCAGTATTAAAAAAAATAGTTTGATCTATTTTTGTCTTCTTGGCTGTACTTCATCAGAAGAAGTTACTTGTGAAGTTGTCAGTACTGAGCTGGACTGCAAACTGTACCAAGGGAATGAGCCACTTATGCAGAAAGAGAGACCTGTGTGTGCTCAGGTCCTCACACAGGCACACAGCACAGAGCAGACATCTTCCTAATACTCGCTGGATGCCCTGCCCCCAGATGGGCCCGTCACCCCAGATTCTGCAAGTGGATCAAGTGCTTGCCTTGAGGCATCCATTGTATGTAAAGAATTAACTTATTATGCATCTAGAATGGTGTTATTTTTGTAGCATCCCTTGGAAAATTGAGAAAAAGTCACTCTATATGTTGTGAGGATCAAGGAAGACCACCAGCTAAAAAACACCTATGTCAGCCTCCCCAGTCCTCAGAGGGACACCCCCTCAAGACATCCTTCCCTGAGGGCTATATCGGGCTTTCACTCACATTCATGGACTGCTCCTTCCGATGGCTTCCTCTCCCCCTCCCCTTCATTCTCACTTCCCCCACATCTTCCCACTAGTTCTCAGAGGATATACAGTGTATGTGGTGTGGTGGGGGGAGGCACAATTTTGATAAATACGACTATGAACAGCATTCAGAGAATAGGATAGATATAGCATGGTAGAAAGTAATAAAATGAAAATGAAAAGAAAGGACTAAAAAACAGAAAGTTACGAATAAGACTGGCATATGCTGACAGCAAAATCTTGGACGTAGTACCTGACACACTGCTCACCAATAGCCTAATTGGATTTTCTTCCATCCATACACTCCTGGGATCCAGGACTATAGTATTGAGACAAACGTACTACCCCTGCCGTCATGTAGCTTCCAGTCTAGGAGGAAAACAGATGGAATAAAATTGCAGCCCCGATGCATAACTACAAATGACAATACATGCTGAGAAGGAGAAGATTCAATGCAATGATAACATAAAACAGGGGTTCAGGGCTGGTCTGGGGACCTGGAAAAGTTTTTCCAGAGGATAGCATATTTGAGGGGACATCTGCAGAATTAATGCACGCAATCAAAGTGACCAGAGCCAAAGGGTGACCTGACAGTGTTCTCAAATGAATGGACAGACGCTGTGTTACTGGACTTTTCAGTGAGGATGAGAGTCTAAGAAGAGTAGGATGAAGGGCAAGACTGTTCTCCTGTGTTTCCTTTTGTGACCAGAAGGGATTTACCAGAGGAGGCTGCCTTAGACCTAAAGGTGTCTTCTTTTCTGCTTCCCAGCTGCCGCCCTAGAGGCTTCTGAAGAAAACTAGGTAGATGTGGAACTAAGTTTATACTTGGAAGTGGCTGCAGTCTGCCCTGGTAAATGGGAAGAAGGCCAGTGGTTATGGAGGGGCTGAAACCCCACAGAGTTCAACTCTTGCTTTTCTGGAAACTTCCACCGGACTGAGAGTTGGAATGGCAGCTGCTGTCCTAAAGGTTGTGCTCATGCCAGACATGGCTGTGCTCACAGCCCTGGACCCCAGATGCAAGCACAGGCTGGCACTATTTTAAAGCAAAATTATAACCCAAGAATAGAAAAGGGGTGGGTACTGACTGGACGGGTGTAGAATGCTATCAGACCTAAAGAGGTCTCTGCTTCCTTTTGTAGGGTTTTGAAATTTGCAGACCTGTCCTACATCTATTTTTATTTCATTTGATATCCATAGAACATCTCTATTTTACCGGTGACAAAATCATATTACAGAGAAGTTAAATGACTGCCCAAGTTCACAAACCATATTCTTTTTAGTTTTCCAAATTGGTTTTCATTTAGGAATAACACTCTAATTGGAGCCCACATTTTTCATTTAGAGACAAATGACAAGAAAACTGAAATCCGAAATTCTAGAAAGATAAATCTCAGACAACATTTAGCCTTCCTTACACATGCTTCACTATCTCAGCTCCTATATAATGAAAATTTATATCCCCCAAGAATAATCTCAAGCTGCCTTGTAAATCATCAAAGAAAGATTTAATTTAGTTCGGTCCCATTAGGTGTATTTATTGTACTCTGAATCATTGGTATGGGATACATATGACAACTCCGAGGAGAGCACAGTATTGCAATAAAAGGAAAATCCATTTTTCCAGGTTTTTTATATAAACAGGTGACCACTGTATAGTTCAAGGCCAGAAATTGATAAACACACCCAAAAGCAGTCAGGCTGCTAGAAGTGCTGAGGGCTCCATGCTCGCCTGCAATCCTTTCCTGAAAATGATGACTTTTCAAAAACCTCTTAAAAGTAGCAAAGTGCACACCAGTGAGAAGAAATCTATGTATTTCAATGCAGTAGTTGAAGAAATAGATGTCTGCTCAAGAAAGCAAGCAAGTTTTCATGACAACATAAAGTCAAGCCTTAACAAATTATATCAAATTATTTGTTGTGTTACAACTTAAATTTTTATATTAAAAGCTGATACAGTTCGGCTGTGTCCCCACCCAAATCTCATCTTGAATTATAGTTCCTATAATCCCCATGTGTGATGGGAGGGGCCCGGTGGGAGGTAATTGCATCATGGAGGTCATCTCCCCCATGCTATTCTCATGATAGTAAATGCTCACAAGATCTGAGGGTTTTATAAGGGGCTTCCGCCTTCACTTGGCTCTCATTCTTCTCTCTCCTGATACCTTGTGAAGAAGGAAGTGTTTGCCTCCCTTTCCACCATGATCGTAAGTTGCTTGAGGCCTCCCTAACCCTGCAGAACTGTGAGTCAATTAAACCTGTTTTCTTTATAAATCACCCAGTCTCTGGTATATCCTTATAGCAGGGTGAGAACAGACTAATACAAAAGGATACCTTAATTATAATTCATCAGTGCTCTTGCAATTTAGATATTCCTGATGAAAGTGTTAGTATTGTCCTATATCATTCAGAACAAAAAAATGCTGTTATATGTTTCCATCAATCCTAAGCCTGGCAGATTCAGCTATGAAATTTTTTTCAATATCAAAACCATGTTTATGTATAAGAACAATATAATCTGAATGTTATCAAGTGGTCCTTCTACTTAAAAGTATAGATTCTGAGTACTATTTTTCATCAGATAATATGGCAAATATAGCTATTTTTTTCCACTCATTTTGTTAATACTATATATTATAATTAAAATATTTTTAAAACTAAGTAATAGTATTATTTATGAATTATTTTTTATATTGAGTTTAAGTAGAAACACTTCTAGCATTTTCTTAGAGTGCTATGAGCACCATTTGAGAAAAGCTGCCAGCAACCTAAGCATCTCTGGCCAGCCTATCTGGAGTCTGCACCTAATAAACCAGGGGCTATAAACAAGAGGCTATGATCAGCCCCGTAAACCAAGGGTTGTAAAACTGACTATGAGCAGGCCAAATCCAGGTGTGTTTATTTGGCTAATGTAATTTGTATTTAAATATGAAGGCAAATTTGTTCAGATGCGAAAGATAGGTTATCCCTTAGCCACAGGCTCCCCCATTCCATAAAGACATACTTTGCCCTATGCACTCATTGATGCTTCCTGCTTAGCCCCTGCGGGTACCTGAGTTTGTGATTCCTCTGTTTTCTTTGCTCAGTCCAAACTGTACTAAATCCTCTAGTTTTTTAGGGATTTTTTTTTTCCTATTTCTTTCCAATATTTTGTAACTTAAAAACAGCCTCTGGAGATGGAAAAGAGAAGCCTTAGAGGTTTCTTGATGTACTAAAAGGCCTTCCTTGCCACTGATGGGGTGCAGAGCTTAACAATTGCTCTTACTCAGCAGGGAACTCATTGTCTTAAGTGTAATAGATTGTGGACCTAAAGCATTCAAAATAACTGGTTCAAACCCAAACAATAGTCTTAATTTAAGGAAGATAAAATTTTAGACACAATTCAATGAAAGTTTAGCTAATGTCTTCAGAGAGCCCTTTATTGTTTGTTCTGATTTATATGATTGTCTCTTCAAATCCCTGTTTCTGAGTCTGACAAAAATTGGCATATCAGAAATAGTACTATAATTTTTTGAGTGATATGATTTTCAACTGATAGTCTTAGGCAATTCAACACCTATCAGGTAAACATGTTTGAGACTTCAGAGGAAAGTTTTTAAAGAAAGTATAATATACAATAATTGAACAAAGTTTGGAGGGGGTATTTACAATAACCATTTGTTCTCCTTATCAAAAGATTTAATAATTAAATGCTAGCCACCCTGGTGTACTCAGGTGATTGTTTATGGGACTGGCAATTTGAGAGTAAGGGTGAGTGGGTAAGTAGAGAGCAAAGAAACACAAATTGGCAGCTACTGCGAAGAAAAGTTATCTTTGATCATATAAGGTCCTCACCCCCAAGAAAACAAGATCAGGTTGACCTGCAACTTCTCAATCCCAATCCTGGAATGTGAGATGCCCCTCTAGTAGATGTTGACTATTTGGCTGTTAGTAAAATGACAGAAAGTTACAATGTGGTGCCAAAAAGCAAATATAGGAAAAATAAGTTTATGTCTAACACCAATAAAGAGAGTCTCTTTTTATCCCCCCTTGGGTCATATAAGACTGGGAAATATATTTGTAACATATGTAGTAGTGGTGATGGTGATGTTAGGTTGGGGTATGTATGCGTATGTTTACACTGAGAGTGAGAAATGTCCCCAGTTGGCTAGCTCCACTAACATAATCTGGTGGGTAAGAAGAAGGATCTTCCAGTCACAAATTATACCACATTGACCAAGCTTCTTTATCCTCAGAGTCTTACTGTACTTTTTCATGAATGTGGATATAAGAAATAGTTCAGAGGGCTGCCTCGAGTGATAAATAACACAGGTATATATGGTAAACACCAAAAATCTATTTGGGAGAAAATTCCATATAAGGATCATATTAAAACAAGGCAATTTAAAGCCTTAGAGGATCTCATCTGGCCATGTTTCATATCAGACTGATCCATGAGAGTCTTTTAGTGAGTGCTCTCTGTCTTGTAGATGGAAGACCACCCCCATTAGGTTGCATTTCACTGGAATATGAATCACCGTGGACCATAGGAGGAAACATTTTTTGAAACAGAGCTCCTTAAATCCTATCAGCAAGTAGTATATGGCTGTATAATTACTTATGATTACTGCAATACATCATTTTAGAAAGTATTTTTCAACTGCTTCTCTTCCCCTTATAAATGTATTATTCATATCTTTATACATAATCGTTCACTAAATTTGTTTAAAGAAATCCATTGATTCTAGTAAATTATTAGACACTTGTAACTGTCACTCAGGCAATAATCTAGAAATGCCCCACTCAGGATTTCTGGAAACTCACTCTGGGGATGAAGGAGGAACAAAAATACCATTCCATCTGTTAGCCAAACTGACTATACCAAATAATTTGGAACTTAATTACAGAGTTGGCTACATTTTCAAAATGTGATTTCCAAAGGCTGAAAGTTTTATTTAAATCTTTCTATGTTTATTTCCTCTAAGGACCATCAGTGGTGTTTGCACATTTCAGTTTTAGAACCATTGGCTCTGAAGAACCCTCAGATTAGCAGTCAGACCCAGGGAAGAGAGGGAAATGGGGAAAACTGTGTTCTCTTCCTTCTGCCTTTCTTTTTTATGCCCCTTCATCATCCCTGGCATAGCTGAGAACGACTCCATATATTTTCACCTACAAATAGAGCTGTCAGAAAAAATATAGGACACCTAGTTAAATTTTAATTTCAGATAAACAACTATTATATTTTAGTAGAAGTATGTCCATGCAATATTTCAGACCTACTTATGCTAAAAATAATTTATCTTTTATCTGAAACTGGGCATTCTGTATTTGTATTTATTAAATCTAGCAACCTAAGCTACGAGACAACTATTTTGCCAAGATATTTGATTGAAAAAATAGGGTCAGAGTTTATCTTTCTGAAGGCATAATTTTAATCGGAAAGTCTGAAAAACCACTCTTCTTTGATCCCCCAAATGAATCTCTGTTGGTAGAACTTTGGGCATGCTTGAAAAGTGGCTTATAGAGATTCTTCTGTTGGGAAAGCCTTTCTGTTGTACCTACATTTAGAACATATAGGTGGCATTTGTTCCCTGTACTCACATGCCTGGCAGAAGGGGAGAAGGAGGGAGGAAGGCAGTAGAATCAAGATGCAGTAACTGTTTTATTTTATTAGTTTTTAAATTTTTAACCATAAATCTTGGAGCGGGTGGAGAGGGACAAGAAGGTTGAAACCTGACAACTTCACCCTTTTGGTTACTCACTCCACAAATCATGAAATCGATTTTTCTCACATTCCAAATTGAATCCAACAGTAAATGTTGTCAGCCCTCCCTTCAAAATATAAGCTGAATCTGTCCATTTCCTATCACATCCTTTGCTAACAAGCTGGTCCAGGACACCATGATTTCTCATGTGAAGTATTGTAGTAGCCTCAGTCTCTCTCCATTTTCACCATTGCCCTTTCAGTTTACTCCCCACACAGCATCCTGACTGATTTTGTTGAAATCTAAATCTGAGATGTCACTTAGAACCCGAAAATGGCTGCCATTTTACTCAAGTCAGGTCCTAACAATGATCTATGAGGCCAGCACCACTTCCCTCCATTGTGCTGCTCTAAGCTTAATCCCTGCAGTGCCTCCCCACCACCCTTCTCCTGTCATACCGGCCCCCTTGCAAATATCCCACTGTATCACAGACACACCCCTGCCTCAGGAGCTTTGCAGTAGTCTCCTCTGCTTACAGCAGGTATCTGTATGCTTTGCTGCTTAGGTTCCTTCGAAGTTCCATTCAGATGTCTCAATCTCAGCAATTGCAGTCGTCCTCTACTCCCTCTTTCTTATGTTACCTTTTTTCGGCACGGCATGTGTGTTTGTCAGCTCTACCCTTTCCCTGTTTGTCTCATTATTGCATGTCTCTCCCACTAGAATGTAAGCTCTGCGGAGATGCTAGATGTGTTGTAGCCCTTGCGGATTCTGGTTATTAATGTATCCCAATGCTTAGTGCCTGGCACATGGAAAGTGCTCCATAAATGTTTGTTTAATGAATGAATGAATTAGTAATGGTTTTTAACAAATTGCCTTTTGGAGTTAGACTCTCATTTAGAGATAGCAGAGTCTTAAAAGAATGGACATAGGACAGTGTAGCTGTAATGGCAGGGCCAAATTTTGCAGAATATTCAGAGTGTGGTAGCAGGAGATGAGAAAGACCAAGAGAATAAGGGACAGTTGGATAGGCAGGTCATTATGAGGCCTTTGGTTTTCTGAAGAAGTATGTGGGATGCTTTATAATTCAGCCAGAGACTGTCCTTTTGCAAAATCAGACTCAAGAAATATTTGCTTATCACTTCGCTACAAAAGTAATACTCTGCATATCAATAATCTTCATGCTGGAGCTCCCATATTATTTCCAGGATCTGGGAAGACATTAAGATAATTAAAAGTCCAGTTTGCTCTTGGCTTTGGGGATCATCTACACAGTGTATTAGGACAACTGATCTTTCTGCAGTCTTTTCTGCTTCTGTTCTTCCCTTCCGCTCTATGCTCTAATCTCAGTTTGAAGACCCTTATAACATTGCTTCTAGAGATATCTTCCTAAGGAATTAATCAAGCCATATTATTGTCTAGCTTTTCAATTAGCATTTTTCCCTACAGGGGAATAACTCCACCTACCCCTGTTTTCCCATCCTTGTTTTCCTTCAGTCCTTTCTACAGGCTAGCTACACTAAGCTTCTGCACATTTTCATAGTGTTCTTGTTTTTTCCTCCTCTCTAGAATCACCTCCATTGCCTAGAGAACTTCCCAGCTCTCAAACCTCAACTCACATGTCTGCTCTTTGGAGAATTTCCTTCATTTCTCTTGAAGGCATTTACTGGTCTCTCTTCTAGGATTTCATAATGCCTTGCACATACCTTTGTTGCAACAGACCTTATCATATTATAATGATTTGTTGGCATATCTGTCACCCTCAGAAGATTGAAAGAGCACTTTTGTATCTCTACCATCAATTATAGCATATAGAAGGCATGTAATAAGTAGATGATTATTAAGTCACATTAGATAATTTAGTTTGGAAAGTTCAGAGAAATTTATTATTGCTCCTGTGCGTATAGTTCTCTGGAGATAGTGCTTTTGTTTTTCTTTGTTCTTGATAAGAACCTCCCATAGGTCAAACCCTATGACTTCTTGGTCACATATGAAGATGTGTAGGTTGAACCCTGTTCCAAAACTAGAGAGAGCAAAATGTCTAACAGTAGCTCTTTTGTTGGTCATACCAAAAGGCAAGACAATCAGCAACCTGCTTACTCTCAGGATCTGCCACGTTGGTCAAACCATGTCATTACATGTTGTCAGGCTTCGAGAGAAAGCATTCTTCATTTTAATTCTTTGCATGATTAAAGTCATTCAATTACCATTTGATTTAATTAAATGGCTTTTATGATTTAATTTTAGTGAGAGGAAAAATGATCAGTCATTAAAATGATGATTGAATGATGATTTTTTTATTATTGCTGTAGATAACAGGAAAGAGCCTTTGAGATAAGTTTGGTAATAAAGAATCCTTCTGGTAGTCAGTAAAATGTGTTATCAGTAATGAAAAAGGAGTTGTTGATATTGTTAATTAATAAGTGATGAATTAGTGTGGAACCTGACACTTCATTTACCCCAGTATCACTACCTCAGGAAATTACAGGGAATATTATTCTGTCACTCTTAACAAGAATTTTTCAGAGAGAGAGAGAGAGAAAGAGACAGAGAGAGAGAATAAATATGTGTAAGCTTCCAAAGGAAAAAAAAAATCTAAATTGTAGTTTAGCACTCAAGCAAAACTAATTGCTTAAAGAAAATACATGGTCTATATTATGGTATGTTGTAAAAATATCAGAATTTACTTAATGACATTATTTTCTTTCTTTTTTTAAAATTAATAACTGATACTTTAAGTTATATGTCATAATATTTTCCTTGTTGTGAATTTCATTAGGAGATTTTTTTATTCCCATCAATGACATCCTTTGGGATGCTAAATACCAACTTTATAATGGAGGGAAATAATTAAGGCAATTAATGTTGAGAATTTAAAGAAAGCTACTCTAAGTGCATATATATTTAATACAACTTGTTGGAATTATTTTTCTGATACAGGAAGAGATAGTCTGATAATCAACAAATGCTTGGTTATTTGGCTTTGGGTTCTGACATCAATCATTCTAGATGAACCGGGTATTCTGGAATTCAGAAGTCCTGGGTAGTTCTGAAACTAACAACCTGAAGTTAGCACACATCCCACTGAATAAAAGCAAAGTCCTTCACAAGACTGTCCCCACTTCAGATGCCAGACATAAGTTTTTGGTGTTTGTCTTCAAGCCACTTGTATCTCTTCCCAGATGGATACAAATTCCAAGCTGTGTCATCTCTACCTCAACGGGATGGACTGTAGCCCAGTTCTGACACTATCCAGAGTGTCTTTGTCCATTTGCATTGCTATAATGGAAATACCTGAGGCTAGGGAATATGTGGAGAAAAGAGGTTTATTTGGCTCATGATTCTGCAGACTATATAAGAAACATGGTGCCAGCACCTGTTTCTGGTGAAGGCTTCAAGGTACTTTCACTAATAGCAGAAGATGAAGGGGAGAAGACATCACATGGCAAAGGAAAGAGGATGAGAGAAAGAGAGGAGGAGGAGGAGGGCCGTGCCAGACTCTTTAACAAACAGATCTCACAGGAACTAAGAATGTGAACTCACTCAATCTCATGAGAATGGCACCAATCCATTCACAAGGGATCCACCTCCATGACCCAAACACCTCCCACTAGGCCCCGCTTCCAAAATTGGGGATCAAATTTCAACATGAGTTTTAGAGGGGACGAATATCCAAACCACATCACAAAGTTAGCCCAGACCCCACAGGTTGAAGGCAAAGTTCTTTACAAGAGTATTACTACTTTAGACGCCTCTCTAGAGGGAACAGTTGTAGGTCTCAGGCCCACCCAAGCTTCTGACAAACTTAAGAAAAATTTGGAGGTTCTGACACCTTCTTTGGTTCAAAAACTTACTAAAACAATTCACAGAATTCACAGAAAGGCTAAATTTAAGATTAGATTTCTCATAAAGGATATACCTCAGGAACAACCAAATGAGGAAATTGCATAGGACAAGGTCAGGGAGGGGTGGGGATGCAAATCTTCTCTGTCTTCTTGCTGTGGAATCTGGCCATATCACTCTTTCAGCAGATCAATGTGTTTGCCAGCTAGGAAGCTCTGCAGAGCCTTGAGTTCAGAGTTTTTACTGAGGTCTCACTACATAGGCAGGATTGATTAAGTCATTGGCCATGTGATTGAATTAAATCTCTAGCCCTGCTTCCCTTCCTGGAGGTTGGAATGGCCCGAAGTTTCACTCCTCTGATTGCATAATTGGTCTTTCTGTCAGTGGCCCCCATCCTTTCTGGATTGGGTGGTGGTTAAAAGAGTCTTTTGTGACATCAGAGAGATTGGGGTTTAACATCTGCCATTTTCTGGGCGTATACATTAATTAACCACTTTGGACCTCAGTTGCCTCCTCTATGAAGTAGGAATATTAATAATTCCCTCATAGAGTATGGTAAAAATTCTATGAAATAATATAGGAAAAGCACTGAAGATAATACCCCAAATATAGTAAATATTTGATGTATATGATGTATTATTAAGGGACTGTGTCTGTTAGCTTTAGCTATATAAAATAAAATAACAAAAAAATGCCCCTAAACTTCAATATCTTAAAATTAAAATAACTCATGATTCTGTGTGCTGGCAACTTGGGCTAGGCTCAGTTGGAGACTTCTGCTGATCTTGGTTGGGATCTTCCATGTGTTTGCTACCTACTGGTTGGCTGCATCTGTGATTCTAGACAGGTGTTGTTGTATCCAGCCAGTCAGCCTTGGCTAGTTCACATGGTCGGGGGGGGCCATGGTTCCCAGGTCCTGCTGCAGATGTGTTTTCTAAGTGTCCATTTGTGTCATGTTTACTACCATGCTGTTGATGAAATAAAGTCTAGAGTTGCTGTTGGGCAGCATCTCCAGAGGTCATGGATGCAAGGAGAGAGGAAGAATACTGTGGCTCATCTGGCAGTCTGCTTTGGACTAAAATTGTCTTTCTAAAATCATATTTTAAAGGTGCTAGTGTTCATGACTAGCCTGAGTAACATAGTGAGACTCTACTTCTACTAAAAATTAAAAAGAATATATTAGCTGGGCACACCTGTGGTTCTGGCTACTTGGAAAGCTGAGGCATGAGGATCACTTGAACCCAGGAGGTTAAGGCTGCAGTGAGCTGTTGCACCACTGACTCCAGCCTGGGCAACAGAGTGAGACTCTGTCTCTCAAAACAAAAAATTGCCAGTGGAGAATGGATTATTCTATTGGAGATTAATTTTGGTTTTCTCCCTGGTACATTAATGACATTGTGTGTGTGTGTGCGTGTGTGTGTATGTGTGTGTGCATGTGTGAAACAGAGAGAGAGAAGTGAAGAGATAAAAATGATGGAATAATGAAAGGCAACTAGGAGGGCCAGCCTGGAGAAACATCCTTGAGGCAAGAGGCCTTGGTAGCCTCATGCCATCTGGGCAAGAGAATTGGAGGAGGCCCTGCAGCTCTGGCCAGCCCACCTTTCCAGCACTCCAGGCCCTGGTGATATAATAGAAGGATCATTAGACTAGTTCTAGAGAGTTAAATTTCTTTCATTTGTCGCTTCATGATACAAAGACATGTTGAGTGTTTTCTTTAGGATCGGTACTGGCCTGGACACAGAGTCTAGTGCCATCACTACTATTTACTGAGTGATCATAGAAAAACCATTTTTCATTTGCATCTGTTTAATAAGGGAATTAGGTATATTGGTTTCAAAGGTATCTTCTGACTGTGATATTGTACAATTATATAATACTATACTGTTTATTCTTTTTCCCTTTTAAAGCTTACTCATTTTCTGTCCTGGCTCTTCAGCTCTCAGCTTATTGCTTTGATGGCACCCACCAATGGTCAGAATGAAATATTGACCGCAAAAAAATATCGTATCAATAGAGTCCATTTCTGTGGGCAGAGGACTTTTCATGGTCCCTGCATTGTATTTCATAAAAAGCCTTGAAATGTTTCTTGCATAAAGGAGAGACAATGGTAAATGCACAGAAATTTCTATGTCATGGCCTGGACTCTTGGGAGATTTCCCTGATAAAAACAGGTGATTGTCTCACCCTAAGGTAGGGATCTGGCTTTTTATTTCTAGTTATACCCCTTCACTAATGGCAATATTGGTTAAATTTGGAATAAGAAGAGCAGCATTAACTATGGGATGTTGTGCATTTACTTACCCTCTGTGAGTCTCAGTTTTCTCTTAAGTTCAGCAATACCCACCTAACAGTGCTGCTGTAAGACGTAAATGACATAAGGCTCAATACATGCCAAGATCAGGGCCTCTGTCCTTGTATGACTTCAAGTAATATTTGTTTTCCTTTTGTCCCTTTACCCCTTTGCTGAGCTGATCAAATAGGATCTTGTGTGCTGGTTGCAGCACTTTGTAAAGTATTAAACAAACAATGAATTATTATTATCAGCACCAGAACATACTCCAGGATTTGAGAAATATCAGAAGATTCTTATTGCTCAGATACCCACCTGTGTTAGAGACAGCACTGGGCGTGTATTCCAGTCTTTGCCTCCACTTTCAAGCTTTGCCAACTGCTGCCTTCTGCAACAAAAACATAGGCACCTACCCTTGATTTGAGCCCTTTAGAGAATGGTACATTTAGATGACACATTTCAGCCCAGTGGCACTCAGCATATGAGTAGGATGGCTAACCTTGGACTTTGTTTAGTCTCGTGCTAACCTTACCCACCTTTTCTATTTTACCTCCTGAAATAGATTTGCAAAGGACTCTCAGATAATAATCCACCCTTATCCAAGATTTTGCTTTCTGCAGTTTCTGTTACCCACAGTCAAAGGTGATCCAAAAATGTTACATGGAAAATTCCAGAAATAAACAACTCATAAGTTTTAAAATTGTATGCTATTCTGAGGAACGTGATGAAATCTTGCACTGTCTTGCTCAGTCCTGTCTGAGACATAAATTATCCTTTTGCCCAGCATATCCACATTGTATATTCTCCCTGCCTGTTACTGTATAGGAAAAAAAACATGGTACATTTAGGGTTTGATACTATCCATTGTTTCAGGCATCCACTGGAGGCCTTATACTATATTCCTGCCAATAAAGGAGAGACTACTGTATTTCTGAAAGGCATTCAGTTACCACAAAATATTATTTCCTTTAGTGAGTTGATTTTCCCCCTTGGAAGGTTTCTTTTTGAAATGCTGCAGGGAAACGCCACCATTTCTCTCTGCCTTCTCAAGAGAGCCATAAAGTGCTATTGGCTATTAGCTAAAATGCTCCCTCTTGGTTTCATTGATCTGAAGGGATTTGAGATCTCCAGGGTGACCAGATATTAATTATACACAAATTATTCATAAATATCCCTGGACACTTGCTCAGGATCTGTGTTGTAAGGGTGGTGCATCATCAAGGCTCAGGCCAGGGTTATGAGCTCATTGGAAATTTAAAGACTAAGTCTGTTCAGCCTGTGGCATGCAGAAGTGACTCACTTCTGGAGGTGAAGTCCTTAGAGCTTCTAAAAACGTCAGCTTTTGTGGGTTTAATCTGGGATGCACAAGTTAGCTTTAAAGGGGGAGAACTTAGAATAAGGGATTTAATCACTGAAATAGGTCATTAAGTGATTTTAAGAAGTTGTTTTCTAAAGAGTGTACATTGGCAGGGCGAGGTGACTCAAGTCTGTAATCCCAGCACTTTGGGAGGCTGAGGCAGGTGGATCACGAGGTCAAGAGATCGAGACCATCCTGGTCAACATGGTGAAACCCCGTCTCTATTAAAAATACAAAAAATTAGCTGGGCATGGTGACGCGTGCCTGTAATCCCAGCTATTCAGGAGGCTGAGGCAGGAGAATTGCCTGAACCCAGGAGGCGGAGGTTGCAGTGAGCCGAGATCGCGCTATTGCACTCCAGCCTGGGTAACAAGAGCGAAACTCCGTCTCAAAAAAAAAAAAAAAAAAAAAAAGAGTGTACATTAGCGTCTGTAGGTACAGTCAAAGAGCAATTTCCCCTTATGTCCTCCGAGCCTGCATACAAAAGCACCTCCTCTCACTGTGCATCTATCTTCATTTCCTCTCTATTTAGAGCCCCTGGTTCTTACTTTTTTCCCCTTAATTATCTTCAACTGGACTGACTGAGAACTTACATACATGATATTAAATTCATGCAACTTCAGAAAAAACATATTGAAGCAGATCCATACTATGAATTGTATAGCTGATTTTAGTTTTAAAAATACTATTAACAAAATTACTTACATATAATAGTAATAAAGGAATTCAAAATTATTACTGATAAAAGGTATACTTTTTTAAAAAATATTTTCTAGTATATATGGTTAGTGTAAGTATAAGGTAGTAAATTCTCTTTTCAACATTTGAATGGAATAAAGAGAAGTAATGCTAAAATTTAAAGATAATAGGTTTTTGGAAAGTTTGTTTTTGATTTTCACCTTGGAATAATAGGAACTGCATGTTCATCTGGCATTGTAGCAGGAAGAGAATGTAAGTGTGACCTTCATAATGATGCTAGCAATTGTTTCTTATGAAATTATCCAGTGGTTTGGATCTTGCTGTTGCTTTCCTTCTGGGAGTCTTCTATCAGCTAGTGACAGGTCAGAGGGAAATGCCAATGGATTCTGCCACACTAGAGTCTTAAGAAAGGCAGCTTAGGCTGGGCGCAGTGGCTCACACCTGTAATCCCAGCACTTTGGGAGGCCGAGGTGGGCGGATCATGAGGTCAAGAGATCAAGACCATCCTGGCCAGCATAGTGATACCCCATCTCTACTAAAAAATACAAAAATTAGCTGGGTGTGGTGGCACACGCCTGTAGTTCCAGCTAGTCAGGAGGCGGAAGCAAGAGAATTGCTTGAACCTGGGAGGCGGACATTGCAGTGAGACGAGATCGTGCCACTGCACTCCAGCCTGGTACCTGGTGACAGAGCAAGATTCTGTCTCAAAAAAAAAAAAAAAAAAAAAAAGAAAGAAAGAAAAAGAAAAACGCAGCTTAGACAAATCCCAAAACCTATAAACCCCTTCTACATGAGTTATATTTTCAATCATTTGAAGCCATTTCCCTATTATTTAAATATTATTTATTTGCTGTTTTCTTAAGTTTAAAACTTTTCTTGGGCAAATTAGATTTGTAGAATGAGAGAAACAAGTACATGTTTCTTTAGACATGATTTTTTTTATGGCTCTTGGCAAAAAAATATGGCAATTTAGGCCTCTCAAGTGAAATGGCTCATTACTTAGTTTTGGTAACATAGTACAACTCACATTTACTTCTCATTGTGGAAATTTTCAAATTTAAACAGAAGGAGATAGAATAATACAATGAACCCTCCTATAGGTATTATCCAGCAGCAACAATATCAAGCATGGCCAATCTTACTACATCTAAACCACCACTCCCTCTCTCCTATTATTTTAAAGCAAATCTGAGATATATAATCTCATAGTAAATACGTTAAGTGTTTGTCAATTATAGAAATGTACTTTTACAATGTAGTCATGTGGCACAATTATTAAGCAAAACAACACCTATTGCTTATTAGTTATGTCTTGCAATCTTAGAGTTAAGCAAGCTTCTCTGGATGAGTAGACTAGTACCCATTTTAAAACCTGATGTAAAGGGCACTCCAGATGGTTCAGATTTTTTTTCAGAAAGAAGTATTAGGTAAATAATGGATATTACAATGAAAAGATATTGGTCAAAATCAGGCAAAATATGGGCTAGTAGATCCTCAAGGTAATAAGCAAAGGAATGACCAGTTGCAATTTTTCTTTAAAAGGGAAGCAATTTTGTAAGAATTAGATTAAAGAAGGCAGAATTTTGGAGATTGGGGATGACATTTAAAAAGTCATGTAAAGCAACAAAATATAGAATATAGGTAATTCTTTGGAACAAATAACTAGGTTTCATTGTCAAATAAATTGCAAGAGGGGAGGAAAAGAGATGAGTGGTGATTAAAAGACACTTAAAAGACATATCAACCAATGAGAGTGTGAACTCTGTTTGGATTTTGACTCAAACAAACTAAAGGTCAGGGTATAAGGAAGGGAGAGACTATCAGAGATGTATGAACACTACTGGATATTTGATAATACTAAGGAAATGTTGGTTTGAGGTGATGGATGTGCTAATTACACTGATTTGATCATTACAGATTGTATATATGTATTGAAATATCTTTTTGTATGATTATTACATGTCACTTTAAAATATAAATTTAAAAAATAATCAAAGGATAAATAATGAAATAATATAGGTGTGTGAGGCCTACATACAAAGGGAATAACCTCATATTAATAAATGTAAGCTCAGATATAGAACCCGAATGTGTTTAAGTTTTCAATAAGTATTGTTTGATAGGCTAGGGACATACCCACTTTTATGGCATTATTTTAACGGGAAGGTGTCTCGTGAATTACAATAGATGGTAACAGGTTGGATATGCCTCTGCCTCACCCTAATGCAGCTGAGGAAAGCTGGAAAGAGTGCCCTTTTACTCTCCTAGAGCTGGAAGGACAGCTAGTCATGCAGGGAGAAGGGTGGTTCTCCAGCCACTGCATATGCTGAACATAAAGGGAGAGGAAGAATAGAAGATGAGAGGGCAAAGGAAGGGTAAGGAAAGGAAGAGATAAGAAAGAAAGAGGATGGGAGGAGAGGGAGAAGGAGGAGGGAAAGGAAAGGGGACTGACCACTAATGATTATTGAATGGTTAATTCTAGGCATCATACCAAGTATTTGACTTGTATTATCTCAATTTCCTTGGTCATGAACAATTAGTGTGAGTAGAATCATCCGATTCATGGGAATCCAAGTGGAAGAGATTCTGCCTTCTTTCTTCAGCAGCCATGGCAGGAAGGAGCATTATAAATTTAGCAGGACTGCCCAAGTTCTCACTGGATTATTTTAATGTCTTAATAAAAAATCTCATTTTTTAAAGATGAAGATAGTGAATTAACAGTTGAGTGGAATTACAAGCTAACTTATTGGAGGATAAGGGGGCCTAACTCTGAATGGTAAAATACCGCCAGATAACGCTCTACTCCAAAGGCAGAAGTGCTCCCGACTTTCCCAGGCCAATCAATTTTAAAGTCATCAGTAAAGGGGTAAGATGAACAACTGCCAAGATGTTGGTTGTAGTTTTCAGCTCTGAGCTCTAACCAGAGCAGTTCTTTCAACCCTTCCTTCCCTTGACTGAGCCTGAAAAGGACATAAGTGGTGGCCTTTTCTCTCTCCATCCTGATACACAGTGGTCAAACCACTTTCCTCTTCAGTGCTGTTAATGAAGAGCACTGAATGTGGTTCAATGCAGTTTTCTCTTCATTGCTGGGTTTTCCCACTACTAGGAAGCCATCAGCGCCATCCCTTCCATGATCTCTGACATTCAATCATATTTTTTTTGCATCATCTCTGAGGATCCCTCAAATTCCTAACAGAAGCAGGGCAGTATTCAACCCTATCCCCAGGGAGATGTCATTTTCCTTTTCTCCTTGGATATTCATTTGCCTTATCCTTTTAGCTTTCCCCACATCCCTGTCTCTATCCCATTCCATCTAGAATTTTGTCATATTGGTTAAGATGATTATGGTTGCAAGTGATAGATAATTCATATTCTAAAGGTTGAATAATAGTTGTTTATTACTACACATAGCAATAGGTATAGAGGCAGAATGCCCCCAGCTAGACCATGGTGCACAGTGGAGTCTCTTTCCATTTTCTGCTTTGCTACCTCACTTAGTCCTAGTGTTTGTTCACTGCAAGAAATAGGATGGTTGTCTGTAAGTCAAAAGGGAGGGGCTCTTTTTTTTAGACATTACTTTCTTTTTTTTTTCTGGAAGTGAAATATTACTCAGAAGTTTCCAAGTAGACATCCATCCAACTGGTCAGCCATGACCTGGCTTCATGGAAGCTGGCAAAACCAGACCATGATGTTTTTAGCCTTTTCATGGCAGCAGACTGCCATCATGGATGAAGAAGGTGGGGAATGGCAATTGGCAGATTGCCAGTGGCATCTACCACACTGGTATCTCTCTTGTTGAATTTTTGTTCTTGTGTTGGGTCTAGGGACACTGAGAAGGGCACCCAGTGTCACACTCAAATGCGTCCATCCCTGATGATGATCAACTAACACTTTAAGATCAAGCCTGGGTATCTTGACATTCTTACCTCAGACTGATTTCTCTTTTCTTCCAGGGGATCTGTGGAGAGGTGAATGTCATCTTGCTTCTTGTCTTCGTACAGGGGTCTTAGTCTGAGGACCAAGTCATTATTCGCAAAATATTCCTTTATCTTGTCCCAGTGATCCCATTGGATAAATAGATAAAACTCAGAGAAGCCAGGACTCCCAGTGGGAATGCAAATGAATGTCCCTTCAGAGATGTGCATCAGACAATCAAAGTCTGATATAGAATTAAATGGTCTCCTGACAGATGTGCCTTCAAATATGAATTAATGCAGAATACCAGCAACATTTCAGCCACTGCTATTCACATGTTGTTAGACAGGCATGGCTTGTGTGATAATAGTCACTGTAATGGGTATAACATTTCCTATACAACAAAGGTAAAGATGTTTCACTTGCCTTTTTATTTTTTCTTTTCAAATTTGCGTCCGATCCACCTGATGCTTCTCTCTCACCAGGGAAACTGACTGTCAATTTCCATAAAGATTCTCTTACCATGCCAACCTATCTTGATTGTGCAGTGGTTCAGGGTGCCCAGTATTGCTCCAGAACTCTCAGGAATGGTGCTCTGATCTCCAGGCCACCTGATTTCCACTTACCTGCTCATTGTCTGTGTCCAAATGGTCCCTTGAATGCAGGCAGAAATGCTACATTATGCTGTATTTGGTTATTGGAGTCTCCTCTGGGGATAGACCCACTGGTGGCCGTGACCCAGCCTCCTAAGGAGCCCTCCGTACCCATTCCCCTTTAGAGTCTGCATGTCCAACAACCTCCTTCAAGTACTATCTTCTTTTTTTTTTTCCCCTTGTGAGATGATATTCTCTTCAGAGGGCCTTAGGAAACACTAGCTTGTTCTCTGTTATTTGTATGATGAGTGTAGGGGAAGGATATAAGAGTGGTAAGCTGTTTTCTCACTAACTCATCCTGTTATAGATAGGATACGTTCCATATTGGAATGGAACAAAATTAGATTCTGGATTGTCCTGGTGATGAAGTAGCTACTTATAAAATATCAAATCATCACACGCTGTTGAGCATTTTGCTGGTGCACTTAGCCAGTGCTTCCCTTTCACTTGCCTGCCTCCATGCTCTTGCACTTCATGGATCCTGCTCTTGGGCTGCCCTTTTCTTCCATTCTGCATGTCACATCCCACGCACCTAACTAGACACAGTGTATAGTCCACCTTCTTCATCAAGCCCTGTGAAACTTCTCACACATTCCCTGAATTGAGGAAACACTTTCCTTTTACTGTATCACTGGAAGACTTTGCTACACCTGTGTTATAGTATTCATCCTATTCCACCTTTGGTTGTCATTATATATGTGGACGTTGTACCCATTACGTTGGTCTGTAAACCCTTTGAGAGGAGGGCTATGTCTTCCTCTTTTTGCTTCATCTTCAGTGTCTAGAAACTAACTGAACTGAACTGATACAAAGAAGTTGTCCCCTGACCATGAATAGTATGTAATGGGACACAAAATATATATGCATGGTACATAAGTAAATTAATGATATGAACAATGAAAGGAGATGTCCTAGACAGTCCAGACTTGATTACTAAGGACAATGACTGTTCTAACACCTTCTGATGGTGAGCTGAAGGTATCAAGAACAGCTTCACAGATGTCTTTACAACTTGAACTGAATATTGTATCATCATGAAAATGTTACTGAGTAGAAAGAAAAGGAGAGGACAGGGAAGCCGTGGCAATAGAGAGAATGATAGAAATAACTTAAGCATCTTTTGATTGATGTGGGTGCATCAGAAAGTCTACCACCTCCCTGCCTCCCGCACCTTATGTTTTCTTCTAACTTTAAAACTTATAAACTGCTGGCACATATACCGCTTCATATGATTCATCTAGAGAGGTCCATAGACTGAATTTCATTCCATTGCAAATAGCGTTGTAAAGGAGATTCACTGTGTAAAGTCAAAACGGACTCCACTGGGAATAGATACACTTGGTATCAAAAGTCATGATGACGAGGATGACACTGATGGTGATGATACTGATGATACCAATGACACTTACTGAACACTCACTGTGTGCCCAGCATGTGCATAATGTTTCGCATATATTAACACTAAAACTCCCAACACATTCAAAGTAGAACTTTTAAGCCATCCCTAGATTAATAGGGGTTGAGTAATTTGCCCTGCATCGCACAGCTGGTGTACAGTAGAACTGGGATTCATATCGAGGTCTATTTTATTTCAAAGTCCAGTCATTTCTCATTCCCTAGAGCCCTAAAGGCCGACAGACATGACAAAGGGAAGATCACAAATATTATCTCATGATGCGTGCTTAACTCACACTTTCGGTAGAATGTGAACGTAATCTGCATTAACCAGCTCAAAGTTCAGCACCAGGTAAAGGCATTGCATTTACGTAGTGTTCATCTTATTTGTGAGTACAGATATGTGCGCTTAGGCAATTACTTTCTTAGTTAATGACTTAATTGCCATTTCAAGATTTGATCTTGAATCTTAAATCATCTCCCTGCTACCAACCCTGTTTCTGTTGACACCTCAAAACTCGTTTTTGAGCCTTTTTCTGTCGTTGCTGCCCCGGGTCCTCTGGTGATAGCATCCCAGGTGAGGGACATTTACCTGAAGGTGAGACAAACAGTTGAAACCCCATGGCCTCCTTAACATGGGGATTGAAAACCTCCTAACGATCACCAGAAATTTATGTTTGCTGTTGGAAAATTGCTTTGGGAAATGATGCGGATCAGAGAAGTAAATTTTCTGTCAAGATTAACTTTAGTAGTGAGCAAAGCAGAATTTGGGGGGAGGAAAAAACGATCCCTAGGTGTTTCATCACATTTGTATTAACATTCTTTAATATTTATCACACTTGTACTTTTTGAGCCAAACTGTCAGCGCAAGCACTGAACTACAGAGAAGATACAGGAATTTCTCTGGAGAGGATACCTTCAGTCTCATCTTACAAACAGAAGCTGTTGATAACAGATGTGCTTCAAAGAGCTGGCAGTTGTTGAAAGAATTAAGGTGAAAAATAAAATTCCTAAAACCCCACCACATTAAAACCAGAAATCTACTGCCTCTGGACTGGCCCAGATTCTTCAGCCTGTTTCCAGAAATTGCTGTTATGCAGTCTGCACAGACGGTGGAGTGCTTGGACTAGGAAGGGAGGGGAGGAATCTTGGCAGGGCACCAGCTTGGAGCTCGATTTTTCTTCTTTCCCCCCCCCCGCTACAAAGAGCTGGGCCTGGTAGAAAATAAAACAAAAACAGATCCTTTTCCTCTCTCACATCTGCTTTCATCCCAGTTCTTTGGGGTTGGTGGCCCTGGGTAAACCAGTGGAGCTCAGCAGGCTGCTCGCTGCTGAATGTGTTGCTGGATTTTGCTGCAGTTCAGGGCTGCTTGGCTGTGAGATCCAAGAACATTGTTTCTCATGGGCTGACACATATGGGACCACAGCAGTAGCCTCTGTGTGAGGGCTCAGAAAAACAACGTGTGCACTGTGAAGATGGCAGTAATATGATGCCATAAATGGTTAATTAAGCCGAGATGGACTTCTCTCCCACCTTCTTCCAGAAGTCTCCATTTAAGCTCTTAGAAGATATAGCAGGTATATGCTGCAGATGAGAGGTCTGCTCAGAGAAAGGACTGAGGATTGAATCTGTTGACAGAACTTGGAAGAACCATTATATTAAAAACAAACAAACAAAAAAAGATAGACAGCAGTCACCTGAGACAAATGTCAGAGCATCTGGAATGGCAGGTCCTATGGAAGAGATCTTTGTAACTTCCTTCTTAACTAAGTATTCCAGCTGCCATTGACTAACAAAGAGGGAGCTATTCTTCATCCTGTTTACTAATTATTCTATAATATTACTTACCTACTAATCTCTACCCTAGTTCTCACCTCTTTAGAGATGATTTTTATATTACCGACATAGTGTTCGCATTAACCTCTTAAATCCTCTTCTTAGCTTCTGCTTCTAGGAACCAATTGCTCCTGATGCCATCCACATTTCCTCTGAGGATGTTTGTATAAACATTATAAACATTACATGTCACTCTATTGTGGTGATGGTGCAGGGGCGGGGCTAATGCTGATTGAGAATGCACTACTGGCCAGCATTTTGGCAGACTCAACACACACGTTCTCTGATAACCTTCCTAAAAGCCAGCAAGGCAGCCACTGACATGACCGTTTTACAGGTGTAGACACCAAGGTTCATAGAGTCACAGTAGTGACTGCCTAAGTCCACTTAGCCCACTTGGGTTAGACTGTGATATACGGTAGGGAAACAAGACAACTGATAGGAGGGCCTTCCTATTAAGAAGCGAACAGTGTACTTGCCTCCCTGCTACCTGCTATGGATGAAGAAGTCATGAGGGACTTAACTCAGAGCAGTGACCAAGAGCAGGAATTTAGGTCCCTGTGGAGGAGATTTTGAACAATGTTCAAAACAATGCCCCTCAAAAGTCACTCTGTATGAGGGGCCAACCACACAGCTCAGATCCTGACCACTCTTCTCCTCCCACTGCCTTAAATCTTTGTTTAGGACCTCATAGCCTTAGAGGTTCTGTCACTCACAGGATCTCATTTGATCCTCACCAGATCCCTGTGAAGCAGGCTGAACAGGGATTGTTTTCTAAATTTTATAGATAATGGGATTGAGGTCCAGAAAAGTGCTGATTTATCTAAGCCAGCAAATTGCAGAAGCTCTGTCTAATTAATTCCATACCAGATAGTTTTTTAGTACATCATGAAGCCTCCAAATAAAGAGAACTCTGGGATGTGTTGAGTGCAGCAGGTGCTGATAAGACAAAGCCCCCCAGCATGAAACTGTGGCTGTCCAAATAATCTCAGTCCTAGTTTTCAATACTGAAGTACCCAAACTTCCTTAACCTTCTCCTTTCTTCCCCAATGATTACCATGGGGAGAAAAAAACAACAAAAAGTAAAAGCATCATGGGAACCTCACCATGACGAGACCACAGCTTTTACTTTAGCTGCTTTTTTCTCCCACGTGATAATTAGTATCTACCTCAGTGTTTATTAGACATTTTTTTCATTCTCAGCCCCCTAGAAAATATTATTTAGACATTTTTTTCATAATTACTCCCTCTCCCTGAAATCTTAATACCACAGATATGTTGTATATCTGTTTATGCACTATATGTATGTCTGTGCTTTTCATCAAAAATTAGTACAGTTTATTTCACCCATGTAAGAAACAGTGTTTGCTTCCTAAGTACCATCTTGCTCTTGATGCAAATGCCTGATGTAGCTTATAACTGTGAATTCAGTAAAAAGAAAAGAAGGAAGCATAGTGGGAGGGAAAGAAAAAATGAAGAGAGGGGAGAAAACAAACAAACAATAAAACAAGCCAGCAAAGACATAAAACACCAGACTGAAAGTGTCCTCAATTTCCCAACAGCTCTAGCTTTCTGTGGTAGTATAGATTCAGGTATTGAGGTTTCACTTTGGCCAAAGCACTCATTCCCAATCTTTCTGTCCAAAGCTGGGGCAGAGCATGCTTTATTCATTCCGTGAGTGAATCCCAAAGAACGAGGTGTGGCTCGAGGCACGTTCAACTTTTGGTATCTTAGTTCCCTAGTTGTAAAAGAGAATGTTCCTTCTGACCAAACATAGTTTTTACTTGTGAGATTAGGTACATCTCTAAGGACATGGGAGACTTTCCCTTGGAGGAAGTTCATCGCTTTGCCTGTTAATAAGTGATAGCAAAGGAGAATGTGTGGAAAGTTACTCTTTTATTTTTTCCTCCTTAACTTCATACCCTGCCTAATATTGGAGAACTAGAAGGAAAGCCAGAATTCATCACTGCAGACATAAGAAAAAAGGCCTGGACAGGTGGAATTGACTTTCTCAAGGGCCAGGAGCAAATTAATGTCAAAGCTCGGACATGGATTTTGCCTCTTGATACAGGACCTCCTCTGCCAGAAGAAAGGGTCAGCCTCAGATATGTACTTCATCGTTTGTTACATTTACTTGAGCAGCATCCAACTATGACTGTGAGTACACAAAGAAAAAGCTTCTTTAAATAAACATCAGCAAATCTGTTTCAGCTGAAGATGTATGCTTAGTGTCCCAGGGGCTGGTATGATTTAATATTACCAATATTAAATAAGAGTTTGGGAGTTGGATAACAATTGCAAGGTGGGTAGCAGCTTTTCACCTCCAGGAATTGACTACAGATAGCAAACAGCTCAGATGTGGAAATGAGTTTTGATGGATCAACAAAAGGCCCATGTAAGTGGCCACTAGCCTTCAGCTCCTATGAAAACTGGAAGATATGTATGCACAAATGTGTGTCCACACGCCCACATGTATTCCAGGGGTAGGTTCATCACCAGGGCTGCCAGACCACAGTGGTAAAGCCAAGCCATTAAAAACCAGAACAAAGTCAGTGAGTGGTGTATGGGCTAAGGCCCGGCCAGTTAGAAAACTGGGAAGGAAACCATGTGCGTCTTTGCACCTCCAGACTTCACTGCCTCCATATCCCTCTTTTAGGCCTAGTGCTTTCAGATACTCAGGTTTTTGGGTCTCATCCTATCACAGACAAAAATGGTGAGAGCCTGGCTTTGCAGGATGACAACCCTGGTTACACCCTGGCTCAACCCCTTCCTGTCTGTGTGACCCTGTTGTTCTTGGATCTTTTATTTAGAAAAGAGTTATCTAGTACTTGCCATATGCCAGACACTATTCTAAGCACTTTTTAAGAAATAACTTATTTCATTCTCAATAACAATGGCTTAATTCTTCATAACAACACTGTGTCCATTTTATAGATGAAGGAACTGAGGATCAGAAAGGTTAAGTACTTTGCCAAATTTACTCAGCCAGAATTTGAACCCAAGCAATGTGTCTCCCTTGACACATCTTACCATGGTAAGTGACCTTAGGCAACTTGTAGATTCCCCCCCAACCTCAGTTTACCTGTTTGTAAAGGGAGGATGCTAATATTACTCTGGACAAGGATGGATGAAAGCTTGTTGCAGGGTTTAAATAGAAAATGTTAAGGATTTAGCAGGTTGCCGGGCACCTAGAAAGTACAATAGATGATTAACAGTCCTATAGTGTGGGGGTCACGTTTCATAAATGGATCAGGAAGAAGTAGAGGCCTCTTCTGCATCCTCTCATGGTGAGTCTGATAGGCCTATGCCAGAGCAGTCCTCTTGAGAATGCCTCACCTTCACAGGTGCAATCATTTACAAGTTAAATGGTTCTCTTGTTCACTCCACAAATGTTGACTTAAGCTCTCAACAAGAAATGTTGTGCTACTTTGATTGAATGAGTTGAGCAATATAATCAGAAGTTAAAAACATCTGAGTGATATGTTATCTTTAATGGCATTTCAGTTACAATGCAGTTTCTCCTCTTTCCTACAGCATGCTTGCTCTCTCTTTTCTTTGTGCCTTTATGATTTTTGAAATAATAGGCAAAAAGGGTCAATATTAAACACGCAGATCAAAAACGGCCCGGACAGCAAAGCAGTGCCGCTGCATTCCGAGAAGTCCCATTATTTTTAGAATAGAAATTTTTTAAAAATAAAAGGAACACAGTCTCAGATGGAGGGAAATATAGATTTCACCATAAATGCAATCACTGTGGAGCAGAGACAGTGAGGCAAAATCACAGGGTGAGTGGTTGTTCTGCAGCTGAGGGACAAATGACAGAATTGCCTTGGCCAGCTGAAGACAGATTGCTGCATTGTTCCATTAATTGTGTGTAACTTGGCTTTTCCAGACCTTGCTGTGTGCAGACTAATCCACCTCTGCGTGCTGCTGAGCTTTCTCACTTTTATTGAAGGCTGCCTACAATACCTCTGAGATAGAGATCCCTGCTACACATAGTGTGCAATATTGAGAGTTCTTCACTGAGGATAAATATGCTGATGGTGAACACCTAAAAATACGTGATTTTTTAAAAGAGGATCTTGGTTTAAGGAGGTAAAATATGACGGAAGATCCAATCTTTATCCTGGCTTTACTTAAGCCCCATAAACTGTTGGTGAATCTGTTCTTGCAATGAGCATTCACTTGTGTTGTTTCATTTAAGGGGAACAAGGTAAGAAGTCCTGTCCAAATGTATGCCACCCATCTGTTGCAGTGCCTGAAATTCCAGCATTAGAGTGATTTCTTTTGTTTATTTCCCCCAAAGATCCTTGTTTAAGTTGCAAAAATCTCCATGGTATAATTATCACCACTCCACCAATCAGTGTTCTACTAGGATTTAGTGTTTACATTCTTGGAAGAGCTGGTGGCAAATCTATGGATGCGGTAGACTGAATGGAAAGGGAATATTTTAATGCTGGGGTATTTGGAAAGAATCGATGTCCTTTGGATGTCTCCCGGGTGTCATGGAGTCTCCTATGGCAAAGGAAAGAGTGTCAGGCTTGGGATTGAAATGGAGACACAGAAGGGCAGTGGTGAAACTATAATGCCAAACTTTGTAACTGCAAGATTTCAGTTGCAAGAGGTGTAGGAAGGAGCCTGTGTGCAATGGGTTTTCCAGGAATCCTCCTAAAGGAGTTATTGATGTGTATATTTTGAGCAGGACTAGCTTTACCTCATAATGACACAACCAATCACAGAAGGTAAGGAAGGTGGTAGAGGGGGAAGGACCCAGGATTTAGAAAAGGCATTTCTCAGTGCCACCCAGCAGTAACAATGACATTGGGCAAGCTACTGAACCTTTTCAAATCTGAGTCTTGTCTTAAAAATGGGACAAGTTTATTTGTGCCTTGTGAAATTTTGGGAAAATAAAAACAAATATAATTCTAAACAGAACTGTTTAAATTATAGAGTGCTCAGAGACCAATTCTAAGTACACTGATGCTTACATGTCTTTTTTTTTTTTTTTTTTTTTTTTGAGATGAAGTTTCGCTCTTGTTGCCCAGGCTAGAGTGCAGTGGGGCAATCTTGGCTCATTGTAACCTCTTTCTCCCAGGTCTAAGCAATTCTCCTGCCTCACCCTTCCAACTAGCTGTGATTACAGGCACACGCCACCACGCCTGGCTAATTTTTTTATATTTTTAGTAGAGATGGGGTTTCACCATGTTGCCCAGGCTGGTCTTGAACTCCTGACCTCAGATGATCCTCCCACCTTGGCCTCCCAAAGTGCTGGGATTACAGGCTTGAGCCACTGTGCCCAGCCACATGTCTGTCTTCTATCAGTGCCACCAGATGGAGTCAATGGCAGGGAGGTAAGAAGGTGGCTCCCTTCTCCCTGCCATGTAGCCCATGTAACCTAACCCCATGGAGCTCTGACCCCATGGAGCGCAGGCACCAGCCCACCAGTATTTTTAAAGAGCTGCAGTGAGACTTTTGGATCTTGTAGATTGCTAAGCTGTACATGCTGTGAGTAGGGGACCCGCTAGCTCAGTGCTTCTCAGCCTTGGCTGAACTTTGGAATCACCTAGGAAGCTTAAAAAAAAAATTCTCCTCACCAAGGCCACACCCCTGACCAGTTAACTCACAATCTCTCAAGGGTGGGGCCCAGGAATCAGTATTTACTGAGGCTCCCCACTGGTTCCACTGTGCAGCCAGGGTTGACAAGCACTCTCCTAGCTGAGCAATAGAGAAAGAAGATGCAGCTAGAGAGTGAATTCTTTCTTCCCATAACACAAGGGAAAATCACTTTGCAACATTGCATTGAGAACTAACAAATAGCTTTATGGTAGACCAGAATAAAGAAATGATTGGAAAGGACTGAGGAGTCAGTATAATCACAGCTACTTACGGTAACTTGAGCAGCCATAAAACACAGATCTTGAAACTCTCTTTTTGCTCTTTTTCTTTTTTCTTTCTGTTGTGTTTTGTTCTCTCTCTTCTCCTCTTGTCTCCTTCCCCCACCTTGCCGTTTCTTCTTCTCAATCTCTCTTCCTGTCTTTTTCCTTCCCTTCCCACATTTTACTAGAAAAGGCTCTCAACTCCTAATATCCATTGTGGCCACTTACAATGTAGTACATTATTTTGAGAGTCCTGAACACATATTTTTCTATTCTTCTTCCCTACCCCTACCTAGTAGCAAATCTAGGCTCTGTGTGTGTGTGTGTGTGTGTGTGTGTGTGTGTGTGTGTATGTGTGTGTACTTCACAGCACATCCCTGTGTCTCAGGTCTCATGTGCAGGTGAGTGCGTGTGTGTCCTCTCCAGGATTCCCTTTCATCTCTTCCTGCACATTCTAAAAACCCAGTTTTCTCACCCACACATGCCTGCGCTTTCTCATCTTCTCATCTGTTTTCCAGCATGTCCACCTACCTCTCTGAAGCCCCTGACTCTCAGTGAATTTTTTTAAACCTCTGCTCATTCATATTCAGGCAAGCTTGATGAATCAGAATGTCTGGAGGAATAAAAATTCAGAGGAATTTTAATTTTCTGGTTAAGTGACACTCTCATGAAAACCACTTTTGTTTCATGCTTTATTGTGATGAAAAAAAAAAATGGTAAAATAGAAGCCCCAAACTGGAAAGGTTCTTAGGGAATCCCTAAATGAATCCTTCTAAAAGTAGAGACAGAGACCAGTTGCAGTAAGAAGATTAACATGATCCCAGGCATGTGAATGACAGTACTCTGTCTAAAGACCATGACTCTTGACTTCTAGACCCTATTTCTTCCAGAGCACTCACTTGACTTGCCCTGCAGAAATGTTCTGACTAACCAGAACCAGTCAAATGTAAATTCTGTTCTTTTACGTGAATTCTCTAGTTACTTATGATGTCACCTGCCCATGAACCTCCCTCATCTGTGTTGCCTGTCTGGTCCCAGGTGAATTTCAGTTTAAAATTCTTGTATCTCTAGACTATCCTGTTTGTAAGGTCTGAGATCATTTCCCTAAATATGTCCCCCCTACTCACTAGACTGAGCACACTGATTTTTTTCTAGCTTATGTTGTATTTAGTTTATTTTTAATTGTTGTGGGTACATAGTAGATGCATATATTTATGAGGTAGATGAGATATTTTGATAGAGGCATGCAATGTATAATAATCACATCACGGATAATGAGGTATCCATCCCCTCAAGCGTTTATTTTTTAGCACACTGATTTTTAAAATAGAGGTTCATCACCACCTCAGATACATTACAGTTTTGGTTGGGGAAGAAGAAGGCACAGGCTCGTGGACTGGATTTGTTCAGACTGCAGAACCCCTCCTAGAAGGAATATCAAGTTTCTCATTTTCCTTCTTGTTAATTAAATCTCTACTGTTAACTTGATTTTTTTTCCTGTTTCCTAAATGAGGTATTGCCAAAGAAAAAGTGGGTCAATTGAGGGTTCTGACTAGTTTTGTCCTAGTTAATTTAAGTTTTGCCATATGTTCTTTGAGAAGCATGTGTTAACTATAGGCCCTTTTGCTGGTTATCAACTAATCTGAGGGCTTTTAATTTAGATTTCCAGATACCTGGCAAGAGAGAGACTTAAAGGGAATAGGTCTAGGTAACTCAGCATCATTACTTTTCATCGTGCAGCAGCGTTTTTCATCTTCAGCACTCTTGACATTTTAGGTCAAATACTTATTTGATGTGGGGGATGTCCGTGCTTGTAGGATATTTCACAGTATCCAGACTTCTACCCACTGATACCGGTAGCACCACCTTACCTGTGCATAAACATTAAAAATGTCTCCAGACACAAACACGTAAATGTCCACTGGGTGGCAAATCTGCCGCTGGTTGAGAACCATACCATGGACACATGATCCACTTAATCACCAAGGACGGAATGCAGATAAATCCCTGACAATAACATGTGAATGTCTACACCTTAATCTCTCCGAGTCCAGAATCCTATGTTAAGAGGTTGAACTGAATGTACTGGCCATTTCTTCTCCTGGAACCTGGAGAAGTCTCCTCTATTGGCAAAGCCCTGCATTGCCCAGTTACCAGTCACCAGAGCAAACAAGTCATGGTCAGAATTCCTGGATTGGGGCATTGTGCCCATGGCATTCAACAAGAAAGTGTTGAGCATGTCTCCTGTTCCCAATCTAGTTCCATGTTCTTTGCCAGGTGCAGGAGTGGAGGGACAACCATTCAAGGCATAAAGAAACAGGGGACAGTGAAAGGCCACCAAGCCAATTAACACATCACAGTGCTGCCAATCACTAGCTGGGTGACTTTGCACAGTGTACTTGACCTCTGTAAGCCTTGGGTTCTTCAGGTGAAGATAAGGTTGCTAGCAGCTCCCTCACTTATTGTGATCTAGGTAGAGGCACCATACCATGACTGCTCAGTAAATCGTACTTCTCCATCTCATTTATATCTTTGTCTAAACTGTAAGAATGCAATAGCCAGGACCTTTGCTTTAAGTAAAAAACCAAAGAGTTTCAGAAATTGTGTTCAGTTGAGCAAGGCCAGGAGATGGTGCCCAATCAGAAGTAAGAATTTTGCCTCCTGAATCCCAGAAAAGAAAAAAAAATTACAGCATTCCTTAATGAAAAAATATGTATCTTAACCCTGAGGTGGAAAATCCTCAAAAAAATATATTCTCATTTGCTGGCTCTTTCCACTAGACAGCAGGTTACACTCTGCCATGGCATAAGGAGCCCAGAAGCTCCCCAGCCTGCAAAGCATCTACCTTACTCATTAACTAATGTCTGAAAATACCACCAGCCGTATCAATCCATTATGTATTAACCGTCACTGATTTTATCAGATCATTTTCTGAATAAAAGTTGGATTATCAAGAAGAAAGTATTAGTGTAATTAGTGACAGAAGGCCACTAATTACATAATGTGGCCACCTGCCTGCATGTGTGTGTGTATGGTTATGTATGTATGTGTGTGTGGTTGTATATGGCTTTATAGACATATATATAGACACACACATCTAGGTGTGCATGTTTGTGTGTGTGCTGTTATATATATAGAAATAGATTGAGAAGTAAGAGTGTGTGTATATCCCTAAACCTCTCTCAAAATATATTTCAGAAGCCTATTTAATGGTCATATTCTAGCAACTTCCTTGTTATTTGACATTCTGTCAATGGCTGACCCAAATCAACCAACATTACCACTCATCGAGAGGAGATAATTGATGTTTATATTGACTACCCTGAAACATTATGATCTTCTTGCTCCAAAACAGATATAATTTTTAGTTCTTTGATAAGTTTCTCTGTGAAAAGGGTATGTACGTTCCTTTTATCATCTCACATGATCCATCAATGTCCTCTTCTACTGGGCCATGTCAGATAGACTAGGCATCAAACTTGCTGACAAGTTGACTAAAATAAGCCAGAAACACAAGTGACCCCTAATGCTACCAGAGGTCTGTGTGTGGTTGCTTGGAAAACTTGGGAGGAATAACAAGTGGCATTTGCCCCTCTAATGACTTACACGTATTCATAAACGTGTTGTTGATGCTAAATCATACCAAATGTCTGCCTTCTTGAAGGCAGGGAGAAAAGGTAGGGCACTCTTATACTTTGGTGAGCTCAGAGGAATATTTTTAAATGGTTTAAAAGACTATTTCCTTTTACTGGAATAACCTTTTCTTTGTGATGGTAACTTTGCAGTCTTGGGAGTGTGGGCTGCATTGCGGGGTAGGTAGTCTCAACTATTAATGGCAAGGCTAAGATCTGAGCATCAGGGACTGCCTTTTCTTTCTGAGTGCAGCAAACGACAGGTCTCATTTAACCTGCTTCCTCTGGTCCAACCTAAAAAACTACCAGGGCTAAGGCTGGTGTGAGAGTATCATTTGTCATGTGAAAAGACTTTTTTTCTACATAAATATTCGAAAAACCTCAATACCACTGCTGAACTTTAATCAGCTGGGAAGGTACTGCAAATGGAGGGTCAATCCATCACAATGCCCAGGATGAGACGTGAAGTGTGGCCTTAAGTTCTTTTCAGATAGCACAGGGTAATGAGATTAGCACCCTCTGTGGGAAGAATAAAAAAAAGGTGCTCCACCTTTAAAAATTAGATTCTCTTTTAAATGCTTAGTAGTTTGCTTAGAGGGGTCAGAGCAAGTTTCTTGAAGCTTAAAGATTAATTAATTTGAGAAAGAAAAGATTTCAAGTGTTACAAAACCTTAGTTAAAACTACCGCTTTCCCTTATTCTTACCGTTCCACCCGGCCCCCTCCTCCCGGCCATTCTCCAGAGCTAGAGGCACATGGGCATGAAATGATGTGAGCTAAATTCCTGTTTGTGTAGAAAACATTTGCTTGCCTTCAAAGGCACACAACACAGAAACATACAGACACACGCACACCAAGCAAGAACACAGCTTCCTATGGTCATCAGTTGCTCTTAAGCTCCCAGATTGCAGATTCCTCTTTCCAATGGTTCTTCATGAAATCTGCACAGACTTAAGATCTTCTACATACATGATATTTAGTCATGGGCAGCGTGGTGGGAGTAGCATAAAACAAAGCATGACTATTCTCTCCCTTTCTTATGGCCACCTTGAAACAAGAAGAGTGAAAGATAAAAATGTCTTGGGGATAGGAGATAAACTACAGTTTCCAAGATTCAGATTTCTAGAGGGTAGGAGGGGACCTGTGGTTCTGATGCTTGCCAGGAAGGTTTTGCTTCTGGAAGCTTTCCCTATAAGCACACCCACACAGCTCTTTAATGCACCAAGCCAGAGCAGCTTTGGGCGCTGGATTCCTGTAGCCTTCCTATGAGATGGTTAAGTTCACAGAATCCAAGGAGCCCTCCTTCAGTTGCTACATTTTTTTTTTTTTCCTAAAAAAGGTATGCTGTCTTCTAGAGGAGGTCGCTTTAGTAGGGTTTAAATATAGAGGCGAGGTGCATCCCTGAGAGAACCTTGTTCCTGCTACCCCTGCTCTCGGAGTGATATGCTATTTAGAAAGGCAGACTCAAATGATTATGCTTAGGCTAAATCCAAAACCCCCTCCTCAAAGTTAACAAACAAAGCACCTCTCTTCTAGAACACTAAGAGTCTGAATGGGTTTTATGTGCATGATGTATGTTATACTGTCATGTTTTAATTATAAATAAAGCAAGATAAAGTTTCCTGGTCAGGAAAAATGAGCTGGGGTGTTTTGTGTGTGTGTGTGTGTGTGTGTGTGTGTGTGTGTGTGTGTGTGTGTGTGTAGGAAGCTGTCTCCCAGGGCTTAACATCTTAAAAGACATTTGCAAAATATTTCTCTTGAAAGAGACTCTTAGATGCACTATTTTTAGGCATACTGGTTTCTCCATAGGTAGAAGAGAAACCTACCACCAACCCTTAGCTTAAGGAAACCTTCTGGTGATGCCATTCTGCATTTCAAAAAGCTGATTTTGCCTCCTAAGGTTGGTAGCTGTAGGGATTTGCATTTTGGGGGATGGTAGTGTGTGGTTCTCCACCCTTCATCCCTCTTCCTGGACTTCGCTCTTAAAAAAGGAAAAATAAAAACAGAAAGATGCAAGTCTTTAGTATCAGTTAGAGAAGGAAGAGAAAGACTTTGGGACATGAGCTACTTTGGTTCAGTTTTCAGCACCTGTCATTCATGACAGTTTATTTCAATCATACATTTGCTTAAATTGTCATCTGATGAAGGACCCCCTCCGTCCAATGCACACAGCCTTCCCCTTCCCTTCTCTGTACCCACCAACTGCCACACTACCACCACCTCCTCACCCTTAGTTCAACAGAAACTGAAATCTTAATGATGGACCTGGAAACCTATGAGAGGTGAGAAGGAACAGTCATCAATCCAGACACAGAAAAAAGAAAAAAAGAAAGAAAGAAGGAAAGCAAGCATTATACACAAGGGCAATCTGAGAAGAGGCAGCTTTTTTTGTCCCGGGTTAACAAATAATTCCCTTCTCAGAAATATGCAAACACAGGATCAAATGATTATCTTCTCCCATTCTTTCCACCCCCATCACAGCTCTGTCACCTCTGCCCCTGAAGTCTCTTGCTACAAGTCATTACCCTGCAGGCATTCATCCTGAGGTAGGCTTTTCTCCTCATTCCCCATAGAAACTAGGAATGTGCTGTCACTGATGGGAGCCTAAGCTTGCTGCAGTCTTAGCAATGTGCTCCAGAAGCACAGCTTTCAGCCCTGAACATCGGGATTCCGCCTCCTTACCCTCAGCCAGACCAAAGAGAGCAGTGAGCTGAGGGGCTCCCTTTAACACAGGAGGGGACGGGAAGGGCACAAATGCTACTGTGTCTGGTGAATCAAAGACTCAGGAGAATTAAGAACAGGTGGTATTTGGGGATGAGATTCTGATCTGATTTGAAAGATGGTTACGTTAAGGTTACACTGGTTACATTGTCTGGCACTGCCTTTTAAAAGCCATTTGCAATCCTCTCTGCCTTAAAGGCTGAGCAATGATGCCCAGTCCACCTCTCACTTGCCTGAAGGTGGTTAGATTGCACTGTCTCTGCCCCAATAATATAAAGGGTCCTGCTCTTTTTCTTTTTCCAGTCCTTACTCACGTGGAGTATATTAACATAAATCATTAATCTGATAAGCTTTGTTTGCCCTTCTTTAAAATTTCAAATTGAATCTGACTACTTTGCTCCTGGATTTTCCTTCTGGCCATTGGACAACTCCCCTCTGCACCCCACCTCCCCAAAATTTTAACTGTTGCTTTTCTTGCAACACAGGTAACAATTCATTTAGGTTACACCAGTCTGTAAAAACTGTAAATGCTATTTTATTTTAAACATTTTAGTTTACAAAAAAAAAAAAAAATCAATGATTGGTACCTTTTTTACACTCTCAGATTCCTGAATATGGACAGATCTTCAAAGGGAGGAAGGAGTTCTCATATGAAATTTAAGATAGACTGTCCTGAAGGTTGTGGGGTGGGTTTGTTGTTGTTGTTGTGTTTTATTTCGTTTTTGTTTTTAAGACACAATAAAGCTAAAATGTCAAGTCTCTGGGAGAGATCCCCTTAAAGTTTCAGTCAAGGAGCATATCAGAGCACAGACAAGGAGACCCCAGCCTGGTGCCCGCCGCCCGTCCGGGCTGCCCAGGCGTATTTGGTAGCGCATGGGTTGAGAGCCACTGGGAAAATCACACCTCGCATTCCCTCGCGGGCTGCTGGTGGCAGGTACACGAACCATACTCGTTGATGATCACCAGGGCTCCCTCAATGTGGTTCGGTTTGTAATCAACGTAGTATTCCTGGGCAGACATGGCAGCCATCTGATGCATGGTCTGTTTCTGCTTTTGCTTCCTGCGCTGCGTGACAAAGCACTGTCTGAGCTGCCTGAGGCTGGCTGGGAAACACTTCCAGGACACGTAGAGCACCAGGACCACGATGAGGAAGGAGAAGATGAGGGCCATGGTGCCCGTGACCACTTTGTGGATCTGCACGGCGTTCTCCGCGTGCTCGCCGCCGGGGAGAGCCACGGTGGCAGGCTCGAATGTGCCATCGTGCTGCCCCTCCCCGCCGTCCGCGAGCGTGGTGGCCGAGCTGGCAGGGGGCCCCAGATCACTGCGGTTGGTGACGGCCGAGAGCAGGTGGCCGCTGGTAGGCTCGGCCGCATCCTCGCACAGGTGGAAGGCGTACACCGCGTCCAGGACGTCCTCTCCCTGTGCGTACTCCGGGCTGGCGCACTGCAAGTTGCCATCGTAGCGCCCCTGGAAGTTGCTGAGCCACGAGGCTAGGGCACACACGTTGCGCCCGCAGTCCCACAGGTTCCCGGCCAGGGTGATGCTTGTCAGAGACTTCCAAGAGTTGAGGATCCGGGGCTCGATGTAGGTGAGGCGGTTGGAGTCCAGCTGCAGGGACTGCAGCTGCGGCACGGTCTCGAACACATGGGGCTCCATGTACTCGATCTCGTTGCCCGACAAGTCCATTTTCTCCAGGTTCCAAACCCAGTCCAGAGAGCTGACCACAATGGCCACCTTGTTCCTCCGCAGGCAGAGCGAGTGCAGGGAGATGAGGCGCGGGAAGTGGGCGAAGTTCACCTTGACCAAGTCGTTGTGCTCGAGGTGCAGCTCAGTGAGCTTAAACAAGCCGGCGAAAGAGTTGCGCGCCAGACTCTTGAGCTGATTGTATCCGATGTCGAGAAACTTGAGGCTGCGGCAGTCCTGGAAGATGCGCACGGGCACAAACTGGATGGCGTTGGCCCGCATATGCAGCGTGGTGAGCTTCCGCAGCCCGTGGAAGAGGTCGGGCGCGAGCGCCTGCAGCTTGTTGTACGAGAGGTCCACGCTGCGCAGGTTGGGCATGGGCCGGAAGGTGGTGTTGGGCAGTTGGGTGATCTGGTTGGAACTCAGCGTGAGTTCCTTAACTCGGCGCAGTTTCTGAAAGGCGTCCCCCTGCACCGAGCAGATGTGATTGTGATCCAGATAGAGCCACGTGAGCTGCATTAACCCTGTGAACTGGCCGGCGCGCAGCTCCGAGAGGCTGTTGTAGCGCAGGGACAAGCCCAGCAGGCCGGACAGGTTGTGGGGCGCCTCGGTGAGGTTGAGCGCCTCGCAGTACAGCAGCCGCCCCTCGCACCGGCACAGCTGCGGGCACCCGCTGGGGGCGGCGGGCAGCATCTGAAAGCAGGCCCCCAGCAGACACAAGACCACCCCCGAGGGCCTCCTCAGCAGCCAGTATAGACAGAGACCGAGCAGCAGGAAATCCATTAGCGAGAATCTTTCCAGAGAGACTGGAGAATGTCCATTGGAAGCGCTCGGTCAGAAATCTACATCATATTTTATTCCGAGGGAGGGGGAGCGGGGGAGGGGGAGAAAAGGGCAAAAAATCAAATAAATACATAGAAATAAAGAAGGACCCCCCCTCCCCAAAACCACACGTTCACCTCTAAGCATGCAGAAAGCTGGGCAGCATAGAAAGTTCACAGCCACGGAAAGATCAAAGAGATGGTGATTTGGTCCATGTTAGATGCTGCAGCAAAGAAAAGGGAGGAAAAAAAAATCTTCGGGAAAGAATTTAATTAAAAAGTGTCTTACCCACCCTTTTCCAGAGAGTGACAACCTCCATTCAGCTGCTCCCTTTGTGTGCAGGCTAATTATATGCAGGGCGAGAGAAGACCCCTCTGTGTTTCCGAGGCAGCCCCGGTCCACGGCCGGCGGATCTGGCAGGCGCACAATGTCTCACTTTGCTGCTCGGCTCGGGGCTGCAAGGGCGGCCGGCGAGGCGGGGAGGCGACTTCTAGGACCCGCAAGTTTCCCAACTACGTGCCGGAGCCCGGGCTTCGCCTTCCTGCCGCCTTCCTTTCCCTCTGCAGTTCGGACTGTGACGTTGTGGGGGAAAAAAACTCCAAACTCGGGGCTCGCGATTCCCCAGGATTTGACAGTCTGGTTAATGTCCGTCATTGGAGACGACCACTGACCGGCGCCACCTTTTACTCCGCGGAGACAGCCTGCCATTCGCGCCCCGGGCAGCTGCAGAGAGCGGGCTCGCTCATGCTTTGCGGGCGGCGGGCGGCGGGGAGATGCGGGCGGCGGCGAGGGGAGCGGCGAGCGGCGCCCGGGCTCCTTCCCTCCACCAGGCAGTGTGCGGCGCGAGCTTGCACAGGCACCTACTGCTCACTGAGTGTCGTAAGCTGCTCACGATTGTGCGTCTTTCCCGAGCACCTCAGACATGGGCAGATTGAAAAGGGGTGGGCATAAAACCAACATTTTACGGAACCACTAAAGTAATATATGTTCTTTGATGAAACGGAAAACACTTTCAGCTTTTTTGTCCATATTTCAAAAAAAGAAAAAAGGAGTGGGGAGGGAGGTGGAGGTAGGGGTAGCATCATCCACGACAAGATATTTCCAAGTGGGAAACTGAAATAGTCTGTGCTTTCCCCCCTTCCCTTTTGGGAATATATTCTTTTCCCCTTTAAAACTGTCTACGTGTAAGAGATACGTAGGAATCTGTAGAGAAATCAACATTTGGTCCTTTGCTTTAGAAAAGCAACTTGAGAGAAGACACAGGAAGGCAATGATTTGGGGCTTGGCTAAGGGTTTTTTTTTTTTTTTTTTTTTCCCCCTTGCGGGCACTGGAATTCCGCAGTCAGCCAGCTCTTTTTTTTGAGGTGGATGGGGGAAATGCTTTCCAAACCCACCTAGTTTGGGAAGCTATCCCAGTCCCGGTGGTGTGAGATCCAGTGTGGCAAAAAGGTATGTCTGTGTACAGGGAGACTTGACTGAGATCCCCGCGGGGCTTCATCAGGCTCCACAGATATCTATGGGGTACAGGATGGATTAAAGAACGATTCTGCTGTCTGTCATGGGGAGGGCTAACCCTGACTTGTGCTGTTCATGGTGATTACTGGGCCCTGCAGTGAACTCCACTCCAGAAGACTGTGAATGTGTGGGGATGTGGTAGTTTAAACCATAATGAAGCCTACCCATCTCCGTACACGCATCCCTAATTAAGCTTTGAGACTGTATTAAATTGTGCCACTTTTTCCTCTAAGTGTGAAGAGAAGCCTTTGCCTCATTTCTATTCACAGTCATTTATAGATAGGAGTCCTTACAATGAGCTCCCCATCCTCCTCCCACCCCCCACACACAACACCTTGTGCCAACTAGTATGGAGAGAGTCTGACCTGGAGAGGGTCAGTTGGTCATCTGTTTAAACAAAATCCTTAAGATGGCTGAGAAAGCCTGTGGGAAGTGAGTGTGGGTAAGCCTTCCTTCTTGACAAAGATGCCCAGGAAGATGAGAGGGAGAGTCAAATGTGAGTCTCCAGCTCCGCTCTTTGAATTCTTATCATTTCTGCCTCTAAGGAACTCAAAATCAGTGGGCATTATCTGTAGTGGCTCTTACTTTGATAGGAATGAGGGTGGATTACCAGAGCCTGGGTAGATGGACTGGACAAGTAACTGGATTGGTCCTTAGCATCTAAGCTGAAGAGACCAACCAATGGAATCAAAGTCACCAAAGACTGGTGGTACTTTTCAGGAAAAGTCATATGAACAGGGGCATGAATCATTCCATTTTGTATTCATCTGAGCTCTGCCCTGGTCATTCATCTCTGAGATGTATCATTTAATTGGAAGGAACACAAATCTGAAACGTCCTAGACATCACATGCTGTCTTAGGAGTTAGAAGAGACATTAGAAAATCAACCCCCTTAATTTTGCACGTGATGAAACTGAGGCCAAGAGACATCACAGTTTATCCAAGGTCATACAGCTTGTAACTGGCACAGATGCACAGACGGTTTTCTTTCTTTCTTCTTCTTCTTTTTTTACTATTCCTCCTCAAAGTGCAATTTATTTATTTGCCATTCTTGATGGTTGCCTCTCTGTCACTCTTGTTACTTACCTAATTCTGGATCGGGCATTTGCAGGTTTCATCCTGGCACCTCCAAGGTGCTGCGGAACACTTTAACAGACAGACAAATTCACCATCAAGTGGTTTCACCTCTTGCCAAGACAATTATTCCTGACAGCAGGCCAGCTGATTGAGCAATAAACGCTAAAGGGTTGGGAGGTGGGGGAGGGGTGCTGAGCAGGCGCAGGCAGGGTTAAACAGCGGCCAGCCATTCAGTGAGAACTGTGAGTACACGCCACCCAATCCCCAGGGCTGCTAGGGGAAAAAAAATCCTCCTAATGTAGGTTGCTTGGCAAAGTGGTGACAGAGGCTGCCAAATGGGCAAGAAGAGGTCCCACTTTGGATGTCACTTGATTTGTAGAGCTGGTACAGAGAGGCAGAAGAGTTGAGTGTTGGCAAGAAAGCAAGGAAATAAAATTAAATTCACTGATTTATATGTGAGTTTTCTTCTAAGTGTGCTACTCAGAACTTAGGAGATGCTCCTAGGCTGTAATTAAAATAAATTATATATACACACACACACACACACACACACATATATATATATGCATACACACACACACACACACACACATGTATATTGCCTTTCACATTATTACCCTGCAAATCATTTCATCTATATGGTATCTTTAAGCCTTTCCCACCTCTAATGTGGCAAGTTTGCATCTTTTCTAGTTTTAAACCCCTTGGCAGAACCGTATACATTAACAGATTGAAATGAGCTTTATTGAAATTTAGCTATTCTAAGTCATCTAAGTTGCAGAATTCCAATTTATTATGTATTTAAAGCATACCAGCACTGATTAAATCAATGCAAATTAGGTTAAATAAGAACAACATGAATCAAGTGTTTCAGCAAAGTTGAGTTGAGAAACAACTTTTGAGTCACCACAGCAAGTGGATACGTTTTTCACGAGTTTTAATTTCATGCCTCCAAGTGTCCAATGAACTAAAAAAGGAAAAAAAAGAAAGAAAAGCTCACCTAAAGTCTTCCCGTTCATCCTGTTTGCTCTCTCGTATCTCTTTACCGGTCTTTTGAGAATATCTGATTTACCAGGTTATAATGTAGCTATTATGTATGTACTGGATCAGTCTCTTCTTCCAGAGTGACCATATATTTCTGTTGGCAAACTTCTTAAATGCTGTATATTGGATAAGAGATACTTTATATGCTTTGAAAATACAAGTCTAGTACCAATAGTTGGGCATCAAGAATACCATCCTAAGCCATCATGCCAACATGAGGCCAGACCTCCAGTTTGGGGTAAGAAATTGTAAGAATCTTGAAAATATGGACTCAGCAAATGCGAAGGAAGTCTGGGGTACATAAGTTATGAATCTGATGACCAAAGATAATCTGGAACTAAGGGGAGGTAGAAGAGAGAAGCTGGTGGAGTAAACTTGGTGTAGTTAGAGAGGCCAGAAGCAAAGCTTGATGGAGGGAAGAGTCAATTAATTTCTTTTGTCTTCAACCTTGTAAATTAGCCTTTGCCTAATAAGCCCTGTTTTTCTAGGTACTCTATGTTATGTCATGGAGTTGGGGAGGCACATACAATTTTTTTTTTTTTGGTATGTCATTACCTCTCCTATTTTATCTCAACACTTCCAATTCATTTTAATCAGAATAATTTTTGAACAAAGAGCTACAAGTGCAAAAATTCTGAAATGAATCTGCATTCTGGGGATTGGCTTTCCATTAGTAGTCTTTGTCAATTTTCAAGGAAGGAAATTTGAGCGATTATTTTAATGTTCTGTCATCGCTAGCAGCAGCCTGGACCTTGATCTTTATGCTGTTGTCTTTGATTTTCAGTGGCAGTGAACCATGACTTTTCTTTAAAAGGAAACCTTTAGGAGAACTGGGGGAGAGTAGGAGTCACAATTTCAAAAAGAGAGAATTAACTTGTTTCTGTGGGCACATACCATACAGCTGGCATTTTACAGAACGCCTCAAGGGATGCATGGAGAGCCCCAGGTTGGGGGTCCCAAAGCTGTTCTCAGGAGATTCACTTAGGAGAAACAAATTAGAAAGAGAGGTCATTCTACTTATCAAACTTTATCCAACTCTTAAAACAAAGTGGTAGCATGGATAGCAATAAGAAACTAACTGTCATGTTCTATGAATGAGGAAAATCACTTGAACCTAGGAAAGGGAGCGCACAGTGAGCCGAGATCATGACACTGCACTCCAGCTTGGGTGACAGAGAGAGACTGTGTCTCAAAAAAAAAAAAAAGGAAAAAAAAAAGAAAAGAAATGAGGCCTGTCCTGCCCTCCTCACAGGGTTTCTCTATACTGGCGTATGCTCTGATCATGCCATGTTATGCTTACCTATTGTTTTACATTCTCTCTATCTTTACGTACCTTCATTCTAACTATCCTTCAAGACTGATGACAAATCTCCTCTGTGATTTCTTCATCGACTCCCAGGCCCCTGCCCTATATAAAGCAATCCCTTCTTCTTCTTAACTTCATTAGCAGCTTACCTTTATCAATCTTGTGGTTCTGTTCACTTTATATGAATGTGGCAATAATTTCTAATTATAGTATTTTAAAACTGAAAGGGACATTAAACATCTTGGAAATGACAAGTAAAAAGCCTTTGTTGGGATTCCTGCTTTGCCACTTTTTAATTGGTGTAACCGTAAATACAAGTCACTTCTGGGTCAGTGAAATAGGGCTAAGGATAACTATATTAGAGGATACTTTGGGGAATCAAATGAGATCATGTATATTAGAGTTTGGCACTCAAAAGTGTAGGCCTGGGACCACAGCCTTGGAGTTGTTAGAGATGTAGACTCTCAGGCCTCTCCCCAGGCCCATGGAATCAAATCTGCATTTAACCATTAGTCCCAGGCAATTCATTATATTTTAGATGCATTATTGGAATATTCACAAATTTTAACCTGAGATAAAAACCCAGGTATCACTGATTCCCTAGTTTTATAATTGAGAAACTGAAGGGGAAGAAATATTAAGTGATTGCCCACCTTTGGTAGTGGAATTGGGTCCAAAAAAATAAAACTTTCTGAATAATGTGTTCCCTCTCCTATTAGATTTTAAACACTTAGATTGCAAGGTCTGTGTGTATCACAGGCCTGAGCACTTAGTAAGGCTTTTAAAGTTTGATTTTGTAATTGGTACTGCAGGCGGTGTAGAGCCTTCATAGGTGCTAGCTTTAGGTATCTTTCAGCTGGTTTCTTCCCATATTATCCTAGAAGATAGTGGTGCTCTGACATCTGGCATAAGACGTTGATTGCAGTCTTCCAAGGCAGGCAGAGTTGCATGGCAATTGATCCCATGAGACAGCCCAACATTTTGCCCCTTCACACATACAATTTTGGAAGAGTCAAGACAGCAGGGACAAGGGAGGGGAGCTGAGTTGGAGGTGCGTTAAATGTGTTGTCTCTGGGAAAAGCTTTGATGTTAACAGAGTTCGCTTACATTACTCCTCAGTTTACTTATCACTGCCAGTCTGCTACCATAACATGTGCGTATTTCTCATGGATACTTTATTCTGAAAAATGTAATGGAGAAATACAGAAGGGACAAAAATTAAATGAAGGTGAAGTCACCTAAAATTCAATCACCAGAGAGAAACTATTAAATTTCAAGTATACATTCTTTTAGAATTTGTCTGCTCTTATTTATTAATTAGGTTGTTTCTAGGTTTTGTTTTGGTTTGGTTTTGAGACAGAGTCTCGCTCTGTCACCCAGGCTGGAGTGCAATGATCCAATCTCGGCTCACTGCAGTCTCCGCTCCCTGGATTCAAGTGATTCTCCTGCCTCAGCCTCCTGAGTAGCTGGGATTACAGGTGTGCGCCACCATGCCTGGCTAATTTTTTTGTATTTTTAGTAGAGATGAGATTTCACCATGTTGGTCAGACTGGTCTCAAACTCCTGACCTCATGATCCACCCACCTTGGCCTCCCAAAGTGCTGGGATTATAGGCGTGAGCCACCGGAGCTGGGCTGTTTCTGGTTTTAGTCATTATAAAATATATTGTGATAAATATCCTTATAACTCTGAACATATGGGTGCCCATGTCTTTAAATGTTTATTCTAGAAGCGGAATTGGTGTTTAAAGGATGAGGACTTTAAAAAAACTATTAATACATAATGCCAAATTGTTGTCCTGAAAGATTTTATACTTTTCATTCTCAATAGCTCTTTGCTGCTTTCTCTTTGTCTTGAGAAACCCCATGACACCATAAATTAAAACACATTTTGGGCTCCTCTCCTTCATCTGGCTGGGGACCCAACTGGTATTTCTGTCTGCCTTTGTTCATGATACCTGGGAAACATCCTTCCTCCTCACAGCCATTTTCTCATTCCATGCTGCGGAGGTAATTCCCACTTCAGAAAGAGGGCTGGCTTGGGGCCTTCAAGATACCTTCTGAGAGTTTATGAGAATTTAATTCCTGTATCTTATTAAGTAGCTGGCCAGCCAAATTATTTTCAAAAAGCTGTTAATATCCAAAATGGATTAATCCAGCATTACTTAAAATGCTCTATGGGGGTAAAAGTATTTAAATGCATTCGTGAAATGCACAAGGCTTTGTTCTGTTGTTCGTGATTCACACTCATAAGAAATCTTAATCTCGCAGTCTCTATTGCAAGAAATCTTGTTTTTCATGGTTTCAGCCATTTATTTGGGATTTGTATTAACACAAAACCAGACAGTTTTGCAAACTTATTTAATTGCAGTTTATGGGTGCATTGGACTTTAAACTGGCTATCACCTTACCAAGAAATGATTCCAAGGTTCAGATTCCGAGCATTATAGAAGACTGGTGGTGCAGGAACCTGTTTTATGTCATGATTTTAATCAATTATGCGGGATACCTAGACAACTACAGTTCTTCTACTTGATATTAGCAAATCTCACCTTCTCATCCTAGCCATAAGTAAAGGAAACAATTTCATTCTATAGTAAGTTCTGTCTCTGATATTCCTTGACACTTAATTATCTTGTTTTATAGAATTTTACAGATGTTGGAAATTTTGCCCTCACAGATAAAATGAAACTCTCTAAGAACAGACATATTACTTTCTCTGCTTTTTGGACCTTCTAATATCTACCTTTAAAGGGAGTAAGATCAGATATGAGAGACCATATATAGAGAGATTAGAATTGCCACCTAGCACTAGTAAACGTGTGCCCTTTTCTCTTAATGCGGTCTGCACAGTTCTGAGTTTATAGACACTCTTACTGAATTGAGTTTATTAACTAGTTTGAATGCTTGCCTAATCAATAGCCTATGGAATTGACATATAAAAACCTCTATATTACATTGACATATAGGCACAAGCTATTAACCCAGCAAAGCTGAAACTTTTCAAGTCACACAGATGAATGCCATTTTGGGTGGCATCCTGTGACAGATCTATTAGTTGCAGAAAATTCTCTACCATCCATAAGCAACAGGTCTTCGGTGGTAAACTAACCTGCCTAGTTAGATCCATTTAATCTCTTCATTCAAGATGTCTCTCATTCTAAGAAACCACTTTTTAATCTCTGACAAGAATCTTGAAAATGGCTTTTTAATTATTTAACGTACATGTTTGCTGTTGTTCTTATTTTTTTGTTTGTTTTACGTCAGATGGAAGTTTACCCAATGAGAGGCAGAGTTTGATAAAATGTGGTCCCTGCCCTCTGTGTTTGCAGTTCTGCAGTGGAGGTGATGAGTAACAAGCTAATATTATTCATGCTATGGCAGAGACGTCAACAAGAGCTGTGGTTGGAGAGATTTCTCTAGCTAATTGAGTAAGTCCAGGTAGGGGAAAGGAAGATGAGCTGACCATATGGATGGATGGAGGAAGCCACTCCAGCCAGCAGGCAAAGTTTGTGAGAAAAAAAAAAAAACTTTTGAGATGCATACCGTGTCTGGAGCACAGGTATGCAGGAGAAGGGTGTCAGAAAAGATGAGACCAGAGTGTGAATTTAGAGCCAGATTGCAAAGACTCTCAACTTGAAATATGATTTCCAAAATGTGAGTGCAAGGAATATAATTCTGATGACTGCCTTGATCATGAATGGAGGAGAAAGGATACTGAAAGCAATGAGAGCTGTTGGGAGACTACCATATCTTCCCAAGTGAGATACTGTGCAGGCTATGTTCACATTACAAATGGGCAGAGCAGGCCAGGTACCATAATAGTTTTGCAGCAGATTGACAAACTTTTAAATGGTACTCTTTCTAAGAAGGATTATTTCGATAGAATGGATTGCTTTAGGGGAGAAGGAAGACAAAGAAGAGTAGGATGTAAAACCCAGCTAAGCTCACACTTGGAACCAGGAATGAGCAGTTGCAGATCTCAACAGACATTACAGATGGACATACAGATCAGGGAGTTCCTGGAATGTGCTTGGTGGCTACAGTGGTGGCAGTAGTTACAAATTCCAGAAAGAAAGATTAGAATAGCAACCGATACACATTCAAAAGTTTCCACAGTCCAATAAGGTAATGTCAGGGGCAGCAGCTAGATGAGGAATGACAGGACCTTGGGTTACCTACGAAGTGCATATTTTGATTAAATGCATTCTCATTCTAATGTATTACAACTGAATTTTGTTAGCAAGCAAATGGTATTGTAGACTGTATTCAGCTTAAGGAATATCAGTTTGCAGAGCCTCTAGGTGATGATTCTCAGCAAGGAGGAACAGCATGGAGGGGAAGAAGTAGAGATCACCTCAATAGGAGGGATAGTTTAGTAAAATTAGAAACACTGCCCTAGTCCATGGCAAGCAGCCTTTAATATATAGTCATGGCCATGGGACTGTCATTAATATGAGTTTCACATGGCTGTGGAAAAGGTAAAGTGTGGTTGAGACTGATAGATTTGGAGAGAACATTGGATGTTCAAGTTCACCAACACTGGGGGAGGAAGCCTGACCATGAGTGAACCTGCAAAGGAAACGTGTAAGGATGATGCTGTCTGCCTAATGGCTCTATGTCAATGACTATCTGATGTTGACTGTATCATTTCTGAAGAGGGTTTGTCTTTAGCATATCACATCAATGTAAGATTATTCCTTTGTAGATAGACCTTATATTCCCTCCTCAAACGTGGAACAAGGTGATGGCTGGCGGTCATGTCCTTCAGTGATAAATCTATATTTGCGTTTTAGCAGAAGAATTTGAGACATCTAATAACACTGTGAAAAGCATTTTCAAATTTCTGACTTTATATTAGTCTGAAAAGTGCTCTGCCATTTAGAAGCTGTGTGATCTGGGCAAGTGACTTAACTTCTAAGCAGAAACACTCAACATAGTAAAATAAAAGAAAAATAAGTAGAATTATAAAAACAGAAAATACTTAAAATGCCATTGCAATAACTACCTATATCCATTTATATTATGTCAGGGCAAAAATCACATGCTATAGATTGAAGAAAAGGAGGAAAATAATCATAAGCACAAATTGCATCGTGCACCACTGACTCAGACTTTTAACAACTCCTTCTTTAGTTATCTGTTCCTACTTTAGGGGCTGCATAAAAAGCAAATTCAAAATAAAAAAGACAGCAACAAATATCCCAAAACATGGCAGTTTAAGCAACAATCATTTTATTTAGTTTCTGGCAAGGTGTATATCTTTTGTGTGGATCAGGTTGACTGAAAGCTGCGGTGTTTGCTCAAGTGTCCATGATCAACTGGAACATTAGTGAAGACTGGCCAATCCAGGATGGCTTTACTCACAGGGATGGCGATCGGCAGCCTATTGGCTGGGACTCAACTAACTTTAGGTTAGGGTACCTGAGTTCGCTCCCGCATGTTATCTCATCCTTCAGTAAGCTAGCTCTGGTGCAGTCAGGTGGTGATTGAAGAGTTCCAAGAGCAGCAAAGGAGAAGTCCCAGTGCAAAATACTTTTCAAGTCTTACCATACGGAAAATTGCTGTTGTCTGTTAACTAAAGCCAATCACATGGTCAGCCTGAATCAAGGAGTGGAGAAATAGACTCCATCTCTTGATGGGACGGGAAGAATTTATAGTTGTTTTTCGCAGATTAAGTACGGCAGCAGTAGTGGCTTAATATGATTACAAAACTGTAAGTATGAAATGCTGTAAAGTGATTTTCATTTCTCAAGCCATATGACCCTAACAGCATCATCCGTAAGCACTGAGGATCAACAGTGCAGGTATCATCACAGCTTATTAGAAATGCAGAATCTCAGGCCCTACCTAAGACCTACTGTTATGAATCAGAATCTACATTTTTACAAGATCTCCAAGTGATTCATAAGCCCTCTAAGGTTTTAGATGCACTGTATCTTTTTGCTGTTTCTCATAATTCCCTTTCTTAGAATTGCTATGTTCTCTTGTTGAGTGATAGATCTTTGATTTTTAAAGGTGCCAGAACTGTTTCCTTCTGCACAATTGAAACAGAACAAACACAGGTTTATACAGTAAAACAGGTTGCTTCACAGCGTGAATAGCTAGAGAGAGAGGATATAACATTTTTATGCTCAACTGTCCTGTGCCTTTTTTAAAAATAGAAATTTAAGAATTAAGATAACAGTACATAAATATTTAAAAATATTGTATTTAACCAGGCAGCACCATTCAGATATTAGAGCAATTTTTAAAGAAGTAGAAACAGCTAGGCACATACTGAAACTGACCTTTTACATTTCTGAACCATTACTCAACCAGACCTTGATTTTCTGAAGGTTCAAAGATTGATTCTCCAATCTTTAGTCCGCAGTTTAAATATCTCTAGAACATGTTTGAGTCTCGGGGTACTCTTTAAGATTTTATACAATTGGCCAGGCACGGTGGCTCATGCCTGTAATCCCAGCACTTTGGGAGGTCAAGGCAAGCGGGTCAACTGAGGTCGGGAGTTCAAGACCAGCTTGGCCAACATGGATAAAATCCATCTCTACTGAAAGTACAAAATTAGCTGGGTATGGTGGTGCATGCTTGTAATCCCAGCTACTCAGGAGGCTGAGGCAGGAGAATCACTTGAATCTGGGAGGTAGAGATTGTGCTGAGCCATGATTGTGCCACTGCACTCCAGCCTGGGCAACAAGAGCAAAACTCTGTTTCAAAAAAAAAAAAAAAAAGATTTTATGTATTAATAAGACCAGCACAGCACAATTTAAGCATCTGGCATGTGCCGGCTGCTGGTCTCCCCTAGTTTGCCTTTTACCTTAAGTTTGAGCAGAAAGAGAGGAAAAGAAATTTTGCATTAACATCAAATGCTGTTGTTTTCTGTGATGTTTGCTTGCCATGTTCTCTTATCAAAATGGGGCAACTTCTTTGAAGCTATAACTGAGATGTTCTTTTAACTGTGTATGCTTTGAGGGCCTGTTCTTGTCAATCAATAGTTAACAAATATCTCTTGAGTACTTAACATGTGCAGGCATATTCTAGGTCTGGGGATACAGTGGGGAAAAAACTGAGCAACTTTGTAAGCAAATAGATTAATAAGATAATTTTAGGTACTGATAAAGAAAAAATTAAATAGGATCATGTGGAAGAGAGAAATTGAAGGACAGGACCTGCTTAACCTATGGTTAGGCAAGTCTTCCTTGAGGTGGTGGTATTTGAGTTGAAACCTGAATAATGAGCAAGGGGCAGCCGTTTAAAGTGCCGTGAGATATACATACCAAGCAGAGAGAACAGAAGGTGCCAAGGCCTAGAGACTAAGACAAATCTGGTCCAAGAGACCGTAAACTGGTTAGTGTGCCCAAGTGAGTGAGAGGGGAATGAAGAGATGGGAAGGAGAATTTTGAACACAAGATATGCTTTTTAAAGAATCCCTGCACATTTTTATAAATGTTAACAAACATTCACCAGCATCCTCATAACCTCCACCAGACCTTATAAAGTGATTGATTACTCTGTCTTAGGCACTAAATTAAAGCACTTTAATATATTAATTCCATTTATTTACCCGAATTCTGTGAAATCCTACCACTTTCGGGAATATACAAAAGGAAATCAAGGCACAGTAAACAAGCTACTTGCCTTAACACAGCTGGTATTGATGATATAAAGTGATTTTTCTGCATCTTCTAGACCTTTTTATGGAACAATTAAGGGGGCTAGATACCAAGCAACTTTTTAACTCAGCAAAAGCCAAACTTGACTCTTTTAAAATCTTCCTTTTAGAAGACCCAGGAAGAGGCGGGATGGGGCAATTCAAACTTTCCTCCTGGATTCCCACTTCTCTCTGCCCCCTTCTGCCATCTGTTGCTGTTTGCATAGAAAAAGAACAGAACAGAATACCGACAACCACACACATTCAGAAATCTCGTTTTGTATGTGGGAGTCTGGCTTCATTAACAAGTTTCTCAAACTCTCCCTGCACTACAACACCCAACTAAACATAACTCATTGAAGTCATGGGAATAGGCGATGATGAGCTTCATGATGCCCAGATGTACTGCAGTGTCCAGATGCATCATCTGCTACTTCCTAGTAAGCATCTTCTGCTTCAAGCAGGTTGTTTTTCTCAAGAATCTCTAAATAAATAACGCCTATTTCAGTATTCTCTACCCTCTGCATTGTCACTCAGATTCTGACGACTGTTAATTTCCACCTTCTTCCTAAGGGTTCCCATTCTCACTCCAGACAATTCCCCTGTCCACCCACAAATCTGTATGTCCACATATTCACCCATCCATTCCTCAATCATGTAGTGGGTATTTACTCTGTTTTCTTAACTGTGCTAAGTGCTAAGGTATACAAACTATTTTAGATAATAGTTTATTCTTTGAAGAGTTCACTCACTAGTAGGAGAATCATACACCCAGAAGTCCATATTAATCCCCTCCTTCTTTGAGGTGTTACTTACCTAAAATTAAGAGAGCAATTTAAGACAGTAAATTTAAATTTACTTAAATTGCTCTGTATTTGTTTCTGTGTAGCCCTCCTCCCCTGTTTTCCTTTATGTCTTCTAGGTTGAAATTCCTTAAGAGCAAAGTCCAGGTTATATTCCTGGTGCAGTGAAGATAGAGTTGGGATATTTATGGTTAGGTTTGGGTTTTGCCACTTACTAGTAATATGGAGGGGGGGTAAACTCCTTCTCTACATATAGAATGGGAGTTGGGTTTGAGAATTTCTAAGATCCCTTTGAGCTCTGACATTCACGGATTTGTGAATTCTAAAATACCTAACAAGGTCTGAAAAGTGAAGGGAATATGCAATACAAAACTTGTTTCAAAGGTATTTATTTTTAACCTATTTAGGTGGTGGGTGGCTTTCTAACTGAAATGTAACATTGTCCCTGGCTTATAGACTGAGACAGAGTAAATTTAAAAATAAACTATTGAAAAATCAGATTGGTCCTTCCTTGTGAAGCTGGGACTTTTTTTTTTTTTTTTTTTGAGACGGAGTTTCGCTCTTGATACCCAGGCTGGAGCGCAATGGCGCGATCTCGGCTCACCGCAATCTCCGCCTCCTGGGTTCAGGCAATTCTCCTGCCTCAGCCTCCTGAGTAGCTGGGATTACAGGCACGCGCCACCGTGCCCAGCTAATTTTTTGTATTAGTAGAGACGGGGTTTCACCATGTTGACCAGGATGGTCTCGATCTCTTGACCTCGTGATCCACCCGCCTCGGCCTCCCAAAGTGCTGGGATTACAGACTTGAGCCACCGCGCCCGGCCGAAGCTGGGACTTTAAACAGAGTCTTAGGTTAGGATTCTTTCCAAGCCCATAGAGCAATATAGACAAGAGATACAGTCCCTTAGTAAGCCGATTCTCTATTTCTGCCTTCTTAGGGTGCTACACCTTACATAGACAGTCAACACTGGCAGTATCAGAATATTCCTAGAAGATGTTTTAGTTTATGCTGGAACAATTCATAACTGGTGATTTAAAAAAGATACAATGCTGGGGGTTTATCTCTGTGCTTTAGAAGGTTTTATCAAAGGGAGAATCTCACCCTTTATCAAGCCCCATCACAGATGGGAGCCTGGCCTGATTGCAGCTCTATTTAAATGGTCCTCTTGAGTTCCTTGACCATATGCACAGGTTAACTATGTTCAGATAGTAATAACCCTAAACTGGAAAGTACTTATTTTAGAAAAATATAATTTTCTAAAAGAATTCAAATTCATTGACTAATTTCAATATAATTGATATTTGAAGGATGTCTACCAATTTGGAATATAATTACCTAGCAAGGGCTGATGTATACCAACCAGTTTTGTTGTTGTTGTTATTTCAAACAATTAAATAGTTGTTCAACAAAATGAGACTGGCATATTGCCAAACTGGCCACATCTCCACACCTAAACAGGATTTGTTTCATTACATAATATGGTGAACAGTATATCTCTCCTGTAGTTGTTGTGGACATTGCAAAGGCTTTAGAAATCTTTTTGAATTCCAAGTATACCACTCAGGATATTATTCAACCAACATGGAGAACAAAGTGCTGTTTACTTTGATGGTTTTGCTCTTTCAGAATCTCCAAGGGCCAAAAATGAAAAGCAATACTTTGTGACTTTGGTGATGTGAATCTGGTGAGACTGTATCTGGGTCTCCAGTTCCACAATGCTACTTTTCACTCTGATTCTATTCCCACCAAGTGCCCCATCCCAGCTGTGATAAGAATTCTTGATTTATAAAGTAAACTAGATGGCATTTACCACCCACCTAAATGAAGTGGTGTCAGAAGGGTTATAATAAGACATATTCAAAAGTCCTCCAGAAATATTTGATGTTCTGTATAAAGACGGTAGCCATTCACGGACTGAGTCTTTCTGTAAAAGTGACAGTGTCTCTTCCTGCAGCCTGCTGATAGGAAATGAGGCAAGGTTTTTTATCCAACTATTTTGGGAGCAGATAAGAGAGGAATGGAATGCTATAAAGTAATAATAAGAATGTTACAGAATAATCTTGTTCTGATTCTAATATTTAGCAATTGCCTTCATTCTGGACATTATTTTTCATCCATGTAATATTTTTGAACAACTCAAAAATAAATGTAAAGTTACTGTTAGAACCTAAATTTCTTCATCTGTGAAATCGGATTAATAGTCTTGCCTTATAGAACAACTTTTAAGAAAATAAACATGAGATGATACATACACAGTTGGTCTCACAGGTATATTCTACAGCTGTGAGATATTTTTATTGTTTTTGTCACTTTTGTAAGGACAACCTCTAAAGCAGTAGACTGCTTATAGCATTGCCATTTCTCCTTCTTTTTGGCCAAATAACCACATTTCCCCAGAGTGGGATCTATACTAGAAAAAGCCTTAATGTTTAACCCGCCTCTGCTTTTCTCCTCTAACTTCAGCACCTCTTATGCCTGTTTCTAGGATTGAGCCTTCACTTTCTCCATATTGTGGTATAGTTAGCTGCTTGGCTTACAGAGTAATTGGGTGAGGAACAGACCATTTGGACTCACCCCTCCACCAATGATTGCTATGTGGAGATATAACCCCCACTTTTATTTCTTATTAAATATCAAGTGTGGAATGAAGAGGGGCAACCTTAAAAATTCACTTGATTAGACTTAGACTTAATTATTAATATTAGACTTAAGAATGATTAATATCTTGCCACTTTAGCGTTGTCATTTTTAAAGTAAATCACATCTCATATTTTACCTCTGAATATTTTATGTATATACTTTAACAAGCTTTTTTTACATAACCACAATGCTGCCACTGCAGCCTACCAAATTGATGACAATTATTTGATGTTATCTAATATATAGTTCATATTTAGGTGTGTCTAATTATTCCTCAATTTTTTTTTAAGTTGAATGAATTTAATGTGTATCCAAAATGTGTCTCCGCATTTCATTAGGGCAATGATGTCTTTAAGGGGGGCGGAGGAAAAGAATAACTACAGATATTCAGTTAAGCAAATCAGTCCACCATAGCGTGCCAGTATTCATGTTTGTTCACATATTCAAATATTTATTAAAGTTTTTAAAATATGCTAGATGGCACAGATATTTGGATCTAACTTTTTTGACGTGAAAAAATGACTGAAAGAAATAAGAAAAGTGTATAATGGATATAACATGGAAGAACTTGATAACCTTCAAGTAAATATTTAGTGTGTAGATTATAACAGAAAGGCCTCCTGGGGAAAAAAGGAAATCCGAGAGGCTTTGGAGGTTTCATTGAGAGGGTCTGGAGATTTCCTATGGGGGGAGATGGCACTGGGAAAAGGGTATTAAGATCCAGGCTTGACTGGTGGAGAGGAGTTTCTGGACGAGGCCTAACTGGTAAGAACAGAAATACTCCTAGTGCAGTGCATATTGAACAGATTACAGATGCTGGTGGAAATGTACATTGCGATGAAGTGAAAGAAGTATGTCAGAGCCACTGATTTGTCTTGAATATGTTATTTCTTTATTGAACAGCGTATTTTAAAATAATTTGTGATGTATGAGTTCATATAATGTATGCAAATGAACTACAACCAGGAAAATTGTGGAATAAATCTTTTTTTTTAAGCCCGTGATGGTGCGCTTAAACAATCTGTCTTTTCTCATATATCAAATGTTATATATTCTACAATCAGTTAATTGTGGCAAGGTTTGGTTTTGTGAATGCATGCATGCATGCACTTGTGGGCTCTGATGAATGATAAATGCTAAATCACCAGTAGCGGGAAATATTAATGTAAGTTTAGTCTTTACTGCGACTGTATTTAATCGATACCTTATTTCTGCTAACATGTGCGAGGCCGGCTCTGGCATGGTAGGTAATCTACACTCTAGGAAAAGCTATAGCCCTTCTGAAGATTCTCTCTATTTTATTTATTTATTTTAAAAAGATGTATTAGGCTTCAGGGTAGAGTGGTTTTTCCTCCTGCTGAGGAAGCAGCAACAGAACAAAACATGATTTTAAAGGTGGGTGTATTTTTTAAGATGAGGTTTGAGGCATTCCTGGTAGCTGTAGCATTTCATAGAACTACTTTACCAAAACATTTAGCTCATTTTTTTTTTCTTTCTAGAGAGCAAATTAATTACCATCTGATAAGCAAGTTTCATTTTCTTCTTTCTCGTCTACTATCAGGCTTTTATTAGTTGGTGCCACTAAATCAAACTCAGTATAGGTCATTGTCAATAAAATGTCCAGTGATTAAAACCAAGTAATACAGTGGCTCCCCTAAGCGTGAAAACAGACCGATGAATGGGTAGAGGTGTGCTGAACTGGAGAGAAATTGTGCCTTCCGCAGCTCAGTCTGCACGGAGCCACTTCCCTGAAAGCCAGTGAACCTATTTACCATTGTCATAGTAACACACAATTCGGGCCCACGTAGACTTGATCCCGAGAGGCAATTGTTCCCTTGCCTGGGCGGCTGCGCTCCCCGCGGGGCTGGCTGCCTGCCGCCCCCGGGCTTCTGCAGCTCTGGGACTGCGCGCAGCCGCGGCGGAGGCCATGGGGCCCAACTCGCCAGCCTGGCCCGGGCGCAGATGCGCTGCCCGGGCCGCTGCCCCGCCGCCGCGTGCGTTGCCGTGACGATCGGAAACGCGTGTCTGGAGAGATGGGTGCCAGTGTCGTCTTGTCCGTTATCCAAAACCCAGTCAGTGTTGCTAGTTCCTCACTCAGCATGTGAGAGAGATTGTCTTCTCACTCGGTGCCACTCGGGGCCATACTCCAAAATCACCCAGGGCCACCTCCACATCTAAAACTGTGCGGGCCAGGCGGGGCTATTTCCCTAACCTCTATCATGGGCAAAGGAGAACGCCGCCTTCTCATGCAGTTCCTTTTGTAGCCCACCCCTTGCCATTCCAGGCATCACTGAAAGGTATATAATTTGGGAACAGGCAAAAGGGAGAGTGGCTGTTAACCAGCAGGGATGTCAGGTTCTTGAAGATGAGCCGCCTTCTTGAAGAGAAGTGCGTGCCCTGCGGTGGTCCTCCAGGTGCCCTGTCTCTGAGGTGTGACCAGGGTCAGTGCTGGCACCAGCTCTGTCACTGCACACTGGTCTCACCTTTCTTCTCTTCTCCTTTTCGTGTAGCTCAGCGGGGCTCCCAAATCACAGCACATAGCATCCCCTGGCGAGAGCTTTTTGTTTTGACTTGTTAGACTAGGGTTAGAACCCAACCCTACTCCAAGCTTCTGATGTAACAGGGCTCCGAACAGGCCTGGGAATCTGCATTTTGAGGTGGTCTCCCTAGGTGGTTCTGATATGCATCCAGATGTGGGAATCAGTGCCAAGATCTCCTTTCTTTCTTCCTTTTCATTTCTAGATTTTCCTCTTCTCTCTTTCCTCCTTGCGTGACTGCTGTCCAACACATACAACTCCTCTTTTACTTTCCCATGTATTTTCCTCCCTCTCCCAATGTTTTAAGCCTCTGTCGTGTGTCAGGCACTGTCCTAGATGCTTGGAAGTTCACGGTCTCTGCCTCTGTGCAGCCTCTGTGCTCTCTTATTGACCTTCTCTCTTGCTAGCTCGTCTTCCCTTTCTCTCTGTACTTTCATCCTCTCATTTTCTTAATCCCTTTCTTTGTGTGTCTCCTTCTTTTCTTTCTTTTTCTCCTCCTCCTTCTTTTTCCATTAGTGAATCTATATGTATTTTTAGCACCATGAATATCAAGATTTAAAAGGTTCTAGCATCTGCCTGGGTGTCAAGCCATTAAGTTCCTCCCATCATAGCTTAGAGGACTCCAAGACCACTAGGGGTGGGTGGAGCAGAAGGATATTCCACCCTAACTCTTTACAAGGGATTTGCCTTTTCCAGAGTTCAGTATGAAAAAACAAGTCAGGTTACTCTCAGCTAACATTAGAGACATTTCAGTTTTCATAATGTTTAATGGCCTCTTTAAGCTTCCCTTAAAGCTGCAATTAAAGATTCCCCTCCAGTCAAAAGAAAAGCATGTAAAAATGGGGCTTGCATCAAGAGAGAAGAAAACGAATAACCTCTCTGAATTAATCCTCCCCCTACTCCCCATTATTCAGGCTGCTGTTTTACACAAAGATACTCTTTTGAGCATGAAAACTATGAATTGTTACAGATTTACCTGTTCCAAAGTTTCAATTAAAGCTATGTAACGCGTGAGTATAAAGACTGTCAGAACCTCTCCAAAGTTAGGTGATTTGCTTTGCTTTGAAAGAGTCGACAAAGGCGCTCTCTTGGATCCTCGTGGGCTGCTGTTGGCAGCGTGAGGCATTTTCACGAGTCTCAGAGTCAAGTCATAGGCAGTGTCAGGGCATATTGCCTCCACGCTGAGCTCATTTCTTCAGCCTTCCCGTGGATTTGAGGTCGAAGGCTGCGATCATCATGACCTCTGATTGTCCCGGGGTTAAGCCCCTACTTAAACTATTAACTAACTTAAAGATTTCACGTACAACACAATCAGCCAGCAGCTATTTATTAAAAAGCCTTTTATGCAAAAAGGTTTGGAGGACCTAGGAATTGTGAGAAAATTTAAAAAAGTAAAATGTTAATTCTTGGATGTGGGGGAAATTGACTTACATGAAAAGAGAACTAAATTCTCAGCTTCAAGTGGTTTCCCAGAATGCTTGAAATAAAATACTCCTTTTTCAGCATGACCTTGAGACTCCAAATCATCTAGACCTTCCCCACCTCCCTCCCCTCATCTTGCTGTTACTCTCTCTCATACCGGTTTTATTCCAGACTTACTCCTTCCTTTGACCTCCCACCCCAAGCTAGATCTGTTTTATAAATGCCCTTCCTCCCATCTTTGCATCCTTTTCATCCCTTAAGCTTCAGTTTAGGGTTACTGCCTCAGAGAGGTCTTCTCTGATCACTTTATCTAAGGAAGGCATCAGATCATTATCATAGCACCTGCTTTAATGTCTATCATGGCACATATTGCTACTGGATATTATTTTTGTATGTATATATATTTCTCCCCCTTCCCCACCAAAATGTAAGCTTCATGAGAGCGGGAGTTTTAATGCTTCTGTTCTACCCAGAAGAATGTAAGGCATTAAAAATATTTTCAGGAATATAAATGAATGAAAGACTGTGTCACCTGCCAAGTCTGGTTTTTCAGACATTGAACACGAGTGTTTCTAGAGGAGAGAAGAATCACTCTAGGCTGAAGGGGACAAGAATTGATTAGAGAGGAGGAGATACCTGACTTGGATGCCGTAGATTTGCAGGATTTATAGCTACAGAAAGAAGGATGATGAGTTTCTTTCAGGTAAGGAAGTATTTGCCAATTAAATGATCTAATCAATTTTGGCACCAAACCAGATATTCAAATACAGGTGAATCCTTTAACTTCAGGTACCACTTCTGGTCTTGGAGGTTACTTGCTGTTCTAAATCTGTGGTTCTTAAAGCTGATTTTTGTTTTATTTTTTTTCCTGATCAGAGAACTTGGTTATGTCACTCACTGCAACAAAAACAGCATCAGAGAAATCAAGTTTAAATAACTGTCTCTTTCTCTACAATATGAGAAGGGGGAAAACATTTTTTCCCTTCACTAGCAAAGAAGATGGTTATGGCTGATTAATCAGGCCATTAGATACAGTTTTGCTGCATTCAGTAGAAGCAATGATGAGAATTTAGCTTGAATATTCATGTCATAAGTGCTACATGAGTTTGGAATGCTTATAGATTTGCAAAATTTGAGAGCTAAAAAGGACCTTAGAGATCATTTAGATTCTGCAGCCCATCCTCCATAGCATTTATAATTTTACAGTTTAAAATACCAAGACCCTAAAGTGATTGACTTATGGTTACACTGGTAGCTGGTGGGCAAACAGATTACCCCCACCCTTCCGATTCTCAGTCCAGCGCTCTTTATATTGAACCTAAGTGAGTTTCATGCATTTGGTCATGTTACATAAGCAGAAAGAAAATCTGGAAGCAATGACTAGGCATACTCATAGAAGAAACCCCATCATCATTTTCAAAGTCTCAGTGGTGAAAGTGAGAAATATATATTGAAGGAACTTTCTGGCATTTGAAGGGAGATAAAGCAATATTCATCAGCCCTTCTAAGAGTAGGTAGAGTACAAGTTAGGGAAAGTGGCTGCTGTTGTTTTACTGTCTCCATATATTTTCAACATTATCCAAAAACTGCCATGCTGAAATAATAACACACTGCTATAATTTTGCATCATTTAGCTGGGAGTACACAGTACATGGAGATTTATTATTTTGACTAATGAGTTTAGCTTTGCTCTTGGAAATAGTGTCAAATGTCATTCTTTCCATCCTCCAGCAGATGGCAACTCTAGTCTTCTTGTCATTTTATCTATTTCTATACTCAGAAGATGTTGTCCTTTACCATCCCTGCCCCCCTTTCTTCTCCCTGGGAAGTTCATCTTTATGTACTACTCAGGGTGATATGGGTAAGTGGATCCATCCCTCCGCCTATGGAATCACCTCCATTAGCATCTGACTATGAAGGCCACCTTAAATGTGCCTAGAAATAACAAAATCACAAATTAGCCAAGAGTTCTAATTTTTTCAAAAAAAAAAAAAAAAAAAAGCGGGGAAAACATAGAGATTCTAAAATAAGATGTACCACAGAAAAGTTTCCATTTAAGGAAAAAAAAAATCTTCAAAAGAAACAAAATGTCAATTTATCCAGTTCTAACTTTAAGAGGATGGGTTTGATTAGATTATCTGAGTTACTGGCTAAAAAAAAGACACCCAGGAGTGAGATTGTGTCAGATTTCTCATACACTGCGATTTTTGGTCTCTTAGCCGTCTTTTCTCTTCCGTTCCTCCCTCCCTTTACACACTTTCAGTCATCAAAAGTACTGTGCCTAGCCCCCTAATTTATTTGCATTTTAGAAACCCGGTTTCTGTCCCTAGGTGTGTTCCTAAGGCACTGCTGCTGATGACCTTCATTTTCTCACCTTCCAGCTCCCAGCCCTTCTCCTACCGGCTGGATCCTCATAACTCTTACAGGATTGCAGAAGCTCAAATACAGGCTGCTCTCTGAGTGTAATTCTGAGGGCAGCTGTAAGAAATCAACAGAAAATAATAGCTGCTACTCTTTTATTAAAGGAAAAATTAATGATCACAGGCAGGAGCGAGTGGATTCTGTCACCAATTCCTCATTGTAAGGCTTCCCACAGATTTGCAAACAGATCTCCTGCCTAGAGGCGCTTGCTTGTATCAGGAAGGCCTGAGCAGGAACTCAGGAGGGACACAGAATGGGAATGGATTTGGTGGTATGCAAATGCTGCACGGAGGGAACTCTTGCTAATTCATCCTTTTCCAGAGAACCTAACCATTGTGTCTTCCTCAAAGTTGAAGAGCTGTCACCTTGATATACTAAGAACTAGACAGAGGCAGAGCAAGGAAACAGTAACAGTAACATACCTCTTATTTAAGACAAAAAGAGCAAGGTTCGCTTTAGTGAGTATGGGTTTCTTGATTATTACTGTCATCGTGTGAAAATATGGGCTGACGCTGCAAATACAATCTTTGGAAACAAGGACGTGGAAATCCAAGTATGTTATCGTTCACTGACAACCACTAATAAAAACAGGGGAGCTTACTTTAAACCCACACATAATTAGCACCCACAATGGAAGTATAAACAGAACTTTAATTGGTGAATTCCCTAATTGTTCTTTCCCCGATATACTCTCTGCACTCCTGCTTCAGCTTTAGCTATAAGGTATGCCCAAGACTTCCTTCTTTCAACTTTGGGATAATCACTTATCCATTTGCTCAGTGTGGGAAACCATCTGAGCTGGAATTCCTTTCCCTGCTTTGTATGTATAAGTCTTTTTCTGTTTAATGTTGCTTCCTCTGTTTTCCCACAATTTGGATGCCTGGATATGTTTACTTTTTAATATGGATACCTTATCTGGCATTCACTGTTAGATGCATTTCACAGTTAATATGAAATGGGAAGTGAACAGTGGATAATTCTGGAGTGACGAGGCGAGCTCTCTGGATTCTCCATTTTGTTCCTTATGGCAACAAACTCTTTGTCCCTGTCCCCTCGCTCACCCACATTCTAATCTCAGCAATCAGAGAGCAGATGGATTGCTTTTTTGGGTTTTGTCATTATCTGTCTTTGTCAGGGAAGCATGATCAGTTCCTCATTAAAGGGCCAATAACAACTCCTTCTTTTCTCTGTCCTGAATGAGGAAGTGACACTGGAAACTTTGATGTGGTGACTTCAAGTTGTGTGAGGTAAAAGGGCATGTTTGTGTGTGGCAGGAAAGTGACTGTCCATAAGGGAATGGCTGGGCTGAGGGGCCAGACTGGAACACCTGCTGAGCAGGAAGGACAGGGTAGAGGGGAGTAGGTTTAGAGCAGTCAGCTGGAGAAGCAGGCAGCCCAGAGAGTTAGTCCTAGTGACTGGATTGGGTCAGCCCTGATCCTCTTACAAAGACTCTAGACGCTTTCCCAAGTGACTTTTCTGGTAATGGGCAGCCCTGGCTCACCAAAGTTTATTACAGTCAGAAGTTAAATCAGAGGCTGCTTAGGAATCTTGCCTGTGAGAAGAGCTAAGCGGTGTGTGAGTGAGGGTTGTGTTTGTATTTGTGCATGTTGTGTATGTTTGATAGCAGTCAGTGTTTCCATTCTTGACAGAATATGTTCTGAGAAATGGGTTTTCATTATTGTTTGAACATCATAGAATGGACTTATATAAACCTAGATGGTATGTATTTTTAAATTTATATGCATTTTTTCATATGGAAAACTAAATGTCCAAGCACCATTACTGAATATAAGTCATTTTCTTTACTTGATCTGCAATGGCAATATCAAGGGCCACATATTAGGTTTCTATATATCTTCCATTACAATCTTATGGGATTATGGTCATATATGCAGTCCATCATTGGCCAAAATGTCATTATGGAGTGCCATTATAACCGTATATATTTACATGTAACTTTGTACAATGCAGTTGACATTCCTTTTGATTACTTTGTATATAATATTTACTACAAATATTTGCAGAAAGTTCCTGAGAGTCATACGAAGTCTCTTGCCCCTGTCCATGTGATGTGAAGCAGGTATCTGGTGACTTCCTTTCAAGCTTTATTTGATAGGTATTTGCTGTGTCATTTGGGTGAATAACCAACCTGGTGTTCAGCTCATTGAAAAATATTCAACAAGGAGATCCTGCTTTGGAGAAGTAATGTTTTGTTTGAGGAAACAAGATATCTGTTATAAACACTTAGAGACAATTCTCATATTATGTAGAAGCAAATGAAAGAGTGTGGGAAAGGCGGAGATAATACAGAGAATGATCCCATTGCACCAGAACGCTCTTATTTTCTCTCTCTTAAATAGATTATTTCAGACTTAAAGAATATATAGTTTTGATCAAAGAGCAGGCACGTGAGAGTAAGGAAGTCATCCTATGACATTCCAAGTCACAGAGGATGTAGGGAACAGATTGGCCAGACTGAAATGGAAGGGCTGCGTTAGGATGCAGTGGGAGTAAGGAGTATCCCACCTTAACAAGTCAGGACAGGGTCTGCCTCCAAACACATTTGTACTTCCCTCCTGAGAGCTGAGTGTGTCAGTTCTCTAGCCACATGCTTCAGTTTTTTATTTGACTGTACCTGCCTAAATATAGATCCACTCTGGAAACCCAGAGACACTTTCCAGTGTTCTTGCTAAAGCTGAGGATTGATTAGCAAGCATGACCTCCCGCCTGTAATAACTGGCTTATGGCTCTTCCAAAATACCCACAGGTAGTTTCAAGGTGCCCTGCACCCCTCCCTGCCATGCTTTTCTATGGAACCCTTCCTTCAACTCCTTGAGTCTGTCTCATTCCTACCAGAACCACTGTCATTTTCAGACTTCTTCATTTGTTTGCATTTTCCATTCTAAGCCCTTCTTGTGGCCTTTCCACCAGTGGTCTTATACTAGCAGTTAATTTGCTTTGAATTCAATGTGGAGCTACCTCGTGCCAAGCAAAGTGCCAAAGGTTTTACATTTGTTCACTTTCTTAGTCTTCATAATAATCCTTGAAAGTAGACCTACTTAACAGTATCCATCGAGCATCTATTATATGACAAAGCATTTGGGGATAAAGCAGGAAACGATAAAGGCAGAGGCCATGCCCACAGATAAGTTGTGTTTAGCTAAGAGACTACATCTAGTGGGAGAGATGAAACCTTAAGAAGGTAATAAAATTTGTCCCGGATCTGAAATTTGAATCTAGGTCTTTCTGACCCCAAAGTTATTTTCTTAATTTCCCAACTGCATCGACTTTTTTTCTTTTTTTCAATTAAAATTAATTTAAAATAAATTATGCTCAGCAATTGTTCATTTGATGGCAAGCAGACACTCAGGATGTTTAAGCCAGAGAGAGTCTTACATAACAAATGATCACATAAAGTAACGAAATCTTCTCTAGACGCTGTGTTCTGCTCCGGGTGGAGTGTTAAGCCCTTCAGAAGCTGCCTTACAGGGTCTCCACGGGTCCAGGGGTCCATTGCCACCAAGAGGCTTGTTGCTTATTATTGCATTTAATACTATAGCAACGGGTCCACCAGTATCTTTATTAAAACTTGCTCCAGGCTAGCATTTTCCCCCAGGGTCAGTAATGAGTTTAGAGGAATGGATGTGGAAATGAGATTTGTTCTCACCAGTGGAGTGAATTATGTCTTGTTGGGGCCCCCAGGCTAATATTTCAGATTTGCCACAAGGTACTTCATCAAAAATTCTATTTTGGTTTCAAAAGGACCATGCATGCCTATTAGCAAATTCAGAGTATGCTTTTAAACTGTATGGGTTTTTTTTTTTTTCCCTTCCCCTGACTCCATCCACTAAAGGCTTTCAAAATTAGCAGTTTGTTAAAGTAGTCCATTTCCACGGGCCAGTAAATGGTGCAAGGAAGTGCAGCCCTCTTATCTACCAAGGCTGAATCGGCCACAATCGAGGTGAATCAAATGCAGAGCAGCCACGAATGTGTCAGCACATTAGGTATTCATGATCACACTCGGCATGCGGTACCATGCCAGACATACTCATGTTGCAGGATTTGTGTTTGCTGTCTTTTAAACTCTCATGCCTCCATTTGATTGTCAGGGCTCATTTTAATGCCATCAAGGTGTATGGGTTTAAATACTCTCCAATTCAGCCTGGTGTGTTTGACATCTAGTTCACCACAATACAACAGTTCAAAGAAACTGATTGCAGAGATAAGTTGATTGGGAGATGGGGTTGCCCATCAAAGCACTACCTTTCCAATAATAGAGATACTCAGAAGGCCTAGTTTGTTGGGAAGATCATAATTGCTAGTTGTCTTTACAAGTGTCTTCTGTGGTGGGAAATGGGGAGGAAGCACCTCTTGCATGATGCCCACTATGCTCCCATCCTCTCTCCTTCCCCTCACTACTTCTGCCATCTCCCAGATAAAGGGTTATATTCCAGAGCAACGATGACCAACTACTTTTTGCTAGCAAAAACCGAAAGGGCAGAGTGATCTCCACCTAATGACAGACCGAAGATGGATTGGCTTAAGAATGAGGGTCCCCACCATTTCCTCCCAATTCCATTACATTCATAGCCTTAAGAACTGCTCCCCTCCAGAATCTTGGCTATGATTGGTATAACTTACACCTTGTCTAGATCTGGGAAAAAATAATAAAATGATTTCATCGATGCTACTCCAGTCCTTCTGCTTGTTGTGTCAAATTTTCTTTGATTTTGTAAGCTGTGCGTTTGGGCAGATGCTATCCTCCAATGGAGGTACCATTTCCATACAGGAGTAAGGTTTCTGTTGGACACAAGTCCTCGTGGCAGAAACACATTTGATGGAGTGCATTTTAGTGAGAGTCTCCAGCCTTGGTCTAATTGGTCTATAACGAAACGAGCAGGAATGGCACTCTCCTTCTCACTTGCATGTCTCAGTTTTGGAAATTATTGTGTACATAGAACAGTGTTTCTTCTTAAACAAATAAACTCACTGTTTTTATGACCGGTGTAGAGTTCCAGATACCATTAAACAGGCATTACTATATTAAGTCCCGTGCACATCATCAGCACTGTAAACTGGCCCTTACCTCCTATGAAGCTGGCAACCCCTGGATCTTTGCGTTGTCTGGTTTTACTGGCTGTTAATTGTTAATAGATTTTCAGGTGTAGGTCATGCTGTGTAAGCATCAATCCTTAATTTAGAAAGGTCTGTGGCTGTCCATGACTGAAAAGGCAAGTGATAAACAAAAACTGGAGAAATCTCAGCATCCTTACTAAAAATGTCAAGCCCAGTAATGCTTCTGGTAGTAAAAGTGAAATTTATTAGTGAGAGAACAAACTTGCACAATAAAAAAGGAGAGTTAAAGGGGGAAAGCAGAGAAGGAAAGAAGGCTCCAGAAGGAGGTTGAAGAAAGAGAAAACATGGAAGAAATCAAAGCCATTTAAAAAAAGATGAGTTAGAGATCAGGCATGGTAGGGTTTTGGATATCTTCCTTGTTCTTGAGACAAGAAGGAAAGGAAGGCATTTAGCACGAGCTTCTATATAGTTCTGCTTGTGAAAATGTATGCTAACAGGCTTTGCTATCCTCCATATCAGGGGAATGGATATATTGGTCCAGGGTTCAGTGGCCTGAACCATTTTTCACATTCAAAGCCAAATTCAGCTACTGCCTGTTTTTATAGGGCCTTCAAGATAAGAATGAGTTTATGGCTTTTTTTTTTTTTTTTTTTTTGAGATAGAGTCTCACTCTATCACCCAGGCTGGATCTTGACTCACTGCAACCTCTACCTCTTGGGTTCAAGTGATTCTCCTGCCTTAGCCTCCTGAGTAGCTGGGATTACAGGTGCATTCCACCATGCCCAACTAATTTTTGTATTTTTAGTAGAGATGGTGTTTCACCATGTTGGTCAGGCTGGTCTCGAACTCCTGGCCTTATGATCTGCCTGCCTCGGCTACCAAAGTGCTGGGATTACAGGCGAGAGCCACCATGCCTGGCCATGAGCTTATGTTTTTAAATGGCTGGAAATAAACCAAAAGAAGGGTAATATTTTGTGACATTTGAAAATTATATAAAATTCAGATTTTAGTATCCATACATAAAGTGTCATTGGAACACAGCCATACCTATTTGTTTACATATTTCTACAACTGTCTATTCATTAAAATGGAAGAACAGATTCATTGCAACAGAGAGTGCAGAGCCTAAAATATTTACTATTAATATCAGTCCTTTTCAGGAAAAGTTTTCAGATCCTTGTATTGGTCTGTTGACTCGGATTAACTAGGAATTAGTTAGTAAAGGCTATCACCTTTCCACTAGTCTGTCTAACTCTTCTTCATCTAGTCTTCTCTTTGTGGAAGGTAATCCCCTTACCTACTTACCCATTTACTCACCTACTTCCAAGAGTTTCCAAGGGCTTATCTCATGGTGGATCCTGTGCTGGGCTTTGTAGGTGATTGAAGAGATGAATTCAGTCTGGTGTCTGCTCTAGACTACTTATAGTTTGTTTAGAGAGCATGAGAGAAAGAAAGAGATAAAATATGCAGATAAATAAGACATACACATGATCAAAATACATGGTAGAGTGACACATTCGTACAAGAGGATTTCAGGAATACTGTCATGGGATTCTGAATCTCCTTTAGATTCCTTTTACCTGCATAATGCCATCGTTTAGTCAGTTGCTCAGACTGGAAAGCTAGCCACCACCATTTTTTTTTCTTTTTCTTTTTTTTTTTGAGAAGAGTCTTGCGCTGTCCCGCAGGCAGTGGCACGATCATGAATCCCTGCAACCTCTGCCTCCTGGATTCAACAGTTCTCCTGCCAGACTCCCGAGTAGCTGGGATTACAGGTGTGCACCACCGTGTCCAGTTAATTTTTGTTTTGTAGTAGAGATGGGTTTTGCCATGTTGGCCAGGCTGGTCTTAAACTCCTGGTCTCAAGTGATCCACCTGCCTTGGCCTCCAAAGTGCTAGGATGATAGGCATGAGCCACCGCACCCGCCCTAGCCACCGTCTTTGACATTCAGTCTCCCACCGCTTCTGTTTGTATTACAGTGCACCCTGCATGATGTTACACATCAAAGGCGATCTCCAGGGTTATGCTTAGCCCATGTGGCCAATGGTGGCAGCCTTGCCTCTCCAACTCCCTGGACCTTTTGGCCAACAGAGTGAATTATGTCATTTCTTCCTTTTGAAGAATATCTTTTGAATTGTCGGTTTAGCCCCATTTCTGATGATTCCTCCCTAATCTAGGCTGCTGTTATCTCTGGTCTGGATGACAGCAAAAGCTCTGCTAAATGGATCTTTTACGTCCACTCTTGCATCTGTTCTGTTTAAAATTCACATACAATCATGCTACTTCTCTGTGTATGATGAGTCTCACTTTTCCCATGTTTCTTATGAAAATATCCCAGATCTTGGCATACCTCTTGAGCCCTTGAACAATCAGCTTTTTGAGACCTCAGACCCTCCTTTGCATGACTTTCCCCTCAGTCTCTTTCTTCTAGCCATGTGGCCATCTTACAGTTTTTGTGGGGTGAATAGATTTCAGTTTTCAAAAACAAGACACTCGTGAGAATGAAAGGAGGCACTATTAATAATGATGCCATGGCAACAGGCTATAACCAGACAGTCCCAGGCAAACCAAGGTATAAAGTCACCCTACATTTCTCAGACATGCCACACTCTTTCTAACATCAGAGTCTTTGAATGTGACATTTTTCCTTATCTGGGATTGTGTTGCCCTTCTTTACGTCTCATCTTTTCTGACTTCACAGGGTAAGTGAAATCCTCTCTTTATACACAATTAGAGTACCTTCGTTTTTTCTAATAATTATAATTGCATTGCAACTGATGTAACTGTTTATGTACCCAACTAGCGTGACCAATCTTCTTGGTCTGCCCAGGACCCAGGGAGTTGCAAGAACATGAGACTTTCAATGCTAAAACCAGGAAAGTCCCAGATCAGCACTTGAGAATATCATTCCCTCAATGGCAAGGACCACATTTGTCTTGTTTCCCACTGCAACCACAGAACATAGAGTAGTTCCCAATAAGTTATAGGTGCTCAAAAGACTTTAGTTGGTTAAATGAATTAAGAAAGAAAGGAATACAGTGAAAGTGAGATGACTTTCAGATGGGTTAATCAAGGATGCTTTGCATCTAAGGTTCCATCTCAGCTTAAAGGATGAGTTATAGTTACAGTATGAGGTTAGGGAAAGAGTATTGTAGACAGGGAGAAAACTTTCACCAGAGCCCCTCCTCTCTTCTCACTACTAAGTGCCACCTGGAAAGGATTTGGAGGTTCTTAACAATGTGATGTAAATGTGTTATCCACTCCAGAAGTAGTTGCATTTTATTTTTTTTGAGATGGCGTCTTGCTCTGTCGCTCAGGCTGGAGTGCAGTGGCAATGAACTCGGCTTTCTGCACCCTCCCCATCCCGGGTTCAAACAATTCTTCCTCCTCAGCCTCCTGAGTAGCTGGGATTACAGGCATGTGCCACCACACCCAGCTAATTTTTTTGTATTTTTGGATAGACAGCGTTTCATCATATCGGCCAGGCTGGTCTCGAACTCCTGACCTTGTGATCTGCCCGCCTCAGCTTCCCAAAGTGCTGGGATTACAGGTATAAGCCACCATGCCTGGCTGAGTAGTTGCATTTTTAATAAGAAATAGAGCCTCCAGTCAAATGATCATCTCATAATGGCAGATATTTTGAACTAGGAATGGAGAATATGGTTTGGGAGTAAGAAACAGAAGTGAGGAGGAAGGCCTACTTTCAGATTGGCCCCAAATGCCTTATCCTATAGGTGGTTTCCACTCTGCCTGGGTGTCTGACCACAGGGCTCTGGGGTCTGAAAGTACAGTGCAGTGTACAATCACATAAAAACAGTTTGAGTAGAGCACCATGGGACAGCAATCTAATTATTTTTTTCTCAAGTTTTCCAGACCAATTGGTCTGGGAGAGGTTATTCCTGCCCACTGTGTTTCTGGCATCAGTACTTGGCATCAGATGAGAAGTTTGCACTGGGAGAGATGATACAATCAGAAAGGCACATTAAAGCTTTCCAATTGGTAAAATGTTGAATAACAACATTTTCAATGTTTCTTTTAGACTACATTAAATTCAATAAATGAAAGCCCCAAATTCCTATTAAGACTTCTGACCATTCGATCTATGTTTGTTTCTGAAAATAATAGATTATTAGACACAAAAATGCATTTGAGATTCTAATTTTGTAGATAGGGAAACCAAGACCCAGAAAAGTTAAGAGTTGACCGCATTGTACAGCTTGTTTGTGCCACCCTGGGACCAGGACTCAACTCTCCCAATTCCAAATACTGTGTCTTCCCTTCCATACCTGCATTTTATTATGAAAACTTTTTAACACGCCAAAAAATGGAAGAAATTATACAGTGAACACCCATGTACTCAGGTCTTAGTTCATTTGGGCTGCTATAACAGAGTGCCTTGGACAGGCTGACTTAAAAGCAATAGAAATTTATTTCTGATGGTTCTGAAGTCAGGGAAGTCCAACATTAGGGCTCCAGCAGCTTCAGTGTCTGGTGAGAGTCCATTCCTCATAGATGGCACCTTCTCACCATATTCTCACTGGGTGAAAGGGGCAAAGCAGCTCTTTGGGGCCCCTTTTATAAGGATACTAATTCTGTCACTTCACAAGGCCTCATCTCCAAATACCCTCATATTGGGGATTGGGTTTTAACATGAATTTAGGGGGACATAAGCATTTAGATTGTGGCAACCCATCCCTCAATTTTACAATTACCATTTTGTTATGTTTGCTTTATCAGGTATATATCCATCCTATTTTTGAAGGATTTTAAAGGAGATGAAGGCATTAATACACTTCACCTCTACATACTTAAGCAAGAGGATTATTATCTAACGTTTGATATTTGCTTATCTTTTTAGGTAAAATTTATACATAGTGAATGAGTTTTGATAAATGCTTGCATTTATGTATCTCAAACCCCTATAAAGTACTTTGAGTTTTCCATTTTAAAAATTTCAAAACATGCTCCATTTTACTTAAACAATCATCTTAAAGTTGTTTGCTGTTGAAAATGTACTTGCTTATATAGAAAACATTTCCACAGGAAACAGATCTGTGTAACATTAAACTATAGCTTTAAAAGCAGGTTCTGTTTTAAAAGCTGTGTTCAAATACTTAAGAAGTGACTTTATGCAAGTTTTAATTCATGAAAGATGAAGTCTCAAAGTCAAAGAAATGCACTCGTGGGAGAGAAGTGGAGATATGCAAAGGGGATACGTGAGGGACACAGAACTTTATAGAAAATGAAGCACTGTTCCCAGCCCATTACAGACTTGGGCCTCCTCACTCCTCCATCTCCACACTCTGCATCTCAAAAAGGCAAATTACCTGGAAATTTCCAACTGGGTGGGGTGTGAGCATAAGCAAATGGGACAAAGCCAGGCGTAGGGGCTCACCCCGGTAATCCCAGCACTTTGGGAGGCTGAAGCAGGCAGATCACAAGGTCAGGAGATTGAGACCATCCTGGCTAACACAGTGACACCCTGCTCTACTAAAAATACAAAAAATTAGCCAGGTGTGGTGGCATGCACCTGTATTCCCAGCTATTTGGGAGGCTGAGGTGGGAGAATCACTTAACCCAGGAGGCAAAGGTTGCAGTGAGCCGAGATTGCACCATTGCACTCCAGCCTGGGCAACAGAGTAAGACTCTGTCCCAAAACAAACAGAAAAAGAGAAAATGAGACAAGAAAAAGTCACAAGCTCTTTTGCTTCTGCTGTAGGAATGCTCTATTTGACTACAGTCACCCCTCCACCACCTTTTTTTTTTCTTTTTTGCTCCTATGGAAACTAATCAGAAAAGCTAGAGCTGTTTTGAGAGGCAGATGCTAAAGAACGATACTCCACACTCCCTTCACAAGCTCCCTTCCCACACATGCTGCACACAACTGATTGTACCAAGGAGTCAAAAACAACTGACTTCTCATAGATAAAGCTGTGGGTATCCAGTGGTTCAGTACTGGCTTCAGGCATGATGGACTCTTCCTGGTGAATGCTGCTCCCAACAGCTGGGAGACACTTCAAGCACCTTCACTGCCAATGTTTTATGTCAAAAGGTAGAGACAAGTCATAGAAGGACTTGCTGCAGCCCCTTATAGTAAGCGAATTGACCCCACCATGGGAAGTCGGCTGGTTGAGAGCATAGTAGCCAGCCCAAAGCTGCCAAAGCCTGCTCCCCAGGTGGCTTCCTAGAGCAGAATTTATGGACAGCAGTAAAATCAGAAAGGGAATGTATTTTAGTTTGTTATTTTGTTTGTTTGTTTTTGTTTTTGAGACAGAGTGTTGCTCTGTTGCCCAGGCTAGACTGCAGTGGCACAATTTTGGCTCATTGCAACCTCTGCCTCTTGGGTTCAAGCGATTCTTGTGCCTCAGCCTCCCAGGACTACAGGCACATGCTGCCACACCTGGCTAATTTTTACATTTGTAGTAGAGTGGGGTTTCGCCATGTTGGCCAGGCTGATCTCCAGCTTCTGAGCTTAGGTGATCTGCCTGCCTCGGCCTCCCAAAGTGTTGGAATGACAGGCATTAGTCATCACACCTGGCCTGTTTTTACTTTTAAAGCAGAGAATGGGAGGGGAGAAAGGATTAAAAGATGGAATATTCTGGAAGTCTTTTCTGTAGGAGCCCCAGAAAACCATTTTTGAGAAAACAGAACATTTCAGTAACAGCTGGGCCTTCAGCCAAAGCAGATGGTCCGAAATGAGGAATGGGAGAGCAGTACAAATAAAATCAAGTTGCTGGCTATGGGAGCACCGTGGGAACATGCTAACAGTTGGGTTAGGTGGAAGTCCTTCATGCTGACCCGGCATTTAAAAGGCTTACATTTAGGCTTTCTCTCTTGGCATCTGAGCATGGTCAGCTCTGGAGAGCTGCCTCCACCACTGACTGGTGAAGAAGCTACGCTCTTTTTATTTTTGCCAAAGCCGGTCCAAATGCCTTAATAAAAACCTCTAAGTGATTAACATACAGAAGAAAGTGAACGGTGCCAACTTACTGCAGTCCTGGTAGTTTTCCTAATGATGTGAGAGAGCTAAGCTTGTGATTAGAATTCCAATCACCAGGCAGGATAGGGGGACTCTAGAGCTTTTGGATAGGCCAGGAGCGAAAAACATGAAAACAACAAAGGAACAAATTTAAAAATGAAACAGCACATTAAGATGAACAGGAATGCACATTTTCTATCCCTGATTACAATCAGAGCTGGCTATTTTTAGTGTATTTCTGATGAGTCTACTTCACTGTACTTCATACCAGAATGGCACAATGAGTGGTATTTGCTCTCTATTGGCCAGTAGCTGAAGAGATGAATCTCCATGGAAGTGTGTATACAAGGAGTGCTGAGGCTGACATATGGTAGATTTTTTTTAACATCTACAAAAACCACTTTCACTAATAATATAACATGTATGTGTGTGTGTGCATATGTGTGTGTGTATCACACCCACCCATTGAGTTTCAGTAATCAACTCTCTTTTGCAAGGAATAAAATATTTTATAGCCAGATAGTCATCCCCAAACTATGATTTAGAATGTTTGTGTTGCATCTAGGTGGTTTATGGCACTGAAATAGAAAGGGTATTAATGAGATCTATGCCAAAACTTTCAGCAGATAAAATATTTGATTTCTATTGGAGATAGGTTTGGTTTCGGGAGGGCATTTTTATAAACTCAATCATAGAAGAAAAAAAGAGTATCATAACCCAACTCTGCAAATACTTTCTGTATAAGGTAAATACCTTGACAAATCTTATCCCAGCTATGCAGAGAGAACTAGAAATACCTCTTCCAGTGTGAATTTAGAAATTGCGGGTTCCTCAAGAATATACGTTGCACATTGCATCTTCAACTAGTCATCCCCTACTGATTAAATACCTACCATGGGTTTGGTGCTACTGGAGACTCAAAAGAATACTAAGGCAAGACCTCGTCTTCAAGATGGCCAATGAATTCACCATCTTAATAAGGGCACGAGAGTAAAGAGTAAGAAACCATTTATTAACCGTTAGGTCTAGGTATAACCAAAGGAATCAGACAACACATGACTTTGAACTAGGGGAGATTATTTGGGTTGTAGTAGCTCAAAGATATTTGATCTTGATGCTTTCTGTAAGCAAGTGACTCTTTTCCCATTTTAATCTAAGAATGATACCTTTACATTGGAACACCACCAAGTTATCCATGTAGCCCTTAACAATGTTGGCTATTGTGCTTACAAAGTATATGCTGTTTTCATCAAACATACAAGTAATTGAAAAGAAAATCAGTAAGATTTATTTTTCTTCTTTTTACTGACAAGGCTTAATCTATCTCATGCAATCTTTATCACTTAAAGTCAGGCTATTCCTGTCAGTACTTCCTAGATTCTTTAGGGACATGGATAATAACTATAATCTATGGAGCAGTCCTACAGTTAGGTCAGTGCAGCCAGTAATTTGCCAGCCTGGTTCTACAATCACATCTCTTAGCAAAGGAACTGTCTTGAACTCACTCATCTGTCTGAACCCTGTAGAGAAGGATCAACTAACTGGTAACTTTCAGTGAGTTTTCTCATGGCCTTTTGCTGTCTTCAAGTTTGTGGCTTTAAGAGAGGCCTTTGGCAAAGTTTTGATTGCTGACTATAAATTGGGGGTTCTCATCACCCCCACCTCAGATTCAGTAATTAGCTAGAAAGGCTCATAGAAGTCAGGAAGGCATTTTACTTACATTTACCAGTTTGTTATAAATGACACAAATGAACGGCCAGATGAAGGAGTACACAGGGCAAGGTCCAGAAGAGTCCTGAATACAGGATCTTCCGTCCCTGGGGAGTTGGGGTACACCTCGTCCAGCATGTGGATGTGTTTGGAAAACAACTTGGAGGCTCTCTGAACCTTGATGTTTAGAGGCTTTTTTTAATGGAGGTTTCATCATATAGGCAGGATTTGTTAAATCATTGGCCACCAAAGCTCCAGCTACTCCCTCCTCCCCAGAGGTCAGGGTAGAGGGGCTGAAATTGCATCCCTTTAATCATGGTTTGGTCTTTTTGGCTAAGAGTTCCCATGCTGAAGCTATCTAGAGACCACCAGTTATCTCATTAATATAGAAAAGATGCTCATAACCCTAAAGCTTCCAAGCATTTTAGAAGCTGTGTGACAGGAACAAAGGAGGAAGACTAAATATTTTTTATTATACCACAGATTTGAATAGACATATATTCAGGAAGACATGCAAATGGCTAATAAGCACATGAATATATGCTCAACATCATTACCCATTGGGAAAATGACAATCAAAACCACAGTGCTATACAACTTCACGCCCACTAGGATGGCTATAATTTAAAAAAAAAGATGGACAATAACAAGTGTTGGAGAGGATATGGAGAAATAAGAACCCTCACTCACTGCTGATGGGAATGTAAAATGGTGCAGCTACTTTGGAAAATAGGTAGTTTCTCAAGTTGCTAAATATAGGATTACCATATGATCCAGTAATTCCACTTCTAGATATGATCCAAGAGATAGGAAAGCATACATCCACACACAAATTTACACATGAATGTTCATATAGCATTATTCACAACAGCCAAAAATCATAAACAACACAAATGTCTACTGTCTGATGAATACATAAGCAAAATATGGTATAGCCATGCAATGGAATATGATTCAGCAATTAAAAAAAATGAAGTACTGATGCATGCTATAAATCAGATGAGGTTTAAAAACATTATGACTCATGCCTGTAATCCCAGCACTTTGGGAGGCCAAGGTGGGCAGATCACCTGAGGTTGGGAGTTCGAGACCAGCCTGACCAACATGGAGAAACACCTTCTCTACTAAAAATACAAAACTAGCTGGACTTGGTGGCACATACCTGTAATCCCAGCTACTCAGTAGGCCGAGGCAGGAGAATCGATTGACCCTGGAAGGCAGAGATTACATTAAGCCGAGATCGTGCCATTGCACTCCAGCCTGAGCAACAACAGTGAAACTCCCTCTCAAAAAAAACAAAACAACAATAACAAAAAATTATGCCAAATAAAAGAAGATAATCACAAAAGACTGTATATTGTACGGTTTCATTTATATTTCATATCAAGATTAGGCAAATCTAGAGATGGAAAGTAGATTAGTGACTGCCTATGGCTAGAGGAAAGGGTAGAGGGAATGGGAAATGATTGGTAATGGGGAATCAATTTATTTTAGGGAAGATAAAAGTGTCTACATGTAGAGAGTGCTGATGGTTGCACAACTGTGAACTTGTTAAATTGTATGCTTTGAGTGAATTTTATGGCATGTGCATTGCATCTAAATAAAGATGTTTAGAAAAATCAGCAAATAGTATCACCTGGAGTTGGGCCATCCAGACAACACATAAGTACATCTAAAATTAAGTCTCCAAGCACTGCAATTCTCATTTGCCCTCTGATGAACTTGGTGAACTGGAACTTGAAGTCAGTTCTCCTTGTAAATAAACAATGCTGCTGCTGTAAGAGCTAATCGACAGTGTTGTCAGATTGGCTTTGCCAGGGAGCAGGCAGTCATGGTCATCCTGAAATTAACATACAAATTACAATAATAAATTGTATTTGGAGAGTTTTATTTTTCCCTGATTATATAAATAGTTTCTTTCCAGGCAAATAAAATACTTAATGCACTAGAATAATCAACTGCCACCTAATTTTTTTTAATGTTTCTTTTCATACAAAGTTCAAATTATGAAAAAAACACAGACTGCCAGTTTTTTGTTTACTCATTTAATGTTTTAACAAAGATCTGAATTCTATTTACTAAATTTACTAAGTGTATTGATTTTCTATGGGGTACCGGAACAAAATACTACACATTGAGTGGCTTAAGCAACAGAAATTTATCATGTCACAGTTCAGGAGGATAGAGGTCCAAGATCAAGATATCAGTATATTAGGGTCCTTCTGAAGGTTGTGAGGGAGAGTCTGTGCTATTCTTCTCTCCTAGCTTCTGGTATCCTCAGATGTTCCTTGACTTGTAGATGGTGATCTCCCTGTGTCTTCGCACAGTGTTCCTTCTATATGTGTCTGTCTCTATGTCTAAATATCCCCTTTTTTATAAAGAAACAGTTACATTGGATTAGGACACATCTAATGACCTCATCTTAACTTGATCATCTGCAAAGACACTATTTTCAAATGCAGTCACATTCACAGGTACCAGGGATTATGACTTCAACATCCTTTGGAGAGACACAATTCAATCCATAACACTACATCACCTTCTAGGGTTTATAATTTTTTTATATTCTCTTGGTCTAGCTAAACTTACAATTTTAATTAGAGGAATCCATTGTAATGAGGCAAGAATAGATGTTCTCTTAAGATCATCCATGTATTAACTGAAGGTTACATATGTCCCTTTGATTGACTTTGTCATTTTACATCTGGTGACTTTTGATAAACAACCACATAAAAAATCTCCAATGTTCCAAGCTTGCAGAGAAAAAAAAAAAGAAAATGATTACATAATTGAGAATTTTGATTATCCCCTGGTTTTGTGTCACTTACTTCTAAAACACTCTTTATCGACTGCCAAGAAATATATGTGTGTTACCATTTCTTTGATCGTCTTGGCCTGCAAATTCAGCATAAAGGGCACAAGGAAAAAACAAACTTACCATTTTCACACAATTATTGATATAAAAAAATAGGACTGGAACCCATTTCTGATCACGATCCTTTTGAACCAATAAAAGGAATTACTAAAAATGTAAGGAGTGATGTTTTTTCTTTGGCAATTGGTACTTTGGCTAAAAATAAACCAGTCAAAAATAGAAAGAAAAGAAGATAGGTAAGGTCTGTAAGAAACCTAAACAATATTTGTGGGGTCATTTCTAACAGCACATAAACATTTAAATTCACACACACACACAAGTGTGTGTGTGAATTTAAATGTTTATGTTTATGAAAACTTGACTTCAGTTCCCCTCTAGCTATTTCCTCATTCCTTTATTCCTTTGGTAACACAACTTCTTAAGGGAAGAGCTATTCCAGTATTTTTATTCACTCATTCTCTCTTGAGGCCTCTCCAATCAGGCTTTTAGCACCTGCACTCTGTTCCAGCCTACCCTTGTGGAGGTCCTGAACCCAGTGGAGGACTCTCAATCCACCTCTTTACTCACTATCAGTAGCTTGGGCACACTTGATCCATTTCTTCTTGAAACACTTCTTTCAATTGGTTTCCAGAACTCACAAGCTCCTGATTTTCTCCTTCACAGATCTCTTTTTTTCAGTCCTTATTGGGCCCTTCTCATCTCCCTGATCTCTTAACTCTGGAGTGCTTTATACCTTAGTCTAGTCTTTGGACTTTTTCTTAGATGTACACCCACCCCCTTAGTGGTCTTATCCAGAGTCAGGCTTTAAATATCATCTTTTTGTTGCTTACTCCCAAATTTATATCTTTAATTCCAGGTCCCTATATACAACTACCTATGAAATGTCAACACATGGTTATTTTATTGGTATCTCAATCTTAACATTCCCAAATGTCTTCCCTCAGCCTCACTCTGCCACCCAGGTTGGAGTGCAGTGGCTTGATCATGGCTCATTACAGCCTCAAACAGTCTGTTGCCTCTACACTAAAATAGATCTGAGTACTAATTGCTTCTCACCACCTCCCATCACTACCAAATCTCCATCATTTCTCATCAGAATTTTTACAGATACTTCCTAATGGTTCTTCCTATTTTAGCCTTTGCCACCCTCTTTCTGGCTGTTCTCAACACAATAGCCAGAGTGACCCTCAGAAAATGTAAGTCAGAATGAATCATCGTGCCTCTTGAAACCCTCCAGTGGTTTGCCAAAATTATTACAGTGGTCTATAGCTGCCACATCTGTGGCCCCCTCCCCCGTATCTCACAGATGTTATTTTTCACTGCTCTTCTTTATTCAGCTCCTGGCACACTAGCCCCCTTGCCATTCTCAGCACATGCCAGGTATGTTCCTGCTTCAGAGCCATTGACATCTGCGGGTCCTTCTGTCTGGAAAGCTGTTGCCCCACGTATGTTCATGACTTGTTTCCCTAGCCCCTCAGTGTTTGGTCAAATGGCACCTACTCCATAATACCTTCCTTGTCCATACTATTCTAAATCACAATTCCTAAGCTTGGCTTTTATCTCTGCTTTATTTTCTCTCTATCATTTATCATCTAGCATGCTATCTATTTTACTTATTTTATTAATTGTTTGCATCCTCGCAGGAAAATGTAAGCTTCTGGGAGACAGGAATATTTGTATGTTTTGTTCATTGCTATATCATCAGTGCTCAGAAGCGTGCCTAATGCATAGCAGGGACTAATTTAAAAAAACAGTATGAATAACTGAATAGTTCTTAATCTTTTCTAATTTCCAGACCCGTGGGCTATTTAAAAATTTGATGAAATTGATGAAAACTTTTTTTAGAGAAAAGTTATACCCACATAATTTGTACTAAAATTCTAAAGCTAATATATCCCTTAAATGTTTCCAGGGACATTTCCCACACTCAAGAACTCCTGATTAATCATGGGTGGCTTAGAGGAAGGGGCGAAGTATAAGGCCAAACTCTACTATGTTGGATGATTGCTACTGCTTAAATCATGCTGGCCTGCATATTGAGGATAAAGGGCACAAGGAGAAAATAAATTTACCATTTTCTTGCAATTATTTATAAGAAAAATTAAACTGGAACTCATTTCTAATCACAATTTTTTTTGAACCAGTTAACTGAACTACAGGAATTAAGATCTGTTTATTTTGTTTGAGGACTTAGCTTTGCTAGCACAATTTTACAAGGGTGAAAATTAATTTTGAACTCTTTAGTATTAGGCCATTCTTGCATTGCTATAAAGAAACACCTGTGAGTGGGTAATTTATAAGAAAAGAGGCTTACTTGGCTCAAGGTTCTGCAGGCTGTACAGGAAGCATGGCTCTGGCCTCTGCCTCTGGGAAGGCCCTAGGAAGATTTTACTCATTGTGGAAGGTGAACTGGGAGGCAGCAAGAGTAAGAGAGTGCCCGGGGAGATGTGCCACACACTTTTAAATGACCAGATCTCATGCAAACTCAGAGTGAGATCTCACTTATCACAATGGGGATGGCGCAAGCCATTCCACCAAATACCTTCCACGAGGTCCATCCTCCAACATTGGGGATTACAATTCAACATGAAATTGGTGTGAGGGGGCAGGGTGGACAAATATCCAAATTGTATCACCTTTGTAGCTTTCTGCTCATACTCCTCAAGTTCTTCCATTTTCCTTTCTCTCAGCATCAGAGTGCCTGATTTTATTCCTGTGGGGTTCAATTTGATCATGATGGGTTTCCAAAGCTCCCCTTCTCTATTCCCATAGTATTTATCTATATGTCACAAACCTTAAAAGGGAAATGTCTACAGGATCATCTTTGAAAGAGGTTTATGTAAATGTCTAAGAATGAAATTATTTTAATTTCTGCCTTTTTAAAAATTTAAAATTCTGTACTCATCCCCTAAGTAGGTACCCCCATGTGTTGAACAAAATGGCACATTTGTTGCTGAGAAGTTCTAAGACAGCAGAATTTTGCCCTCAGCACTTCTTAAGGAAAATGGCCTCTGTGAATTAAGGATTTATGGGTTACCATGCTTCCGCTAGAAAGGTTTGAAGATCTGGACTTACATGCTGGGATCCTGGCTTGATTAAAGGCTGCAGAGAAGCTGATACAGTAAATAGTCTTTGCTATCGGTGGACTCATATTTCCTGCTAGAGATAAACCAAGCTTTGTGCAATAAAGCAATCAGCGAGCACCGCAGTGGCTGATTCAGCACTCTGCCCCTACTAGGCTGGCACCTACTGTTGGAAATGGCCTCAAAATCATAAATGTTCACTTCGGAGTTATGGGACATGGGGATGAGTTGCATCTATTCCTTCATGTGAACTCTTGGTCACTTTCTCCACATTACGCTAAAAAACAACCTTCTGTGGTTTTATTTCTCTGAGTCCTCATTGATGCCATTTAACAGGAAATTCAGCTAAAGCCCCAAGACAAGTATACAGATTTCTGAGAAAACTTGCTTTGGGCTGGTTTAGCAGAGGGAGTGCTTGTATTTTACATACGTGCCCACAAATGTCATCACCAGGGGAGAGGAGCAGTCACATGAACAATTCAACCTAATTCATTTATATTTGATTTTGAAATGCACAGTGCCCCTTAGATTCTCAGTAATTTTTCATGGGGGCAGAAGGGCTAATACTAAGAAAAGCATGTGTTCTTTGAGCTCTTATTGCATAATGGAAATAAGCAACAAACTGTAACTGACATTCCATGTGCACACTCAGCTGTTGACACTGGATTTAGAGGTTGCCACTCAAAGTGCAGTTCTAGAGTAGTACCATCAGCATACCCTAGAAGCTTTTTGGAAGGCAGTTTCTGCTGTCCAGACCTAGTGAATCAGGATCTTTATTTTAACAAGATCCCCAGCTGATTTATTTGCCTAGTATCTTTCTTTTCTTTCAGAAGAGTTTTTTAAAGCCCTGGTTCCCAAACATGGCTGTGCATTGTGATCACCTGGGGGAGTTTTTAAAACACTGATTGACACCTGGGTCCTCGTGTCAGCGTGCCTGATTTTATTGATATAAGATTCAGTTTGATTATGAGGTGTTTCCAAAGCTCCCAGGTGGTTGTAAATTGCAGCAGAGTTTGAGAGCCTCTAGTTTAGAGCAGAACCAGAATGCATCTCGGGCACACGTGAAATGGTTAAGAGCTGACAATTTCTGAAACAGACTTTCAGTTCATTACCTGGCATTCTACCAGCCACAAATTTTTATTTTTGTTTTATCTGCTCATATGTTAGCTGTCTTCTTAATCACCAAAGACAAGTAAGTTATCTCTTTAGTTTATCACTTTTTCTATTTTATCTGCTTATTTGAAAATTGATTGATAGCTTTGGTTTATATGGTTATTCTAGACCAGTCAAAAGATTTGCTTAATTGAATCTAATTTTCTAATATGTTTTTAGAGGGAAGAGTATGGTCTAAAGATTGTCATTTAAAGATCTTACCAATGCTATGCAGTAGTTATTCCTATTTATCTTAAAGAAGCAAGAGCTGAGATTTCAAAAAGTTAAATAACTGCCTAAATTGCACAGCTGGTCACTGGAGAAGTGAAAGGTTGAATCTGGCATTTGAAAAGGCTTTATCTGATTCTTAAAGCCCATGTTTTTCTGTTCCTCCATGCTGTTTCTGGAAAAACTAGCTGTGTATCATTAACAGCAACTTCAAAAAGACCAATCGTGGTTTATTTTTGTGTAACCTTGTACAGTGTACACATAAAATGTGTAGCTTTTTGAAATTTTGTGTAAGCCATTCCACTGACCATCACTGAGTAAACGTAGTATATGCCCTTAGGTTCTGATTTAAAATAACAACAAACAAGCAAAAAGTTAGGGGAATTGAAGGTGCTTGAAAAGCCCAAGGTATTGAGATGTTTGTTAGGTACCCTGGGTAGAGTAGCTTGAAAGAATTTTCAAGAGGTGGACACTTCACTAAGAGCTGCTGCTGTAGTCGGACTGGAAGGAAGCAATAGAGGAAAGACAAGTTTTAGAAGAAAGGAGAAAGCACTACTATCAGAAATACTAAAAGGTTATTTCAGATTATATATAGCAGCAGATGGTACAATGTAAAGGACAAATGGATTAACTTGCTGGGAATTTTTGGTGTCCACTTCATAACTGACCATAAAAGGCACTTAACAAAGCAGTGACTTTGTTAAATGATAGCTTCCAGAACATGCCATCTGTGGTCCCTGCCTGTTCCCATTGCCTGATGAAGACTGGAATTGTTCTGTCTAAAAAAGCAGATTCTTTCATCTGGTTGTTTTCATATCCTTGTGAATTCTTTTCTGAGATTGAATTTGTGTATATCTGAGAAGGACCTTGGCTTGTAAACCCTTTTTCTCCCAGTGGCTTTATGTTTCTCCACAGCATCGCACTGAGATTGCTAGCAAAAAGGCAGCTTTGTCGATTTGTTTGTTTACCGGGGATGGGTATATTCTGGCATCATAAAACTTCATACTGAAATCCTAGGAAAGCCAGAAAGGAGATCCTGGTAGGAGACTTCTGGCCCCATGTTCTGATTACCATTTCCTCTTACAATCACCATGTTTCTGTGGAATGCATAGCAGCAGATCTTCCTACCTTCCTACTTTTCCTGTTTCCCAGGTCTCCCTTCAATTTGTCTTAATTTCTTTAACTTCCACTGCCTCCCATTTTGTCTTCACTGGTTATCTTCTTATATCCCTAGATTCTACCCATTTTCCTATTCATTTTAATTAATTAAATTAATTAAATTGATGGGGTCTTGCTATGTTGCTTAAGCTGGTCTAGAACTCTCGGGCTTAAGCCATCCTCCTGCCTTGTCCTCTGGAGTTGCTGGTGTTCAGGCATGAGCTACTGTGCCCGGCTCTCCTGTTCATTTTTTTTTCTCTCATCTTTTCCCCTTTGAATTGCCACTCTCCTCCATTATCTTTTTTGATTAAGAAGTTTTCTTTCAACTTATTTGGAATTGTGATGACTAGTCCAGAAGCGAAATTGAAGCTGATTTTTAATAGTATCTATTTATTAAAGATTTTCTAAAATATTTCATTAACAGCAACAATAAATTCTAGGAGGATATTTAAAATACAATGGAGTATGAATGGATCTTCAATTCTGTAGAAGCATCATTTAAATATAAATATAACTGCAGAGCAAGAAAAAGTATTCCTTAAACTATCATGCTTCAGAACTAGGGGTGTGCTTTTGGCATTTTTGAGTGGATACATTTTCAGTATGAGGGACTACTGGGCTTTTACAGAAAGTTTGGAATTCTTGGCCCTGACCACTAAATTCCCACAGTGCCAACTGTGTCATTTGACAGTCAAGGACATTTACACAGATTTCCAGATGAAATGGTAAGGTTTATTTTATTGTAGCATTCTTATTTTCTATGTTAAAACTAAAACAGTTTCTTTAAAGCCGTACCATCATTTAGATGGATGCCCCCAATCATTTGTTCAGATTTTGTATGCTTACTGCAAAATAATTATACAGATATGTCAATGCTGAAGATCAAGTGCCACACGGTTGCTACAAAAAGTGGCACATAGGACGGACATTCATCATTCTAGTTAAAAGCAAAGGAACTTCTCCTGATTACATGAATGCTATCTTCCTATTCCTTGATTGAACCTCTCCAAGCAAGACTAAGAGTCCGTACCTTGTAGTAATTTATAATGTGAAAAAATACTTTTCTACCTAGGATCTTAATGAAAATTGAAGAAATGAATGTGGTAAAGCACTTGGAACCAATTTGAACTCTGGCATTGCCTTGATTATATCTGGAAGATAACTGCCTACCCACCTCCAGTGACCCAATAACCACAGCTCAATGACTGTTTTCATGAACTGAGGAATTTGAGATCCTCTGTTAATATTAGCACCAGACTCAAGCAGGTCAAAAGTCTCCTAGATATCTGAATGTAACACTTGCACTTTTCAAAACAGGGGACTTTAGTAAAAACTTTCATGTGGCAATAGTTTTGGAAACAACTCCAAATAAGGCATAATGCAGGGTTTAAGCTAACACTTTAGATAAACCTAAACCCTAAACTGAAGAAAGCAAATGAGTTTGATCACTATTCTTTCTTGTGATAAGCTCTAACCATCACTTACATGCATTTTGTTAGAACGCTCCTACAACCATTGAGAACAGAATAAAAGAATAAAAAGAAACAGATTCCTACTGAGATTCAAGTTAAAAATGAAACACACACACACACAGACACACACACACACACACACTCCAGTTGCAGATGTGATTAAATATGATAAAAATAGGGAGCCGAAAGTGACCTCTTTCCCCACATAGGGAGAGTGGTTCTTTGAACGAGGAAGCATTTTGTTGTCTGGTCAAATAGAGCCTAAATGTAATGCTTACCTATAGCCAGGGTAAGAACTCCATGCCTCCACCAGGTCGGTTTATTATTCCCTGCTGTGTCTGGGTTGCAGAAGAGAATAAAGCCTCTCACTTCTCTGAGATGAGTCAACCTGCAGTTCACCGTGGCCACATTCCTGGGAAAATAACTTGTCAGGAGAAATGATTAAAGAAGACCATGTTTGACTTCAATGCTGCCCGATTGGTGAATTATATTTTTAGAGCAATCAGTTTAAATCCTACAGATTGAAATTGTGCTGCTCGCTAACTGCCTGGGTGATTTGGCATGAAATTTAATTTGCTTTAACATGCATGGGGGGTAAGCAGAGGGGCGTTAATTTCACATTTGAGAGTTGCTGCAGTACTTTGAAAATAACTAAAATCGTGGTGTAATACTTTGCTCTCATTTTCTTCTTCAAAACAGGCATGATGCTCTGGCTAAACTCAGTACTTTAGTAGACCAGTTTGGGCTACATTTATCATTTTTCTATGATTCTCATTCTTTCTCATTTTAATGTTAATATTAAGTGAGCACTTACCACGTGCTAGGCACTTACTTAGTTGATCATCTAGTCAACATTCAGCACATTAGTCACTCAATTTTATAGTTGGGGAAAGTTGACAACTACCGACCCTTTCCAGACATTTCCTCTCTTTGTAGGGGCACAGGGGAAGCTCCTCTAAGAGGGTGCTACGTTTTTGTTCTTTCATGTCTGTCTTCCCAGAGTGGAACCCTGATTCACCTTCAGTATACCCATTGCAAGAAAGAATTTTGGAATCAAGGGTCATGTTTTTAATATTCTTCTATGTAGCAATCCAGCTTTCAAGTAATATAAGTTAGTCTTCAAAGTCATTTCATTTTAAACCTATTTCTCTGATATGAATAAGTCAAGGCTGAGCTAATCTGAAAATCTGCATGCTGATAATAATAACAACAATAATAAAAACGATAAAAATAATAATAAAGTGCTCCTAGTGAATCAATGTCTTGAACCTACCTAGAGAGCTGAGACCTATAAATGAACCAATTTTTTATTGCCTGAGGCTAATGTAATGGATATTGAAAATGCCTTACTACTCTGTCATGTAATCTGTATGTCGCCAACTGATATTTCCACTGGTAGAGATTCATATTATATATAAACTCAAATATATTTGGTGATTAGAAAGCCAACTAGTGGGAGTCATTGATTCATGCAATGAGTCTAATGACAATTGTACTTTTTTAGGTAAATGTTGTGATAGGACACTTGATCAGCAGTAAGAAGTCCTTCACTGGGATCTTCTAGTATATGCTTTGCTTCTAAGAATTGTAAAGGAATGGTTGCTTGGTCCCCAAAAGATCCTTTCTTAGTTTGCCACTTTGCAAGTTTGGTGAATGCTGGCATGATTTATTATTTAATGGATTGTGGAAATACGCCATTTCTTGAAATGATAGTCAATGAGTACTGTAAAAGATCTCAGGAGAACTATGTGCTTCATCTAATAAGCTATTTATTTGAGTTTATTTTAAGACAAATGTATCTTCAGTTGATTCCATTGCATGGAATACCAAGCAATGAAAATATTTTTAACTTCTTCCTGATCGTATATGATCCCCCACTGTAATTTCTCACAAATTGTGTCAGATCTAGAGGTTATTTTGAAAAAATATTTCCAGAAAATATGTTTCTTTTGGGGAAGTAGGTTCATTACATCAATTAGGACAGTACATGTATCAGTGCTTGAGAAGACAAAACCTAAATGAGTGTTCAGGAGGTTTAGATGTGAGTGTATCGTCCCCAAGAAACCTAGTACATCTTGTTCCACCAGAATGCTCAGGTCCTCGAGCATCTTTATCATGGACAGAGCTATCTTGCTCATCAATCATTAGCATTTCCCCTCCATTTAGATATAGATTTAGATTCTCCATTTAGATTCTCAGGCCCCTGATAAATAGCAAGGTAAGTGACTGGACACGGTGGCTCATGCCTGTAATCTCAGCACTTAGAGAGGCTGAGGCGGGCAGATCACGAGGTCAGGAGTTTGAAACCAGCCTGACCAACATCATGAAACCCCGTCTCCACTAAAAATACAAGAGTGAGCTGGGCGTGGTGGTGTGCATCTGTAATCCCAGCTACTCAGGAGGCTGAGGCAGGAGAATGGCTTGAACCCGGAAGGCGGAGGTTATTGTGAGCCAAGATCATGCCATTACACTCCTGCCTGAGTGACAGAGCAAGACTCTGTCTCAAAAAAAAAAAAAAATAGCAAAGTAGGTACTGGGGATGTGAAAGGAGGTAATTTTCAAGCAATAAGGGACAAAATTCTGCCACAACAATATAAGACTCAATGAAACAGCCCAAGAACTACTACTGTTTTCTATCTTAAAGGAGTTATATGGTAGCTTGGGATAAGTATGATGAAATTGTCTTCTGTTGTCAAATAATGGACATACCACTCAGGTTGGAATCTTGTTAACTATTCTCTCCTTTCTACTAGAACCTATAATATTTTAAGCTACCGTATGTCTAATTGCATTGAATACATTTAAATTTTTAAAATATATATATAACACAAAAATCACATGTCCCTTAATTGAGGCTCTTTATTCCTTTATGACACTGTGAGAATAATTCTGAACAAATAGGAGACAGATGTTCTAGACCTACCTCTGTCTCTAACACATTTACCACATGAGCTCATAACAGGAGCATCTATATCATTACAAAACAGTGATTTTGCACCACTTCCAGTTTTTGCACTGAGCTGTTGCCAAGATCGAATGAGATAACCCAGGTGAAAGTGCTTTATAAACTCTAATGGCATTATGCTTTGAAAATGTGACATTATTTAGTGTCCTGGAGCAGCAAGGTACTAAATAATATCTTAGTGGCTTGAATTAATACAGCTGCCAAAAAAGCCTAATTTAGGAAATTGCTTAAATGTGAAAAAACCTCATTCCACATGCATTGTTCACTGACACAGGCTCTCTGTGCTCCAGATTTCAGGAGATAATCTCAATACAGTTGAAGGAGGGAGGTGGTTGCCAGGGCAAATAAAGGCAAATGAGAGAACTGGAGTTTGCCCCTGAGAATTTGGTTAAAGCAGTTAACCACTCACAACTGATCCTTTTTCTTCTGAACTTGCTTCTTCTTAACCTTCAACTAATGTGTCCCTTGCACTTCTTCAGTTGTGACACTCTAACTTCAGGAGTACTCCTATCCAAACACTTTATTGAAAGAAACAAATATGAAATTAAAATGTCATCACTGGAGAATATCAGGGGATTGAACTCTAGAAGGGAGTGCGTATGTAGGAGGGAGTTGGTGGGTGAAGATGGGAAGATATACTACAGAGGAGAGGAGGGGGGCGGATGTAATGAAGGTGCTTGATTTGAAAAGTTTTTTGTCCAATGCCATCATAACCAAATCACTCACCCACTGGAAGCATAACTAGAAAAGCTCATGAGTCATATGGCCTCCATTTTCCCTGTTGAAAACAGAGTGCATCTTTAGGGTAGTATGGATTTCTGGAGACAGAGTTTTGAGGGGACCAAGGTACAAGTAAACACAGAATCACCGGTGTGTGTAGATTATGAAAGCAAATGGGATAAGGAGTTTTGAGGGAGTTTTAGAAGAGAAGTCTTAGGGAGGATAGCATTTCTGTAGTTCAAATATTTGAATACATGCCTTGATCACTTGCAGAATGATAGGGACATATATTTCCAATAAAGCATATGGAAGATTTTTTTTTTCTTATACATAGAGTTGTTCTCTTGAAGTGGTGAAGTCTAGATCAGTGTTTCTCAAACTCAGGTGCTAAAGCTGCTGGTCTGGGCCCATACTCTGGCAGTAAGGGTCTAGATCACGCTTGCTACTCACCAGAGGGCTTCAGTTGTATGCCAGGAGATCTGCTGCCAGGGGTGCTGGGTCAGGGACTGCTGCTCTAGATGGGAAGGTGGACAGAGAAGTTTGGGTGTTTCTTTTACCTCCAAACCACTCTAATACCTTATACAGGGAGTACATTTAGTGGTAGGATTCATGGTCTTTATTTGTCTGCCTCCCAATGTCCAGGGCACTGATGTGGAGAGGGTAAAGGGTAGTTTATCATATGAAAAAGCCACTGCCAGTTTCTGTGTTAGTTGGGGGCCGTTTGGCAATGAGCCTTCCTAATTGTAGGAGACATCTTTATATGCCTACCACGTATCCATTCTCTCCTTTTTTCCTTAGTAATATCACTGTCCAGACTGGCAATATTCTTAGCTAAAAAGCAAAAATGTTGACTTTATAGACTCTCCTCCTGCTAGAAGAAGCCACATGGCATAGTTCTGGCCAATGAGAGGTAAGCAGAGGCTGTCTGGGACAGACTGTTTTCTGATAAAAAGTCTGCATGCTCTTTTTGCTCTTCTCTTTTCTCCGCCTTGCCTGGAATATGGGCATAATGTCTGGAGGCTCAGCAATTCTTTTGCAATGATGAGGATGAGAGTTACATTCTGAGGATGATGGATATCCCAACTCAACTCCTTTGGGCCACCGTATGAGCCCTGTTAGTCTTCTGAACAAATTCCTGCTATGTAAGAACAATAAGCATTATATTTATTAAGCTACTTTTTACTGGGTTTTGGCTCCATGCTGTCAGACATAGTCCTCACTGATATTCCAGTGATCACCATGCCTCAGGCAAGTAACCTTTATGGCTTTAGTTTTAGGGAAATGCCATTTCTCATCAGCAAAGATGCTCCGTTATATATGATTAACTTTTCTTTTTTTGTTACCATTGGACAAATTTTTCTTTCTTTTTTGAACTCTTACGTAATTTTAAAAGTCTTGTTTTCCATGAACATTAAACTAGCACTAGCATTTTTATTTAGGTAGAGCAATTTTTACCGCCCAGAGGTTAAATTAATGATACCCCAAAAAAGTAGTCACCTTCCACAGTCTGTATTGCTGGGTAAATAGCACAGTCACATTGTTCACTTTGTTTTTTCCAAAAAGATTCCATTTCTTAGCCTGTCCATTTCACTCTTGAAAGTAATCACTGTCCTCCCGCTGGATCCCTCTTTATCCTTGGCAACTCTGTTATGTCAATTATATAATGGTTTGGCCCTTTTTGGCTTTTGTTTCACTTTGTTTCTTTTCTCTCTCTGCAGAATAGCCTGCAGAGCAATAAGATAGGAAACATGCCCGCTGGGCCTGATTTTCTTCTCGAAAATAGCTTTGACCAATGGTTAGTGATAAAAGAAGTTGGCTCTCTATAGAAGCCAAAAGCCAGGTAAGTGGATTTAACCTCACATTGGTGCAAAGGTGACTAATGGACAGAAAATGGAATCTGTGTTTGCTTTGAACATAAACGGGGCAGCAAGACATGGTAAAAACGTCATTATACCTAGAGGGAGGTCGTCAAGGTTCCACACTGCCGATTCCAACTGTGAATGCTATAATTTCTTAGCCTCTCTGGACCTCAGTTATAAAACAAGTGAGCTATTCTAATGCAATAATAAACATTTGTTGTGTACCAATAATGGGCCAGGCACTGTCCTAGTGATGGAGATGTGGGGATGAGCCATACAGAGATAAGAAACCAAGGTTTGAAAGTGCAGAAATGGGAGAGAACAGAAGGAAGAACTATCATGGGAAAAAGGATTAATAGAGGGGAAATAGAAACAGTAATTAAAATGTGCCTGGCCATTTTAATGGCCAGGATCATTGCAGCCATCATTAATCTCACCATTCACAGCCTCCAAGTATTTTTGTTGATACCATTCATTCAACACTTATCAGTCAGCTGTCTTAGGAAATCTCTTTGGGGGCATTTTTCTCGTTCGGAGAGGCCAGGTAATTGTGTATGGCTGAATCAAAATACTTTTTCGTATCAAGTATAAAATAAACCAAACAAGTGCTATGGATCTCCTCAAAAGGCTAGAGACATAGCAAGAAGTCATAGAAAGTATTCAGTGTTTATGGATTGAATTTAACTCCGTGGAAGGTAGAAAAGTAGGTAGGAGAGTTAACTTCAGACAGACTAACCACTCATAATCAAGCACAAACTGGAAGTCATATGCACCGCTTGAGGAGTGCTTAAATTATAGCAAAGAAAAAAGGTCAGTGAATGATTATGATAGAAAACAGTAGTTTTCATTTAATTAGTCCCTGGTATCCGTTCATCACCACAGATTCCTGAAGGCTCACCTATTTGAATGCCTTGCCAGGAGATTATTCGAAATAGCTCTTTTTAAATTTTTTTTTTTGTAAGAAAGGAAGGAAAATAGTCAAAAGGGAAAGAAAAAGAATGAAAAAAGGTGGCCTGGTGTTCTGTAGATGTATTTCAGCAATCTCCTATTCTATCTGTATTTGGTATTTACGTTCACGGTGCCCTCTCCTTTTGCACATTTCCGGAGGGCAGAAAGCCTTTTCGATATCCTCATCTCTGACCGTGCCTATCATAGAGCTAGGCCCAAAGCAGGTGCCACAATAGACAGACTGAATTGACAGATAGATGGAACCACTTCTTCTTCTATGCTCCTGGATTCCAAGCGGAACCAGTGATGTCGTGGCAGAATATAGGAAAAAGGAGGATCTCATCAGTATCTTATTAGTTCTCGATGCCTGCGTGCTAAAGACAAAAGAATCACTATGACTCTTCTAGTCAAAACCACCGATTTGGCACTTGAGCACTGATAATAAAGGCAGGGTCAGGGTTCCTCCTTTCGAAGACTTGGACAAATTTATAACCTATTTGATTCACGTAGGTAATACCATCAAATCCTTACCTTCATAGATTGTCAAAAGCCACTGCCTAACCCAGAACTGTGCTAAGAGAAACCATCTCTAAAATTGACTTTCTAATAGACACTTGGTAATACAGGGTGCTCTTAGAACATAGGAGGGTAGAGGTGGCACTTATCTTTACATGTGACAGTCAAAGATAAATACAAATGGGGCTGCCTACCTTCTAGTCTGCATGAAGACAGCCTCTGTGGGGGCAGACACTATGTCCTTCTTGTTCATTCCTTAGCTTTGTGAGCCGGGAAACATCTATAGCCTTTTTGTACCCTACTTTTGTCATCCAGAAAGTGAGGATACTATGAGTACCTATCCACAGGAGCGATGTGAAAAGAAATTCAGTTAATGCTTACTTACAAAGTCCTTAGGACAGTGCCTGGCAAAGAGTAAGCCTTCAACAGTCATTAACCATTGCTTACTAGTGTTTTAGGTTTGCAGAGTGTCTGGCATATAATACATATCAAAATATTTTTGCTAAATGAATGTATGAATGAGTTCTATGTCAGTAGTAGTCTATTTAGTCTATTTTTTTTTTTTTTTTGAGACTGAGTTTTGCTCTTGTCACTCGGGCTGGAGTGCAATGGCACAATCTCTGCCCACTGCAAGCTCTGCCTCCTGGGTTCAAGCAATTCTCCTGCCTCACCCTCCCAAGTAGCTGGGATTACAGGTGCCTGTCACCATGCCTGGCTAGTTTTTGTAATTTTAGTAGAGACAGAGTTTCACCCCGTTGGTCAGGCTGGTCTCGAACTCCTGACCCCTCAGGTGATCCAGCCGCCGCGGCCTCCCAAAGTGTTGGGATTACAGGTGTGAGCCACAGTGCCTGGCCAGTATTTGACTTTTATGTTTAGCTTATGCATCCCTTAAATAAATTTTGAAAAAGTGTGTATTTCTTCATATATCTTTAAGTAGATATATAAAATATTATATCCCAAGTCTAACCAGTCATAAAGGATGCACTTTCTAGTATATTGTATATGTTAACATTGTAAAATAAAACTCTTACATAACTCTTTTAAAATGCAACGAATGAAACAAAAATATCACTGTCATCCATTAAAAAAAAAAATGAGTTTCTTTATAACATTTTCAAATATTGCTTCATTTTTTATCCTTTTGGCATTGGAGTTCCCTTTCTATCCTATCACAGAAGTTGACACTAAAGCAATCTGTTTTTAGACTTCATTTTTATTGCTTTTTAACTCCATTACTCTAGGCTCACTAATTAAAAAGGAAAAAATACCTTCTTGGCTGCTGAGTGTGGTACCTCGCACCTGTAATCTCCAGCATTTGGGAGGCTGAGACAGGAGTATTGCTTGAGCTCAGGAGTTCAAGACCAGCCTGGGCAGTATGGCAGGACCCTGTCTCCAAAATCGATCAATCAATCAATCCTATCCATATTAAATTGGATTGATATCATTATTAAAAATAAAGTGGCCATACGTGTTTAAGTGAATTTTAGGACTCTATTTGGTTCTCTTGGGCTTTCTGTCTGTATTTATGCCAATAATACACAGTCTGATATGGTTTGGATATATATCCCCACCCAAACTCATGTTCAGTTGTAATCCCCAGTGCTGGAAGTGAGTCTGGTGGGAAGTGATTGCATCATGGGAATGGATCCTTCATGAATGGGTTTAGCACCATCCCTTTGGTGCTGTTCTCATGATAGGGTTCATATGCGATCTAGTTGTTTAAAAGTGTATAGCACCTCCCCGCCTTCCTTCTGCTCTGGCCATGTAAGATGTGCCTGCTTCCCCTTTACCTTCCACAATAATTGTAGGTCTCCTGAGGCCTCCCCAGAAGCAGATGCTACTATGCTTCCTCTACAGCCTATGGAACCGTGAGCCAATTAAACCTCTTTTCTTTATAAATTATCCAGTCACAGGTATTCCTTTATAACAGTGCAAGAATAAACCAATACACTGTCTTAATTATTATAGCTTTTTACTAAGTTATGAAATCTGATGGAGTAAATCTTTTAACTTAATTTTCCTTCAGCATAATCTTGACTCTTCTTTTTTCTATATTTCCATATAAATTTAGAATCAGATTGTTAATTTCTACCAAAAACACAAGCTATTGTGATTTTGATTGGAATGACATTGAGTCTGTCAGTAAATTTGGGAATAACGAACATCTTAATGAAATTGAATTTTCTTATTACCATTATATATTTCTCCATTATTTGCATCTTTAATTCCTTTTAGCAAAGTTTCATAGTTTCTAATGTAGTGGCCTTAAACTCCTCTCACTAAATTTATTCCTAATTATTTTATTGGAAAAGGTAGTGAAACAAAATATTTAAATTGATACTTAACTTTTTCTGATGAACCATAAGTTTATATATGCTGAAAAGTTCACTATGCATTGAGTTATGTCTATGGTAAGTAATACACAACTGATCAAAACCATTAATTTTTGATGGATAATTATGACACAAAGTATATTTTTTGAAAATATATATTATAGAGAGGTGGAGGTGGCTATTAGAATACTTTGATTAAAATAATTGTGAATTATCTCTTTTGGTAGTACTTGAGAGTTTTTGACACCTCAGAGCAGTATACTTTAGTAAGATATAGAATAGGTGAGAATTGCGCCTTTATTTTGTAAAATGGGAGAGTGGTAACTTCTACCACAGGAGCATCTCAGACTAATTTTAGATCAGAATACTAATGTAATTTGAGGTTCTGGCAATTGTTTTATTAAAACTGTCTTGACAGTGTAGTCTATGATTAGTCCCTGCATATGCTTAGGGGTTACATGTAAGTGCCCCGGTTACATACATGCTCTTAAGATAAACAATAACTAGTCCTCTAGTAGGAGGACTTGACAGCACCATTTGTCACACACAGTTCAACCTGAATTCAGTTGGTAATTAGGGTGACCATCTGTTTTAGCTAACTGGCCTTATCTCAAGGAAAAATAAACTCTTATCTTTATGACATGAGGCAGTTTTGCAACTTGGAGAAAGGGAAGTGATGAAGGTAGGTTCCTACCCCTGCCACAGAAGTGGTTGATGAGGATGCTCACTTCCTTGATTACATTTCAAAGAGATGGTTTTCAGGTCCTTGAGAAAGACACTCCTCAGTTGTAAGGCTGGCGTGAGGCTCATTTAACTTTGTAAAAAGATTTACATACATTTCAAAGAGACAGAAAAATAATTTACAAGTTTTCTAAAGCAAGAAAAAGGATTAGGGAGAAGTCTAGTCTCTATTTTCAACAGAGAGAATTATTAGTTTTTTCTTTTTTGATTTGTGCTTACCCTTACACATCTTAGGAAGCCATTCAATCTTCTTGAATCTTTCCTCATCTGTAAAAGGGGAGTAATAACCCTCTTAACAATTATTTCACATCACACAGGGCCTAAGTAAAGTAACTGTGCAAAACTTACTTGTCATTTTAGATACTGAAATTACTAGAAATGAGATATCTTTACTGGTTAATACATGATCTAATATTTAAGTGGAATCTAATGTTTAAGTAGAAACTTACCTTTTTTAAAAGAGGCTCTACAAGGCCAACAATCTTCTTGAAACAAAAATGTGTCAGCTCTGCATTTATCTGTTAGAGTTGAACATTTACTCTCTCTATATGTCTTACCCATAAGAACCAGTTTTCTGTAAATTTTGTGTACCAATTTCTCTTGTTATCAGTGTTTTCTTGTTCCATTATATTGTTAACAATAAATGTTACGAACTGGGCATGGTGCTGCATACCTGTAATGCCAGCTACTTGGGAGGCTGAGCCAAGAGGATCTCCTTAGCCCAGGAGTTTGAGGCTTAGGTTTGCTATGTATCAGGCCTGTGAATTACCACTGCACGATGGCATTCTAGCTTGGGCAACATAACAAGACCCTGTCTCAAAAAAAAAAAAAAAAAAAGTCACAATAAATTCAAGCTGTTCTAATTTACATTAATTAATTCATCTGGATATACTTATATTTTTCAGAGATTGTATTTTTACGAAGACATGTCCTAAATAATTATTTTGGTTTAAAAAATACTGCAAGATACATTTTAATATAAAAAAATAATATAAGTACAAGAAATGAATTTAGATATGATGAAAAACAAGCACAGAGATAATTTTTCTTGGCAAATGCTTTTTAAAAACATTAAAAAGAAAAAAAATGATGCCATTGCTTGAATTCAGAGGTACTTCAATTTGACATATTTGACATATCATGAGATAAAGTACAAGCAAAGCAAAAATAACTAAAAATAGCTCCATGATAATGCTAAGTGTAAGAATTAAACTGAAGACTGAAAGACTCAGAAATCTCAAGCATGCTACTGGATTTTACCAGCTCTCTCAAATAAAGCTGGGCTCAGTAATGCTCCGGTGACTGAAACAGATCACTAAGACTCAGCTTTGTTTTTCAGACATGGAATTGATCACCTTGTTGGTGATGAATCATTGGTGAGGCCCTAATTACATGAACAATGTGTCAAATCAAAGTTCTCCTCCTCCGTTTGCATGAAGATTTCTGTACTTCGAATTGAGTCCTGCCACATTCTTATAATGGTGTGTGCCTATGGATAGCAGGGATAAACACCAATAAATTATGTGGCTAGTATGATTCTGGAAATTACAATGCAAGTTAGAAATTATTCAGAACAGAATAAAATATTTAAAAGCCCTATTATAAATCTTAGCCAGGAAATAAATTTTCATGAGACCAGTGATTAACCCAATAGCAAAATGGAATTTATATCAACCATTCATTAATCCCATTTCCCTTCTCCCAACACCGTTAATTAAGTGTCTGCTCAATTCCCATTCCTGTGCTACACTTGTGTCGCTTACCCAATTACAGCTAATTTTCTTGCATGCAACGGGAGTGGTAATAGCCTCTAACAGTTGTTGAAATGTGGTTCCTAGCGTTTACTGCAGTGTGTCATCCTTAAATATTCCCTAACATGTTTTCTAGTTCTGTTTCTAAAATCGAGTTTGTGTGGGGAGGACTGAGTTGAATACAGTAAGTGGGTGGTTTCCTTCCTTTCAGGTCCTCGGAGACCCTTATCTGGTTAAGTTTTGCCTCAGGAGAAAGCTGTACCACTGAGAGTGCTAAAAATAACTGTTCTCCTGTCTTGCTGTTTTGCCTATGATTCTCTTAGAGAAAAAGCTTTGGAAAATAAACTTTTGAAGGCGTGTTTTATAAATTGTGTCTACCTGATCACTTTTTCAGAGTTCAATAGAAAAGGTCAATTTTAAAATTAAAGCCTCTGTGACAAGATGTTCTTTTCTCTCTTCTCGTTTCAAACCTTTTTAAAACAGTTTACAAAAAAGGAGATGGTGAAGCCTGAAAATATTAAATATAAACTCTTTGCCTTATTTTAGTCGTTCCCAAAATTATGAGTGTAATTTTGGTTTGTGTATTCTAAAAGTAAGTTTCCCATGGCCTTCTGTATTATTATTTGAGGGAAAGCAATATTTTGTTTTCTGATGGTGCCTCACTTGTCAGTGGCTCTTAATGATTTACTTAAGTACTTTGTATCTTCCCTCTGACATTCCCCACACTTTCCTTTCCTCACCCCAGATAATTGATGATCTGTAAATAAACACTTCAAGTCATTAGAGAAGCTCACTATTTAAAATAAGCCTGCAGAGAATCTTTTGTTAAGCAAATAAGCCTTTTATAATCACCTGTGTTTCTTCTGCACAGATTTTTAGTCTACCAGCTTTTTCTTAAAGCAGAAAGTGTTTCATCTTGTCTAAGCAAGTGAAAGATTCCCTTGATATATGGCTGGGCTCTGGAGGGGAGAACAGGGAAGAAACTCGGGTTTATGATTAGTGATGGGGTTAAGGTCGATAGTAACAGCTCTATTTAGCCGCATTGGTTTAAGCGTGCTCCAGCATACAGTAATCCAGTCATCTGTGGGGTTTAGCCTTCATGTAACATCACTTTTTTATTTTTATCTACATACCTGGCCTTTTGCCTCTTCTCTTTCCCCTGTAATTGGAAATGGCATCTACTTGGGGTTGTTGTCACCATCTTTACCATACCTATTCAAAAATTAATCTACATACATGAAATACTTCAAAGAAACCCTGTGCAATTCCAATCAACTCAAATATCCAGTTGTTTCTAACATGAAATTCAAGGGACTACTTCAAAGCCACCTGGAGAGCAGCTTTAGTTCCATTAAAGTGTGGGTAGTAGGCACCCACTCTTCCCTGTTGACATGCTGACAGTGCAGCGCTGAATAAAACACAACCCCTTAACCTTTCACGGCTTATATTTTAAAGGTTGCAAAATAATCTTGTTTAGTCAAATCTGGCAATAGTTTTTTTAAAATTAATTTTTACGTGATTTTTAAAAACTGTATTCCTCAAAATGAGTGGGCATATATAAGCTCATTATATCTTTACATTTCAGCAAAAACCTTGTGTCTTTTGTCTACATCATGATAGTTTGTGTTTTTTGGGAAAAAAATATCTGTTATGGTCCTCCTAGCATTTCTAATTTCTAAAATCATTTTGGCCTGTAGATACTTTTTAAAAAAGATGCTCTCTAAATACAAGGAACATAAGATTGTGTAACTGTTTTCATAAATGAAAAACTTACACTTAACCACTGTAATCTGAGAGGAAATAATGGTTTAATTAGTTTTTAGATAAAAAGATTTTTGCAATCAGACTGTGTTTGTAATGGCATTTATAAAACAATTTTCTCCTACAGTAGCATTGTAATTAAGACGTTCGATGAAATTGTCAGAGGAGAAGTGTGCATTTTTCCCCCTGTGGTTGGCTGTTATGCTGGCCCCGTGGGGCCTGCTGCTCTCCTGCACCAGGCTTGCACTAATGCCCACTAATGCCCTGTAATTGTGTTTCACTTCCTCTAATTAAACTGACAGGGAACTCAAATTGCTGTCACTTACCTTACTGATAGGGAAGGTAATCGGATTAGATTGTGGCAATTCTTTTGCAGAACACTTAACCTCCCAAACAAATGCCCCCTTCAGGGAAGGTCTAAAGACTTCTGGGGTTCTGGTTTCACCTCTTGAGCAATGGAATATGTGAGTTAGAAAGGTCACAAAGAACATCTTCATAGGTGCGCTCCTCTGAACATCAACTCCTGAAGATTTTAATGGCTATTAAAGGAGTAAAACATTTCTGAGGCCCAGTAGAAGTTGGAAAAGTAGGGTTGATTAAGTTAAACAGATTTATTTGTCACTGTTGGTGCCTTCGTACATGCATTGATTTCTTTTCTTAAAGGTATGCTGTGGTAGTGGTGGTGGTGGTGTGCGTATGTGTGCATTTGGGTGTATAAAGTATTTCACAGGCATATTTGCATATTTGAGAACTTTTTTTAAGGGGCAAATTCAAGGGCTGGTGTGTGTCCTACAGATCACCTTTTGAGATCAGCAGATGTAGCCAATGAATGGCACATGGTTATTTATGATAGGCTCTCCACATTGGTGGTAGTGCTGTGAATCCACCAGATACTGGATCAGCTGTACTAAAATACCTCTTCAACTCCATTTCCTTGCCTCTTTTTTCTTCCTCTGTTGCTGTTGGTGCAGTGTGTCAAATCCCTCAGGCATATTGCTGTGAGCCCCGAATATCTGAGACAGGTCTCAGTTAATTTAGAAATTTGGTTTTGCCAAGGTTGAGGACGTACAGCTGTGACACCGCCTCAGGAGGTCCTGATGACATGTGCCCAGGGTGGTCAGGGCACAACTTGATTTTATACATTTTAGGGAGACACGAGACATCAATCAATATATGACAGATGCACTTGTTTCCATTGGTTCCATACAGAAAGGTGGGACAACTGGAAGCAGGGCGGGGGGCTTCCAGGTCACAGGTAGGTGAGAGACAAATGGTTGCTTTTTTTTTTTTTTTTTTTTTTTTTTTTAGTTTCTGATTAGCTTTTCGAAAGGAGGCAATTAGATGTACATCTATCTCAATGATCAGGGAGATGATTTTGAATAGAATGGGAGGCAGGTATGCTCTAAGCAGCTCTCAGCAGCTCTCGGTTTGACTTTTCCCTTTAGGTTAGTGATTTTGGGGCCTCAAGATTTATTTTACTTTCACATTGCATAGAAAAATGAAAAAAAAACTTCATTACCACACTATTTTTCCCTTCTATTCTGGGTACTGCTGAACTAGAGTATACAATGCAGTGTTGTAGAGAGTGCACAAATTCTCCCAGGTTTGGGACCTCTGACTGACTAATCTTGTAAGCATAGGCAAATTTCTTAAGGCCACCGAAACTCCATTTATGCAATGATAAAAAGAAGCTTGAGAGTTTGGGGTTGTTGCTGAGGTGGGAGAAAATGTATGTAAGTCACCTGGACAGTAGCAGACATTCATTTAATGATAGCAGTTATTATTATCTTAAGATGTTTAAAATTTTATTAGTGTTTTTTTTTTTTTTTTTTTTTTTTTTTGGCCAGCAGCTACACTATGACCAATATCTAGATGCAAATTGAAAAGTTGGTTGAGCATTCAGCTCTTTATAAATAGCTTTATGCGTGGTAAGAACCAGCATTGTGATTAACTTTTTATTTTTTTTTTAAACTTATACATCCTGCTTGGAATGGTGTGAAAAAATGTTTAGGCATGTCAAAATAATACAGTTTTTAAAAAAGAGGTAAGTATTCAATATCAGCTCTATTAGCTAGTAGGAATTACATTCTCTTTTTTTCCTGTGATTTTTTGTTTGTTTTTTATTTTATTTGTTTTTATCATTCAACTGAGTAGGACATCAGAAATAGTAGCAGCTGCTCTATTGAGATTCATAGCAACTTGTTAATTTCAGATGGGACTGTGTTTAGATGTGACTCTTAGCAGTTGAGTTCCAAGATATTTATCAGTTTGCTTAGACTGTTATCATCATAATTTAGAAATCCACGTTACCAAATAAATGCATACAAAAATTGACTTCGGAAAGCTTGACACATTCATAGAAAGATATTCCTGCGGCAGATATCACACAATATCAATTTAGAATTTGATTGAACCTCAGAGGCCATATCAATGTCACAGGCTGTTTTGGCATATATTTGCATTTAAGCTCTGAATTTCTCCCTGTCCTGTCTATGTGATCTTTACCATTTTTAGACTTTTAGCATCTGCAAAGAGAGATTATAAAATACTACCCAAGTTATGGATTGCTCTGAGGATTAAAATGAAATAAGGCATTGAAAATATTCCATAGACTGGGAAATGTTGTCTACATTTTAGCTAGTTAGATTTTAAATTATTAGTAGTAATAGGGTGCACTTAGAGGACGGAAATTGTCTCATATGGTAAATCTAATTCCCATAATATAATCTTCTTTCTATAAATTTTCATATGCATGTGCTAAATTTGGAGAATTGAATGCACTATACACAGATTTTATTTTTTTAACCATTTTTACTTCAGTTTAGAAAGCAGGCCTATGTGGGTACAAAAAGTAAACCTTAACACAAAGTCCTGTGAAAAGTTTCCGATTAGCCTGATTGATCTATTTTGTGCACAGATTTATTCTTAAGCCACTTACATGATACAGATGTTCTGGGAGATGTCAGATTTTCCTTTTGTGACACCAAACTCCAAATTTAGGGATATATTTTAAATATCTCTGTTTTTAGCAGCCTGTTTTCAGTGGCTGATAGGTTTGCCATTTTTAGCAAAAAAAAAAAAAAAAAGAAAATGAAAAAAGTGTGTGTATGTATATATATATGTGTGTATATATATGTGTGTGTGTGCATATATGTGTGTGTGTGTGTGTGTGTGTGTGTGTATATATATATATATAGTATATGTATTTGGCAACCCTAGACTAGTGGGTGGGAATGAGAAATGATGGTAGGATAACTGGTGAAATTTGGAGATGTCAGGTCAGCTGGGTGATTATGCTCCAGGATGTTGTAGTACAATTCTTGATCCTATGTCTAAAGCCATAGGGTTAGTCAGCTCAGAGCAATACTTTGAAGAACAGGCTCAGAAAGTTTATTTTCACTGTGTAGAGCATTTTATATTTCCTACAGCCCCCTTCCTCAAGCTTCCGAAGAAGGGCAGATAATCCCGCCATCTTATTCTTATCTTTTTATACGTGTGCAAGTTATCGTGAACTAAGATTTTAAACATTTCAGGTTATTTTGCTACAAAGGATATATTTCTCCCCCACCATTTTCAATATCTAAAGGTTTAGAAAGGACATTTAAAAATAAGGCAGGCACTTCTTAAAGAGATAAATTTATCTGTATGTTAGAAAGTTGGGGAATATGCATATTCTTTGACCTAGTAATCCACCGCTGGGAACCTGTTCTACAAGTACTCACCTAAGCATGCAAGAATGTATATATAAAGATGCCCACTGCCTTATTATTTGCGAAAGGGAAATATTAAAATTGTGGTAGGCAGAAAAATGGCTCTCCCAGGATATCCATGTACTAACTCCTGGAACCCATGAATATGTTACCTTATATGAAAAAGGAATTTTACAGATGTGTTTAAGGTTAAAGACCTTGAAATGGGTAGAGTATCTGGGATTATCAGGTGGATCTAATTTAATCATTTGAGTCTTTAAAGGTAGAGAATCTTTCCTGGCTAGAGTCAGAGAGAGACAGAACTACAGAAGCACTGCCAGAGAGATGCTAAATTGCTAGCTTTGAAGATGGAGAGGAGTATGAGCCAAGAAAGTGGGCCGTTTCCAGAAGCAGGAAAAGGCAAGGAAACAGATTCTCTTCTAGCACCTCCAGAAAGGAGTGTATCCCTGACTGCACCTTGATTTTAGTGCAATAGGGTTTCTGACCTACGGTACTATAAGACAATATATTTGTGTTACCGTAAGCCACTAAGTCTGGTAATTTGTTATGACAGCAATAGAAAACTAATTTGGCAACACAGATGCTAAACTATAGGGAAACACTTAAATGATAGCTCACTCCAAATAGTAAGTTTCATGAATTCACAAAAAAAGGTTGAGGCATTTATGTTTAACTGCCATGAAACCTAGAAGAATGTTGGTGAACTCTTGCTGAGGGAAAGAAGTAGGAGAACTCAGTGCAGACATTGTGTCCCATTTCAGAGAAAGAATATTGTATACGAATGTATTTGAGTGTGGTGTGTGCGTGCATGTGTGAATGGAAAAAGATCTATATAGCTCCCTAGTGAAATATTACCAATAATTTCAGGGCAGGAAGGGCTGTGTTTGTGGAAAGTGGGGAGTCACCTTTTGCTTTATTCACATAAGTTCAAAATGTTTAATATCTACTGTTGCATAACTTTAAAAAACTATTTTTTAATATTGAGGAAAAAATAGGCATAATAAGGCCAAGTCAATGCTGATTCATTGACAACTGGTCAGAAGACTTTGGTATGTCACCTTGACCAAGGATGACTTATAATGGAGGAGAAAAAACTTTAAAATTATCTAGTTCTAACACCTTGATTTAGAGATAAGAAAGCTGGGGTCTAATATAGTGCAGTGACTTCTTGGCCTCACAGAAGGACAAAGAAGCAAAATGGTAAGTAAGATAAAGATATTCTGACTTTTCACTATACCACACAACCACTTGCTCATATGTGTTACTGAAATGGAAAAGAAATATCTTTTCTCACTCATCATTAGATTCATGGCTGAGGCCCCTGTAACAAAAGGCAGATGAGTTAGAGGAAGGCATACAAATGTGTTTAGTATGTTTCATATGACACAGGAGGGTTCATAAAGAAATGAAGACCCAATGAAATAAGTCAACCTATGAATTTTTTGATGCTGGGTTTAATGATGACATAAATAGTGGTGGAGAAATATGATTGGGCAAAAATGATATGACCTAATGGTAAGAAATGGAAGGAAACAGCAAGGCCTGTTTCTCAGATTCTTCTCTGTGTGTCTGTATCTTCAGAGATAAGAATGTTCTTTCCCTTCAGGTTTGGGCAGGGCACTTCTCAAATGAGGGTCATATGACTTGCTTGGGGGCAGAAGTTCAAGGAGAAAGTGAGAGTGATCTTCCTGCTTCTGCAGGTTTCCCAAATACCAAGATGCCATATTTTGAGGTAGCATGTCCTGAACACCATCTTTACACAGCTAAAGCTATATGCTTGTCACCTGGTAGGCACTCAGATAAGTTGTCCAAAATGTGGCCAATTCTGATTTTAACATTTACCTATAGTGGTCATTGTCAGAAAATATGTATCAGATATCAACTAAATATGTGGTAGCGAAGGCGTTAACAACATAAAGATAATGGTGACATGGTAGTATTATGAATAGCATGGACAAAGGAACTGCAATTATAGGATGAGAGGAGCGATGGTAGAAAGATGCATGAAGTGCAGTGTGGACACACGCACACACACACAAAGGAACAAGTAATGTTTGAGGAAATGCAGGATTTTTTTTTTACAGAGAAGGTAATATTTGAATGAGATCATCAATAAACAGGTGAAGAGAGAATGGGGAGCATTGTAGGTTCTAACACAGTGGTCGACGTTATTGAATAAAATGATGGAGGGAATGTTGGCAGTGAGAATGCCACATGGAAGAGCCTAAAGGCAAGAAAGCACAGTCTATTTGAGCAATGGAGGTGGAAGGTAAGGTTGAAGAGCAAACCTAAAGTCAAATTGCCCAGGACCTTCTTGGACTTATCTTGTAGATGATAGATTGGGATTGGAGGATTTTAGGCAGGTGAGTGAAGTAATGCGTATTTATTATAGACAATGAATAAATAATGGACTAGATTTTCACAGTGAAACTGGTGACAAAAAATTACGTAAAATAGCTGGCCTAATACTTTTTCAGCTCCAGACTTAATTGAACTAATAATAAGGTGATCATGAAACTTGTCATTCAAATCGAAGCACTTTGTAGAGCGAAAGGAGGCATTATCATCAATTATGCAAGGACAATAGAAGTGAATTGGAAGGTATCATCTCCCTCTCCATGAAACAAATTTATGCAGATGTGAGATGATTGGATTTATGGATGATAATTAGCTGGCAGGTGGATATTTGAGAACTCCTAAACATGTGGCCAATCCATGGACTCTCATGAAAATATAGCATGGATGCTGTGGAACCCCAGACCCTCTCCAGTATAACTTTTACTCATTGTCTTAAGCCAGTCTCAAATTTACATTTTTTCAATAATGTATTTATTTAGGGTCACAAATCCCCAAGCAAGCTCCATTTTTAGAAAAGTGTTTTTTGTGTTTTGTTTTTAACTGTTAGCTACTTTAGCCCTCATGTAGCAAAGGTTGCTCTTTCTTAAAATTTCTCTGTCCTTCCTAAATAATTAATGGGACTTGAGTGTAGAATCTGGATTCCATCCTGGGTTTATCTCTCAGTCTTTGAACCTTGAACATGTTTATTAATGTCTTTGAGCTGTAAAATATTTATCATATGCGTATGTCCTAAGGATTAAATAAACAATCAAGGTCAAGTGTTTGACACAAAGTAGACACCCAAAAAATAGACAGTGTCTTTATTTTATATCTCTTCATTGGGAAAACGGCTTTTTTGTTTTGAGTCACATTACTTCTCAGTCAGTGTACATTGTATTTTTATCATAGCATTTGTCTTACTCTATTTAATTGTTTTAAAAGTTATATCTCATTTGTTAAGCCAGTGGTTCTCAAGTGGGGACAATTTTGCTTCCCCCTTCCCCAGGACATTTAGCAATGTCTGGAGATATTTTGGATTGTCATACCTGGGGGAAAGATACATTGGAATCTGGTTAGCAGAGAACAGGGATGCTGCTAAATAGTCTACAGTGCCTGCCTAGCATAGCCCTCCACAACAAAGAATTACCCAGCCCAAAATGTCTGTAGTGCTGAATTGGGAAACCAAGCTTCAGACTATAACTCCCTGCAGGTCATGACCATGATTGTCTTGCCATGGCCCAGTGCCTAGGCAAGTGACCATTACATGAGTCTCAGTGTTAACTGGTGGAGTGAATGAATCAGGACCAATGGTTTATCCATGATCCAGCTTTGCATGTATTTCTTCACTCTGTTTAGTCAACATATAGGTTGTTTCCATGGTATCTCAAGCACACAGCTACCAGCTGCTTGCTTGAAGTACCAGGAATATTAAACCTGAGCTCTGAAAGGGACACCGTTAAGAAAATATTACCCATAAGTGGATAGGTATCACACAGTTACCTAAAATACTTTAAGTTTCTTAATCAAAAGCACCTGTAAGCTTTCACATAGCATATAGAAGTCCCATTTTCTACATGAATTAAACTGTGAGAGAGCATGAGATTAAATTTGTCTCCAGATGCTTACTGAAATAAGAAATGTGTGAGGATCAGTAAGAAGAGGGTTTTACTTTGTTTTATGTATTTATTTACTTACTTCTATTTAATTATTTTGCATCCTATAGCTGCCAATTTTTAATAAGAGATGTAAGACTCTTGGAGAAGCTTGAGAAAGCCTGAGGAAGCCAGCCTGGCATTCAGAGCAGGAAATCTGCTCCTGGGCTTGGGAAATTTCTTTTCTAATTGTTGGATGAGATGGTGCTCTTTCGTTATTCAGACAAACTGATTGATATGGATCTTGTGCTGTGAAATACTGAAGAGCTTTCTGAGAAGTCACACAAGAGATTTCTGGAGGCTGTCACATCCCCCCTACCTGTCCTCATCTCAACTCTCTTGAACTCCTCGTGGCCTGATTGATTGGTAATGTCATCAAAGGTCAACTAACCATTACTCTGGTTTTCCTGTTACACCATGTCTTAGTTTGCTAGGGCTACCATAACAAAATACCACGGACTGGGATACTATTTTTTAAAGAAAGATTTCAACTTTTATTTTTGATTCAGGGCTGCTGGTACAGGTTGGTTACATGGATAGATTATATGATGCTGAGGTTCGGGGTGCAGGTCCCATCATCCAGGTAGTAAACATAATACTCAATAGGCAGTTTTTCAGTCCTCCCCTGCTTCCTCTCTTTCCACCCTAGTAGTCCCTGGTATCTCTTGTTTCCATCTTTATGTACCTTATGTTTAGCTCTCTCTTACAAGTGAAAACGTGGTTTTTGGTATCTGTTTCTGTGTTAATTTGTTTATAATAATGGCCACCAGCTGTATCCATGTTGCTGAAAGGAACATGATTGTGTTCTTTTTATGACTGTGCAGTATTCCACGGTGTATATGTACCACATCTTTAACCAATTTACCATTCATGGGTACCTAGCTTGAGTCCATGTCTTTGCTGTTGTGAATAAGATGGAGACTTCAACAACAGAAATTTATTTTCTCACAATTCTGGAGATTAGAAGCCTGAGATCAAGGAGTCAGCAGGGTTGGTTTCTTCTGAGACCTCTGTCCTTAACTTGGAGATGGCCATCTTCTCTCTCTGCCCTCACACTGTCTTTCCTGTGTGCGCGGACACGTGTGTGTGTGTGTGTGTGTGTGTGTGTGTGTGTAAGAGAGCATAGGTATCCTAATCTCTTCTTTAAGGATACCAGTCATATTGGATTAGGGCTGAGATCATTAGGACTAAAGATCTCATTTTAACTTAGTTACCTCTTTAAAGGCTGTATCCCCAAATATAGTCACATTCTGAGGTCTTAGGGATTAGCACTTCACCATGCGAATTTAAGGGCTGGGGAGACTCAACTCAGCCCACATCACACCTCTACCACGACCCAACATTACATAGGTGCCCAGGAAACACTTGATGGAGTGATCTATTGTTTGAAATGGAATATGGTGGCAGTCTCCTTCAGCCCAGCTGATGGGATTTGCAGCCTGCAGATTCTTCCCCAACCCACTCCTACCCCTGGAGCCACTGTGCTTAAGAAAACAAAATTGTGATACTCAGACTGTGTTTAATGTTTTCATTAGGTTGGAAGTTCTTTCTTTGTTTTCCATTTAGCGGCTTTAGTTAATCACAGGAGAAAGGGGACAAGGGAGACAAGAGGGTTGGGATAGCCTTGGAGAAGGCACAGGGCTCTGGAGGGAAAAGGGCCTTCCCAGAAGGTAGGGATTTCTATGGAGCTCTCTGGATAGGGAAGAGAGGGGAAGGGAAGTATACAGCTTGGTTCTCATAAACCTGGCTTTGTGTTTGTTTACATGTAGGCTGTGGGGAGAGGGGTGGGTTGCCAGGAAACTTTGAGCTTGGCCCCAGTCTGGCTTCTGCACAGGTAATGAAAGGATTTGAACCTGTAACATGGTGATCCACCCTCAAGTCAGACTTACAGCTGGTTTTACTCAGGACTTTCTGCTCCCTTTTGATTCCTGGTTTCTGACTTCCCTTTTTGACTTCCTATTAGTACCTCCTATTTTCATAGTAGTAATGGGATCTCTGGCCAGTTCTATTCCCTTTGTAGCTCCTACTTTGGATTCACCACAGCACACAGAAGCTCCAGGGTAAGGTCTGAGCCACTCTTTGCCCTAAACTATAGAAATATATCCATTTTTCTTTTTTTTTTTTTGCCTCTCCCACATCTCTATCATCATTTGATTTTTTTTTCTCCTCAGTTTTTGTTTAGAGTCATGCATATACCTAATTCTTAAATCCTAAATTCCTGATGAACTGATTTTCTGTGGGACCAGAGTTTGTTTTAATTCTTTAAGTTTTCTTCTCCCACCCCTCACGCAGAGGTTTCCATCTTGCCTTTCTATTCTGTCTGTTTAGGGAGTGGCTTTCTATTTTCCAGAATGACAGCCATTTTAGGTCACTTCTTCATTAAGAACCTGTGTGCCAGCTACTGAACTTAGTTGACATGCCACTAAACTAGACAGATGAAGTTCCTAATTGAAGTTTATAGGCTAATGGTAGAAACAGAAAAAAAAAAAAGGTAATTGTCTATGCAAGGTCCTTCTTAGTTTTATTAGTGTTTTAGCAGGGAACTTCTGGAGTCATTACAAATGAGTTATAACATTTAATGATAGATAGATAGATCTTTAGATTTGGCATCATGGTGAAAAGGACATTTAGAAAAGAGATGCTACTCTTGCTGTTCAGACCTAGCTCTGGAGGCTGCTACCTTCCGAAGTGTGTATAAGTGATTAACAGTTCCCCTCGAGGACTCCCCATCAATGTGGGGCAGACATGGAAAGCCCGCTGAATCTGGCTTTCTAATTTCTGCAAGGCCATCCCTTTCTCAACATACCAAGTGAAGGTGACTGAAATAGAATCCACTCTTGGTGCTTGGGGGATCTCCTTCTTTCTGGCAGTTACAGGTGTTCAGTTTGATTAAAATCATCAGTGAGGTATGTTCACAACTGATTTCATTACCCATGTAGAGGACTGAAAAGGAAGAATCAGTCCCTAGCATTTGCTCCCCATCCTTCCCTAGTAGAAGCTGTCACAGTTATCAGAGCTTAAATTCCTCATGACTGGACTACATAAGTGAAATATCAGGGTCTGTGTCTGGTTCTTCTTTTTCATTTGCCTGATATACGAGTTATGTCATGAATGGATTTTAACTTGGTGAAAATTTCACAAGTGTTAAATATTACTCAGATGCTCAAAGATTTCCAAATGGCAAGTCTTGGTAAATCCAAATCCAGCCTATAAAACAGTATATTCTCCCTAGACATTCAATCCATCTGTCTTCCATTTATCCATAGTTTAGATGCTTGGCACTGTGCCTCTCCTTAGGAAGCTTACTATCACAAGAGGAAAAGATCAGGGTAAGGAATTTGCTTATTGGATACCATTTTCATGCAAGACTCAGAGTAGACATGTTGTATGCATTATCTTATTTAATTTTTACCTTAACCTTGGGTTAAGCATTATTTTCACTACTGTCCAGATGAGAACTGAGGTTCAGTGAGTTTAGGAAAATTGCTCAGCCTCACACAACTAAGCAGCTGAGATGTAAGTCTGTGCCTACTTCAAAAACTCTTTGAAGCAAGGGAAAGCATGAGGAAGAGCCTGAAGGTTGAGGAAGTGGGAAGACTGGAAATTGCATTTGCATTGTGATTTTACATAAAAAGGTAAAATGAGATAACATTGATTTATTTTTCAAAACATTCATCTTCCCCCACCCTAGTCTTAGTGTCATAGAAGGCTAAGATGAAGCACTATGGCTTTACATGGCTACATATGGCCAGATAGATAGCTATGGATGCAAATAAGCAGGTTGATATGAGATTCTGAAAGAACTAAGATTTAGAATTTATCTTTCTCAATTGTCTATGGTCCCATCTCTCATCTATTGCCAAGGGAAACTTGGCCTTAACATTTTGGCTCCCAAATTTAATGTCACTACAAGACTTTATTGAGTACAAGGGAAACTCCTTTTGGGGGCATTGTGACTGACACTGGGAGATGTGGTCTCTCCCTGACACAGTTTATATTCTATCTACTGGGAGAGTACCTGCTTATAAATAACAGAGAAGGGATAATGTCAGATGAACTTGTAGTACACACACACACACACACACACACTCATTCATTCATATACACATATATTCAAATGCAAAATATGATCACATTTTAATTTTGCTGTGTTGTATATACAATTGACAAATGCATCATCGACAATTTAGGAGTTATTGTCAAGCTACTCCAATAGTTTCTTATATTGAGTGTTAAAAATCTAGTTTTCCATAGGGCCGATGACATAATTAGAAGGAACAGTAGTTCATTCAGCTCAGCTTATTCTGAGTGAACAGAGGAACTTCAAGAACACACCTTTAGCACTACTCCTGCCTTTTCTTTCTTTTTCTTTTTTTTGTGAGACAGAGTTTCGTTCTTCGCTTTTGTTGCCCTGGAGTGCAATGGCACAATCTCGGCTCACCGCAACGTCTGCCTCCCAGGTTCAAGCAATGCTCCTGCCTCAGCTTCCCTCTGAGTAACTGGAATTACAGTCATGTGCCATCACACCCGGCTAATTTTTTGTATTTTTAGTAGAGCTGGGTTTTCTCCATGTTGGTTAGGTTGGTCTTGAACTCCTGACCTCAGGTAATCCACCTGCCTCAGCCTCCCAAAGTGTTGGGATTACAGGTGTGAGCCACCGCGCTCGGCCTCCTCCTACCTTTTTCATCAGGGCTTGGAAGACAGTGAATAGCTACAACCAGGTATCTGACTATGAGAGATGTGAGGTGAGACCACTCGGTGCCAGCTTTCCCCAAGAAGAATATTCAGGGATTTGTCTGAGGGGGATGCCACTGCCCGACATCAGAAAGGACTGATCTGTCGTGGTATCAGGAAGGGAGTTCTGTGTAGGCTCTGGGGTCAGGGAGATGGAGGATTTTATCTTGGCTGTAGAGGATGCTTCGGGATAGGGAAGAGGGCAGATGTGGGATATAGGAGAATATTATGGGGTGCTCAGAGAAACTCTTCTTCTTGAGGGCTAAGGCATAATTATAAGGGAACAGAAAGGTTGGGACCATGGGAAGAGGAACTTGGAAGTAAATTTTCACAAAATGTTAGGAAATCAGCATAGTGTAGACAGGTTTACCAGCAGAAGCTCTGAAATACTGCCTGGATCAGGATTCTGTTCTTTTGGTTTTATTTTCGTAAACTTGCAAAAGTTTCTTAAGCTCTTTATGCCTTAGTAAGATCAACAGTCACTCTTACCTCTTTGTCCATCATCTCAGCTAACCCTATTTGATGTCTGCATGTAGATATGACAGTAACAGGCAAAGAATTTGGGAAGCTGGTATGGCTTTTTCTTTCTTTGTGCAGGGACTGTTTTGAAATGTTGTTACAGGGTATGCCTAGTCTGTATTGTTTAAGGTTTTCAGAAAGTATGGTTTTTCTCTTCTAATTAAGTGGTTTGATTTAGAATCTCATGTTTTTTAGATAGAGTGACTAATTCACTGGGAATTAAGCAGAATTGCGTTAATTGTGGATTTTGGCTCTATGTCAGGTGTATTTCCAGTAAATGGTTGCAAGAATTCAGTTCCCAAATTAGGTTAAACAATGGAATTTCAAAGGAAATGTGAAAATACAGATTCCTAGGCCGCAGTTGCAGAGATTGATTAATCAAATGATTACTTGGTTTGGAACCCATTGAACTATCCTCCTGTTTCAAGGATTTATCTATAATTTAACAATGTTTATTAAAATGGAAGATTTCCTTGCCCTACCCTAGAGGTTCAGAAACAGAGTCTTTTGGCAAAGGGACCAGGAATCTGCATGTGTTATAACTATCTCGTATTCACAGTTTTTAGCCTATGGACTATTAAGTCTAAGACTCTCCTATTTATTTTCTCATTTTTTAGCCACCATTTATCACTATTTAACCAGCAGCACCCTGAGGACTTAATTTACCTGAAAGTTTTCATTAGCAGCCATTCACCAGTGTCTTGCATTGTTAGAGATGTACTTTTGGGAAGAGATGTTGCTCTTCTGGATTTCTAAGTAGACAGGGAGGATCTGAGCAACTCTCAGCCACCCCCCAGGACTCTGAGGAGGCCTTGGAAGTCAGAAGCCAGCAATGGAGATTCAAGTCTCTCCCAAGAAGTCTCTTCCAATTTTGGCTGTTCAGCCTCTTTCACTTACAACCAAAGGCTTCGTATTATGATAAGAATCCAGCAAAATATGAGATACGTAATTTGAAAAGGTATAAGCTTATAGGATTATAACCCAGGCAAGGGGTTTTGTTGAGTGTATTTTATTTTGTTTTTGTTTTTTTCTTTCCCTATGGCTGGTCTGGAGATAATACAATGCACTTCTTAAGATTCCATGCAGACTTAGCAAACTTGCAGTTAGATCCCAGCACAGGGAGGAAGATCTCAGCGTCTGACTGGATGTAATATGCATTCTCAAGTCTCCCCCTTCATAGACACAGTGTACGCTACAGAGAGCAAAGTGTAATTTTAAGAACCTTGTAATTCTTTACAAATTAACACAGCAGATGGTGTTTATGGGAGCCACATAGTGAGAAATATTTGGGACGATGTGAGACATGTGTTCCAGGGTTTCGGCCTGCTTTCTACTTAGTTTAATTTTTAACTGTCATGCTACAAAAATTCCATTTTGCCTCATAAAGTTTTCATTGGTTCCAAGTGTGAGGGAGTGCCCTAGGAGATAGTGCTAGTATGACAGATTCCAAGCATGCTCTGTGAGGTCCCTGATTCACCTAAGCCTGAGGAGTGCCCGTGGCTTGCTCCTTCGTGTTCAGGAGGTGGTAGTCTCCTGGGTGTTGGCGCTGGGGTTGGGGGCAGCCTGGCCTTCCCCCAGCTTAGAAATCCGTTTGGGAAGTGGAGGAAGAGCAAAGAGCTTGATAAGCTTTGCCCAAAGAAAGCAAAAAAAAAAAAACATAAGTGGCCTAACAGGAAGGTTAGCAGCTCTAGATTGGGGTTTATTAGTGTGGAAATAGCTACAATATTTCTTTGGGTGTTTTGACTGCCCATAAAATTAAAAAGAAGACATGATTCTCTGCTAGTTCCCTGATAATGTTAAGAATTAAAGTGCTTGAGACCTGTGTGTTTGCTTTGAAGACAGTGTTGGCATTTTGGAGGGGGATATAAAAGGGAGAAAACTAAGCGAGGGATTGACAGGTGGGGCTGCCAGAGTGGACAGGAAGAGGTCATCCTCATAGGCTTTGGCAAAGGCGAAGAGAGGTCAGAGTTGATTCGGGCAGGCAAAACAGCCCTGGCTGTGGCACTAGAATGGAGATCCTTTGGGATTTCCTAGGAGGCAAAGAGTCCTTGGTGCTCTCAAATGTTGTATTTCTTCTCCCCACTGGCACCCACGTATCTTCCTCACTTTCCTTTGCTGTGGGGCTGGCGGTGGGAAGGGTCCCAGGTGTTCTCAAGTACATCCTGCCTCTGTGTTCCATTAAGGGTTCTTCTCATCTCTTCGAAGCACCGTTTGATCAAATCTGTTCTCTTTCAGTTCCTACTGTTTTCAAGCTTATCTACTCCCACCTCTCACTACTTTGATAAAAGCCGTTTACTCTTTGTACTTCTTCTTCCAAGGGTATATACATCTTAATCCTATGCATACAATCAAAAGCTTTGGCTCCTAGGAATTTCCATCTTTTTTCTGCATAGGGGAGGTATTTGAGCAGGGAAGAAAGAGAATGAGTGTAGAAAGTGTAAAAAGGGGATAAAAGTAGGCAACAATACGACACTACCATTGGTGAAGACACAACAAGCCGCCAATTCCACCTCTGCACCTAGCCTTGTCTCCAAAGATCTGTATCATTTAATTAAGCCAAGCTGCTAGAATACTAATTACTCCATTCATAGCCAATACATATTTATAGGTGCATATCTATACATATTTCTAATTTACTTAGCACCTATTCTGTATATAGCACTGTGCCAGAACCTTCAGAGTTTCGAGGAAATGTAATGGTCTGACACTTTCCTGTCCTTGGGTGACTGTGCCTTTAATTGGATATTATGTGTGTGTACATATACACACACACACACACACATATATATATATATATGCTCACGACAAATTTCTGAACACTACAGGATTGTAATGATGCAGCTTATGCTATTTGTATACCATGTGACGTCGGAAATTCAATGAACAATGCAAGAGGTTTGCACAATATATAATGATTTCCTTGGTGAGAATCGATCATAAAGAACCAAATAAGTGGGTAGAGATGGCTATAGGCACACAGAAGAGGCTGGGTTTCCGTGAACTTGGAGGGCAGGGAAGGGGTGATGGAGGAATTACAATATGAACTGGCTCTTGATAGAAAGAATGGTAAATGAGGCACGGGGAGGCCAAGGCTGTGGGTCCCCACATAGGCACACTTTCCATAAATTAAGGCAACCCTCTGCCTGAATGTTTTCTGATTTCTGTGAATTCTCAGCAATGAGGACCCAGTTATTGACCTCTTTTTGAGATGGTAGAAAATGCCAGACTCTAGGGATTCTTTAGGTGTTGAAAGCTTTAACTATAGCTGAGTGGTTTGGGGAATATGCATTTAAAAATGAAATGGAACTTTAAATTTCATTGAAATTTAAATTATTTATTCGGTTTGGGTATGAGTGTGTGTATGTGTGTATAAAATCAATGGGAATTTGCACTTTGCCTTGACTACTTTCATCTCAACTGTAAAGATGAAATGGCATTTTTTAGCAGTTTGCTCAGTTCATGGTCTCTTACAGGCTTAGAAGGGATATGTGGTTAATTAACCCCAGCTTTTAGTAATCACCCAAGTTGGGGTGGGGGGAGGGGTGGCACTATGAAAAACGTCTTTTATGCAGGGTTGCCTGGCAAGTAATCACTGAGGACTACACCTGTGTTGATAAAAATAAATCAAGGAGTAAGAATTGTAACCTTACACAGGTGCCAACTACTTCCTATGGCTTTGATCAGCAAATTGCGAAGTGGGTGAAATTTATTTTTAGGACTCCATATTTTCCACATCATCTATCCCTTTCATACCTGCTGCCTACCACCAGGTGCCTACTTGGGCCATCTATCTTTCTATCTATAAACAAGCATTTCCTGAGCATGTCTTAAGAGTTTCATTCTGAGTTCTTTGGGATAAAACCAGACATGTTCTTCCACAAAAAGCCTGGGTTCTATTCTGCAGCTCCACAAAAACTTATTTGGTATCACCAGGTAGTATACTGTAAATATATGCACTGTTTGGCACACTACCTACATGAAGGATGTGGTCGGAGGAGGGGGATTTTGAAGTTTTCTTTGAAGAATGGGTAGAACCTGGCTCGGTGAATTGTGAGGTAGAAGGGGAATGGCCCCTTTCAGCCAGGTAATCAATATGAGCCTATAAAGAAGCAGTAAGTTTCTGGGTTGCTGAGAAAATACAAATAGATTAGAATTAGACCATTATGAGAGGGAGACCAGATTCTGAAGCCCTAAAATGTAGGCCCAATGTAAAAAAACCAGAATGACCATTTGACACAGCAATTCCATTACTGGGTATATACCCAAAGGAATATAAAGCATTCTACCATAAAGACACATGCACTAATATGTTTATTGCAGCACTATTCACAGTAGCAAAGACAGAGACTCAACCTAAATGCCCATCAATGTGTTACATACACCATGAAATACTATGCAGTCACAAAAAAGTATAAGATTATGTCCTTTACAGCACCATGGATGGAGCTGGAGGCCATTATCCTTAGGAAACTAATGCAGGAACGGAAAACCAAATACCACATGTTCTCACTTATGAGTAGGAGCTAAATAACAAGAACACATGGACACGAAGAGGGGAACAACGGAAGTTGGGGTCTACTTGAGGGTGGGAAGAAGGAGAGGATCAACTTAGTACCTAGTGATAAAATAATTTTTTTTTTTTTTTTGAGCCAGAGTCTCACTCTGTTGCCCAGGCTGAAGTGCAGTTGCATGATTTCAGCTTATTGCAACATCTGCCTCCTGGGTTCAAGCGATTCTCTGCCTCAGCCTCCTGAGTAGCTGGGATTATATGCACGTGCCCCAATGCCTGACTAATTTTTTTTATTTTTAGTAGAGAAGGGATTTCACTATGTTAGCCAGGATGGTCTCCATCTCCTGACCTCGTGATCCACCCACCTCGGACTCCCAAAGTGCTGGGATTACAGGCATGAGACACTGCACCCAGCAAAATAATTCTTATATAGGTAAACTCATGCCACAAAATATCTGCACTGTTTGGCACACTACCTGAATGAAGGATGTGGTGTGACATGTGTGTGTGTGACACAAAACATGTGTCACACAAAATCCTTGTGACATGAGTTTACCGATATAAGAAACCTGCACATGTACCCCCAAACCTAAAAGTTAAAAGAAAAAAAAGATAAAAAAAAAAATAGGACTTCAGTAAAATCTAAATAAGAATTGAAGAATACTGAGCCGAGGAAGTTAAAGCTTGTTCTTAGCAGACCATACTGAGGATGGTGAGGGAATGCAATCAATCAACAAAGGATGCTGTGGCATTGGAGATCTCCACTGGGGTGGGTGAGTGTCATGGAAAGAGATTTGAGGAACAGTATGAATCCTTATAGACTTTTTTTGTGGGCAGTTTCTCAAGGTTAGTGACTAACTGGATTTAGGGGAGAACTATGATATTAAGAGTTAAGACTGAGTCAGTAATTAGTGCTAGGGAAAACCCTGTGAATGAACCTGGATGCCCTGCCAAGACATGAACTCCCCAGGCAGTGTTCCAGACCTTGCCTGAGGTCTCCCCCGACCCCCACCACTCTGTTTTCAAATTATTGTGGCTTCATAGTTTAAGATCTCTGATTTAATAAGGCCCCTTTCTTTGTAACTGACAGAAATGCTACACTAACAAACATGGAGGCATTTATTAACTCAGGCACCAGGTAACCCATGGATAGATACTTATGGCTTTAGGTGCAACTGGATTCAAAAGGCGAAGTGTTTCATTCATTGACTTAGAAAAATTAATTGAATACCTGTTACATTTCAGGTACTACTCCAGGATCTAAGGAGATAATGACAAGCAAAACAATTATTTCATAAGTTAGTGTGTTTTATACACGGAATGTTTGTGTCCCCTCAAAATTCAAATGTTGAAACCTCCATTGTGATGGTATTTGGAGGTGGAGGCCTTTGATAAGTGATTGTGTCATGAAGGTGGAGGTCTCACGAATGGGATTAGTGGAGCCTTTGATAAGTGATTATGTCATGAGGGTGGAGATCTCTCGAATGGAATTAGCGCCCTTGTAAAAGAGACCCCAGAGGACTTCCTTGTCCCCTTGGCCATGTAAACACACAAAAAGAACACAGCCTTCTAGGAATAAGAAGTGGGCCCTCACCAGACACAGAGGACTGCCTATGATTTCATCTAGGACTTTGCAACCTCCAGAAATGTGAGAAATAGATTCCTGTTGTCATAAGCCACCCAGTCTATGGTACTTTTGTGATAGCAGCTCAAATGAACTGTTCATAAAAGAGTACATAATGGAAAATGTGAACCAGTTTGATTTGACTCCAAAAGCTGACTCTCTTTTCTTCTCCTCCTTCCTCTTCCCTTAAATTTTTCTTTCTCCAATTCTTCATCCCTTTCTTGCCGCAGTTTCTCTCATAATTTCTCCCTCCTGTCTCTTTCTTCGTCTTCCCCTGCCCCTCTTTCTCCCCCTCCTTCTTTCAGCTATTCTTCTCTTTTTATGGAGTCTGTTTTTGGAGACTCCCTAAGTAGTTCAAGGTTTATCTACTACCAGTTTATCAATCTCAGTGGGAAAATATGTCTCCTTCCTAATAATTCTACCTACCACTTGTGATTCTACTGCTGATTCTCACTGGTTTGGATATTATAATAAGTTTGTTCTCTACCCACAGAGTCTTGGTTGGGAGTCAAGAAGGCTGCTACTAAAATCACACAGATGGGTTGATGGGGGGATGAGAACAGGGGTTGATCTCCCTGAGCCAGTCCTGTTTTGTGCATCGTCCAAGGCATATCCTAAGGTTGCTCCACTCTTGGGTAGGGCCTGGAAGTCTTGCCAGTATTACCATATTCTTGCAATATACATTGATTATTTCCTTGAAAATAAATGTAAAGAGTCAGAGATACATGAGTGTTTCCCTTTCCACCTTTACCTCTTTCCCATCCCTACCACCACTTCAGACACCAAGCAAGCCCCGGGTTGTGATGTGGTCAGAGTATCCTGATTATAATTTTGCTTTGTGGCCACTGTTGAACTTTCATCCATTCTAAAGAGATACTGCCTGTGTTTTTTAGAGAAATGTCCTTAGCTAGTGAAAAGGTATATTTAGAAAGGTTCACATGCTCCAACTATGGTTTATACATAATATAAAGATATTATGAAATGTTCAAGGTTCTATAAATAATGGTGCTATTTGTAATAAGGATATGATTTCTGTAGGCAGGGTTTGAGCATAGATGGGCGACTCTCCAAAAATGATAGTGTGACTGCTGGATCAATACATGATTTTTTTCTTCTCCCCCGTGTTGTCTAAATCACAGGTTTAAATGACAGCAAAAGGTGTTGGAGATAGAGTGCATGGCATATTATTGCTTTCTGCCATTCTGATGATTTTGACTTCCTCTTTTTTCAAATGACAACAGTTTGAATACTGGGCATTTGATTAGCTCCTGAAACATCCAATATGTTAGAGTCACAGCTACACAATATTTATACATTCAGTGATGTTTGCAGGTGCCTTCAGGGGAAGGAAGGAGTGATAAACATCTGCCTTCTTACAAGCATGTCCTACATATTAATACAGTGCCCTGAAACGTGGTTGATGGACTCAGTGGAAGCACCAAGATGGCAGATTTACATTCCCAGAGCTTCCATGAGAGACCCCCAGAATGGATTATGTGTTTAGGGTAGGATGAGGGGCCGGGAGGGGAAGAATATTTAAATAAATACTCATTTTCAGAGATTTATAAATGAATAATTGTTGTTGCTTTTTGTTTTATAAGGTGTCAGTATCAGTTGTGTGTTATTCAGCATGTCGATATAAATCCATTACAAACATCTTCAGAATTTCAGAAGGGGTGATGGGTATTCATACAGTAAGAGTATGGTGGGGATCCTTATCCAAAGTGGGCCAAAGGAGGGGACTTTATTTTGCAAACGGGCAAAGAGCACTGTTATTAAAAAGAAATTGTTGAAATAAAATACTGTTCCTTTTCTGAAGATTAATTGTAAAAATAGAAAATTCTATTAATAGCCTAATCCTTCTGTTTAAGGATAAACTGGAAATATGAAGGTCTTCAAGATAATATCTGATACTTTAGAAAACTGGACTTGAATTGAGAGCCAGAGGATGGGAGAAGAAAAGATCTCCTATTAAAAATCCGAGTCAGGAAATTTATTCCCTTCATTCTCATCAATTCAAGCCATGGATCTACCCCAAATGTGTTTTGTAAAATAATGCTCAAAGACTAAAACAAATAAAGTTTAATAAACATGTACCTCCCTAGCACAACAGATGGCAACTAGGGAAGGTGCCCACAGCAATGTGGAGAGTACTCCCGCCCGGAGTCTTTTTTTAATAATGATATTTATTAAATGGCTATCTCTATTGCACACTCATTCTCTGCCAGTAAAGATAAAGGAGAAAAGGGGAGGAGGTTCAAAAAAGCTATCCAAAATCTATGACAAAAAGTGACAGAGGAAATACACCTCAAAGTGAGATTTTATTGGTAGCCTTTGAAGAGAAATGCACAAAACTGTAAAATCATAGAACCCTGGAAGTTTAGAGAAGGGAGATTGTTTAGATATGGAATGGAAAAAGCCCTGGCTGAGAGGCTGGAGGTGCTGGTCAGATACTAATGAGCCGGGTGATCATAACCAGTCACTTCATCTCTCTAGACCTTGATGTCCTTATCTTTGAGGGGAACGAGGGGGCGGGCAAGGAAAGACAGCTGACATTGACCGAGTTAACTCTGCTGGTTAGGTACTGGCCAAACACATCACGGGACCTATCTCTTTTTATGCTCACCATAATTCCATAAAGCAAGCACTTAGCCATGTTTTAGAGATAAGAAAAACTCCACTGCCTGTCAATTCCCAGCCTTTTCTGCAGTGCTATGACTGTTTCCCTATAACAGGGAAGTATAATTGCAGGCTCTTGATGGTTTTTCTGATTCTCATATTTCACAATTCCATAATTCGTCCCTGGCCATTTCATTCTACAGATGATAAGTCTGGAGTCTAGAGAAGTTCCCAGGTCACTTAGGTGGTTATTGGCAGAGAGTGGTTACAACTAATTGGCTTTTGTTTCCTTCTGTTCAGCAAAAACAGGGAATAATTGGATGACTGACTCAGCACCACACATTTTGCCTTTATTATTAGGTGATGATGTCAAAATAAATACTTAGATCTGCTTTCACTTCAGTTTGTTAAACTATTTCTAATTTGTAGACCCTGGAGGGTCAGAGATGGAGAGCTAGGTAAGGCTTCTGGTTGATTCTCAGGGAACTAGAATGTGCTTGTGATAATCAAATCCTTAGTTACTTGACAAATATGTCCCAGAACCTACTGTGTAAAAGACTAAACTGGAGATTCTGCCCCTTATTTCACCTCTGAGAAATATCTCAGACTAGTTACATATTTAAGATGAATTGCCCCAAATATTCCTTCTTTAGAGAGAGAGAGCTTTTTCTTTAGGGATTCCAGTTTTTGGCAAGGTTTTTGTACATTGCATCCCTGGATGGAGAAAGCAGAAGGACAGGTAATCCAAAAATAGTTCCTGTGTAGTTTCTAAATCAATTCTTTCATTGTTTTTCCACAGCAAAAATACTTTCCTAATTACCCTGAATAGTCTTAATGTCTTTTATTATTTCTAGCACGTTGACATTGTGATTGATCGTCCTGCTAACCTTGTGAAGAAGACAGAGCATATATTAGGCTATCCATTGTGCTTATGACAAAACTCAGACTTTTTAAAAAAGCATGGGGTAAATGGCTAATCCAGGATCATGGAGGCTAATAACAGGGAGCTGACACTAGGAGGCAAGTCTCCTCTCCTGTCTTCCTCCCCGCCCACTAGCCTCATTGCTCTCTCCCTTCCTCCTCCTCCAAATCCTTCTCTGTCTCTGTCTATCTCTTTCTCTCTTTTCCTCACTCTGTCTCACTCTCAGTGGCTGGCTTCCTGTCCAGTTTAAAATGATGAATTTAAAATTATGGCCACATTTAGGCATACAGAGCTGAGGAAAGTGGGACGTAATAGCTTCCAGGTCCCCATTGACTGTGCAAAGCTGAGTGTTGACAAGCTACTATTGTTATTCCTGCACAAATACCTTATTTTTAAAAAACTGGAGCTAAGAAAGGACCAGTGAATTGACTATCCCATCCAGTGGCCCAAATTTCCTAAACCCCAGTCCTTATTTTAACATTCCCCAGCCTTCATGTACAATGACAACAAATATGGCACCCAAGTCAACTGCATTCTGAATTGTTTTCAGCCAAAGACTTCGAGGCTGGAGAAACCCAGGATCACAAATATTACACAAACCAAATCTGGACAAGAGTGACATGGAATGACTAACATTCCCAGAGATTCTCTGGACTTGCAGATCAAAATACAATCAGTAGTAATGACACTATAAAGAAGCTCTCATAAAAATAAGTTGTCTCTGTAGCTAGTCAAACTGATCTCTCCACATCATGGAGAAAAAGCTGGCTCATTTCACTCATTGCCCTCCCAGAACCCATCTTGCCTTCTTGTCTACATGACTTTCTTTTTGCCAAAGTGCCTCTCTCTTTCCTATTCTAATCTTACCCAGGGCTTAAGGTCCAGCTAATTTTCTCTCTCCTCTGTGAGATTTCTTGACTTCCCAAAGGCAATGTCTTCTCCCTCTTCTGAGCAACTCAGTCATTGAGAGTGCTAATCTCTGCACAGTTGCTGGTCTTGTGAGTCTTGTGTTCTGGTCTACTCCCCTGTATCAGGAGCTCTTTGATGGTGAGAATCATGACTATTCACTTTTTATGTATTCCCCACAGTGGCTAACAGGATGCCTCTCATCTAAGGGATGTGTGTTTTACAGTTGCAGGATACTGTTGCCAGAAGGAATACAGATCCCACATGTTGCCCTTCTGCTCACAGAATGGGGCAACCAAGCCACATGTGTCTTTAACCACCCCAGTGACAATCTTAAACATGACTCTTTTCCCTGGGGGTAGGGTTGTCAGATTTAGCACCTAAAAATACAGGATGCCCAGTTAATGTGAATTTTAGATAAACAATAATTTTTAGAGAATAAATACATCGCCCATTTTTTTAAGTTTAAAATGTCATCTGATGCCACATTTGCACAACTCACCTTATTCGCCCTACCCTAATCCTAGCCCTATTGGATTCTGTCTTTATTTAAATTTTTGATATTTTATTTTCACATGGATTTCTTTGCATTAGTTTTGATTTTTAAAAATATTACATTAGTCTGGGTGCAGTGGCTCACACCTGTAATCCCAGTACATTGGGAAGCTGAGGCAGGCAGATCACGAAGTCAGGAGTTCAAAACCAGCCTGGCCAATATGGTGAAACCCCATCTCTACTAAAAATACAAAAAAAAAAAAAAAAAAAAAAAAAAATAGCTGGGCATGGTGGTGCATGCCTGTAATCCCAGCTACTCTGGAGGCTGAGGCAGGAGAATTGCTTGAACCTGGGAGGCAGAGGTTGCAGTGAGCTGAGATTATGCCACTGCACTCCACTCTAGGTGACAGAGCAAGACAATGTCTCAAAAAAAAAAAAAAAATACACACACACACACACACACACACAACATTGAAATATTATTTATCTTGATGACTGAGTTCCTTGGTGCCACCTTAAATTTTACATCTAAATTATACTCCCTCTCTCCCTTTCACTCTCTTCACACCAGTCCCAGGCCCATTTGATCCTCATTCTTCTCATCTGAAAGATAGTTATATAATATGGCACTGGCAGGATGGAATGAGCCCAGAGTCTGCCATTTACCTTCACTTAGTAATTATTTTGTGTATCTAATGTATCTCAAATTTTTCTTTTTACTTTGAAAAGTTTAGTAACCTACCCTCCATCTGTTGTAGCCACATTTTAATCCAAACTCATATCTTTTAATTTTCTGAAGTTTTTATTATTCTAATAAATGAAAAGGCCATAGGAAATCATGATTTTCAGAATGATCATGGTCCAGAGCTCCACAAAGGTGCCCTGTATTTTGATGGCAGACAACCTATTTGCAAGGAGAGCACCAAACAGAAAAGGAATAGCCTTTGGCAGCTGAATTTGTGGCACATCTGAACTTGGAGAGGCAGAGCATTGAAGCCACACTCGCTGTGCAACCACATTCCCTTGAAAGATAGAGCGGCACGTTAGTCTTCTCCATATATTTTGTTTTCTTGGAGCTATTTGTAGGCTGATATTTCAAAGTTGTAAAATGTTAGCCACTGTATTTTAAGCTCTTTCTACTTAGAAACCTTAATGTCTACATCTGAAAGAGTGAGTGTATGAGTTTAGGGAGTGGGAAAGGATGATGGGGGCTTGTAGGGTTTCAGAAGACTAAAAATATACGCACATATGCCTTGGTTTGGGCTTTTTAATGAAAACCCTATAGGGCTGTGCATCAGATATTTGTTCAGAAAAAAATAGTTAATTAAGCAAGTAGCCGAGAAAAGTGATAACTTTAAACCCAGCTATGGAGAGCTGGTATGTATGTGTCAGCCTTCTGTGTCCAGGATTTTGTCATGGAAAGAGAACATTTAGAAACCTGTTGGATGGTAATTTTTATGCATTGCCAAATCATGTTATCCCATTAGGCACAACTTACGATCTGGGATCACATTTTATCATATATGCCAATTACTACAGAGATCTATATGATTTTACAGAGATTGAGTAGGCCACAAGAATTGACTTGCCACTAGCAGTATAAGTGAATCAATCTGTAGCGTTTGACTAAAATTCAGATAATTTAATCAATTTGACAAGGTTTTTGAAAACATTTATCTTTTAAGGGGAAGATAATTGTAATCCATAAAGTTTATAGAGCTTTCTATCCATGGGAATCTTGTTGCTCTTTTAAAAAGACAATGGGTTTTTTTTTTTTCCTGTTGAGTTTTAATTGTCTTTCCATACCCAGCAAAAAAAGAAGAAAAAGAAAAGAAATAGGAAACCAGTGAAACTTCCAAGTAAATAATTTATTAAAGAAGACTTTTTCCCCCTCTGTCTCTGCCTGTTAACAGTCATAAGGGAAATTTGCCTCACGACCTCAAGCTGTGGGTTGCTTATTATCATTTTTAGCATTCTAGTACATGACAGAAGAGAGATTAGCAAGACTATATTTTCTAGTAAAGCATCTCTTTTGAATTTGGTACAGAAGTTGCAATATGGCTTAAAAATATTGGTATAAAATTCTGAATTCTGGTGATTTACGTGAAATCCTTTTCTATGTAGTTTTAACTACCTCAATTATCTTCTATTCTGAAATGTGCTTACACAATATAAACACACAAAGCATTTGTATTTGAAGGTAAAACCAAAACATTCTTGTTGTATTTACTTAACTGCTAAGTGTCTAGAGAAGAAGGGACAAAAATTTGTGTGGAGTTGAATATGGGTGTATGTGTAACCATCCTGAAAATGTATTGGTTTTTATCAATTTTAATTCTTATTTCAGGAAAAACAACTTTAAAGCCTAAATCATGTTATTAATTATTTATTAAAAATAATCTTTTTTAAAAAAATGGTCGAATTTGACATCTCATGTTTTCCTAATTTTTTTGAACTTTTAATGTCTCTAACATTGAATATTCTAAACCAGTAATTAATTTCTCTTTTCTTAATAGACCGGAAGAAAAGAAAAAGGAGATCCTCTCAACATTGCGATTGATAAGATGACTAAGAAAACAAGAGATCTAAGGAGACAGGTACTATTTTTATTTTCACTTTAAGTCCATGATACTTAGCAGTGGTTTCCAACAATGTCCTTTTCCAGGGTATCTTCTTGGAGCTGATGTTCAGGTTGTTATTCTTTATAACATCTACATATACAAAAAAAAAAAAAAAAAAAAAAAGAGGAGCCAGTTGCAAGCAAGGAAACAGGCCCTGAACAGGCAGCTTCTCACTGCCCAGATCTAATCTGTCCTGGTAGAGACGAGATGAATTCACTACCTCTACATCTGGTCTTTAGTTTTCCAAATCCAGGTATGTCAAGAGCCTGTCTTTAATCTTTGCTGGTTCTTACTTATCAAACTCTCAGGAAATTTAGTGATAAACCCGAGTGCTAATGGTTAATGAGAAATAAACTGTTAATATGATAGATTAGTTAAGGTCTCTTGACCAGTATATTCCCTTGGGAACATAAATCTAGGAGAAAGTTTGCTTATCAGACGGTTGTTTGGGAAGCATGGAATAAAATGGCTAATGACAGCATTAGTTTGATGGGTCTATTTTTCTTACTGGGGAGAAATCAGAATCCTGTCTCCTGCTGCAGCTTTGGCTATGCCCACCTCATTCACTGTTAATTGTGAGAGCCAGCTAAAACCAGCCACTGCTATGGCAGCACCTGCTGAAACAGCCTGATTAGCATGGCCACATCCAGCATTTCTTCCTGCAGTGTGTTAAGTACAAACAAGATTAGCAAGAGCCTTGGGCAAGAATGGTCAAGCAGCAACTTGGAAATGATTTGAATGTGAGGAACCCACCACTTCTGATGACTGCTGGGGAGCTTCTTGGCTTTTATCAAGACGTCACCTGAAGGTGTAGACACACTTGGACTGGTGTCCTTCAGAAGATATCACAATTACTTCTGGAATATGAATATTCTAGCTCCCCAGCTAACAAACCTTTTGGGGGCGGGGCGGGAAACATAAGGCAGAATACAACATTGTCCTTTCAGGCATTAGTAAGTAACAGCAAATGGATATATGGTCAGGTCCCTCTCTCCTTGCTCTCATAGAGAATCTCTACATATCCCCATTTGATATGAAATGATACAGGTGGCAGGAATTGGGATGGAGATTAGTTGAAAACACTGAATCAGATATCAGAGCCCTTGATTTTAGTATTAACTCTGCTGATAAACTTTCAGTGTGATTGTGGATCCTTCGTCTCTTGGTCTTACAAAAGTAGGGAGCCAAACTAGATCTGTAAACTTTTTTTTTTTTTTTTTTTTGCTGTATAAGATTGTATGAGTCTAAGGGAAATTCTCATTCCTATGTCAGAGGTCCCAATAACTGATAATCACAGATTTCTAAAAGCAGTGGGAGGACATCTCCAGGTCTTGCCTTGGGCTAGATTGTCAAACAGGTAAAATTCATGAACTGGGTCCTCCCATCTCCCTGATCCCTTGGTCTCAGTAGTGATTGCTTTTCTTACATTCAAGAACAAGCCCCCTCAGTTATTTTCAATCATGGACCAATCATAGCAGGATTTATTATTATTATTATTACTAGAAAAGAATGAAAAAGTAATTTGTACTCTCATGTTACAATTCCTAGAAAGGCTTGAATCTTTTTAGCAGAGGACAGTGGTAAAATTTGAAGGTGAAAATTGATGGTGGAATTTTAAATGTTTAGGTGACAAGCTCCTTGGAGAGCTTCCTATAAGATGGCAATGGAGGGAGTGTGTCCTCCCCTGAAATTATTCCATGTATATATATATTTTTCCTTACCTTTCTTGAAAATACAGAGGAATAGGATAAAAGGAGAATTGTTTCATGGTATTAAGATTCAACAGTTATGGCATAATTTCACACCACATACATGAATTTGGTTGAAACGTCTTTCTCTTCTCCAATCTGCCTTTCTAAAACAATGATGGTCCCCATCTGTCAGTTTCATCCCTACCCATATGTTGAGATGTTTTTGTCTTTCTTCTCATCTCTTCTGTCTCTCCATGTACACCTGTAGTGGCACAAAAGCTTCTCTGATCTAAATTGAATCCACCTAGCACTTGTGTAGATGGAACATGCAATGACTAATTTGTTTGGCCCAGGTAGGTCATAAGCTTAGATTTGGGTAACTAGTAATTAGATTAACAAGGTGTTACCTGGGTCCCTGATAGCCCCTCCACAACAGTGGCTCAGAGAATGTTAATGGCTCAAACAAATGTTTACTGCTGAGATTCTTTCTGTTCTTTCAATTACAGATAAACGTTTGCTAGAGCAGATTCTAAAAGAGAACCCTCAGTGATCATGTTCACTTCCCTGTACACATGTATTCCTTTGTTTAATATTGAGAGAGATCAAATCTCCTGGGGGAAAAAGGTGAAATCAAAGATTTTAGTTTATAAAAAAACATTTCTAGTGACCGTTATGATGTCCTGCTCTTTCAGTCTCCTGCCTCTTCCTCATAGTCCTAAGTCTGGGCACTGCTTTTCTGAGGGGTGACCCTGGAGCCTTGAAAAGTTTTAGCCTCCAAATCAAAAAGAAATAAAATCAATCATGATCATTATCTTGGACTTTCCTAATGCAAGAAAGTGAAATTAGACTTGTAGATACTTAAAGAAATCAAGATTAATTGAATATAAAGGATTTCGGTTTAAGTGGAATTTTCAGGTAAGTAGAACTCCTCTCTTGAGGCAACATATCCCAAGGAACTAGGGCATTATAAATTGTGAAAAAGATTATAGAGACCCAAGGGTATCATTTAAAACTGATTAACATGGATTCATCTTGCCAGTTAAACCCATAACAGGGGGCAGTGGTAGAGCAGAATCCTCCTAAGGAGTATTTTGTTTAGAATCTAAAATGGACTTCGGGGATGATAACTGCCAGCTTTAAGCATTGTGTTCTCATTTTAGAGCTGTGAGCACAGCAGGCCCTGTGTCTAAGCTATTGTCACTGCTGTGATTCTGGAATCAGCTCATTGTGGAAATACTAGCTCTTGGCTGATGCCCCTTCTGGGTGCCTAGTGGCCCACATGGTCTTTCCATCCCCCAGAGAAGACTCAGTCAGTGTCTGCCAGCTGCACCCCTATTCCCTTTTGCTTTGTGCCACCCGTGAACTATTCTAGATCTCTTAATTTTTCCTACAGTTACAGGGATGCTAGTTGATTCTGATTATTATTTTTGTACTTTTATTGGTCTCTGTCTTTTCCAAGTTGATAAACAAATCAGCACCCAAACACTTCTCTCTGAGAAGCTAATAAATAGTATCTATGACATTACAGTATTGCTAAACTTAGCAACTCTTTCACTTCCAAAACAAATCAAAGGCCTAATTCTTATTCCTTTACATTTACTAGACACCACAATGATTCCAGCAATGAGATTTAGTGAATGTCAACCTGACAAAGGTCTCAATTCTGTTATTACAATCAAAACATTTTTAACAACAAAAATTATATATTAGAATGCCTTTACATCGGGGTGAGTACTTAGAATAGTAATATAACAAGGCATTAAAAATTAATAAGCAAAACATATTATTGGATGGAATGATTAAAGGCTGATTCATTGAGATCGTGTCTCCAAGTAGGACTATAGAAAAATCTTCCAAGATTAATAGAAAATAATTACAACTAAAAAATGCCTTAGCTGTCTCCTTTGTAACCCAATTCCTTATGTACAAACTCTAGCTGAAGGTGAACAGTTACCATGGAGAGCTTGTAAAATCACTGTCCAGAATATGTAAACTAATTTACAGCCCATTTATATGAAGTCCTTGCAAGGTACCTGAGACTGTTCTAAGTTCTCTCCATTTATTGACCACATTTAATCCACACACTAGCTCTAAAAGATTGTCACTATGCTCATTTTACAGATGAGGATGTGAAGGCAAGTAATGTACCTGATATGGTTTGGCTGTTTCCCCAGCCAAGTCTCATCTTGAATTATAGCTCCCATAATTCCCATATGTCATGAAAAGGACCTGGTGGGAGGTAATCGAATCATGGAGGTGGATCTTTCCCATGCCATTCTTGTGATAGTGAATATATCTCATGAGACCCGTTGGTTTTATAAAGGGGAGTTCTCTTGCATGCCCTCTCTTGCTTGCCACCATGTAAGATGTGACTTTGCTCCTCTTCCCCCTTCCTCCATGATTGTGAGGCCTCCCCAACCATGTGGAACGGTGAATCAATTAAACCTCTTTCCTTTATAAGTTACCCAGTCTGAGATATGTCTTTATTAGAAGTGTGAGAACAGACCAGTACAGCACCCATGGCCATTTATGGTGTGGACGTGTGGAAGTTGCAGCCAGGCAATCTGGCTGTAGGGTCTTTTACTCATAACTTTTACTCCATCCTGCCTCTCCATAGAACAAACATATTCAGGTGGGTCACCCGTATGCTAATGTACCTGGGAAATGCATGTAGGGAAGAAGGAAGGTTCACATAAATATGTAGAGGTGCTTTGAGGTTTTTAGCAGCACCTCTACCACTCTAGGATTTGGAACTGGTGGCACGAATGCACTGTGAACAGAACAAAAAAGCAACTATGTTAAATGTCAAAAACATGGTTCTTGTTTGTGATACAGTGTCTCTTGGGTCTCCAGCTGTTATGGTTCATTGGATCCTCTTTTGAAAAAGTGCAATTATGTTTAGGTATCTGGCCTCTCAAAACGTGAATTGTAGACTTTCCAGAACAATTACAGAAAAAAGAGAATGTTAAGGCATTCTATTCTTTTTATCACATCTGCTCATGATAGGGCCAATTATTTTTAAATTCATTGTAAGAAAACATTTTTAAATCACTTATTTCTGGATTTAAATCTGTTTTTCTTCGTAAGGATATGAAGTGATCTACATGGCAACAAAATATATTACAGAATACTGAGTTTCTCCAGTGTTAAGGTTTGTGTTCTTTAGACTGAAACCCTACATAAGAGCTAATGATCCCTGAAGTTTGGAGTCTAGGTCAGATTGTCAAGCTTCTGTGGAAACATGGAGATCAGAAAATGATCATGCAGCAAACGCGATTTGAAATAAAAGAAACATAAGCTCAGAGACAGTTAAATAGAAATGAGATCAGAGGCCAGGTGTGGTGGCTTACACCTGTAATCCTAGCACTTTGGGAGGCCAAGGCAGGAGGATCACATGAAGTCAGTAGTTCAAGACCAACCAGATCAACATGGTAAAACTCTATCTCTGCTAAAAATAAAAATAAAAATAAATTAGCCAGGCATGGTGGCATGCGTCTGTAATTCTAACTACTTGAGAGGCTGAGACAGGAGGATATATTGAGCCTGGGAGGCAGAGGTTGCAGTGAGTCAAGATCACACCATTGCATTCCAGCAAGACCAAAAGAAAGAAAGGAAGAAATGGGATCAGAAGCACCAAAAATCAGAATCAAAAATGCCAGGAGGAGCAGAGCAGAGTAGGTAGTAGGCTGGAGTGCAATGGTGTGATCTTGACTCACTGCAACCTCCACTTTCCAGGCTAAAGTGATCCTCCTGCTTCAGCATCCCAAGTAGATGGGATTAAAGGTATGTGCCACCACACCTGGCTTTTTAATATATATATATATGCACACACACACACATATATACATATATATATACACACACACATATACACACACACCCCCAAATGTGTATATATATAATATATATATAAATACCAAATGTGTATATATTATATATAAATATAAATACCAAATGTGCATATATATATATACACACACACACACACACATTTGGTATTTATATATGTGTGTGTGTGTGTGTGTGTATTAGCCAGGGGCACATGCCTGTAATATATATATATACACACACATTTGGTATTTTTAGCAGAGACAGAGTATTCCTGACTCAAAACCATGGAAGGCCATCCTTTGGATGTGTCCCTTGACGATGGGTAGTACACTCAAGCCACCTCTACCTTAGGAAAATCCTGATAAAACAGCACTGAATGTCAGAGCACCGCTTACTTATTACCTGGAAAATAATCATTAGGCCAAGTCCAAAGTACATTATTTCATCATTTGGAAACTGTTCTTGAAATATTATCTTCGGCAAGCTGTTCTCTTGTCAAGGCACCGTTCAATTCATGAAGTGGTTCAGTTTATTTCTATAAGCTAGCATATGGTCGATTGTTCACACATTGGCTTGACCTGTTTCACTAGCAAGTCTAGATCACACAAAGAGCAGAGTCTAGTAGCTGATCAACATTGTTTAATCAAATGGTACACTATACTGAGCAAAGAGATCTATAATATAAGCATGAACGTGAAAACTCTCAGTGAAGTGGAAGCTTCAACTACTGATTTATACTTTTCTGCTAATTTCTCTGGGGCCTAGAAATCAAGGAAAAGTGAGAAGGGAAGGAGTAAATAGCAATGACTGTACCCCAAAATACATTCCAGATAATGTCTGTGTTTGGTTCAATTCCCAACACCTTCTTCTATTTTTAGCAAAGAGAATAATATAGTTAAGAATCCTGATCCTGAGACTGGAAGATGTCCTGTAGGATGATGAAAGAAAAATGCTATCATATTTTTCGACCTGAAATTCCCAAGCATGGAAATTTAGAAGATTTTCAACTATGGTGTTTTAAATAACAAAAATTGTTTTGCAGAATGCCCTGTTTATCAGTACATTCATTTCACTACATCCATCCTGGTTAAGTGAGATTGGCCCGTATTTATTGTTGGAGGCTATGTTTAGACTGGGACTCTTATCCAAAACTGCCACTGAGAAGGAGATAATTTTAAAGTGTGTGGTGCATCTAGCATTATGGCCTGAATTGAGGTGTTTCTAGAGCTGATGATAACAGCTAATCGCCTTGATTCTGCCTGAATGTACTCAGTGGATCTTTGCAGTCAGCTTGTAGCCAAATATATCTGTTCCATTTGACCCCTCCTTGCTGAGGTTACCTTTTATTACCTGAAATGGCTTCTGGCATCATCTTTCCCAGGGGAAATTTCCATCAGGTCTGCTGATATTTCTTTATCTCCCCATTTCCCAAGGAGGCTGGACAAATCTGAAATTTAGAAAGTGAGTCATCTTCCCGCAGGCTCTGCCATGCCTGCTGTCGCCACCAGCCCTGGTGGGAGCCCGTTTGCTCTGGGATCTCATCATGTTGTGCCTTCATGATTCCCATGGATGTCACTGCTGATGGCTGAGGGAATTCAACATAGCTCTTTGCTTGGGTGGAAAATTGTGAAGAAGATGATGTTAGTTTTAACACCCCTCTGTTTACATTACAAGCCCTTGACTCATCTTTGTCATCTTTTTGAGCTGAATGAAATTTTCCAGGTTATCTTAAAACCCTACTCTCACCCCACTGGACTCTACACAATTATATGCTTCCCGCTGTGATCCACTTTTCAAGAGAGTGACAGTCCCATGCGACTCCACCGTTTGTTATTCCTTAAATCTCCATCAGTCATTCAGTCCAATTGATGCTGCCTCCTAAATGCATTTTGAGTCTGTTGTTCCTCTCCACTGCCATGGGTCCTAATTCACTGCTTTTCACACAGAAAAAAATGGCCATGGCTATAGCCTCATAACTAGTATCCTAGACTCCAGCCTCCTGGTAACTCCTAGACCCCAGTTATGATTGCCCCAGCAGTCTAAAACGCCAGTGTTTCCAGTCCCTTCTGCCTTTGCACTTGTGTTGTTTTTGCCTGGAATGCTCCCACCACCCCTTTTTGTTTTCTTCCAAGAAAACTCACATCTTTTCCTACAAGGCTTAGTTTAAATGTCACCTTATCATCACAACTTTATCCAATTCCTATAAACAGGATTTATCCAGTAGACTCCCAGAGCATTTAAAAATATCTCTATATGACACTTTTTGCAGTGGATTTAAGTTGTTTATTTGTTTTTGCCAGTGCACATGTCTTACTAATCTTTGTTTTTTTTTAGGTAATATCCTAGTGCCCAAAATAAAGTAAGCCTGCACCACACAGGTGCTGAAAGAGTGAAAAATCCCCTGTATGTAGCCACCACACCCAGGAAATATCCCAATTATCAACTTTCCTCCCTTCTAAACTCACATGGCTCTGGTTCCATTGTCTCAAGGGCTAGATTTGCTAGCCTTAAAAGTCCACTTATATTGGCTGGGTGCCGTAGCTCACGCCTGTAATCTCAGCACTTTGGGAGGCCAAGGCTGGTGATACACGAGGTCAGGAGTTTGAGACCAGCCTGGCCAACATGGTAAAACACCATCTCTACTAAAAATATGAAAAAAATTAGCTGGGCTTAGTGGCAGGCACCTGTAATCCCAGCTACTCAGGAGGCTGACGCAGGAGAATCACTTGAACCCGGGAGGTGGAGGTTGCAGTGAGCTGAGATTGTGCCACTGCACTCCAGCCAGGGCAAGAGAGTGAGACTCCATCTCAAAAAAAAAAAAAAAGTCCACTTATATTTTGAGGATAATTTCCATGATTAATGACAGTACACTAATCCAGTAGTTTCCTGTTACTCACTTGGTTTGAGAAGACTTAGCCCAAAAGCAGCTAAAATGAAAATATTTGACTCCATTTTGGGAGATTCTGATTTCATGTACCTCTGGTGGCACCTTAAAATCTTTGTCATAAGACACTTTCTACTTATTTCTGATATTCTCCCATGTTTGAATTCCACTGCCTTTGTTTCCAATAGTTGGAACTTTCAGACCTCATCCCAGTCCGTCTGGCAGAATATTTGAGGATTTGTGAGACCTTCCCACTCTTCTCCAATCTCTTTGGCCTCTGCTAGACCTTTCCACTTCACAGAGACAATACCTGTTTTGAGGGGTAGAGAATCCATGTTTCAGGCTTGTATGAGATAGAAAAATAAAACCAAAACAGTATTTTTCCTACTATCACACAGTCACCGTAGCACACTTTGCCTCTAGTCACCAAAATGTATGCAGTATTATTTTCCCTCACTGAACAGTTCTTCCACACCAGCTGTCTGTCCTATAATTCAATTTAATTCAATTCTAACACTGTCTACCTGGAGATAACTTCAGATTCCATAGATTAAGGGCTTGTTTTCACAAGACTGCTCCTATTTCAGATGCCAGTTGAAAGTAGTAGGTTGTCACCTATACTTCTGACTCACCAGCTATAAATTGGGGGATTCCCATTATCCCTCCCTCAGGTCCAATTAATTTGCTAGAGTGGCCCACAGAACTCAGGAAAACTGCATACGTTCACCTATTTATTATAAAGAATATACATTTGATCAGTTAAATGGAAGAGACGCATAGGACTAGGTATATGGGAAGGGGCTCAGAGCCTCCATGCCCTCTCTGGGTATGCCGCCTTCCCTGTACTTCCATTTTTTTCCAGCAACCAAAAGATTTCCAAACTTTGACCTTTTGAGTTTTTATGCACTGCATAGTCATGATTGATTAAGTCATTGGCCATTGGCAATTAACTCAACCTTCAGCTTCCCTCCCCTCTCTGGAGGTTGGGGTGGGTGGGGCTACAAGTTGTCACCTTCTTATCACTCAGTTGGTCTCCCTTGCAAACAGATCTTGCCTGGATCCTGAGGCTATCCAGGAGCCCTTCAAAAATCACCTCATTAGAATAAAAGATGCTGTCACCCAAGAAATTCCAGTGGCTTTAGAAACTGTTTCCAATGTTACTACCTAGGAAATTACAAAGATTTTAAGAGTTCTGTGTCAGGTACTGGGGTCAAAGACCAAATATTAGAACAAAAAAATTTTCCTAATATTCCTTATCTACAAGGGTTTTAAGAACCAGGGACAGAGGTCTGAACAAGGGGTTCAGGAATCAGGGGCAAAGGCCAATTTCTATATTTTGTAGTGATATAATTTATATGTTATAAATTATATATTTATATAATTCTGTATGTATATATTTTTCTTATTTTTTCACAAGCCTCCTCTCCTCTGAGCATAGGTTAGAAATGAGTGATCTGGTGGCTCACTGCTTCTTGTTGTAGGGTTTAGCAAGATCTGTACTTTCTGGAGCACGGCCAGGACAAGGGTAAGGCAAGTGAGGCACAGCCTCAGGTGCAAGATTTTAGGGGCTACCAAAAAGCTCAGTAATCAAGATAAATAATAGTGTATGCAACATTTTAAAAAATCAAAAATAATGCAGAAATCCATGATGAACAGAAACATCAATGCTGTAAATAAAGATAGAATCATTGTGAATAAGATAGTGCAGTGTGAGCCGTATTGAAGCTGGAAGCAAAAGGGAAATCAGTAGTACTGATTCTGTCTGTGTTTATAATGTTGCTGTTTTCTTCATCATGGATGAACCTCTTGATAGTCCTGGCTCTGCTCCAGAGACTCTATCTATCAAAACCTTTACTGCACCTGCTGTAGGATAAAGTTCCCCAGAAAACTCTCAAAGTCAGATGGCTTTCTTTTTCCTCTCACATTAGTGACAAAAGGGCTGACTTTTAAATTTTATGAGATGACACCTTGGACTCCAGATTTCAAGACCTATTTGAATTGTGGTTGTCTTTTAGGTTGTCTTGCTCCAAATGGATATCTTCTTGATGTTTATCACAGTGACATGGGCTTTTTATGGCACTCTGAAGTGCTTTAGAGAAAATGGAGAACATTTTAATACTGCTGATTTACTCTTTCAGGTCTACAGTAATTTCCTTACTGCCTAATTATAAGGCTTGGTTTAATTTACTCTACACATAATGTTTACTGATGCACATATGGTACCACAATTTTAAGAAACTGTACCCAGAACAGGTATTTTTGTCATACTGGAGTATGGAAAATTCCCATTCAGTATGATATTGGCTGTTGGTTTGTCATAAATGGCTCTTATTATTTTGAGGTATGTTCCATCAGTACCTAGTTTATTGAGAGTTTTTAACATGAAAGGATGTTGAATTTTATTGAAGGTGTTTTCTGCATCTATTGAGATAGTTGTGTGATGTTTGTCTTTAGTTCTGTTTATGTGATGAATTGTATTTGTTGATTTGTGTATGTTGAACCAGCCTTGCAACCTGGTGATGAGGCTGACTTGATGGTAATGGACAAGCTTTTTGATGTGCTACTGTGTTTGCTTTGCCAGTATTTTATTGAGGATTTTTGCATTGATGTTCATCAGGGATATTGGCCTAATGTTTTCTTTTTTTTGTAGTATCCCTGCCAGATTTTGGTATCAGGATGATGCTGGCCTCATAAAATGAGTTAGGGAGGAGTCCTTTCTTTTAAATTGTTTGGAATAGTTTCAGAAGAAATGTTACCAGCTCCTCTTTGTACCTCTAGTAGAATTCAGCTTCAAATCCGTCTGGTCCTGGGCTTTTTTTGGTTCATAGACTATTCATCGCTGCCTCAATTTCAGAACTTGTTGTTGGTCTATGGTCTATTCAGGGATTCAACTTCTTCCTGGTTCAGTCTTGGGAGGGAGTATGTGTCCAGGAATTTATCCATTTCCTCTAGATTTTCTAGTTTATTTGCATAGAGGTGTTTATAGTGTTCTCTGATACTTGCTTGTGTTTCTCTGGGGTCAGTGGTGATATTCGTTTTTATCATTTTTTGTTGTGTCTATTTAATTCTTCTCTCCTTTTTCTTTTTTAGTCTAGCTAGTGGTCTATTTTATTAATTTTTTTTAAAAAACACAGCTCCTGGATTGATTCTCCTGTTATATAGAGAAAAAATGGTAATATATGTAATTGTCTCAACAAAGAATGTCCCCCAGTGAGAGGGGAAATATCACACATCTTCTTAACTTGAGGAAGGTTACAATCTCTTTAAACACTTATTTTAAAAGATGACTAATAAGTATGTGGTTACATGTGTCTAATGATTTTCAGTTACCCACAGAATCAGGAGATGGGTAGGAGTTTGGGAAAGGAGAGAGAGGAAAAATAGTTCTATCTTCTGGGCGTCTTTCTCACTGTCTTTGAAAAGAAGCTATTAATTCAGAAATCATGGGTTCACAGATTCTTTGGGGTAGAAGGGACACTATAGGTCTTCCCAGTGCAAGAGATCTTTCTTCAGCAACTTTAAGATACCTTTTGTTAACCTCTGCTTTAAAGATGGGAGCTCATTCCTTCGTCACAGCAGTTGGTACAATTATTGGGTAATTTTACTTGTTAGGAAATTGAGTTAAGATCAGTGATTTATCAACCATTGATGTTGATTTTGTGCTTCAAAACTGATTTCTCTTTCTAAGTATAAGCCCCAGCTAAAAACTTCAGTAAAGAATTCTACTTAGAGTTCCAGAGACCTACAAATATGAAACATTATTGCATTAAAAGTCATGGCTTCACAATCAATTACCTTGCTTTTTCGTAGCTGTGAGTGCTGAGAATGGTTAAGCTTAGGGACTGAGCATGTCTCTGGTCATTGAGACAGCTGAAATAATCAGCATCTGGATCATCTGATCTATTAGTCCTGCTTCACTTGGTTATGTATGAAGGTCAGAAAAGAAAAGATATCCACTGAGACTGACAGTTGTTTAGCGTCCATTGTTTACTTGATTCTTTACTGACAATCCCTACAATCTTCAGAGAGATATTACTATCAAAAAGATTTTTTTTCAGAGTAGAGTACTGAAGTTCCAGTAATAAGATTAAATTTCTTGCTGATATAAAGCTCCTAAGTTAGAGAACCCTAGTGGGCTGACTCTGAAACCTGTCCTTTTAATGATGGTGGTTGTTAAAGTTGGTACACTTTACTCATCGTTTATAGCTTTTATTAAAATTCTTTAATGGGAAGAGCATAAGGTAAATATCAATTATTAATGAGTCCTGAGATTCTCTATGATAATCATAATAATAGGTGTCATGTTTAATATAATCACCATTTTTTTCTTCCTTAAGCCATTCATACCTGTGTCCAGCTCCATGCCAGAAACTGAACTGTGAATGGGATTTTAATAATTATTATTCTAATTAATCGTAAGGGAAAAAAGTAAAGGACTTTCATTTTAGCTGGGGGAATATCTGATTAAATGCATATCAGGAGACTAGCAGACTTGCCTGGTGTATTCAGTGAGAAAGTGTGCTTGAGCATTCCAGGATTAAAGGAGAACCATTTGTCCTGAGGAGTTTGGGGATAAGAGTGGATTTTTCTCTTTGATCCAACCATAAATGTTGAAGTTTGGGTGATTAATCAGTCCAGACCCATCCTCTTTCCTTCCATAATTTCTTAGTTTTTCACAAGTGCATCAATCCTGTTTAACTGTTAAGGGCAGGACTTCTGTATTTTTATTTGATTTCTTCAACTTCAACAAAGATCAGGCTGCCTTAAATAGTAGCTACAATGTGAGTTGCAGCAAGGCAAGCTGAAGGTCTGAGAGACCAGAAAAATGGGAGCTGGAGGATGCTGAGTTCCAAGGGCAGGGAGAAGTCAGCACTAATGAAAAATACCAGACTCTGAGCAGATTTCCTTCAGCCCCTCCTTTGCAATTCACAGGCTTAGATCAATGTGGCCCTGAGGCTCTATCTATAGATACCAAATTAACTAGTTGAAAGGGGATAACTTGTGACTGATCAAGTAGGCATTGTGTCACATGTTACCATAGCAACCAGCTTGCCTGCTGCTCTTTGGGTGCATTCTCTGTGTGTTTGGGCAGTGTGTGGAAGTACCCTTGATACTGTTGCCAAATCAGCAGGAAATTCATGATTTGGAGTCCAGTCCAGGTCAAAACACCTACATCAAGCAGGCCAGCCAACCCAACTAGATACAACTTCTACTCTTTTATGTAACTTTTCCTCTTCATTCCTTGCCTCAAAGCTTATATTAATTAGAAAAGGAATTTCTTAGGGATCACTAGAATAACCTGTGCTTTCTAGCAGAGTATGAGGCAAAGAAATAACAAAAGTCACTTAGTCAAATACCAGTCACACTGATCACTCAGGGGCTCTCAGAGGCCATATTTAGCCTCGTCGGTTCTCTTCTTAAGGAGGTAGCTGCTGGACACAGCAGATGCTTGGTTATAAGTAAGCAGTGGGTAAATGGAGCTTGAAATAGCCAGAGATAACAGCAGAAACTTATGGACAGAGTAAGAGGCATCTAAGACTAAAATCCACTGGTGAAACCCTCTAGAACAGGCATCAGCCAATTACTATCTCTGGCCCAAACCTAGCCCTCTGGTTATGTAATGTTATATTGACTGCTTTCGGGCTGCAACTGCAGACTTGAGTTGTCATGACAGAGACTGACTGGCTCACAAAGGCCAAAATCTATACTACCTGGCCCTTGACAGGAAGTGTGCCAATCCCTGCTCTAAAAGTAAACCCAACTTGAGATAAGACAAATATGATGTAAGCGCCTGAATTCCCTGAAAAGCTAAAGGACCTTGAATCCAACTTTGTCTCTTACTTTTCCCTTTGGTAGCAACAGCACCAATCATTTTATAGGATTTCCACAAAGTTGGAAATGTGGAGTAATCATTGAGCTTCTATCTGAAATGAAGTATCTCTAGGGAAAAATTCAGCAGCTGTTAGAAATGCAACGTTGTGCAATCGTTAAAGACAGAAAGTGAAAAGTATCACATACGGCAGCAGAACTCTGTTGAGGGAAGGTAGCTCGGAGGCACACTGTTATCCATAATTGGAGTAAAACAGGAGAGTGTGGCGAATGGTTTTCTGTTTTAGGAAGTATGCTGAGCTCTTTACTGACCACAAATGGGGTCAAAAACTTCAGAAGTACATTTATCAGTGACATCTGTACCAAGAAGTAAGTGCCCATCATTCCTCCTCCCTCAGTCAACAGCGTCTTATTCCCCCAAGTTACCCATCCCACTCAAGTGAACTGAGGTTTCACTCATACCTAGAGTGAGAAGTAGTGAGTTTTGTCTGGGTTCCTTCCAGCAGCGCTTATATTTAAAACAGACATTCTTCTAAGACCCACAGGACTTGTGCTGTAATGTGGAATGCGTGACATGTGGCAGTACAGGGCCAGATGACTCTACCTGGTACCAATCCTACCACACTGTAACAGGTGTGTAGGATAGATCCCGTTAGAAAGAAATCATAGTTTTAGAGAGTTCATCTCTGTATCTTGCTTCTTGCTCTTTAACCACACATTTTATATAGGCTTCTGCTCTTAGCCTGCCATCGTATCCATCCATTCGGTAATTGTCTTTCCCAATTTCCAATTAAATTGCAAGGGGATTAAATCATTTTATGAGCATACTACAAGCTTCCTAAAGGTCCTTGCTAGGGTAAGGTTATTCTGTTACTGATGCACCTTTTGACTCTCTCACACTGGACTCAAGCAGCTTTTGCTTATTCACCACCAGTTAATCAATGCCAGATATTAGGTACTCAGAATAAAATATCCAAGCATCTGATCTTAGATCCCCCTTTGAGGCAGTCAGTGATGGAGGGGACATAAGACTGGGAGTAAGTAATCAGCTAGGAATGGAAGTAAAAGATTGAAAGAAAAGTGACCTTTGTCCAATTAGGATTTGTGAACTTCAACAGCCAGGTCCATAAACACATAGACCTGAAGTAAAATGGCACTATTATTGGAACCCGAAGACTTGACTCTGGCATTTGCTGTATGCAACCAGAGGATCCTCCCTTTCCTCATCTAAATAACACGAACAATTGTGCTCACCCTACAAACTGCACCCTTCACCCACACCATGACATTGTAAGGAAGGTCAAATGAAATAATGTTTAAGAAAGTTCTCTGCAAGCTATAAAAACAGGACATGCACAGGATTATTATTAAAGAAAATAAGCAGCCAGAAACTGAGTAGACCTTCCAAATATGCAGAAGAGTTGATCTTCTTTTTGATCTGGGTTCAGAGATCTGATCAAGATAGTTCTACTAGAAATGTCTTTTCCACCTTCACTCTTGCCACCTAAAATTTCACCCTTTTGAAGTGCCAAATCTTCTGGGCTAAGTTAGACATTGGGTAATTGAAGGAATGTCTGTTCTGATGGAGGGATGGAGAAAACTTATTTTTTATTTTTATTATTTTTTTCCTTTTTGAGACGGAGTTTCACTCTTGTCACCCAAGCTGGAGTGCAATGGCATGATCTCAGCTCACTGCAACATCCACCTCCAGGGTTTAAGCGATTCTCCTGTCTCAGCCTCCCGAGTAGCTGGAGTTATAGGCACCCGCCATCATGCCCAACTAATTTTTGTGTTTTTAGTAGAGACTGGGTTTCACCATATTGGCCATGCTGGTCTCGAACTCCTGACTTCAAGTGATCCACCCACCTCGGCCTCTCAAAGTGCTGGGGAGAAATCTTAAGATAATCTTTAAGTAATAATAATAATTTTTAAAAGTACAATATGATGTGAAAGAAGTGTAGAAAAATTAGAGATTTTTACAGTGTTTTTTAGGCCAGCCTCTAACACATCTAACAGGAATAACTCATGCTTACCTCTAAGCACCATTTATGAGGCCAGTCAACCATGTATGAGGTCATGTTGATCACTGTCGCTTTGTTATTAATCGGTAGTGGAGACAGTGGAGGATTTTTTAACAGAAAGTGAGAGGAAATGGCTTGTCTTGTTTTTCTCTGTATCCCTGGCCAAAAACAGTGCTTCATCTACCAAGAGCTACTGAAATGCTAGTAGAAGGAATAAATGACTGAACACTGACCCTTGAGTAGTGTATAGTAAAGTAAGAAAGCAATAAAGCATAATTTCCTTCTGAGGACTTCTTATTTCTCTTATAATAAGGTTCCTGCCACCTTTGAGCTAATTGCATTAGTATCTGTGCCATCATATTTTTATACATTTACTCTCATTTCATTTCTTTGGCATAACACTTAAATATCCTGAATAAAACTGTGGCATTTGTGTATATTTTTCTTTATGGAGCCATTATTTCTCTTGAGATCAGAAAGGAATTTTGAATTTCACAATTAAAGGGAAACAAGACACCTTTTTTAGTTTTTCAAGAAGGAATATTTCTCCAGTAAAAGAAATTGCAAAGATTTTTTTTATTGAGTAGATTAAAATGAGACACATAGCCTTCAAAGTCTTATGCAAGTGTGAGCTTCTGCAAAACTAGTTGACTGGGGAGAGACATTTTTTTTCTTCGACTGTCTTTTGCGGGGAACTGTTTCGTATTTATCAAATGGTTGCAGGTTTTTAGACTTTGTACAAAATACTTTTGTAGTATTAGATGTGACTCAATATACAGCATACACTCTTCGTGTCCCACCCAATAGGTGGACAACTTTTGATCATTTTTTGAGACAGTTTATTTTTTGTTTTGAGTTAGTGAGTTAAACTGGGTATATTCATTCATGACTCTGCACTCTCACAAAATGAGAATTGCTAGAGCAGATATGATCCATTGACTGTATTCCTTTTGGTTTGCTGAAGAAAATGCAGTTATTTACCTTGATGAATAGCCCTAATTGGGTAAAATAGACTGGTAGTGCTGAGCTAATACCTTTAAATGTCTTGTCTTATGCAATTAATATTCCTTTGTCACACATACATTTAAATCGCTGGAAGAAAGTCTTGTGTTCTTGACTCCTGTCAGATTTAACGAATGATTTTGTCAAGTCATTCCTTTCTGCCCTGGTTGATTGATAGCTAAATTTTGGTCTTCCAGCTTATGTAAAAAGTGTTAACTATGCCTTTCAGCTTGTAGGCAAGGGCATTTAAACCATTCTAACAGTCAATTTACAGAGGAATTACATTGCCTGTTTACTGGAGGGGTCAAAAAATGTGCCCCTGCTCATCAGAGACACAAATCACAGGACCCATGAGCTAATGAAGGCAGTATTTATGAGTCCTGCACTTGCTGGCTGATACCAAGTTCAAGATGTCCCTGGTCCTAGCTGCTGAGGACTCTGGCTCCCACTTTTGGATATGCCTGTGTTTGTAGACTTTGGAGTGAGATGTATTTAAGAAGAAGTTTTGATCCTAATACTCTTAAAAGTGAGAATGCATATTAGAATGCTGGATTGTCACAGTACCAAGCTGCATTTGCAGCTTTCAAAGATTTCTCTAGAGTAAGGCTCACCTCTGCCACAGTCTGGCTTATGGATTTCCATACAAACCATAATTACCATATCAAAGCGTGGGAAATGGATACCAGTCTTTCTGGGAGAAGTCTTTTGTCCTGTGGCTTGAACCCAGTTAGAATTTCAAGAAAAACACTTTATTAAGCATCTTACAACTTACTATTTTAAAACATTTTGATCAATAAGAGTTACAATAAAATGGTTACATTCGAGCAAGTATAATTCATCAGGTACATTATTGCAGTAGGCATATCTTAGACCACCAATTCTCCATTTTTTTCCAGATCCCTAAAGCCCCAGTAAATCAGAGTCTCATAGTGAGTATCTAGCAGGTCCCTTCCTGCTCTCAGAGTAGGGATTCATTAGGACTCAGCGTCAACTTCTGCCTCCGGTAGGATCACTGATTTCCTGTTTTGGTGACAATCTGCCACGGGGTCTCTTCTTTCATCCTCTCTACAGGAGTTCTTCTTTTTGGTCTTACTATATCATGGGTGGGGAGGAGGGGAACTTTCAGAATCCCTTATACACTTTACTCATTGTTTAGGAATCACATTTGTTCCTGGAATGGTCGCTGCTGTCATCATATATATCATTGCTTTTGGTCAATAATGTACACAAAACTGGCACAAAGTAGACATATGAGAACTTGTGTATGTTATTATTTAAAAGTGTGTGGTCTGGGGCCAAGCGACATTGGTTCAAATCCTGCCACTACCATCTGTTAGCTTTGTGAATGTGGACATGTGACTTAATTCTATTGCCTCAATCTCCTCACCTATAAAATGAATAAAATGGTACACAGTGATTTTTGAGAGAAATAAACAAGTTATTTGAATTTTTTAGAACAGTATCTGGCTCAAAATAGGTACTGATTGAAGATTGTTATTATGAAATATTAATTTTCCCCAATGCTTTTCTGCTCTCCTTGCCACCTCTCCTCATCTGACTGCTGCAGTTGCTTCTGCCTTTTCCATACACTCTCCCTTCCACTAGCCTCTCCTTTGCTTCTTTATACTACACCTAGCAATGATCGGCTCCATTTTCTGCTAACATTTTTAAGAGCACCAAGTCAAGGTGTAGTACCTGCTGGATTGAGCCATCTGGAGATCCACAGTGATCCCAGCACTCCCTGTGACCCTGAGGCAGCTCTTCACTGTCTCTTCGCATGAAGGCAAGTGCTCTTGCCTATTGTAGAGGTAAGGGAGGAATTTGACACAGACCTATGTGTGCTGGGGCAGAAAATGAAATCAATGGAAGGAGCTAAGTAGCTGCTACTGTCCTTCAGGAAACCTGCCGATCAACCCTTCCCTGTCTTAATCCCATGACTTGTCTCTTTGTTATAACTTTTTAAGTAAAGTATTTGCTTAATCTATAAAAATCAAAAATTACAGCTGTGATTTTCTTACACACATCCCTTGGTTATGCAATGAAACGTGGAGCAGACTACTGTTATTTCAGTGCATTTGGCCAAAGAAATGAATTGAAATGACACCAAAGTAGTCCACTGATGGATCAGAAATTTATTCTCAAGATGTCTGTCTCCCACTTCACCATCAGGTGATTTGGTGATCATGAAAACTTATTTCATGTATGTTATCAGTTATCTATTGTCACAGCAGTGTAGTGTAACAGTACCTCAGGGACATACAGCAATAGCATTTGTAGCTCACTGGTCTGAGGTGGTCATCTTGGGCCAGCTTTCTTCTGTGTCTGGGTTCTATTGCTTTTTAATGGATCTAGGGTGTCATTGACAGAGATGACTGAGGTGACCGAGTCCTGGTCAATAAGTTTGTCACCCTTTTCCTGGGACAGGCAGTCTAGCCTGGGCGTGTTCTTCTCATGAGGATGGCAGAGAACAAGACTAAGCAAGCCCAATGTGGAATGGCCCTTTCAAATGTCCACATGCATCGTGGTGGCCAACATTCATTGGCCCTGCACATGTCACATGGCCAAGCCCAGAGTTGTACAGCGCAGGCACTACAGAGTTACATGGCAGTGGTATGGATAGAAGAAGAGAAGAATAAGGTCATTCAGGCAATAAATCTACTGTAATGGTCTATGTTTGCCCCAGTGCTTCTTATTCCATCAGTGAGACGTGTTCCTAACCTTTATACTGACTATATCAAACATTCAAAGAGATAAAAAATCTAAGGGCAAAGACTGTTGATCTGGTCGCACATATGCTGATCTGGCTCAAACGTAAGTGTCTCTAATGATGACAGTTGTACTTTTAATTGATCCAACAGACCTGAATGAGTTTGGTGGAGAATGAATGGGATGGGTAGGGAAAAGCACAGGGCCTGATAGAGATAATTGGTTCCATTAAAAAATAGATGCTAGTATCCCAATTAAAATGATTTTGCTTCATGAAAGATAGTGTCATCAAGATAATGACCAAAGAATTTCATGTTTCTCTTATGAATAAAACTAAATAAAGCAAGAACTATGATTATTCTTGAAATGTTTTCTCCAGGCTTTATAGATGTGCCTCTGCTCCCCCCATCTGCTCCCACTCCAACCTGAAAAATGATGAGTGCCATCATTACCAATGGACTGTGCATTGATGGCAACTTGGCTTATTAAAGTGGCACTAGATAGATTACAGGACTGACTGATTACCCTAATTGACCTTCAGACTGGCTAAACTTTGCCTGACTTAATGAAGCCCAATACTTGTCAGGCCCCCTAGGCTGGATGGCTCCTGGCTCAGTCACTTTGTTGCTTTGATTTTTTTATTTAATAACAATTATACCACACAGCTTAAGGAAATATGGAAAAACATGTCAGTAATTGTGAAGAGCCTGGAGCAGCCATATTCATGGAAAGATTTAAGGCTTCAGATTTTTTGAGCCTATTTGAAATTACCTTCTAACCCCAGTTTTGACCTTAGTTGGTATTTCTTACATCAGTAGTGAAGAAGTTAACACTATTATTCTTAAAAGATTTTTCTAAACATTTGTCTAAATGACAGGGTAGATGTTAAATGGGCATTTATTAAACATCATCTGCCCAGCCTCAATGTGGGTGTTAACTTTTATTTCTGAAAGTCTAAATGGCATTGGGTTGCTCAGACACATAGCCAATTCTGTCTGAAGATTGGCATGCAGAAGCCTTCAATTGCAGGGAAGGTTCAGCAAAGAAAGAGCTTTCATCCCAAAGGAGAAACAGGATTGATTAGTAGTAGCTACTTGAAGCACTGTGTTGAAAAGGATTATAAAGTAGTATTTGAGCTCAGCATAAAAGAATGAAGTAATTGATTAATTGTGTCTGTTGTGGGCATAGAAAGAAAGAGTTGTAGTATACTTGCCATTCCTGTCCTATGTCATAGCTTTTGATCTTGTTCCTTATAAACAACTCTTCACCTTTTAATTATTTCTTGTAAACGTATCTCTATTTATTTTCAACTTCCACTCATGCTTGAATCCCTGAATTAGTTTTCTGCCAGGTCATTTTTTTTTTGCTGACTGCTTTTTTGTTTTCAGGTCAGTATCTGAGTTCCTTTTCTGTGCTAAGGGAATTCCTCATGTTATGAATCTCCATATAAGAAGCTTACATGGCCAAAACACTTGTTTTCAAAGAATACTTTCCTCCCAGCAGCTACCTCCTTTACTGTTGCAATGAGGTGAGGACATATGACCCAGAGTTCTTGTCTCTGTTTCACCCACATGAAAATCAGGTCTGCCTAACATTTTGAATCAAAAGCTATTGACATAAAGACATAGGGTGTCTTAACATTTCTGAATTCTGTCCATTTTGTGAACTGACAGGTCAATCTTTCTGCTTAAATTAGCTAGAATTAATTTCTAATGCTTGAGACTAAAAATCTAATGCTTGAGGTCTTCTAGGGAGACAAACCTCAAACTTTATACTGTGGAGAAATCACCTAGGCATCTTATTAAAATGCAGATTCTGGTTAAAAGCAGGTCTGGATGGGGCCTTGGTTTTGCATTTCTAATAAGCTCCCAGGAAATAGCAGTGGGGCTGGCCAGTGGCCCACACTTCAAGTAGAAAGGGTCTAAGTAAGGAAAGGCAGGTTGAAAGAAGGCAGAGGTTGCAGGAAAATGAAAAGTCTATTTCCAATTTACATTAGAGCAGGCCAACTACTGTAGCTAATAAATTTTAACATGTACAAAGGCTCCAAACAATAGAATTACATTTCTTAATAATTACAATACTGGGTCAGCAACAGAACATGGGGCTGTTATCCACCATGTATGCAAGGGCCTAAGTTAATTGGGAAGCAGGGAATGTCTGCCATCTTTAACTCAAAGTATCTCTATCTTTGGCCAGTGGGAGGCTCCTGAGTTATTTTGGCATGCCTCTAGGAGTGTTTGATAGTTCACTGTTACCTGGCATGACAAGATATTTCAAGCTTATTTGTATACTTCCAGCCTCAGAGTGCCTGGAATCAGCCCTTTCTCCATGAAATTCTGTTTTTTTTTTTTTTTTTCTTTTTTTGTTGTAGCATAAAATTGTGTTTCAAGTTGTTCATCACTACTAGGCTAGCCATTATTCTCAGGCTTTTTCATTAGACAGAACTGAGAAAGTGTTTGCACATGTGTGTATGTTTTCAATTTAAAATCTCATGTATTCAAATGTCAGCAAGGATATGGAGAAAAGGAAAGCTTTGAACATTGTTTGTAGGAATGCAAATTAGTACAAAGTAGAAAACAGTATGGTGGTGCCTCAAAAAATTAAAACTAGAAATACCATATTAACTAACAATCCCATTTCTGGATGGAATCTGATGGAAAAAATCAATATTTCAAAGAGCTATCTGCACCTCATGTTTATTGCAGCATTATTTACAAGAACCAAAACATGGAATCAACCAAGCGTCCACTGACGGATAAATGGATTAAAAAATGTGATAGACAGATTAACAGATACATGCACAATGGAATATTATTAACCATATAAAAGTAGAAATCTTCTTATATGTGACAACATGGATGGACTTGAAGGGCATTGTGCTTAGTGAAATAAGCCAGGCAGAGAAAGACACATACTGTATGGCATCACTTATATATGAAACCTAAAAACAAACAAGAGGTGGAACTCACAGAAACAAAAAGTAAACCAGTCATTTCAAGGGATGGAGGTGAGGGTGGTGAAATGGGAAATGTTGGTCAAAGCATTCAAACTTTAAGTTATACAATGAATAAGTTATGAGAATCTAATATACGGCATGACGACTATCAAAAATGCTGTGCTGTATGCTTGAAATTTGCTAAGAGAGTAGATCTTGGGTGTTCTCACTAATAAAGAAGAAAAAGATAGCTAAATAAGGGAATGGATATGCTAATTAACTCAATTGTGATAATCATTTCACAATATATGTTTCTAAAAATGTATGTTTATCATGTTATACACTTTAAATATATACAATTTTATTTGTCAGTTATAACTCAATAAAGCTGAATCAAATCCCATATGTTCCTACTGACGTTTCTAATTCAGATCTAGCATTACAGAATTTTTCTTTAATATTTGGGTATTTTCTATTCCCTTTTTCCTCCCCATTTTACAATGTTGTAATATGTCTTTTTTGTCAGAGTATACAAACATTTTATACTATATTCTATCACTTCTTATGTCAATATTTTTCTAGTTATCTTAATTTGTAAAACTCATTCTTTGACAGATTTCCTAGGAAAGGCTCATGAAACAATATTCTGAGTTCTTGCATTTTTATCAGATTTTCTCTAATCCTTATATCCTTGAAAGTCAGTTTTGCTGGTTATAAAATTCTTAGTTTACATTCTGTTGTCTTGAGTATCTTAAAGACAATTTTTTCTTTGGCATAAATCTTTACTATTAAAGAGCCTGGCAACAATCTATTTGTTCCTGTATATATCGTATGCTGTATTTGCTGAAATGAAGTTTTTTTCCTCATTTTTCTTTAGAATTAAGTAATTTCACTGGACTATATCTTGGTTGATAATTACGGGTCAGTCTTCTCAAGTACATGATACAGTCTTTCAGATTGTAGGTTATTTGTTTAATTTCAATTTTAATTTTTAATTAACATATATATGTTTGTGAAGTACAATGTGCTATTTTGATATATGTATATATTATGAATGATTAAATTAAACTAACATATTCTTCACTTTACGTACTTATTTTTGTGGTGAGAATATTAAAAACCCACTTTATCAGCAGTTAAAAATATACAGTATTAGAATATAGTTTGATATATTCAGGAAAGTTTTCATTGCTTACAATTCATTCTGTTTCATTCTGGTATTCGTTTTGTTTTCTTGTTTTGATTTTTTTTTTTTTTTTTTTTTTTTTGGTGGAACCCCTGGTAGCCCTGTATTAACTTTTCTTTGCCTATCTTCAATATTTGTCACATTTTTAAAAATGGTTTCTTAGCTTAATTTTTTTTTTAATTTAAAAATGTTCCTCATTTTATTGGTCTTAAGGCATTTGTTTTGATGTTTATTAATTCTTAGCCTTTTCAAATGATTTTCTTTTATTTATAGTTCTTTCTTGAGTTTCATGACCTAATTCTTTAGTTTTTCCTTATTTTAATTTATTATGTTCTTTCATATCCTATATCATTTTTGTGATGTTTTAAATTTATTTGAAATGGTAGTTTACAATTTTAATCTATTTTATAAGTATATCCTTCTGGCATGCTTTCAGTGTGCCTAGGGATCATATTATATTTCTTAATCTCATTTTTCTTTTTTTTTAAATTTTTTTTTATGAAAGAAAGAAAAAAGAGAAAGAGAAAGGGGGAGAGAGAACAGGAGTCTTGCTCTATTGCCCAGGCTGGAATGCAATCTAAAAATAGGTATTAAAAACCTCTTTTATGCCGACAATTGTACTTAACAGTGGAGACAGGAAGGAATAAGGGAAGAAAATAACAAGCAAACAGCTAACCAATATTTCATTTAAGTCTGTGAAATGCTATGCAACTGCTGAAGAGTGATTTACTTCCAATTATGTGGTCACTTTCAAAATAGGTGTAATGTGATACTAAGAAAAATGTTTGCTCTGTCGACCTGGGGTGAAGAATTTTATAAATATTCACTGAGTTTACTTATTCTAGGTCTGAGTTCTAATCATAGATGTCCCTGTTAATTTTCTATCTCAATCTGTCGAATATTAACAATGTGGTGTCAAAGTCTCCCGCTATTATTGTGTGAGAGTCCAAGTCTCCTTATAAGTCATTGAGAACTTGTCTTATGTATCTGGGTGCTCCTATATTGGGTGCATATATATTTATGATCATTGACTCCTGTTGTTGCATTGATCCTTTTACCATTATGTAATGTCCTTCTTTGTTTCTTTTAGTCTTTGTTACTATTAAAGTCCATTTTGTCAGAGACGAAAGTTACAACTCCTGTTTTTTTTTTTTTTTTTTTTCTCTCCATTTAATTGGTGAGTCTTCCTCCAATGCTTTATTTTGAGTCTTTGTGTGTCCTTGCTTATGAGATGGATCTGGATACAGCATACCGATGGGTTTTGGCTTTTTATTCAATTTGCCTGTCTGTGTCTTTGATTGGGGCATTGAATCCATTTAAATTTAGGATTAATATTGATATTTGTAAGTTTAATATTGTTGTTTAATGCTATCTGACTATTTTGCCCATTAGTTGATATAGATTCTTCATTATGGAGATACTCTTTACCTTTTCGTAAGTTTTTGGGATCACTGATACTGGTTGTTCCTTTCTGTGGGTAATGCTTCTTTCAGAAGCTCTTGTAAAGCAGGCCTGGTGGTGATGAAATCTCTGAGTGCTTGCTTGTTCGCAAAAAATTTTATTTTTCCTTCATTTATGAAGCTTAGTTTGACTGGATATGAGATTCTGGGTTGAAAATTCTTTTCTTTGGGGATATTGAATATTGACCCCCACTTCTTCTAGTTTGTAGGGTTTCTGCTGAGAGATCTGCTGTGAGTCTGATAGGCTTCCTTTTATGGGTAACCTGACCTTTCTCTCTAGCTGCCCTTAGAATTTTCTCCTTTATTTCAACCCTGGTGAATCTAACGATTATGTGTCTTGGGGTTGCTCTACTTGAGGAATATCTTTGTGGTGTTCTCTGTATTACCTGGAGTTGAGTATTGTCCTGCCTTACTAGGTTAGGAAAGTTTTCCTGAATAATATCCTGAAGAATATTTTCCAGCTTGGATTCATTCTCTTCATGACATTCAGGTACACCTATCAAACGCAAATTAGGTCTTTTCACATAGTCCCATATTTCTTGGAGACTTTGCTCATTCCTTTTTACTCTTTTTTCTCTAATCTTGTCTTCTCCTTTGATTTCATTAAGTTGGTCTTCGACCTCTGATATCCTTTCTTCTGCTTGATCAATTTGAGTGTTAAAACCTGTGCATACTTCACGGCGTTCTCGTATTGTATTCTTCAGTTCCATTAATTCACTTATATTCCTCTCTAAATTGTCCATTCTGGTTAGGATTTTGTCAAACCTTTTTTCAAGGTTCTTAGTTTCTTTACATTGGGCTATAACATGTTCTTTTAACTCAGAGAAGTTTCTTATTATCCACCTTCTGAAGCCTAATTCTGTTAATGGAACACACTCATTCTCCATCAGGCCTTGTTCCCTTGTTGATGAGGAACTGTGATCCCCTGTAGAGGGAGAGGCATTCTGATTTTGGGTATTCTCAGCCTTTTTACACTGGTTTCTTCCCATCATTGTAAATTTATCCACCTGTCGTCTTTGTAATTACCGACTTTCAAATTAGGTCTCTGAGTGGACGTCAAACTTGTTGATTCCCAGCACCGGAATCTGAGCAACCCACTGCACTGGCTAAAACAGCGGCATTAAGATTCATGGTGCTTTTCTGCCCGGGAATCTCTGATCTGGCTTCCCTCTTGAGTCCCTTTTTCTATCAGCTGAATGGGCGACTCTACCTTCCCAGACCCACTCCCGTTTACTCTGCACTGAGAACAGCTGTGCAGGCCACAAGAGTTGCGCAGGCGACCCGTGGGGCTCCTCCACTGGGAATCTCCTGGTCCGTGAGCAACAAAAATTCATCTGAAAGTGTGGCGTCCTCTTGTTCTCTGTGCTTTCACTGGGAGTTACAATCCTGAGCTGCTAGTAATCAGCCATCTTGGGTCTCTCTCCCTCGTTTTTCTTATAATAATTTTAGATGAGATTTGACCTTGATAATTTTAAGTTGCTTATTTTTGTGAGCATTATTTTCCTGAAGGCTTAGAAAGAGGCTTGATGCAGATAGCTTTTCAAGCTTCCCAGAGCTCTCACTTCTGTTATTTTTGTTTGGTATTAAAAAATATGCTTGTCTGATTGTTGAGATAACCTGACTCTTCTTATCCCCCCTACTTTATCTCAACCTGCTCTTTCTTTTATCTCTGTTGTCCCTGTCAAGTTCAATTTTGATTCCACTCTAAATAGTTTTTCCTCCATATGGGGCTTGTTCTGAAAGAGCCATGGCAGGTCAGTTTCAAGTGTTCACTGTAGTATCTTCTTCAGACCTATCTTACCGTAGGCACTGCCACTTGTTAATTTATGACTGCAGCAAATTATTTTACTTTTTATAGTCTCAGTTTCTTCATTCAAAGAACTAGTATAGGAATCATCCCTATCTCATAGTATTGTGGTAGGAATAACATTATATAATATGCAAACATTTTAGCTAAGTAAATGACACATTATCCATGAGCTCACCAATAAACAACATTATTCCCAGGCAGTAATTTAATACATTTTGTCAAATGAATATGTGGATGATGTTAACTTTACATAGACTTTATTATATTTGATATGGTAAAATGTCAAACACAATTCAGAGTTAAACCAAACTGAGTTATACATACATTTATATTTACCTTATGGTAATTAGTGAATAAAGGAATTGTGATTTGTTCATAATTCTTGTTCTGACCAATAACGAATGTGTGTGTGTCATTCTATCAAGAAATTCACTTGAATGCTCCTTGAGAGGTATATTTGTTTGGAAAACATACAGAGTGTTTAACATCTTCTCTTCTGTTTATTTTTATGTGCATCCCATATACATTCAGATAATTATGAACAAAACAGCACCAAGGTGATTTTTCAGGGACAGTTTCATTTTATTTTCATGCAGCTGCCCTGCTTTCTATTTTAACAATGTGGGAATGATGTATAATTATGCATTGTTAGAAGATTTGGGCTTGTTTATTCTCATTTATCTTGAAGAATAATTATAAGTATTTCTGGAACATAGCAACTATGTCATCATAGCACCTGGGCACACAACGGTTTTCAGATTGTTAGATGTTTCATGTTTCTGCTTCTATCCAACACAAACAATGGGTCTAGAATGGGCAGGAGATGGCACAGTGGCAAAGTTTCAGGGTTGGCTTCAAAGTTTAGATCTTTATCCAAAGTTCTGTTGACTTGTTGGTTGTTGCCTAGATTTTTTCTTTTCAAAGAGCCTGAATTCTTCAACTGTGTCATGATTCAAAACATCCTGAAGGTTTGAGTCAGTGAAGGATGAGAGACCTTTAACAGGAGAGGGACCATAGCATATTGAGCAACAGGCCATTTATGTAACTTTCAGGTTGACATATAATACGTTTCACTCATGCTTCTGTCAGTCATTGGTTTTCCTTTGATAGTATAAGCACTGGGACAATTTAAAAAAGAAAATAAGAATATTATCTCTATGGGTAATGAGAGCTCAAAATAGTTTAGAAAAAATTGATATGTCTATTGTTTCTTAATTGTATGTCATTTTTTGTTTTTGTTTTAACTGTAGCTTCGGAAAGCAGTGATGGATCACATATCTGATTCTTTCTTGGAAACCAATGTCCCTTTGCTAGTTCTCATTGAGGCTGCAAAGAGTGGAAATGAGAAGGAAGTGAAAGAATATGCCCAGGTTTTCCGTGAACATGCCAACAAACTGGTAGAGGTAAGTGTGGAGGGGCCTGAGGACTCGAATTCATCCATGGGTTCAATCTCTACATATGGCTCTTAGAATTTCAATAGAGAGCTATTCTATTTATTTATTTATTTATTTTTATTTTTTTGAGAAATAAAGTCCTGGAATCTTTCTTTCCTTTACCTTCTGATTACTGTACCCCCTTTCCAAGGAATCAAGCTATCAGTCATCTTTCTTTTGTCTATCTTACAACTTTAAGCATGCTCTGAAACATATCTGCCAATTTTCCTGAACAACAATCAGGAGCTGAAACAAGAGAAGTAGAAGGGACATGCTGGAGTGCTAAATATCAGCTTTGATTTGAGGGCATAAATTAAAATTTCTAAATGGAGGCCTAGGATACTTCTCCCTTTTTTCCCCTCCTCAAACCCCTGTTCACTCCACCCAGTGGTGCCTAGATGCTGTTCACACTGGGAACTTATGGGAAAAAAAAAAAAAATCCTACCTCCTCCAAAGAGATGTTTGAACTTTTTGTGGAAGATCTTGGGGTGGTACTAGGGCAAGTTAAGCATCATAAACATGTTTTATGTGTTAGAGGAATCTGTAGGAGTTGCTTTATAAATGCAAAATTTTATTGGGTAATATTGAAAAAAGTATTGTACAAAGTAAATGATAACTAGACTGCCTAAATTTAGGAGCTGGAAACCAACAGCCTGGCAAAGGTAGGATTAGTGATGTGGGGCTAAATATAATAGAAAATAGAGAAGTTACACAAGAAATATGTGTGCTAGAGAACAAGAGCCCAGGAGGGATGAGGATGGATCCTGGAAAATTTAGGAAATGGTTATTGGGGCCAGGTTAAAACTTTTACTGGCTCTGAGCACTTAATCCTACCACCACCACCACCACTGTGATGCATTCCTACTTTAATTCATAATAAAATCACTTAAGGGCCGGGCGCAGTGGCTCACGCCTGTAATCCCAGCACTTTGGGAGGCCAAGGAGGGTGGATCACAAGGTCAAGAGATTGAGACCATCCTGGCCAACATGGTGAAACCTCATCTCTACTAAAAAATATAAAAATTAGCTGGGCACGGTGATGTGTGCCTGTAGTCCCAGCTACTCAGGAGGCTGAGGCAGGAGAATTGCTTGAACCCCGGAGGGGGAGGTTGCAGTGAGCCAAGATGGCACCACTGCACTCCAGCCTGGCAACAGAGCAAGACTCTGTCTCAAAAAAAAAGAAAAGAATAAATAAATAAATAAATAAATAAAATCATTTAAAATGAAAGAAAACTTTAATGCAAGCTGAAAGGAAAGTAAGTTCTTTTTTTTCCCTTTGAATGGAAAAATTAAAATTCTTAGTACATTCATTAAATGTAAAATCCTTTCTGCTTTTCTTGGAGTGGATGATGGGGGTGGTGTTCGATTTAGTTGCATCCTAAGCACCTGCTTAGTTCGCTCCTTGGTTAATCCAGCACTGCAGGTGTCTTGGGCTGAAGACACCCAGCCAGCAGGAAGTCCTACGTCAAGCTTCTGCTTCTCTAGGATACAGTCTGAGCCATCACTCATGACAGCCGTCAGCAGGTTCTATGTGCAAAAGTGTTGGCCGTAATAATGGAGGCTTTGAGCTTCCTGCCGTAACCCCAATATCTTGAGACAATACCAGCCTAGAGCTAAAACTAGGGTAATACTCACAATATCAAAGCAGTCCTTCTGGCTCTGTTCTCTCATACCAGGCAAGCCTGCTGTCACCCTTCACATTCCACCCACGTGCTCGGATAGTCCATGTAGCTATTTAGGGATCCAGAATCTTTCCAAGGTTGACTTTGAAAGCTCTGTCCATTTCCATGTTTTGAGAAGGGGAAGGTGGAGAAAGAGGATGATATGAATACAGAAAGAAAGGGAAGAGGGAAAAAAATAATGCTGAATGGCTGCTACAAAGCTTTAAATATTCACATGTAATAAAATAATATTAGCATATAAATATACCATTGCACTTATGTAATTACAGTATTTACAAGATAACGGCAAAGTTTACGTAAAATATTAACTGATGGTATGTTGTAGTCACTGTGGATGAAGAACAGGACATGGATTTCAAGTTGTGTGATAAACATCTACTTTCAGTCCTATTAGTGTCTTTACCTCATTTGCAGGTCATATCTGAAGTTCAAACTTAACACTTTATATAAATATGAGACTGGGGCCAAAAACCCAGCTTTTTCCACTCATTCTTCCTTCTCCTATGACAGGCCCTGGACACATCCACCATTTTCCCTCATTCTGTCTTTAGGTTCCATTGTAGATAAATCTGTTCACTACATGTGATTCTTGATTCTAAACTTGTGACAGAAGGTGAAAGCTTAGATTACTTGCAGCTCCACATTTCAGAAAACTGCACTTTGCCTCCCACAGGTATTCCCTTCATTTCCCATGGATGGTCACTGTGGCCAGTGACATTTTAATGTCTTGATGCATAGTAGATACAGGGGCTAGTGTGTGGACTGGCTTCTGATTGACTAGGGAGTAACCGGAATCTACAAGTTTGCATGTATAGTAACTGGAATCTACAAGTTTGCATGTATCAAAAAAAAACAACAACAACAACAACAGCCAGGTGCCGTGGCTCACGCCTGCAATCCCAGCACTTTGGGAGGCTGAGGCGGATGGATCACTAGGTCGAGAGACCGAAACCATCCTGGCCAACATGGTGAAACCCGGTCTCTACTAAAAATACAAAAAAATTAGCTGGGCGTGGTGGTGCGCAACTGTAGTCCTAGCTACTCGGGAGGCTGAGGCAGGAGAATTGCTTGAACCCGGGAGGTGGAGGTTGCAGTGAGCCGAGGTCGCGCCACTGCACTCCAGCCTGGTGCATGGTGACAGAGTGAGACTTTGTCTCAAAACAACAACAACAACAACGTCAAAACTTGAAGCACTGAGCTGAGTGTTAGCCTTTTTCTAGTTTTGGAAAGTGTGTGGATATGGGCACCTTTCTTAGTTTCTGTGTCTATAATATGAAAAAGTTGGTGGGTATACTGATTTTATATCCATTGAACTTGATAAATTCAGCTACTAATTCTGAAACTTTGAAAATTTCCTTTCGAATTTTCTATATACATAGTCATGTACCTGCAAATTATGACTGTTGTATTAGTCTGTTCTCATGCTGCTAATAAAGACATACGCAAGACTGGGTAATTTATAAATGAAAGAAGTTTAATTGACTCACAGTTCCACATATGTGGAGAGGCCTCACAATCACGGTGGAAAGCAAAGGAGGAGCAAAGACACATCTTACATGGCGGCAGGCAAGAGAACTTGTACAGGGAAACTCCCCTTTATAAAACCATCAGAACTTCTGAGACTTATTCACTACCAGAAGAACAGTGTGGGGAAAACCACCGCCATGATGCGATTATCTCTACCTGGCACCATTCTTGACATGTGGAGATTGTTACAATTCAAGGTGAGATTTGGGTAGGAACACAGCCAAACCATATCAAGTATCTTTCTTCTTTCTCAATACTTATAGTTTATTTTTTTCCTTGCGTTACAGTATTAGCTAGGACCTCCAGTACAATATTGTGGTGATAAAAATTTTTGTGATTGCTGGATCTCAGTGGGGAAATTTCAGTTCTGTACCTGAAATTACATTGTTTGCTCTAGGTTTCTTACAGATATTTTAAATAGATAAAGTTAGCTCTATTACCCATTTGCTAAGACTATAAAAAATTATGAGTAAGTATAGAATTGTTTCAAATGCTTTTTCTGCAGATGTTGAGATGATTTTCAGAGGTATTGGTATCAAAGTTATGCTTTCCCTTAAAAAATGAGTTGAAAATTTTTCCTTCTACTTTTTGGGAAGTGAATATGTAAGATCAGCCTCATTTATTTTTTAAATGTTTGGTGGAGTTTACTGATAAAACAATGTGAGTGTGGGAATTTATTTGAGGAAAGCTTTAAAATCATAAGACTATTTACATTGTTTCCTTTCTTTTAAGGTCAGTTTTGTTAATTTGCCTTTTAAGAATTTGTCGGCCGGGCGCGGTGACTCAAGCCTGTAATCCCAGCACTTTGGGAGGCCGAGGCGGGTGGATCACGAGGTCAAGAGATCGAGACCATCCTGGTCAACATGGTGAAACCCCGTCTCTACTAATACAAAAAATTAGCTGGGCACAGTGGCGCGTGCCTGTAATCCCAGCTACTCAGGAGGCTGAGGCAGGAGAATTGCCTGAACCCAGGAAGCGGAGATTGCGGTGAGCCGAGATCGCGCCATTGCGCTCCAGCCTGAGTATCAAGAGCGAAACTCCGTCTCAAAAAAAAAAAAAAAAAAAAAAAGAATTTGTCATTTCATTTATTTTTCTAATTTATTGGCATAAAATTGTCCATAATACATTTGAATTTTTTGTTAGACATGTAAGGATCTGCATTACTGTTTTTTCCCCATTCCTCATTTCTAATTAGTGTTTTCTCTTTTCTTCTTGATTAGTTTTGCAAGTGGTTTATCAATTTTAAAAATAAGCTTTCAGCTTTATAGGTTTGTTTGTATTCTAATTTATTTATTTCTGCTCTCTTCCTTACAGTTCTTTCTTTGCTGCTTTCTTGTAGTAAAGCTTACTTCTTCTTTTCTAACTTATTGGAATGGATAATCATGTCATTAATCTCTTGCCTTTCTTATTTTAGTGCTATATGCATTTAAGGATATAAATTTTCCTCTAATCTATGCTTAAGTCTGGTTATTTTCTACAGACCTAATTTTAAATTCACTTATCCATGTGTGTCCAATATACTTAAAACTTATATATTGAGTTCAATTTTTTTTTTAATTTCTAGTTGATTCTTCTTTTTTAAAGGGACGCCAATTCTCTAGTAAAATTTATTATCAGGTTATCTCCTTTAAAAAGATAATAATCACAGTTATTTCAAAAGCCTAAGTCAAAGAACTCCAATGTTTGGGTCAATTTTGTTTTGTTTTGGGGTGACTCCACAGATGGCTACCCCCAACACATCCAAAATCGACTGGGATTTTAATACTGATGATGCAACACACCCACCAAGAGGGTCCAGACAGGTTTTATTGCTCATTTGATAGGACTTCCGGGACAGCAGAGCAGGCACCCACGCTGGTTCATAATGGTTCAAACAAAGAGAAGAATAAGTGGCTTTAGTTTTTATCATGTTAGGGCATGTGGCTGGGGTCAGTATTTCCACGTGGCAGCAGGATTTGAGTGGTTTGAATTGCCTAACAGCAATAAAAAGTTGGCCCCTCTTACCAGCTTTCCCATTTGGGGAACAAAAGGGAAATGAGGAAAGGGTAACACTGACTTAAAAACTGTCAGCAAACATTCAAATAGACTTGGACTGTTCATTACAGTTCACCCTTTAGTGTTTGACTGATGACTGGAATGTGCCATGTTTTGTTTTATTGATTTTAGACTTAAGTGAACTATAAATGATGGGACTGTATGAGGCTTTGAAAATGGAGACAGACTTTATTGCCTGTCTGTTTTTATTATTTAATTTTTCTTGTGATTGTGTTATTTGATATGCTGGGTGATACTGGACTGAATGGCAAACATTTGTGTGGACAAATATAGAGGGTCTGGATAAGGCGTTCTCCTCCCAGAGAGAATTCACCTTGTTTTCTATTGGGCAGCAGAAAGGCAGACCATCTCATTGCAATCAAAGATTAGAGTGACTTGAACCAGTCTGTAGCATTTCTAAAGTTTAGCTTACCTTTCTTTCACCACAGTCCTGAAGAATAATCTTCCAGGGTGGCCAGCTGAGGATCAGATGTGTCACCTCATTTGTGAATCACAACCCCAATTTGTGTGTGTGTGTGTTTTTTTTTAACACCAGGAGACTGAGTTTGCTTTGCCTTGCTTTTTGGATGGTCTCAATTTGCTTCTTGCCTGGTGCTATTTGTAACTTAATTGACTGTCAAACACCTTGGGGAAAATCTGGGGATGAAGCACCAAGTTTGCTTCTTTGAACCTCTCTTCTCTAGGGGTCTTAAGTCCAAGTTTGCTGCCTCAGTGGGGCTGTGCTCAACTCCATTTTTTGCCTCCTCAGCCTTAGGAGATTGCTGAAAACCCCAAGGAATTCTCTTCCTTTCAGCAGCGATCTTCTTTCTGACTTGTCAGTTTCTCTTTCAACACTAAGAATTAGCAAATCCTGGCGAGGGTGGCTGGAGTGACAGGCCGAAGGTTAGGCTCCCCTCAGTGAGCCTCTCTTTTTGATCTAGTTTAAGTTTTGACATCTTTGGCAGCTCTTCTGTGCTTTCAGCAAATTGCTTTTATTGTGTATTTCTAGTGGTTCTCAGCAGGCGAGTGGGTCTCTTGTAGGCTACTCCATCATGTTGAGAAGTAGAAATTCCTGAGAGGGCTCATTTAGATAAGTTTATGGGGTTTTCTTGTTGCTGTCGTTAGTATTTTTAGTCAGATATCTTTTTATCCATTGGAAATTTTGGGACTTTCATACTTCAAATAAATGGATAAATCAATAAAAACAGTTCTAACTGAACTGAAATAACAAGCTTGGAGGTCTGTCTATTTCCTGCAATTCCCTCACTTTAGTGCCTCTTCTCTTCTCTCCATTAAGCACAACCTTCCAGTCCTTCCCAGGGCACCTTTGATCTCTGAAAGTCTGTGATGAATCTCTAAATTTCCTTTAATGTAAACCACATAAGAATCATTCATAAATACATGAAATAATCAATCTGTGAATCAGTGATGATGGTTTTAGTTCTTCAACATTTTTCATGAGTTTAATGATAGTATATTCAGTTTGTTGTCTATTTTTGTTTTTTTCTTATATTTGTGTGCCATTTTTTCCTGGCTTGATGTTCATAAAAATGGAGCCTATGAAGTTATTGAGGCCTGTCCCAACTACACAAGTTGTGGACCTTAGAAAATCCTCAACAAGGACAGTTTTAATGTACATAAAATATTAGTAAAATGTTCAAAGGAAAAAATAATATGGGTTTTCATGATTGCTTTAACAAGTGAAATTTTGAGGGTTTTTTTTCTCTACAATATTTATAACACTTAATAAAATTTAGGAAAACTTCCACTAGGATGTGTTGATTAGAATTTAACAGGCGAACTATGATGTAAAGTCACTATAGGAAGTATCATCTGTAGAACTAGATAAAATAATTATTAGTAATTTTCTCTCATCTTCAGAATCATACCCTTCTGGAGGTTAGCTAAGGGCTTCAGGGTGGGGCCGACCCTGAGTATATCCTGAGCTGATCCAGAAACACCTATTGTACTTCATGTCTAATGGAGAAATGGAGTGCAAATTACGGCAACTCAGCAGCAAAGCAGTTTGGTCAGGGTTGGGGTGGAGTGGATGTAAACTGGGTACAAAATTTGCATTACCACAATGAAAATGAAAGCTAATCTTGAAAGTGAGATGCAAGATCAATATAGCTATTTTGGGTCTCCAAACTTGTTTTATTCTTTCCATTGCTTGCCTGCTCAGTCAACCTGCCTGCTTTCCCTTTTCCCCCCATCTCTACCACACACACCTGAGTGCAGACCACACACTCTGTTGTGCAGGGAACTGCAGTGGCCTCCCCGCAGGCCTCTTTCATCTGCCTGGCCCTCTGCAGTCTCTTCTGCACATAGCAGTCAGAGTGAACTTCTAAAAATGCAAATCAAATCATATAATTTCCCTGCCTGAGGCCATTCAATGACTTCCTCTTTTTAATCAGGTTAAAGACCAACATTGTAAAGAAGCTTACAAGGCTTTCAGGATTTGACCTTCTCTTCAGTCTTCAGGCTCACCTTCCTGTCCCCTCTTTTTTTTTCCCAAGGAATCTGCCGCACCTGCCGTCTTTTGCATGTTAAATGTGCCATGCTCCCTCCCACCCTAGACCTAGGCCTTGTGTTGTCTGTTTCCTGATGAATTCCCCACTCTATCCTTTCCTCTAGTTTCTAGGCATTGATCAGCTTTCAGCCTGAACATCATGGCCCCAGGTTGGATCAGTTCCCTGTGTCTTTCACTTTCATGACATCCCATTTACTTTAGGATTGTACCCATTTGGCTCTACAACTATCTGCCAGTTCTCCTGCTAGTTTACCAATTCCTTCAGGAAAGCGACCATGTTGAATTGAATCCTAACTACAACCCAGCTCCTAGCCAAGTGCCTAGCATCTAGCAGGGATTCAAGAAGGAGATGGTGCTTAAAAAAGGAATAAAATAATCAGTGTAGCCAGTGATGTTGCCACCTTCTGGGCCCCTGAGGTAACGTATTTCAATAGCACAGCTATAGGATCCTAAGGGGCACGTTGGAGATCAGCAGTAAAGAGGCATTGTACTTTTTTAATTGTCTAATTTACTATCAAGAAGGAATTTCAAATCTGTGAAGAACTAATGTGAAGAAATACTGTTTGTACCAAGTAGAAAAGACCTGCTCTTGCTACTAGGATCCCTAAGGAGTTGAATTCACTCTCTCAAGATGCTCCTGAGGTTGTGTCCCTAACTCCATTATCATTCCTTTCCTGTCCTCTGCCTGACAAGCGTGCTTCTGCTCTCATCTTCAGTTAGTGGATGTGAGAGAGGGAGCCGGTTCAATCTGATGAAGTACAGCACTGAAGCCATAGCAATGATGAGTTGGACAAGGGAATCTCAATTCTCTGCTTCATCCTCTTGACTTAGTTACTGCTGATAGCAATGCCCCACGAAGGATGAGAAGTTATATCTACTGGAAATGCATAGTTTGGAAGTCAGAGTCAAACCCTGATATTCAGAATCACTAATGTGATCATCCATTAGTCCGGCACCAGAGTGCCTTCCTTTCAGCCTTGAGTAAATTGCTCTTCTCAGTTAATCCCTCCCCTTGCACAATGCTGCATTCAGCAGTGTTGCCTGAGAGGACCATGTGCTGATGCTGTTCCAGTTGCTGGCAATATAACCATGAACAAATCAGAGAAAGTTCCTGCTTTCATGCGACATGCGTTCTCTTGGGAAAGATGAGAAAAGGAGAGGTAAGTGTTTACTATGTAAGGCAGAACTCTGTGCTGTAGCACAAAATTAAACAGAGTAGAATGATACAAAATGAAGGAGGAGGGCATATGAGGTCAGAAAAGGCTTCCCTTCTAAGATGACTGTTTAATAGGATGTGAAAGGAGTGGAAGAACATTCCAGACTGTGAAAAAAACAAGTCCAAAGACCCCAGGGCAGCAGTGTGCTTTGCATGTTTGGTAGAGGACAAAGAGACCAGTGTGACCAGAGCCGGAAAATTACAGAGATGAAATTGAGAGCCGGGTATAAAGATTTTGTAGTTTACTCAGATATTTGAGTCCATTGGAAGGTTTTGAACAAAGACATGACATAATCTGACTTCCATTTTTAAAAGTTCACAGTGCTGCTTGATGGAAAATAGAAGAGTGATAAAAAGCAAAGAAAGAAGAATATGTAAGATAATACTGCAATAGTCCAGATTAGTACCATGACTAGAATGGAGGTGAGGACAGTGGGAAGATGTGGTTCGATTTTCCTATATTTCCAAGACTGAGCTGAGATATTGGATGTTGGAATGTGTGAGACAGAGAAGAGTCTGGAAAGAATGCATGTTTTGACAAGTTGCAGTGACATAATCAGATGAAACTTTAATAAAACTTTAATAAAACATAGCCTACAATCTCGGACTGTTTCTCAGTTGGTTCTGGCTCCAGTTGTCTGATAGGTGTGGTCCTAAAACCCCTACACAAATGTCCTGAGTTTAAGAGTTTTGTATATTCCAGGGCCTTGTTTCACACCATGAACTAAAAAAGAAAATCAAGAAAAGTTGCATCATAAACTACATTGATGATGATCATGCCACTGCACTTCAGCCTGGGTGACAGAGTGAGACTCTGTCTTAAAAACAATAACAAACTACACTGATAGAATTGGATCTCCATGCATTTGCTAAAGACAAACTCAATATTCTCCTACCCCTTTTTCTCCTTGCTGCCTTCGCCAATCCAGCTAATAATATTTGAACTAGAACTGAGTTACTGAAGTTTCTCTAAAAATTGAGCCATAGCAAATCTCTCATAATAATACTCTATGAAGAGCTATTTTGTTCAACTCATGTATGTTAAACTTACAGTATATTTTATTTTTTCATTTAAGAAGTATATATTCCAGTACTAATCTCCCCCATAAATTCCTGATTTCTTAAACCCTACCATAGTTTGTAAGTTTTTCTATAATATACAATAAAGCATTGGAGAAAAGTTCAAGGGCCCGCCTTGGACTCTTAATAACTATTTAAATATAAGCTAGGGTTTTAAGATTAACTCTTTATTAGCTTATTTAGTGCTTCTGGCAACCTGAAGCCATTATTTTTGACTCCAAATTCCCGATGAGAAATCTGAGGTTTTAAGAAGTTTAATAATTGGCCCAATGTCACATAGTTAGAAAGAGACAGAATTAATGCATTAACCCAAGTATTCCAGACTCCAGGACCACATTCTTAGCCACTGTGCCACACTGCCCTTATACTCTCATCTAAGATGTCTAGACAGCCTAAAGTCTGGTCCTTCATGCAATTATTTAGTACAGTTTCTGGCCCCAAAGTAATTGTTTAAAAATATTAGCTGCTGATGTTGGTGTTGTCGTACATGCATTAAGTTTCATATCTATGAAATCACATTTTAGAGAACAGCTTTATTTTACTGTACATACCCTGAAAGCAATGCACATTACTGCAGAATAATTCTTACATACCAGTGGAATAGATTATGCAAAGTGCTTTCATGTACTGGTATTGAGCAGTAAACCAAGCTGACCCACTGGCTTCATGAGTCTTCACCTGCACAACTTGCATCGTTCATATCTGTTCGAATTACTAAATGCCACAGACTTTGAAGGTTGCCTGCAGATTATTGGAGTCGAAGGACATCCAGTATTTTTATGTCAAAGGTCTATTGCAGTGCTTGAATTAACTATGTACATAATATAAATATTACCAGGTAACATTTCAATCTTTACACCATAGTCAAACTATAAAGCGTAGGGCCATGATTATGAAATCAATTGTTTTCATATGTAAGAGAAACCAACTATTAGTTTCCATGAAAACCTTCCAATTGACTCAAATATCTGAATAAGATACAAAATCTTTATATCCAACTCTCAATTTCATCTCTGTAATTTTTCACTGGTATTTAGATGAAAACTAACCACACCATATGCAAACCTCCAAATTATATTCCAATAGGTGAATTAAGCACCCTTACACAGACACATCCAGAAAACAGAGGGCAATTAACTATGTGGTCCATAGCTAAGGAGGAGAAAGAGAATCAACACTTAGCTTGTTCCCTGTGCTAGATACTACAGTAATGCTCACACATTATCTCTTCTAATCCTCTATGGAAGTGCTTTAATAGTTAATATCATATTTTTGCAGATGAGAAACCTGAGGCTCAAGGAACTCAAAGTAGCCTGACCAAAGTCACTAGATGATGGATGAGTGACTGAACCAAATGCATTCAAATGCCCTGGGGTCCATGTTCTTTCTGCTATTCCATATACTTGCTCTATCTGTATAGATTTATATTTATAAATATTAACCTTATACATTCCTTACCTGCTTACCCTCAACACAATAAAATTATAAGCCAGCATACTGGTAATATTTTTTAATTTACTCTCTAAAGTTGAGGAAGAGTGTTGTGATGTTTCCCAGGAAGCTGGCATCTGGACTTTAATAGTAGTGTTGACACATCAGACTTTAGAAGGTTACATTTCATGTTGCTTCTGCAGACATGCAGAAAATATTTTTTTCTTATACTAATTAGTTTTACTGTTTTATCATCTAAGTAGAGAGTGTCTATTTTCTGTATGTATATATATACATATTTATAAATGTTTTCTCTTGTATTTTGTGTTTTCTGCAACTGTTGAAAGGTGTCTATATATTATACAGCTACTTCAGGAAAGTAATAAGCTTATATTGTTAAGATCAGACCCATTCAATGCACAAAAATCATGCCCCAGTGTATAAAAGCAAGTAGTTTTTTAATTGCCCAGGAAAAAAAAACTCTTCAATGCTCATATGTTCCATTTTTTTCTAGTTCTAAGATATTTTTAATGTCACAAAGCCTTCTAGGTGGCCTGAAGCCATAGTTGGAGAGGGAAAGTGTATTGGAACACTGCTTTTTAGAACCAACAATGAGTTTTCAGGTTTCTTTGACTCCATTCGTTTCAGAAGAAGGTGGAGTTCTACTTCACAAAGCCCTCTAGGCTTCCCAAGGCTCAGTGGGTATGTACTTTCAACCCTTACCTTAAAAGACAACATTGAGTCTTTTGGACCTGTTGACTAGAATTTCTTTGATGTGTAATAATTTACTCCTACTGCTGTGTGTGTGGATAGATCACTTTAATCCTCTGACCCTCAGATTTTGCATCTGTCTTATTACTATTTAGGTGTCGTCCATCTTTGATATTTTACAGCTCTAAGGACCTTTCCTAATCTCAGATTCTAGGGAAAGGGAAGACATATTCGAGGGTACTTTTGTGGTTGAATCTTGAATTTGGGGGTTACAAGGAGAACATGTCATTATAGTGGTTTCCCAGGTGGCCTAACATTCAGGTGAGCAAGGAGGTGAAGCTTGGAGTACAGCTGTTCTAAACCATAAACTGACCAGCAACATGGAACTCATCACTCCTTATTGTACTCCCATGACTCAGGCCGGTGACGGATCCAATGTCTGAAACACAGATCTGAATAACTCTTAATCACCTTGGCTATTATGTAAGTAGAAGACAGAGAGAATACAGGTCTGTGCCTGTCACACAGAAAAATCTACACCTTAGCTAAATAGCATTCTGTTACGACTGAAACCATTTGTGTTTTCTTTTTTGGTGGGCACGTTAGTACCTGCTGGTAAAAGCCAATAATTGTGAATGGCCACAGTGCTCAGGGTTGGCAGGTGTCATGGCATTCTTTTTATTTTTTATTTTTAATAATATATTGAACATAGTATAAGCAAAATATTATTTCGACATGAAATTAATATAAAAATGACTAGATATTTTACCTTCTTTTTCCATACTCAATCTTTAAATTCTAGTGTATATTTTTTGCTTACAGTACAGCAGGCCCTTGAATAATGTCATTTTGCTCATCAGCACACCCTTTTCCAGTCTCCAGAAATATTCCCTGTCCTCAAAGCCACTCCAGTATGTGTGAGTCTGGGGTTATGTGTGTTAGACACAAAAACACGTCCTTTGATCTAAAGAACAAATAGTTTTTTGATCATATATAAAATACAATATCAGCATCTTTTGGGGAAAAAGACAACGTTTTAATTGGCCTTAGCGTAAAATCTAAGTAAATTTTGTAATACAAATGTACCTTTTGAAAATTTCCCCACTACCGCTTCCTACCAGATTGCTGCCTTTGGCTACTCCTATTTAGACATTCTTAAAGCTGCCACAGTGTGTGAATTTCACACATCCAAGGTGCCTGGGAATTGAGTCAATATTTTCACATAATACCAGTGGCCACAGAAATATGGTAACTTACTTAGATGGACAGATTATTATCTTTTATCTTAAAACAATAGTACCCTCATGATTTATCTTTTCTAAATATTTTCTTGGGAGATCAAAAGAAGAAACATGCCCTTCAAATCTGTAAATTATCCCAACCAAATGTTTTTCTTACCCAGTTGATATGAAGGGAATCCGAGACACATGAGCTCTATCACATTCCCTCACCCATATACCTTATTTTTATTATTTTATTACTTAAATTTTTTGAAAAGAGTGGTTTCTAACTTAATTTTAGAATGCAAGGTACTTTGGTGGTAAAGCTGTAATGCATCTTTAAAAATGCATTTCAGGCTGCCTGTATGAGGAAAGGTGCTCAGCTTTCCTGTAAAATGTCATGACAGTTTCTGCACAGAGACTGGAGACTTGGAAGATGTTAACGGCAGTGGGGCAGTAGAGTACTTTATGGATCAATAGTTTTGCAAACTAAAAATAGGCTGTGATTGGACCTATCCCAACACAATACTCAGCTAAAGAGGCTGTTTTCATTCCCACAATCAAGTATCTCAAAAAGTCAAGTCTTTTCAAGTAGGCGACTTCAAGTATCTGTGTTACATAGAGCTTAAAAAAACCTAATTTGCAATTTACATCCCAATTGGCACACTTTTCCTGTGCCTATTCTGTAAACAGGATAACAGCCAGGTGTTTGTCTTCATCCTGGCTGGCCAACATCTTAGCTTCATACTTGTCTGGGAAAGGGGCTCAGGTGGGAACCCCACCATCTCAGTACCCCCTGTGACAAAGCCAAAGCCAGTACCCACAGCTGACAAAGTACCCAGTACTCAGTACCCACAGCTGACAAAGCCAAAGCCAAACACACAAATAATGGGGGGCAGTGAGGGATTAAAGCAGGCCCCATTCTTGCAGAGGACACGGGAAATACAGCAAGAAACAATGCAAGAGGATTCAGGCTGTTGCAGCAGGGTCAGAAGCTCAGACAAGCAGAACAAGGAAGACTGGAGAGTTCATGTGGAGGAAAGTGGAAAAAGAAAGGGAAAGCAGGGAATCTGGTTGCCTCTGCTCACAGCTCTTTCTGATGCAGCTCTAATTCATAAGTTAAATGCTTGCTGTTTTTCTGCCCTTGAATTTTGCCTTGAGGACCATTTTCCTCTCTCACCGACTTCACAGACTCTGTCTGACCTTTCTTATTTCTCCCCATGGTCCTCCTGTCACCAGAAACCTTTCAAATGGTTATTCTATATGCTTGTAGATTCTAGTGCCTTGCTACAAATATGGGTTATATTATTGCCCATTATTTCTCCTGATTGTTTTCAGGGGGAAAAACATCTAATATCCAATGAATTCTCCTGGTTTGATTTTTTTGCCTAGAAATTTCAGAGTAACAATTACTTTTCTCAAGATGAAAACAATTCAACCTTTGTCCCGATTGCTTAACTAGAATTGTGGAAGAAAGGCTTTTGCTCAAATACTGTTAATAAATGGCTGCCTCAGAATTCTGAAGAGTTTCTCACGGTCAAAAAATACTAATGACATGTGTACAAGTGATTTTCTTGCCTGATAGAGTCCACATGTACATCCACGACAAAAAGCATCAAAGCTCATGTTTCTTTCACCTATCTTGGAGAACTTTAGTGTGAAATGTCAATTTCCATGACAAGTTTCCTTAGAAGTGAAGAGAGGTTTTCATTTTCACATAGTTGCTCATAATTTCCTACTTTTCTACAATAACTTTCAAAGCAGTAAATGTTCTGTTTTGTTCAAAAACATTTATAATTTTGCAGAAATGTAATGTACCCGTAGCTGTGCTGGTAGTGTACTTTTAGTTGCACTGGTAATTGCTTTTCATTCTGGAAAACCATGGTTGATGATCATGACTTTGAAGGAGCTGATGATCTCTTGTTTTGAGCCAGGGTTTCACTCTGTCACTCAGGCGATAGTGCAGTGGTGTGGCATGATCATAGCTCACTGCAGCCTTGACCTTCTGGGCTCAGGTGATCCTTCCAGAGTAGCTGGGACTGCATGATGAATTTTTTGTGTTTTTGTAGAGACAGGATTTTGCCATGTTGCCTAGGCTTATCTGGAACTCCTGGGCTCAAGTGATCTGCCTACCTCAGCCTCCCAAAGTACTGGGGTTACAGGCATGAGCCACCAAAGCTGGCCTCATTTCCTCTACTTTGAATGAAAATTTTACTTGGGTAGAGATTATGGAAATCAAAGTACTTAAGGCGTAAAATAAGTTTATTGTATATCAAGGTTTCTCAGCCTCCTCACTACTGACATTTTAGTCTGGATAATACTTTGTTGTGAGGGGTCGTCCTGTGTGTTATAGGATGTTTAGGAGCATCTCTGGCCTCTACCTACTAGAAGCCAGGAGTGGCTTCACTCTAATTGCAACAACCATAAATGATCCAGATACTCTTAGGGATTTCCTGGGGGACAAAATCATCCCTCATTGGGAATCACTTCTGTATAATCTTTAAATACATACGCATATGAAAAGTTAATTTATGTACCCTCAGTGCCCCATACCTACATCAGTTCATTTGCAACACACATTATTTGATGTAAATTCAGTCAGCAGAGAACACAAGAAATAGGTGAAGGTTTGTTTCTTCATTGAAATCATCTCTGAAATTACTGTTACTCAAAATTGTCATCAGTTTCTCTCCCCATAGTAATTTGGTGGAAACCTCTTGTCACAATTATTTTCCTCTGTGATCTTACTGCTGCTTATAACCTCACTGTTTAACAGAATGCCCTAGTATTCTGAAACTATTTCCAGAGGGGACATTTTACTGTTATTCAAATAGTAATACCTAATTAGGATTCTCTCACTGATTTCTTTTTAACTAAGGCAGCTAGCTTAAAGTAAGGCTCTAATGAAAGAGGACAGGAACAGGTAGGTAGAGAATATGCTGGAGAAGATGTGTATAAAGAAGACACTAGAAGATGGCAAAGCCCGTTGCATTCATATCACCCATAAAGTTCAGGACCAGTTATTAAATAGAACCACAGGGCAGACATAGCACATACTCCATAAGCACTTACTAGTTGAAGGTTAAATTCAGGTTGGAATTCTCTGGATAGGCCTATGATCAATATACCTTTAGTTTTACTTTCTATTAATCTCTTTTTTAAAAAAGGAAAATAAATCTTTCATACAGTTAGCATCTTTCCTTAGTGCCCTGACATATTGCACACTTGCTGCCTCTGAGCCTTAACTCCTGCAACTCATTGAGCCAGGAATTTCTTTCCCAGTTCTTTGCCTGGTATCTCCTGCTTTATTTTTTAAATGAAAAGATAGCAAGAATGCAGCATATTTCTAAGCAGTTATGGGAAACTATGTGCTGTAGTAAATAAGCCACATCCAGAGTGAGGACAGCACACAGAGACAGAAAGATCATGTTTATCCCTAGAGTCATGGTCATTGACATTAGCGCTCCCAACCTCTGAAAACAGGCCAGTGTTTGCAGATGCATATGTTCAAGTATACCCAAGGGACAGACACAGCTACCCAGGGCATTAGCATACTGGTTACAGAAAGCACAAGGCTTCATTGTTCTAAATGTGCCCCTGGCAGCACTGGCCTTACCTGGGCGCTTGTTGGAAATGTAGACCCTTGGGTCTGCATTTTAACAGGATTCCCAGGTGATTTCCATAATATTCAAGTTTGTGAAGCTCTGGCATAAGAAACATTTTCCAGAATATATTCCCACGAGATGCTCTGGGGGGAAAAATGGGAGTTTGAAGAAGGATAGGTTCAGATATATATGTGGGAATCTCCTCATGCTATAGCCACTGCTATGGTCTGAATGTTTGTGAGCCTCTGTCTTTGTCTATTCATGGTGCTGGAACAAAATACCTTAGACTGGGCAATTTGTAAGCGTAAGAAACTTACTGCTCACAGTTCCAGAAGCTGGGAGGTCCAAGATTAAGGCACCAGCAGATTTAGTGTCTGGGGAGGGTTTGCTCTCTGCTTCAAAGATGGAGGCTTCTTGCTGTCTCCTCATATGGTGGAAGGGGCAAACAAGCTCTATCAGGCCTCTTTTATAAGGGCACCAATCCAATTCACAAGGACTCTACCTTCATGACCTCATTGCCTCCCAAAGCCCCCACCTCTTAATACCTCCACATTGAAGATTGGATTTCCATATGCAAATTTTGGAGAGAAAAACATTCAGACAATAGCACCCCTCAAAATTCTTTTGTTGAAACCTAATTCCCAGAGGGACAGTATTAAGAGGTGGGTCTTTTAGGAGGTGACTGGGTAATGAGGACTTCATCCTCATAAATGGGATTAATGCTCTTATAAAAGAGGCTCCCTTGTCTCTTCCCCAACAGGAGGACACATAGAAGGCACCATCTATGAGGAACAGGTACTCACCAGGCACTAAATCTGCTGGTCCGTTGATCTTGAACTTTGCAGCCTCTGAAACTATAAGCCATAAATTTCTGTTGTTGATAACTTACCTAGGCTCAAATATTTTACTTCAGATGCCTGAACACACTAAGACAGCCATGTTTTGGAGATTTACAATGTACATAGACACTGAGAAACATACTTTGGGAAATTCCAAATTATAACATCAGGACTTAGGTGTGGGGGAGGCTTGAATTCTGGACATTTCTAATTAAAATTTGGTGATAGAAAACAAGGGTCTAATATGATAAAAGTACTAGGTGATTACTTTGGATCAACTTTATTATTTTTTGATGTCGAAAATGGATACATTTTCAAATGTCATGGGAGTCAGCTTGCTAAATACCATTAGCTTCCAAGTGATTCTGTCAAAGACAATCCAGAAATGCATAATTACTGTTGAGTCAATGCTTATTTACCGAGTCTAATTATTTATTTTGTTGGCAGTTATTATTGCTTTTTCTGGCATTAGTTCTAAAGCTATTTGGTAAAATGTGGACAGTTCTAAAGTATAGGTACAGTGTTCATTTGCTAGAGCTGCCGTTAAATCATACCACACACTGGCCAGGTATGCTGGCTCATGCCTGTAATCCTGGCACTTTGGGAGGCCAAGACAGGAGAATCACCTGAGGTCAGGAGTTCAAGACCAGCTTGACCAACATGGTGAAACCCCGTCGCTACTAAAAATGCCAAAATTAGCCAGACGTGGTGGCAGGCGCCTGTAATCCCAGCTACTTGGGAGGCTGAGGCAGGAGAATCACTTGAACCTGGGAGACAGGGGTTGCAGTGAGCCAAGATCACGCCCTTGAACTCCAGACTGGGCAACAAGGGCAAAAGTCTGTTACATAAACAAACAAACAAAAAACAACACACATAAAGTGGCTTAGATAACATAAATTAATTTTCTCATGGCTCTGGAAACAAGGAGTCCAAGACCAAGGTGTCAGTAAGTTTGGTTTCTCCTGAAGCCTCTCTTGGCTTGCAGATGCCACCCCACTGTGACCTCACATGTTCTTTCTCTGTGCTCACACTTTCTCTGTGCTCACACTTCCCTAGAGTCACCTCCCGTGTCCAGTTTTCTTTTAAAAGGACACAAGTCAGATTGGATCAGGGCCCATCCTCATACCTCCTTTGAACTTAATCACCTCTTTAAATACTCTATCTCCTAATACGGTTGTGGAGTTAGGGCTTCAACATATGAATTCTGGGAGAACACAATTTTGCCTAAAAATACCAACTGTTTTTTTTTCTTTTCTTTTTTTTCTTTTTTTTTAAATGAGAGAAGAAAGGCAGAAATACTTTCATATGTTTTGAAGGCTTTACATTTAATTTTAACTCATTATTTATGCCAATTACTGCATGCCCCAGAGATGAATTTTATGGTGGTCTAGGTCATCACTAATTATTTTGTTTCTGATACAGATTCTTTCACCCTATTTAAAAATAGCTTCAAACTTTCCAAGTGTATTACACAGACAAACCTGACTTCATCAAGGAGTTCCTCAAACTCTAGAGTCTGGACCACGCTGTTGCAGTCAGTGGAGACCCAGCTAATAATACTCCTCATTCCGTCCATTTTCTTAGGTGCTGGATGCAGAGTTGTGCAAGGCTTTTCCTTCTGCTGTAATGTATTCACCAAAGCCTATAAATTTCTTCTCCAGGATTTGAATAATCACAGAAGACCCTGTTCGCTAAAAGGTCTCATAGAGAATGAAGGATAAGTATTACAACAATCACTCCTTTTTATGCTCTGAGAAATTTGATTTCCTAGCCTGAGCAGCTGCCATTCTCTCATGCAGCTTGTTGCCACTGCTGTTGAGAGAATAGGTATTTTTTAAATCCCTTTCTCTCTTGGATAATAAAATATTCACTGAAAACTATATGAGTAAATAGAGTAGGAGTGGGAAGTGAGGACAATCCTGATATTGAATATATCATGTAATTATGAGCTGGACTTTCCCCAGTCTAAATAATTTTCTGACTACTTTAGGGTCTTTTGCCTGCTACATCAGCTACAGCCAGGTCGTCTTATTATATATAGTGATTTACCCTGTCGACAAAGACAGTCGGGAAAAATTCATCATCAATTTATTTTCATTCCCCCTGCTGCATTTTAATGTTAAGATATTTGCAAAAAATATGGAGGTTGTATGAATACATGAAGCATTGGTTATAGCTGCACTTGACAATAACATCTAATGTTTATATGGTATTTTTATATGTTTGTATTGTATGGTTTTATATTATTTGTAAATACTTTATCAGTATATACTTCGTCCTTGGACCACCTCAATAAGGAAGCTAAGGCAAATTTCTTTCCTAAGAAATGTGACATTACTAGTTGGTAACAGACATGATTCTAGAATCCAAATTAACTGAGCATCTACTATGTGCCAATGGTATTTTGAATATGTGAGACATGTCAGTGAACAGAGATCTCTACCCTTGAGGAGCTTAATTCTAATTATAGAAGGCAGATGACAAACAGACAAAATAAATATATAACTTATGACAAGTGCTATGGAAAAAGGAAAAGTAGAGCAGTAAGGGATGGAGAGATGGGGTTGCAGTTTTAAGTAGGGTGGTCAGAAGAGGTTATATTGAGAAAACGGCATTTAAGCAGTCTGGAAAGAAGTGATTTTGGTGTTTAGTAGTTTGCTCCCTGTCTCTCTGCCACCTGTTCATTGGTTATAGCATAATTACCCAAATGACCTGCAAGTATTTGCACAGAAACCTTAACCATGGAGTGATTAGAGAGAACAATGGACATTGGCCTGGACTTCTAAAAAATGACAACGTGAATTAGCGGAAGTCCACCTAGAGTCATGGTAAGCAGAAAATTGCAATACCTTTTTAGGACAAGCAAGTTCCACAGTTTTCAGAAAATCTTAAAATTAAAGAAGTAAATGGTGTTTCTGTTGATGCTGAGTTCATGGCTCTCATGGGCTAATCAGTATTCCTTCTAAGATGGCCATCTGCATATTTGGGCATAGGACTGCTCACACATTGAGATGAAGTTAGACTTCTGTTTGTCTCTGAGAATGTTCCTTCAAGGCTTTGTTATAGATCATTGCAGATCCAGCTCCTTAATATTGATGAAGGATAAAGAAATGAAGATAGAACTTTACGGGGGGAATCAGTTGTTCAGTTGAGCAGTGAAAAGAAGGTATTGAGGAATTTGTGACCTAAATGCTATGAAAGCGTATCTGATATCTCTTAGGGGGGTTCTTTATCCTGTGACATAAAATTCCACCCTGTGATCTCAAATTATTCCAAGTAGGTGGGGCAGAATAGGCTAAGTAATCTTGTGATAAAGAACCCTGACCCTTAATGGCTTAAGATAGCATAGATTTAATTTTCCTTCATAACGTTCCATTGAGAGTTCTAGGGTTACTTGGGAGCACCTGTTTCTCTTCACCATCCTCATCGTATGACTGATGAAGGAGCCACCATCTGGAGGATGCCAGTATTTGTGGTTGAGGCAAATGATGTGGCCAGACATGCACTAGCTTCTAAAGCTTTCACTGGAAAATGGCGTGTGCTTCCCCTAATACTCCATGCACAAAAGACAGTTCACCTGGACAGAATTATGTTCAAGTACTTGTGGAAGTAAATCCTACCTGGTAGCTGGAAGGAGAAAGAACCAGGATATTTGTAAATTGTGTAATAATTCACAGTGGGTAAAATTTTGAAGTTTCTGTCTACTCTGAGACTTCAAAAAAAATTATTGACGAGTTGCTGTTTGCTATTTGATGAGGTGTCCTGTTGCTGTTCTGACTGGATATCTGATTCCTATTGTGGAGTTCTTCATTTTTCAGGAAGGAGTAGGGCAGGACCAACTTCTGCAATGATTTGAAGTTGAAGAGATGAGGTTTAAGGTCAACATATGACAGCCTTGTTGTTAGTTTTGTTGGCAGTATACTCAATATACTTTTAAATGAAGTAGCTTTCTCAGAAGCTCATGTTGGATTGCAAAAAAAAAAAAAAAAAAAAAAAATTAAAGCAGTCTTATCTATCACAGAGGAAACTTTAAAAAATTATAATTCTTATACCACAGGCAACACGTTGTTTTTTGATCTCCATGACTTCTGTTATGCAACTTCAAGATATTAGGTTCTATAGCTTTTGAGAAGGGCTCAGAAGGGTAGAAAGGTCTGTCAAATATCATATATTAGGCAAGCAATGTGTTTAGTAAAGACATGGAGACAGAATGGGGAGACCAAGGAGATGTCAACAGTCACACAAGAAATAAGTTGAGCCCAGAGATTAGGTAAAATAGTAGAGGCCAAGCAGTTCTCAAAGGCCTGATTCAGGTGAGTCAAGAGGCGGGGAACTCAGTCAGCAGCACTGAGGAGCAAGACATGCCCAGATGAGTCATTTTCCTAGAGCAAAAGGCAGAAGCCAGGCAAAGGGTGACACTAGTCTTACAGGCAGTCCTCCATGGGGAGACGACATTATCCTTCTCCTGCATCTTTCTGCACTTGCAGAGGACTGACTCTAAGATGACTAGTAGCCTGCAGAAGAAGTTTGTATATTCTTGGTACAGGTTCATGCATATGACAACAACTGCTCATTTATTTCTCTGCAAAGCTCTGACTGGAGTCAAGAATTTTCATTTCTGTTTCTCCCGTGCATCTCCTAAATACCCACCTGAGTCTGGCAGTGAGAGAGGCCTGCCGTAAGAACTTGAAGCTCATGCTTTTCCCTTCACTTTTTAAAATCTTCCTTTGTATCTGCAATTGGTGGAAAGATGAATTTGTAGGCCTCAGGTATTAACAACCAAACTGAATAAAGGCAGCCTTCCTGTGGAACCAAAGTTCACTTAATTGTGCCTTGGGCCTGGGTGAACACAAATGCTATTCTTTAGTATTGACTCAGGGAAACATTGCTTGCTTTTATAAGATTTTAAGACATGATGGAAGCAAAACAACTCTCCTTCACCCCAGTTATGTAGGCCAGCTTTAGAATGGAGAACAAGGTATGATTTTCAACCTGTAATAGGATTAATTCAAACTGACACAGCAAGGAAATCCATTTTTTCAGGCTGCCATTTATTTCTTTTCTCTTATCAGTCAATCACAAATATTTATTGAGCACCGTCTATGAGCTCAGCATGGAAGGGGAAACAGAATAAGCATAAGAGATGACCTCTGCTTTTACCATTTAACATTTCCTTGGGGGAGACAAAGCTAATATCCGTGATCTAATAGAAAGAACACTTAACTGGAATCAGGAGATCTGTGGTCTTGTCACGGTCGGTTGAGTAGTATAGTGTGTGCTTAAGAGAGAATGCCCTGGAATTTGGGCTTTCAGAGCTATAAAATAAGGCACTGTCATTAACTAGCAGTGAAACCTTGAGAGAATCCTATACCTCTTATCAATTTTTCTCATCTGTAAAAAAGAAATTAATAATAGTGCCCAACTCAAAGGCTTGTCGAGAGCTTAAAGTTAATACTCTGTTAGTATTTTATTTATGACACATTAAGTATGAGATATCATTCATTTAGTATTTCAGACAAGTCTTTGAAAATCTATGGGACAGAAAAGAGACCAAACTTGTGTTATGTATTTCCTGTGCCCTAGAGACCAAATGGGGCACATCACACATGTGTTTTTGCACATCCTCACTAATGCCTTGTGAAGTGGGTTAGGGAGACATGAATAGGTGAAAATAGTTTTGTAAGGTCTGCTATTTGGTAAGAGACAAAGCTTGGTTCAGACTCTGATCTGAGTTCAAATCCTGTGTACCTTCTACTCTCCCATGGCCTGTCTGAATCTCAGTTTCCCACGTGAGGAAATATTGGGGTAGATCAAATGGGCTCTGAGTTCAGCTCTAAAGTTTGTGATTCCAAGTCATCCAATCTTCTAGTAAAACTGAATTTTAGATCAAAGGCAATAAAGATGGGAGCACTGAATGCACTAGAGATTTTTAGAAGTAATTATTAGGCCATGAAGAAACAGTAGAATTTGTTTATATATAAAGAAGAGAGATTATTTCTGCTAGGCATAAATATTAGGACAATGATGGCAATGATAGGTAGAGAAGACAATAGAAGAAAATTGTCCCTACCAAGAGGAGGCTGCTACTGAGGAAAGGTTGGAGACAGGACTGTTTTCCTTCCTAATACCTTAATCCAGGGTTTCTTAATATCAGCACTATTGACACTTTAGGCCAGATAACTCTCTCTCTTGGGGACTGTCCTATGAATTGTGGGATGTTGATAAGGGCTGAATTGTCCCCCTCCCCTCTAATTCATATGTTGAAGTTTTAGCCCCCAACATGATAGTATTTGGAGATAGAGCCTTTGGGAGATAAAAAGTCTTAGGTGAGGTCATGAGGGTGGGGCCCTTATAATATGATTAGTGCCCTTGTAGTAAGAGACATGAGAGAGTTTATTCTCTTTACCTTGTGAGGACATAGCAAGAAGGTGGCCATGGAAACCATTAAGAGGGCCCTCACCAGAACCCAACCATGCTGGTACCCTGGACTTCTAGCCTCTAGAACTGTAAGAAAATAAAGTTTTGTTGTTTAAGCCACCTAGACTGTAGCATGACATTTGTTGTGGCAGCCCAAGCAGACTAAGCCGTTTAGCAGCATCCCTGGCCTCTCCTCACTAGATACCAGTAACATCCACCCAATCATGACAATCAAAAATATACTCACACATTGCCCAATGTCCCCTGGGGTTAAATCACCTCAAGTTCTCTCAAGTTCACAATTTGAGAAGATCGCTTGGAAACCACTGTCTTAACTTTGTCTTAATCCTAATTTAGGTCATAAACATCATCATCTGCAAGTTTGTAAGTTTAGATTTTATGTTTGTCTCTTTGTTTGTTTCGGTTTTGATTTTTTTATTTTGTTTGTTTTTTGTTTTTGAGATAGAGTGTCATTCTGTTATCTGGGTTGGAGTGCAGTGGCACAATCATGGCTCACTGCAGCCTTGACCTCCCAGGCCCAAGCAATCCTCCCACCTCAGCCTCCCGAGTAGCTGGGACTGTCGGCATGCACCCCCATGCCTGCCTAATTTTTGCATTTTTTGTAGTGATGGAGTTTCGCCATGTTGTCCAGGCTAGTCTCAAACTCTTGAGCTCAAACGATCCACCACCTTGGTCTCTCAAAATGCTGGCATTACAGGTGTGTGTCACTGGGCTCAGCCCTGTTATTTGCAAGCTTAATCTTGCTGCTTTAGATTTATGTTTCCCTGATATGGTTCTCAAACTCTCCTGTGTATGAGAATCACGAAGGGTAACATATTAAAATGCAGATAGTCTTCTATCCACTAAAAACTTGGTGTAGTCTGCATTAGAACCAACAAATTTGATTTTTAACAATCTCCTAACTAAGGTGATTCTGACACAGTCCAGGGACCCCACTTTAAGAAATACTGACACAGTTGCTGTAGTCAGTGTCAACCTTGACCTTGCATGCATAGTAGAAAGACAGTAGTCTTAGGAACAAATAATTGTGGATTTAATTCTTTATTTTTTATTTACTTGGGATTATAAAGTGAGCTGCCTAAGTATGTAGCCTCCAGGATCGGACGCCCTGGTTTCAAAGCCTGCCTTTGTCACTTGCAGGATGTGTAGCATTGGGTGAATCACTCAGCATTTCTATACCTGGGCTTCCTTACCTGTAACATGAGGAATATTGTCAGTACCTGCCTCGTAAGTTGGCATTATGTATGATTGGATACATGGCAAGACTCCTGTAATTGTTCCTGCATGATGTGTTCAATAAATGTTTGGGGGTAGAGGCAGAGGTTAATTAAAAAAAAAAATGTGGGCTGTTGCCATAGCAGCTTTGTAAGGGCATTCTTGACTTTGTTAAGAATGTTTGATGCACTTTGCACGGGATTTTTCTGACTCCAGAGCTCCTGTGAGTGACTTGGGAAGTTTGTAGAATGCATGTACCCAGCTTCTTCCACCCAAGAGATTCTAATTCATCATGCCTCAGGTGAGGTTTAGGTCTGCATTTTTGTAAAGCTATCCAGATGACTATGATGCAACCAACTTAGATACCACACATAGAAACACACTGTCTTGAAGAAAATAGCTTGTACTATGTGCACACTCAACCAGCTTATTACATTGATCTATTCCAGTGATAGATTATATTCTAGAACATAATCTTTAAGTCTGTTCTCCACCGAATATCCCATATAGACATGATTACAAAACATGGCATGAATTTCTTGTTTTTGTAGTTGATACTTATCAAGCATTCTCTTTAACTTCTAGTTTTCTTTGATTTCCTTGGAAGTTTTCCAAATTGTGTTCTGAAAAAACAAAATATGTAAGGCTTTTTGGAAAGGGAGGAAGAAGACACTTCAGAAAGGATGTCGCCTAGACTTAAAATCCCTTTCTACAGGATATTTCAACAAGTTGGGTTGTGAATTGAGGATATTAATTTTTGGAAATTCTTAAAGCAGCACAGACTCCTATTAAGGCAAGAATCTAGTTTGTAGAATACTAAAGGCTTGTCAGTGTACATTTTCATTTCATCTTTATTCCTATTCTTTGGTGAAAATAAAATTTTTTGAACAGAAAATTTTCTCCTTAGGGTTTTTTGAGGAAAAACAAGAATTTTGCTTGTTAAAAAAAGAAGGCGAATGTATTCTGATTTCACCAACTTTTCTTAACATGCACTCCAAACTCTCCAGCTTTTTTTCCCATAAATCTGATGAGAATTATGACCACCGTGAATATGTTCACTATCAAAATCAAAGATGTTGCCAAAAATAGATAGAGCTTAAGCGTTCCTCCAGTTAAATGGTGGCTCTTATCACTGTGCTTGGTGTCATTTTTATTGTAACATAGTGGAATATTTTAGAAGGAAATGATTAGTAGTCCAAATTTTCTGCTGCAAGAACTAGAGATTCTCTGATGTAGTTTTTCTGCTATATTTTTTCAAAATCCTTCAGAGTCAATCTATTACTTTTATCATTGCTAATCTCTTGAGTAATACATGTAATGGGTATGCATTTGGTCCATGAAACTCAGGAGTCAGAATATCACTTGTTTTTATTTTTCTAGTGTATATAATTAGAGCTGGCAACTTTCCAAAAGATCTGGCCTCTTATGGAAGTTCAGAAGCAAACTTCTCAGCACGGAGTTGTTCTGTCACTTCTCTTACTCTAGGCCTGTGTGGGAACAGCCGCTCCATTCATGCAAAATTGTGCATAGGTTATTACAGAATTTCATGTGTGCACAGATGCTCTGATACTTCCTGCTCTAAGAGGAGGATGTTTATTAAGTATAGTGGGGGAAAAGCTACTAGTGGAATTATTCCTCCTTTCCTTCCTTCCATCTTGGGAAATCCCACTCTTCTCCAGTCAGGCCTCTCCCATCATCTTCATCCCCTGCTGGGATAACTTCTATTTAACAATCCTTTGAGGTACCCAACATTTCAAATAAATGCACAGGTGGGAATTTTCTTTGTGTAAAACAGGTTTCCCACAGTGTGAGCAGAGTCTCTGTGCCATTTCCCAGACCTCTGCCCACTGGGAGCTCGGTCTGCATCCTGGCTCCTGCCCCATCCCCTGCCCGAGCTCTGCTGAAGAATGAAGCAAAATGTCCCTGAGGAAGGGGCCTCACCAGCTCCAGTTAGGGTTGGGTTCTCATCCTTAGAAACCCAAATGTACTGTTAGCTTATGTGGAAGGTGGGAGGGTAGAGGGCATATTTAGGGATGAAGATGAGGTATGACTGAGAAAGAACACAGAAGCTTACCCGTTCTTCCAAGGAGAGGGCCAGGGTGAAACTAACTTTTCAACCTTGCCTTTTTGAAAGAAGAACTAGACGGATTGCGGTATATCAATAGAATGTTCTGCCGAATATTTATGGTAACATCTCAGATAACTAAACCCAACAGATCAGAGCCTTTATTACTGCACTTAGTTCTGGAAGGAGTCAAATTACAACAAAGTAACTGGTATCAATTTCTTACTTTAATCATACCTTTGCAGGAAGGCCTGGGCTCTTTTCTAATTTAGCCCAGTCACTGACACCTTCTCCATCTTTGTCCTCAGATCCTTTGTGAAATCCCAGATTGTCTCCACTTACTAAAGAAAGACAACCATTTCATTCAGCAGTCTGGATTTACTAAGCAAGGGAGAAGTGGGCATTTTAGGATGATGTTTAGAAATAAGGGTAAATTTACTATGTTCTCCATTTCACCCTTAGCTATAATCTGAAAATCTTCAAACAATTCAAAATATTAAACTGCTTTTGTTTCTGAGGAGCATTCAGCAAAATTGAAAAGTCAGTAGGATTTGCTTTGATTCCTTTGTTTTGCCTAGCCTGTGTGTTTCTGAATCCTGACTGCACATTAGCCTTACCTGAGGAACTTCAAAAACTCTAAGCCTGGGTCCCACCCCTTGAGTTGCTAATTCAGTCTGGGATGGGGTCTGAGTGTCACTAATTCAAAGTCCTCTGGGTGATACTAATGTACAGTCAGGGCTTGGAACACCAGCTGCACTGTTTGCGCAGGTCTCTTTTCTTGTTAGCATTTAATTTTTTTTTTTTTACCCTGACTATCTTAGGACTGATTTTTACAGGGTTATGCTCTTAGTAGGCAAGGAGCTGATAAAATATCATGTATTCCATGAGTCTTTATATTTACAGGGTCTTTAGAAAACCTGAAGCCTAAACAATAATGGTAAAATGGTGGCTTAACAGGGCAGCAGTGTTGTCTTCATTTCCCCAACCCTCCTTCCTTCCTTCCTTTTTCTCTATATTTTCCTTCCATTAATTCTAAAGGCAATTCTTAAGGCATTCACACTCAAATTTCTACCATATATTTGATTACCTATCTGTAGAGCTGATGCTAGGGGTCATGCTTTCTAAGGCATAGTCCTGCGTATCCCAACATTGATGGTATAGGTTTTTACACGCAGACTGGAATATTTGATTAGCTACTCACAATCAGTAGCAGCCTTAAGATATCAGAAGACCTAGAAGCAAAAATGCACCAGGTACGGTGGCTTAGGCCTGTAATCCTAGTACTTTGAGAGGCCACGATAGGAGGATCAGTTGAGCTGAAGATCATGCAGGGAGCCATGATAGATCACGCCACTGCACTCCAGCCTGGATGACAGAGCAAGACCCTAGTCTCTAAAGTTAAATAGATAAATAAACAAACTAAATAAAATATGCTTTTTGGTCTATTTTGTTATTGCAACAGTAATACCTGTTCATTGCAAAAACATTAGAAAATGTAGATAAGTCAGAAAGAACAAACCAGAAACCACCTGTAATATAGTTAGAGTTGCCTCTGGCTTTCCTTCTGTCTCTTTCTGTTTTCAAATAACTTTCTATACTTAAAATGATTTTTAATGAATCCTTCTTTTGGTTCATTTTAAAATAGAGCCTCTGAGTACATGTTCTGTAAGGCAGGAACATTTAAGATTTTTAACTAACTTAGTACCTTTGAATTCAAAGCTTGTAGTTTCTTAGAACTCCATATATTAGAATGACTGTAGAATTATCCAGTGATCAATAAGGATAGTGAGTTTCAGAAAGATTAAGGAGCTTAACACAGAACTAATCAGTGACAGAACTAAAAATACAAAATCCAGGATCACTAGGTTCTGGGGGTCATGTGCTAGGTGCCTTTCTGTAGCTCAGACCATGTGCTTGGTGTGTAGCCAAATACAAGGGTGTCAGTTTCATCTGGGTCTGCAAGTGATAAATTATGCTTTTAAAGTGTTTACTGTTGTTTCTACACAGTAGAATGAGAAATGAGAGTTGACCATATTCATGACATGATCTGAGAAATAACGTAATTTCTCATGTGGTTGAATTTCCTGGAAAATTTGAAGAATAAATTGATTCTTCAAGGTGTGCATTGGTTTATACGTATCTCATCTCAATGTAAAGCTATGATGTTAGGAATGTACAAACACATCAGCCACAGAAACAATAGTATTTAACCCAACATGTCACAAACCTTGATTTACAGAACACTAGTTCTTAAGATGTTAATAGATATTGCATGGAAAACTCTGGATTAAGCCAAATTAAACAAATATGTTTCATAATTATAGGAGTTCCCTGAGTCTATAATAAGCTATAGGTATTGTAAATCCCTATATAAGACAAAGTATGCAAATTTCCTTGTAACAATATCAGCTTTTTTTTTTCTTTTTAAAGGAACATTTATTAACATCTTGAACAATTAGTATGGTTGTTCAACCAGTTTAGAACATGCTGGTTTTATCTGGTTAGGCTTTGTGTTCTGGGGAACATCCAGAGGACATCTTCTATTTTTTTTTTTTTTTTTTTTGAGAGAGAGTCTCGCTCTGTCACCTAGGCTGGAGTGCAGTGGGATGTGATCTTCGCTCACTGCAACCTCTGCCTCCTGGTTCAAGTGATTCTCCTGCCTCAGCTTCCAGAGTAGCTGGGACTACAGGTGCATACCACTATGCCCGGCTAATTTTTTGGATTTTTAGACCTCGTGATCTGCCTGACTTGGCCTCCCAAAGTGTTGGGATTACAGGCGTGAGCCACTGCCCTGCCCAGAGAACACCTTCTAAAGGACGAAGATGTGCTGAAAGTGTAGGTTAACCTGTTGTAATTTAACCCAAGGAACAAAAGTGGATTTGTCATTTCTTTTCAAGGAATTCTTGTAGCAATTACCCTTGTCTGGGTAATTACCTTGCCTTAGCCCTTCAAGTCTATCTTTTTTCTTGCGATAGTGTCTTTTCTCAAAGCCCTCTTAACTTGAAAAAAGCAGAATATGGTGCCTTCTTTTTTTGCAAAACCAAAGGATGGACACGTAGATGCTTTCTTGTATTTCCAGTTTCCAGGCTAGACAGTCTTAAAAGATTTTCAGAGGTGTCCAAAGTAATCAAAGTCTTGTAAGAGCACTTGTTGGTGGCAGATCTGTATAAGTTTATGGTTTATGGTGATTAAAATTTGATATAATGCAGGCAAGTCAATGGAATCACAGGGTTGGATGGTAATTTTCAGCAATGGAACTTGAGAGGAACATTTCTATTTCTATTTTATAGTTTTTTTGTCTATTTGTCTTACCCGTCTTTATTCATAGCCTCCTGGCCATTAAGGTGTCAATGTTAAAAATAAAAAAATAAAAACAAAAAAAGTATTTTCCTCTTTCTCATTTTGGAAGAAATATATACATCCACTTACCTTTCTCTGAAAATATCTGGGGCATTGTCCTTTGTGAGGCCTTCTTCCCCTCCCATGTGATTTTCTGCTACTGTGAGTAGGTGAGTAAGAGTCATATCTTATGACACTGACTGATATGGTTTGACTGTGTCCCCACCCAAATCTCATTTTGAATTGTCTTCTCATAATCCTCACGTGTCATAGAAGGGACCTGCTGGGAGGTAATTGAATCATGGGGGTGGTTACCCTCATGCCATTTTCATGATAGTGAATGAGTTTTCACAAGAGCTGATGGTTTTATAAGGAGCTTTTCCCCCTTTTCTTGGCACTTCTCTTTCCTGCCACCATGTGAAGAAGGACATATTTACTTCCATTTCTGCAGTGATTATAAGTTTCCTGAGGCCTCCCCAGCCCTGCAAAACTGTGAGTCAATTAAACCTATTTTCTTTATAAATTATCCAATCCTGAGAAGTTCTTTATAGCAGTGTGAGAACAGACTAATACACTGATTCCTGGCCTCATGTGCACATCCTATAGCAGATGCTTCCATGTTTTCCTTGGACTAGCCTCATGTCAAGAGATAGTTGTGAGAATCACTGCATCAGGACTTGATATGTAATATATAGTTCAACCCTTTAATTTAGATTTGTTCTCCTAGATTAGGCAATAATCCAAATATGATTTGAATAAAATATTTTATTTAATTTTTGGAGGATGAAAAAATGTTTAGAGTCTTATTTGTAAATTAAGAAAAATATAGCCTAACTCAGAGGTTATTACAGTCCAAAATTCAAGAATTACATATTCCTTCATGTGATGTCAGTTTCTCAGTCCAACATTTATTTTTTATCAAAAAAAGAAAAAGATTTTCACATATATTTAAATCAGCATATACTAGAATAGGTTTAAGATAAGCACAAAGAAGATGGCAAAAAATAGAATTTGGACATAGAAAAAAAATCCCCAAATCTAGAACATGAGGCTAGTTATATATCAAAGCATATTCAATATATGACTAATTATAACAATATTTAAACTATATTTGGTACTAATGTTCCTGGCACTATACCAAGAACCTAGCAACCATACCATAAGATATTATAAATACTATTATTTTCATTTTACAGATGAGGCTGCTGAACCTGTACAGACATAGTCATGAAGCTAGTATATAATCAGGATTCACAGCTAGGTTTATTTAACTTCAGAGCCTGTTTACAGCTGTTGTGATATACTGTGGACCTCAGTTCATCCATCCATTTATTCAATCAACAAATATTCTTTGTATCTCCTATTTGACAGGCATTGTGCTAGGTGCCATAAACACGGATGAGTAACACAGACAAGATCCGTGCTTCTGACGCATTTACAGACACGTGGCTGTATTCTAGTCGGCTGTGTGCCCAATAGTTTTAAACCCAATGGTCCATAAAATTCCATCTGTTTTTCAAATCAGTCAGGTCTCATGGGGCTGATTGCCAAAGTGGGTGAGGTCCTCTGGGCAGCTCTCACCATTCTAACACCGCAGACAAACTGACCAGAGTCTAAGCCATATGGCAAACCCGCGATGCTGACTGACATCCTCACAAATGCATGGAGCTTACAGGAGAGAAGGAAGGTTGCTGGTAATACTGGGGAGCTTCTGGCAGGGTAGGTTGGGGAAAACCAACTTAGATAAAAAATCTGGGGAAGGGTCAAATATTCAAACCATCAAGTTTGATTAGAGAAGATTCAAATTGGCATTGAAGGGATGCTGAAGTTAATGAACGTTGGTTAGCTGGTATCCTTGGGGTATGATAAGATCTATCTTTTAGATCAAGAAAATTTATTCTTGGGATACAGCAAGCCCATCCAGTTTTTTGGAAAGGTATCAGATGGAATGAAGCAAAACTATCAGAATTAATCAGCCAAGTCATGGCGAGAGAGAGTGGGATGAAAGGACGGGTGGCTTCTAGGCCAGGTGTAGCTGGGGTTGAACCTGAGAGGCTGGGACCTCTTTGAAGGCCAAAGAGGCAGACTGGCCACAACTAGTGGGGATTTGTTAAAGAGCTGCTACCTAATGTTCCTGAGGGTACTTTGGGAGCTAAATCCAGGCAGGGAGCGTCCATGGGAGCATCAAGTGGATTTCCATTTCAACGTTGGTGAGGTTGAATCTCCTACCACACCGTCATGGAGCTTTGCCTTGCTCAAGGTCTGTGCAAGGTTGAGTTTACTGAGCACTGGTCATTACTGGCCATGGCTGGGCATGGTCAAGAATGGTAGGGACAGGGCTGACTAAGGACTCACGCCCACTTTAACCCTGGAAGGACATAATGGAGAGGTAATGTATTCAGAGTGTCAGTCTGAGAACAGCACATCTGTTTGTATTACTGGTACTGAACTTCACTATGGAAGCAAGTGGGTGGATAGACTCTAATATGGTGCATTCAAAATGGATATTCTCTGCTGGGTTTAGCAACAGCTTCATGGTTAGTGATTTTTCCATGTGTGTGATGTGCTCATATAATTCTGTTTAGCTCCACAGAAGCTGTTAAAAAACACCAAACAAAATAAAACAGAAAAACAAGACAGAAAGAGAAACCATAATAGAGCTAGCAACTTGCTTAAATAGGAAACACTATAGAACACATCTCTGTTTGCAGAGGATCACAAGGTCTCACAAAACAAAGTTGTATAGGAGAATGTGAGGACACATGGGGTCATATAACATAATGTAGTTTCAATCAGAATGATTTTGTCCTTTGACCTGACTGTAAATCAAAAGATACGTTTCTGCTCTCCACTCCCGTGTTTTTCTTGATGGTAATTTCCACTGAATGTCAAGCTTTTTGTGTGATGAATAAATACCCATTCTATGGGTACCGTTACCAGCTGTCCTAGCTGCTGTAGGAACTCTCCTTGACTGAAATACTAATAAATTATTTCAATCATTTAGAAATTAGCTGCACAATTGTCAAAGCTCTTGCGTATATTAACATGCTGCTAGAGACAGAAAGAAAAAAAAGAAAGGTCAAAGAGGGAGAGAGAAAAACATATCGAGCCCCATTCCAATTATCAAGGGAGTCTGTCTGAGAACAAAGAGAAAGCGACATAGTTTACTCTTATCTGCTGTAATTGTTCTTTATCTTAAAATATTACAATTGATTGGATTGAGTGTCTTTATCTATGGAGAGGATCGAATAAGAGAAAAGGAGGGGCAAAGAGGAATGTTACAGGAAGATAGATTTTTGTCTCATTGTAGGAAGTGCTTTCCTTTAAAGGAAAAACACGCTGTTATGGAACATCCTGGGATGCAGTACGATGTGGAATTCACCTCAGGGTGTCCTGGGGTCAGACTGTCACGGTGGTACTTAGCACATCCCAAACTACTCGAGACCTTCCCCATGTGTAGAACAGGGAAAACTAGTCCAATCCCAAAGAGACAACGTGTGTCTGGCGCTTGGTGATAATCAGCCATTTAATACAACTATTCATGATTCCCCTGTCCTTGAACATGTTCAAATGTTAGATTTTTAAAAAGCTCTATTCAGCTTGGAGATTGGATTCTTAGGTTCTGCCAGGGAGATTAGGAGATGGATGAGCAGAACTCCGTGAGGCTGACCGAGGGCAAGTACCCTGGGCACCGGGTCCTGCTTATTAGTTCTGCCGGGCAGCATGCGGCACACTTGGTCTTCCCAGGTCCCCATCTGCAGCCTCTCAGACAGCATGTTGAGCTGACATATGGCACAGGGCCAGCCCTGGGCATTTGATCATTGTCAGCCTCCCAGCAGACTCTCTGCCCTGAGCACAGATTGGCAGGCGGGCAGTCAGTGCTTCCCTTTCGATGATGGGCTAGCCCGGGGAAGGCCCAGAGCCAAAGGTCAGAAGGAAAACAAGGAAGCTGTGAAATCACATCAGAGGATCAGAGCTCAGTCCCTTCTTTTCACAGTTGAGGAGCCAGAGGCTCCAAATAGAGAGATGATGTGCGGAGGCTGCATCTCTCATGACAGCAGAGCTTGGACCAAAAGACAAGTCCCTTTCTTCCGGATTAGTGATTGCCCCATTTCAGCTTACTGGCTGGCAGGCCTGGCAAACAAATGGCAAAATGGTTATGTTGGGATAATGAGGTGTCAAGGGTTTATGAAGCAGTCTTTTCGTACCTATAAATGAAACTTAACAAGTGCCATGATGTAGTCAATAGGCCTGTGTCAAAAAAGAAAGCTTGTCACATAAGTCTGGAGTAGAGCCACTGGGCAGAGGCAGGAAGAAAGACATAAAGAGAAACTGTTACCCAGTTAGTAACTGCAAGGTTGGATGGGCTTGTATAAAGGTCATCTCTCTATTAGTATGGTTGGGAAGGAAGGACTTTGTGGAACCAAAGTGAGGGGAACCAGCAGCTGATTTAGCAAGTCTTTTTTCTTTTTTGTGGACATGAATAGAGGAGTGGACTTTGACATCAGGGTCTCCAGGGAATTAGGTCTCCATGAAGTTGCAAGTTAGTGGAAATTTGTGTTTCATGCCTTTGGACAACCTTATTTTTTGTGCCTTTTCACTCCTCTTCCATATCTTCCTGGAGAAAAGTGTACTCTCACAAGTCCTCTCCTCATTAAAGTGAAGAAAAGGATATAATAAATTAATTCACACTAAGATGGTGGTGACTAATGTGTGCTGTCCATGCGACCTTTGAGTTTTAAAAGGAGATTGTAGAAGGCCAGTGCTTACCATTGAGCAGGGAGCCTCTACCAGCAGAATGTCCGATGAGGGGAGGAGAAATGGTCTGGCTAGATGCAAATTATGAGTGTAATTTTGTTCTCAGCGCACTGATGAATTTAATCTTCAAAACAAGCCTGTGATTACCTGAGATACAGAGTGGTTATATCACCTGAGGAAGGTCACATGGCTAGAAAGAGAAGTTTGGAACTAAACTTAGGGGCACTATGACTCAAAACCAACATGTCCCTTTTACGTTCAATGCTTCTTAGTGAGCAGTTACTTTCTTTATTTGTAATATAATTTTACTCAAGTCAGTGAGGACTTTGAGTTGAAGAGATGGCTCCTAATGCCTGGAGCCAAACGTGGGATGCGCTGAATGCATTTCCTTCCGTTTCTGGTCTGTCAGAAGCTGGTGGAGACACAGAGCACCCGCGTTGTAGAGCAAAGCTCTGATGTGTAATAAAATGTTACTTGGTGTTTTTGGAAGCCTCTTCTTTCAGTGTGGCCACTTTAATATCCCCTGTACTTTAATATCCCCTGCATTTTGGATGATTTGTATTGCTGTGGCTTCTGCATGCTCTGCGGCAGCTCTGCTACCATTCCAGGAATCACCAGCAATGCTGCAACTCATGTAGTCTCAGTACATGTGGGTGGGCTGGGGTGCTGTTGAACAAAGAGGGAGTAGGAGGGATAGTCAGATCCTGGAGCAAGACCACTTTGCGTGACATTTCACTGGAATGTAGCTTGTGTGGTTTCTCAACGATTACGTCGCCACCATAAAATTGTCTTTGGGTTTCTCAGTGTTTTACAAGTAATTAAATGCAGTTAGTGTTTAAGGGCTCAAGGCTTTGTGCAGGTTAGGTCCACATTTGAAAACCCAGCCAATGAATTTTAGCTAGATGGCCTTAGACAGGTTCTTATACACTTTGAGTTTTAGTTTCCTTAGCTATAAAATGGGAAGCATAATAGATACCTTATTAGGCATCTGAGGGAATTAGATGAGAAAGGGTCCACACACATGGAGGTTGAGTAGAAGGTGGTTATCAGAGGCAGGGAAGATTAGAGGAAGCAGAGAATAAAGAGAGGCAGGTTAGCAGGTACAAAAATACAGTTAGGTAGAAGGAATAAGTTCTAGTCACAGTGGGGTGACTACAGTTAACAATAATTTGTTGCATATTTCAAAATAGCTTGAAGGAAACATTTGGAATGTTTTCAACACAAAAGAATGATAACTGTTTGAGGTGATGTATATGCCCATTGCCCTGATTTGATCACTATACATTATATACATGTATTGAAATAACATGCTCTACCTCATAAATATGTACAATTATTACGTATCAATAAAAAAAGAAAGAAAAATGTGCATGGGAAGTTTTTTTTAGTATAATGCTGACACGGAACAAGTACATAACACATTGTATTTATTCATAGTAGTATTACTGATGCAAAAATACACAAAGTCCTTACTAGGCTTTGTAAGATCCATTGTGTTTGATCCTAGAATTCTTTCCAAACTCATCTTTGTATCTCTTCTAAGACTCAGCATATAGTAGATTTAGAATAAACACTGGATTGATTGATGGATTCACATTTCACTTTATTCTCTTTCCTCTTGAGAATGAACCTTCATATACTGATGCTCTGTTTTATTCTTTCAGGGATTTTAACGCTCCGCCTCCTTATCTCCCCCAGCTTTTCAGCTCTCCAGGATTTTGTTTTGTTTCTCTTGTTTAAAAGTCAGACACCCTTCCAACTCCCTTGTCTCCTGCTGAGAAGATCTAAAGAGATGATCCACTTTTGAACATGTGAAAAGTGACTTCCTTGAAATGTTAGTTCATCGAAGAGACTATCCTCTAGTGCCTTCCTTCACGCTTGCTACTTCCTTCTAGAGTTGAAGTCAGGCTGCAGATGAGGAGGGCAAGAAGGAATATGTATCTTTCAATCCTTGTGTAGGTGCCAAGAGACTTAACTAACAGCAGCTACAGAAATAAGTTGTACATTTTGTCTAACTTCATTCTAAGTCTTTGAAGAAATAAATAAGCCTTTGATTTTTTTTCTTAGAAATGTTTAGAGTAATTCTATTTAGGCCAGTTGATAAGTTACCTCTGGTAGAACTGAGGGACTATCTGAAAAACACGGATGTTTCAATTATTCATATAGTGATATATTTTGTAGTTAATATGACCTAGTGTCTATTAATCAGATGTGGACTACTAAAACCTAATTTATTCAGTTATTCAAAGAAGAAATAGACCGTGCTTCTGTGTGTCAAATAATACCGTTAATTTTCTGGATCCCTGACCAGTAAATAAATTTATGTTAAAAAATAACAAATTAAGATTCCCTAAAATATCTAGATTATTGACATACTACAAAATGCGTTATTTATATTTGTGTTTGGCTGGTTCGAATTGCCTAGATAGCAAGTTCAATTTTCCAATTCATTTTGCAAACACCTTTGTCTTTAACCATGCAAAATTCCTTCCACCCTTATTTGTGAAAAATCATTTCTTTAGCAGACTGCTTTCTGAAAATCACTGACCCTTCTCCCATTTGGAAAGGACCTTGAAGTTCAGCTTGTTCAACTGCTCACCAAAAGCTCTAATCTTCCCTCTACCAGCTTAGATAACAGCTAGTTCAGTGGTTGTCTATCCTGGGTTTATATTATAAAGTTTTATAGAGACTTAAAAAATTATAAATGAGCAGCCCCCTCTGTTTTACCTCCCAACAACTTTGATATATAGTCAAGAGCTGCATAAGGATATTTCAGTCAAGAATAGGTGTATACAATTGTGGTCTCATAAAATTTTAATGAAGCTGCCCTATGCAGATGTACCATTTAAAAATATTTTATACCATATTTTTAATAGTAACTTTTTTATGTTTAGATATGCTTAGATACACAAATACTCACCATCGTGCTACATTTGCCTACAGTATTAAATACAGTAACATGCTGTACAAGTTTATAACCTAGGAGCAATAGGCTATCCCGTCTAGCCTAGACTCATGGTAGGTTACATCATCTAGGTTTATGTAAGTACACACTGTCATGTTTACACAATGATGAAATCACCTAAAGACACTTTTCTTAGAAGGTATTCCTACTCAATGATCCATGAATTTAATTGGTCTAGGAGGAGTTTAGCATTGGCATTAGAAAAGCTCCCTTGGTGCTTTTAATGTGCCTCCAGGCTAAAAACCACTATGTCAGTTGTCCTGCTAAGGTACTGATGAGAGTACCTAGAAGTCCAGAAGGACCACAGTTCACCTTGACATTGAAGTTAAAAGATATGCATAAGATATTCATATCTGAAATAATAAAGGTACCATGTTTTTGAATTCAGCAAGAAACGGGTAGTTTTCTTATCCTGCTTATCTTAAGGGGATCACATAGAGAACATGGGCCCAGGCAGGAGCCAGGAAAAAAAATGCCTTGTCAAAAGATGAAGAGTTAAGGGAGTTTGTTGAAAGTGGCAGCCTCTCCTCATTGCCTTGATCAGTGCTCCAGTTCCCAGCCTGGAACATACCAGTCTGTTCCAGGACACCCCACACAGATATCCACTTGATTTTGCTTCCTTTTCCTCCTGCTAGTGTGTACTTCTGACAATCATCTCCTTTCCTACCATCAGAATCTGCCTTGAGGAGGATGGGCGGACATCCCTCGGCCACATTGGTTTTGATTCCCATAAAAGCCACTCAATTCCCCTGAAAGGTACTCAAGTCTTTGTAGACTTGGTGTAAGTGTAGGTGGGCCAGTGTGTGAGAGATTGCTGGGCTGGCAGAGACTTGGAGCATTCCCAGTGTGTTCAATTTCCTGGCAGGTTGGATAAACCTGTTGGGGGCAGAGACTCAAAATAATTTCCTGTACCCAGAGTTTATTCAGGAAATCCCCTTACTTCCCAGATATTTAAGAAAATGTCAGGGCTCTGAAAATACATTACCCATGCTCCTGAAACTTAAACTGATTAAGACTCTATGCATAAGTCAGATATGACCCAATTAAGGAGGATAGTTTACTTCTTTACATTTTGTTTGTAGAAGAAAAAAAATGCCTTTGTGCACAGGTCCTCATGGAAAGCTGCTCTCCATCGATAGCTTTCCTTTGCTTGGAAATGTAGAAACTGACATCTGTTGTCCCTAATCTTGAGTGACAGTCATTTAGCTAGCAGACATTTGCATGGTCTTTGGAGAATTATAGCACGTATTAAGTATGCCTATATCTTGTTCATTTCTTATGCACATACTCCGGAGCTTTTTAGATCTTAACACAAGGTGTCCTGAAGAAAAAGAAATGTAACACTTGAAGAAAAGTAAGATATTCAAAAAGAATGTGACATTGGCTTTAAGTAAAAGCTGGAGAAGCGGTTTGTAAACTTACCCTCTCATGTACTATACGCAAGGTATATTTCTCTCTTTCTCTCTCTTCTTCTTACCCTCCCTATCACCCCTTCTCCATCTACCCTCACCCCAGCTGTCATTAGTTGTATTCATTTTTTTAATATTACAAATACTTTAACACATTTTGTATTCTACACAACACACATACAAACAATTTAATTCAACTATAAGTCTTCCTTATAGGTTTGCAACTTGCTTTTCTTACTTAAAATGTCTTGTACATTCCCAGTCCAGATAAATGGAGGATGTCCTTCTAACTCAGTGGTTCTTAAACTTTAGCATGCATCAGAGTCACCAGGAGGACTTGTTAAAATACAGATTGTTGGATCTCATCTCCCAAGTTTCTGATTCAGTATATCCGGGGTGGAGCCCATTAATTTTTGTCAATATCACATTTCTAACACATTCCCAGGCAATGTTGACTCTGCTGTTCCAGGAACACACTTTGGGAAAGACTTTCTAACTCATTCTTTTAGATAGCTACATAATCTTTAATAGTAGAGTTATGGCATGAATTTTTCAGTTATTCTCCTATTGATGCTGTCAAAGATTCTTTGCTTGACCAAACTTTAGCCAGGCTCCTGAATCTTTTCCTAGTCCTATTTGTGCATTTTCTTATAAAATCCAGTTTTAACAAAGAACCCTGCTAAGTCAGTTTAGTAAGAACCGCCCACCCTCACTATCTGATCACTCTCCTTATCCGATGAAGTTCCTTATCCTCTCCCATGCCTGACATGACGTCTGATGTCTGGCCTGTTGTCTGTAAGAATCCTGTTATGTTGGAGTTCCCATTCTCCCTGATGTCACCTCTTAGTAATTTTTCATCCACTGACCTCCCTCATCTCCCTACTCCTGAGCTATAAATTGTCACTGCCCATGCTATATTCAGAATTGAGCCTGTCTCCCCACCAGCCCACACTGCCCCGCTACTGCATATTCCCATTGCCAGGGTTCCTATACCTGTTGCAAAGGTCCCAAATAAAGTCTGCCTTATCATGTCTTAAGAAGTGTGTTGAATGCTTTTGTTTAACAATATACATGCAATTATTTTGTCTCTATGTTCAGTGGTGCAATAAATGTCCTTATACTGTTATCTTCATGTACTGGTGTTTTTATCTTGCTAGGATCCAGCACTTTAAAAAAACATCTTCTGAACTAGATTATGAGTCACAGGAGAAAATCAGTCTCACTGCTTTGTGGCCACACTTCAACTAGATCTTATTGCTACACTTGGATCCAAATGGTGCCTACTTTTTCCAGAAGTATATCCTCCCTCAGAAGAATGGTATTTTGCCTTTTGTGGATAATCAAAGATCTATGCCCCAAGCTCCTACAGCAGTTTCAGAAGGGGAGCTTCAGCCATGCCAGTTGTCAGCAAGGGCAGGTTGGGTGGACTTTGTGCTCAGCCACCCTGGGATCTACTTTGTAAGACATCATTCACTGGGCAATAAAAGGTTTGGTGATGTTCTCAGTGTTATTTAAAAATCAGTGCACTCATTTTGATTATGTACAATGCCTTGGGCCAAGCCTTAGAAGTCTAAGGAGTGAACACTTTTAATTGAACTCCTGCTACATTTCTAGGCACTTTTAAAAACAAGATCTCATTGCATTATAACAAGCTTAGGAGGTGGGACTCTGCACAGGTTAATTTTGTCTTGTTGTTGAAGAAAATGAGTCTCAGGCTGGCAAAGTTACTTTTCTAAGACTGTTGATGATGTGATGTGGCCAAGCTAAAATTTAAACTTAGAACCTTTTGGCTTCAAATTTATTTATTTTTTCCTGGAAGCATACTGCTTCATATGGGGAGACTTGAAAGCGTAAATAGAGTCTCTATCTAGGGTATACTGGTACTGAGTTTCAGGTTGTGTAGATATTGGTACATTTTAATTCTTTTTTAAGCCTCTGTTTCTTGAGTTATGTCTGTTATAGGCAACATCATTTACTCATTCAATTTTGAATAATAATCATGACTGGATTAAACATTTGGGTTTTCCATTTCTGCTGCTTTCATCTAGGTACAATTTATTATCTCCCTTATATCTCATTTTTCTCTCCCTTCCTTTCCTTTTTTTTTTTTTTTTTTGATGAATAAAGAACTGCTGGGTCATCACTTCTCAACCTGAAGAGTCATTATTAATCTTGAGAGCAGCATTCCTGGTTGAAAAGACACTAAGACATGAGCTGTGATCATCCAGGAATTAGTCTACGCACTCTTCGGATGTTATCTTCGATGGTGCCTTCTGTATTCGGTTTCTTTCTTGTCTTGGAGTCCCAATTCCACCTTGTTATGAATTCCCCATCCCACCCTCTCTGCTATAGCTTCTCTTTGATCTTTTACAGCTTACTTTCCAGTGAAGTGTTTAACCTTTGCTCTGAAATCATTAGTCTATTTTTCCTCCCCACTTAGCCAGCACACTAATTATTCCAGATTCTATGGCTCCTGTTCCCAACCCTCTCATCCTTTCTCATCTTTTACCTGACTCCCTAGGAGTTGGCGCTGTGACGCGATGCTTACTTGACTGTTTATGTCTGCATCTCTGACCTTTTTCTCAAAACCTTTTCATACTGCGGCTTGCTAAGTACTCTCCGACAAATCCCCTGCTCAATTTATCATCTCTCATGTTTCCTAACTGTTGCTTTATCTTCTGTTCCTTTTAAGTCTGTGTTTTCTTCACTTCTTTATCCAGTAGCATAGACATGTGAGCAGAGGAAAATAAAAATAGAACAACCCACTTAATAGTTGCCAGCACCAGGTCTAACTTCCTTTGTTCATTAATGTAGTGCTTTGTACATTTTAAGGTATTGGTAATTTTTCAAGTAGTTTAAATGCCTAGATTAGTTGAGGTAAAGGTTGCAGATCCTTAGATGGGTTATGGAGTACAGAGAAGGAGTCATTTGGCTCTAGTTATATCTCATTTCTCTTTATTCTTATTTTATATGGAGTTATTATGATAGATTTCCTTAGAATGTTTGGAAGTTTCTCATGTTCAGGCTGCTGTCAAAATCAACAGTCTCCACGGGTGGATACTCAGGACTTGGGGTAACAAGAGGAATGAGTTTTGATTCCACTCTATGAAGTTTGTGATGAAGCATTTCCAATACATTATTGAATTTGATTGCATTAATAGTCCTGTGAAGTAGATCTTCATATTGCTATTTTACAGTCAATGAACCAAGCTCAGAAAAACGGAAGAAAATAAACATTTATCCAGTATATATTTTCTAGGCAGTTCGCCTAAAGGATAAATGGCTTGCCCCAAGGCACATTGCTGTACGCAGAGGAGCTAGAATTCATTCTTTTAACTACTATCTCAAAAAGCGCCAATGGTTGTGCAGTCATACTTTTAGGAACTTGTAGCTTATGGACTGAGGGTTCAGAGATTGAGCCCTTTTCTACTTTTTCATCTTCTGCCTCTTCGTTTATCTTCCGTTTAAGATTCTGTGAACCTCTTTCATATTTTTCCATCTTTCTAAACCAACAGGTTTACTCTTATTCGTCTGTTATTGACGCAGCATCGATGCCTTCTCTCTCTCTGCCAGCCTCCAAGCATCACTGCAGCCCTCTTGGAATTCTAGTTGATCTTACCCTAGCAGCTCCAGACTGAGCTGTGAGAAAGAATATTCTTTTTTTTTTTTTTGAGGAGGAGGAGTTTTGCTCTTGTGGCCCAGGCTGGAGTTCAGTGGGGTGATCTCAGCTCGTTGCAACCTCTGCCTCACAGTTCAAGCAATTTTCCTGCCTCAGCCTCCTGGGAAGCTGGGATTACAGGTGCCCGCCATCACGCCCAGCTAATTTTTTGCATTTTTAGTAGAGATGAGGTTTAGCCATGTTGGGCAGGCTGGTCTTGAACCTCTGACCTCGGGTGATCCACCCACCTCTGCCTCCCAAAGTGCTGGGATTGTAGGCAGGAGCCACTGCGCCCGGCCTGAGAAAGAATGTTCTATCTATCCTGCATGAACCAGAAGAAAGAACTCTCTTCATTATATTGGAGATCCAATAATCTGTTTTGACAGTGATGTGAATTCCAAATAATTTACAGGCTCTTGAGCTTTACATCATGGTACCAAGTTTTCCATGGGGTATCAGACATTGGGTTAAAATTGATTCATGCAATGAAATGGACAAATTTGAGTTGTGGTCACATGTTTTAATTAACTCCCTTTTTCTTAAAGTTCCTTCTGGCCTGATAGTTGAATAATTTCTACCAAAGCTCTTTGTGTTTCAATTTTCTCACAATAAAAAGAGAACAAGCAGATCTGGACTTCAAAATAAGTAGAATGAGTAGTAGGAAGTTCTGTTCTAATAGTGTCTGTAATGATGGCTGAAATTTCAGTATTAGCTGGAGAGCTTTGCTTTGTAATTAAGTTTTTTGTCTTTTTCTCGAATGCCTCCCCCAACTTGCGTACCCACCCTGGCATGCACAATGTTCCCATATCACTTTGGTATGAGAACTTGTTTATGTAAACCACACTTACTATTCCCTATGTTCCAGACACTGTTTTAAGGACTTTATAAACATTAGTTTATTTAAACACATGAGGAAGGTACTAGTACAAATCTCATATCACAGTGAGGCACAGACAAGTTAATTAACTTAGCCCTTGGTTAACTGGCTAGTAAGTGGCACAGCTGGTGTTGAAATTCAGGCATTCTGGTTCCAGAGTCTTTGCTCTTAACTACTCTGATGGTTTTTTTTTTTTTTTTTCTCCTAGTTTCATAGCATAAGCCCTCATAAATGCTAATTTCACAGTATTTTAATTATTTGTCAAAAGATATGAGTCTTCATTCACCCTGTTCCATTGGGATGAGATCTACTCAAAAGCAAGGGTTCTGAGTTATTCATATTCTCCAACAGGGAATCTTGCTCTGATTTGTTTGGTATTGAACCCTGCTTCTTATAATCAAGTAGGCTCTCAATAAGTATTGGTAAATTAATCTTTTAAACCTCCTGCACCGATTACAGTGAAACACACTTGATAGGCTCTATGAATGTCAAATAAATATATGTATTTTGTGATCAAGGAGTATGGTCTTCATACATATGTGCTTTTGAATAATTCCCAAAATTATGAAATCTATGTATTTCATTGTCCAAATGACTATGTAGTCAGTGTTCATTGGCGTACCTCCCTCCTGCCATTTTTGCAGTTATAGAATCATTACAGATGGAAGACTGGGTGACAAAGTTGTAAATTACTGCAGACTAAAAGCATTTGGCACATGTTGCCAGAAACAGGTATCTCTCTTCGGGTATCTTGGAAACCTTGAAGAATGCTGCAGAGGGTTTCTTTCACTCCTTTTGAATGTGCCCCAAAGCTTTCTGAGTTGCTGATGCATTTAGAAGTCAAAGCAGCCCATCAAGAAGGCCAATTCTGGGAAGAAAACAAACAAAAAAGGGAAATCATTTTCCCTTGCCCTAGCGCTCCCTCTATTTTATCCTAACTTCTCCTTTATTTCTTCTAAATAGAGGATTAGAAAAGATGTTAAACTAAAGAATTTCAATTTTATAATTTAATTTTCACTTTATGATGCAGTTAGAATGAGCTCTTCATGTATTTGTTTAATAAGCCCAAGCCTTCACTAATGTTTTTCTGAATTTTATATTCTGCTTCAGTATGGTGCGGTGGTTTTTATCTTTTCATCTAAAAATGAAATGAGCATTCTTCTGATATGAAATAATAATGTGTCTCACATAGTTGGTTATTTAGTGCTGTGTTTTAATCATCACATGAGGGGCCACAAGTTATCTGCAACTCTTCTGTTTCCATTTGTGTTTTCTTCCTTTGTTATTCCTGCCTGACCTTTTCTTGCAAAAATAGAATGAGAAAGCAACATCTTATATGTTCTTCCTCTGTAACTTGTATTGTAATTGCCACATTTCTGTTGTAATATTGATTTGGAAAACTCATCGGCATTCCAGCGTATAAAGTAATAGAAACCTGAATCCTGCTGGAGGGAATTATTTAGTCTTTATTGAGGTGATTTACAGAGAGATTTCTACCCAAATAAAATGCTCAGAGAAAAAGGGAGATGCACGGAGGCAAAAGTGTGCCTGTTTCTCAAGCAGCACCAAGAATACAGAGTTTGTGTTATTCTAGTTTTTCATTTCTTTTTTCCTTGATTTCATGAATGAATGATGCTAATGAAATAAGTAAATGTGCATTATGTGTGTTATGGATGACTTTCGAGGTATAACTTGGCAAAGTACATTTCTTTAATGTATCAAATAATTTAAAACTTACTGGGGAGCCTCTTAATAAAAATGTTATGAGGCCAGGCACAGTGGCTCATTCCTGTAATCTCAGCACTTTGGGAGGCCAAGGTGGGCAGATCACAAGGTCAAGAGATCAAGACCATTCTGGCCAACATGGTGAAACCTTGTTCTACTAAAAATAAAGAAAAAATAAAAATGAAATAGCTGGGCATGGTGGCACGTGCCTCTAGTCCCAGCTACTTGGGAGGCTGAGAAAGGAGAATCTCTTGAGCTTGGGAGGCAGAGATTGCAGTGAGCCATGATTGCGCCACTGTACTTCAGCCTGGCGACAGAGCAAGACTCCATCTAAAAAAAAAAGTTAATGGACAGTATTTTTGCAAAAAGAAGAGAGCGAGTCTCCATCTCAAAAAAAAGTTAATGGACAGTATTTTTGCAAAAGTAAGAAACCTTTTTCAAAATAAGGATTTCTTTTGTTTTATCCACGTATTTCTTAAAAAAAATCTTACTTCAATTTGCAATGTTCAGAAATAGTTGGAAAAAGTACATTTGATTGATACGTGAGGAGTTCTCACAGTTCCCATAGAATTTGTCTGTGAGTTCAGCTGGGTTGTTATTTCTATTTCATGCTATCTTGCTTAGGCCCCAAGAAGATTTCCATCAAAGAGTTCAATGAAAATAAGATTATACATTTGGAGTTCCCCAAGTAACAGCATATTTTAGATAGGAAGGAGAGGGCTACATTTGGTATTATAGATACCTTGCATTGTTCTCCTAATCAATCTTCAGTAAATATCTCTCAAGTAAGTGATTTTCAAGGGCTGTGCCAGCTACATGTAAGCTACATGTCATTGTATCCCCAAGCCAATGGATAGGAAAGACTAAATAAAGAATCAGTTTAGCCAAGGAGGTTTACCCGTGATTAGACATGCCCTGTTCACTCATAAGCTTACTAATGCCTTCCAAATAACTTAACATAAAGAAATCTCTTTCAGGAAGAGATAAAAAGTCTCAAAGAGTTTGTAAGTCCCACATCAAGAAAGTGGTAAAGCTATGATTCAGACTTAGCCTTACTTCACATTGCCATGAGCTTCCTCACTCTAAAAGTACCTCCATCCTTCATACACAGACTACCAAAAAGAAGAGAAAAAATAAAAAAGAAAGATAAATTAAAAAAGAATATATGCAAAAACCAGTGAAAATCAAGTAAGGTCTCTACACTAGTCGACTGCATTGTACCTGCATCAATTTGTGGCTTTCAATAATGTACTAGTCTATTATAAGACACCACTGGGGCAAGCTATGTGATGGGTATGTGAAACTTCTCTGTACTATTTTTGCAACTTCTGTGGGACCATAATTAGTTCAAAGTAAAAGTTGCAAAAACCCCAAAACTTCTCTTTAATGATCTAGGGCACTCCTGAGATGCATTATTTCTAAGAAAGCAAGAGTTTTCTAACATCTATAAGTTAACACGACAATGCAATGCTGACTTGTCATCTTTAAGAAAAAAAAACAGCTGCATAGTCTGAATGTTTATGTCCTCCCAAAATGTGTATGTTGAAACCGAGTTCCCAACGCAATAGTATTAATAAGACTGGGCATTTAGGAGATGATTAACTCATAAGGATGGATTTCTTATGAATGGGATTAGTATCTTTATAAAGAGACCTAAGGGCGCTAGTTTGCCCCTTCTACCGTGTGAGAATACAGCAAGAGCAAGTTCTCACCAGACACTGAATCTGGTGACATCTTGACCCCGGACTTCTCAGCCTCCAGGATTGCAAGAAGTGAATTTCTGTTGTTTATAAATTACCCAAGCTACAGTATTTGGTTATAGCATCCCCAACAAACTAAGATACACACATACTAGAATATGTTTATTTAAATAAGTGTTGGATTTTTCATGGAAGGAGTCACACTTTTCCTGTTCATTATTCTGTTGTTACCAGTGTCCTTAGTGTATCTTGTGAGGAACTGCTGGAAGAGCCTGTGGCCTATTCTTTTGGATATTCTCTGTAGACATATATTTGTGTTTTGAAGGAAGGATTGGCTTTCGAAAAGGCCAAGAGTCATCAGGGCAAAGTCTTCTGAATATGATAAAATAAACTAAATAGAATTTAATCCCCACACACTGCTAAAGTTTGGGCCCTGTTTGAAAAGCCAACAGCAATAAAACCCATGTTTAATACAGTGTTATTTACGTTTGTAAACATGAAGCTAGCTTTATGTAATGGAAAGTCTTGAACACAGGCTACAGAGATGGATGTTATTCCATCATGTGCTGTTTCTAAGACTAGTACTCATTTTTATAGACTCAGAGTTCAATATCACATTGAGATGATGAGTATCAAGTGCTTAGCATAGGGCCTGATCAGTAGTAAGTGATCAGTTAAAAATTAGCAGCTTTAATCATAATGGACAATCATGATGAATTTGCCCCAAGAAAAGTAACTTATTTTTTTCTGAGCCTTTTTTATTATCCAATTAACAGAGGGCTTGAACCAAATGAAAGCTAATTTTTTCAGCTCTGCCATTCAGTAACTTGCATTCCAAAGGTGTCAGGAGGCAGGACGGAAGTGTTGAAGGTGCAGGTGAGATCAGGAAGCTGTTTGTGTGGTGGTGGTGCGATGGCTCATAGGAGTCTTACTGTGGCACAGGGTTGTGGTTTTCTCCCTCGATTTACCTCTGAGAAAGTCATTTCCTCTTTCTCTTCTTAGGCTCTGAGGTTTTGGTCATTTTGCTAACATCTTGAGACTGCATTGACATATATTCTGTCTCAGAAATATCATAGAAAAAATACCCAAGGAGTTCATTATATGCCTGAACAGCCAGAACCTCCAGGTAATTGATAATTGTTTGATAAACAGACTTGTGTCTCCCAGTGTGACTGATGGAAAGCTGTGTTTCTGGCAGGTCGGAGGCTGCTGAGTATCAATTGCTTGAAAGATAGACAGACTTTTCCAGCTGGGAAAAAAGTCAGCTCACATATTACAGAGTTTACTGAATTTGGTTGGTGATATCTGACACTAATCCATGAGTTGAAAAAATATCGTCTGGACAGAGCAGCTTCTGGAGAGTAGACACTAGTAGCTTTCTTGGTGAACACTGAAACACTGACAAGCCACAAATAGGAAGTTGGCTTCTTTGTGCCTCTGAGATTGGCTTATGAGAGCAGGAGCTGCATTTCATTGCAGAGTTTAGTATGTCTGTCTGTTTTTCCTTTGGCATGGGCATAGACATGTTGGTACCTTATAGGGGTGTAATCTAGGCCGGGGGCTGGTGTGCAGTGGTGAGGAAGTAGGTGGTAGGCAAGGGGCCTATGATGTTGGTTGGTGGAGAACCTGTAAGCAAGAGAGAGATCATCCTATCACTAACTTCTCTAAGTATCTCACTATCTTATTTTTGGCTTCAAAATATTTTTTCATCATGTTCTTGCAATGGTCATGTCAACATACCTTGAAAAGGTCCTGCTTTTTAGAATGGGGCAGTAGCAATATAACCCTAAGACATGGACAAGAGTGCCCCTCTGCTGAGCCTCTCTGACTCAGAGGACTCTGCTCCAGCCCTCCTTCAGCATTTCATTACCCGTCAGGGGAGAGAAGCATTGAGGTCAGGGGAGCATGCCCATCCAGAGCCCACACCCACTGCCATTTAGACTACTCAGAAATCCTCACAAATAGTCCAGACCTGATTCTGGGACCTTCTTAGATCTCTTGCCTACCACTTTGTCTACCACTTTCTCTTGAGGACACATTACACTGCTATTGAACATACTTCTTGGCAAAGTGGTGGTCAAAGGGCAGCTGTTGGGAAGAGGTTGGAGTTATCCCCTTTAGGGCAAGACAGGGCTGGGGATGGAAAGGAGATAAAGGGCCAGAGCAGTGTTTGGGAGCCACAGGTCAGCTGGCCTCCTGCCTTCACATGCCAGTACAGAATTCCAAGGCATTGGATTAGTCCAAATTTGAATTCCAAAATTGGATTCTTGTTCTACGTCCCAAAAACATTATGAGTAAGTCTGGGGAAAACAGCAGTGCCCACTATACCTAGCTCCCCACCTGCCCAGGGTCTTGCTCTATGACTGAACTTACCAATGAGGTTAGAAAGAAGGGCAATTGTCACTATTACATCATTCATTCATTTACCAAACAGTCATTGAATACCTACTGTGTGCCAGGCTGTGTGTATGGATACTGAGAAGATGCTGTCTAAGACACATGTGCTTCCTACCTCTTGAAACCTGGGGGATAAAGTATACAAAATATAGGAGGAAGAAAGCAAATTAATAACAATTTTCTGATTGTGATAAAATCATGTGATAAAATCATGCACTCAAACAATGGCATCTGGAGACAGAGAAAAAAAGGGGAGAGGAATTTATTTGAGATGAGCTACTCCAGTGGGGTCTCTCTAAGCAAGTGACATTTAAGCAGAACCCTGAAGGGAGAGAAACCAGTCGTGCAAGATTGGAATGGAAGGAGGGTTCCAGCCTAGAAGACAACATGTGGAAAGGCTATGAGGATGGAAATAACTTGCAGTGATGAGCAGAGCCAGATCATAAAGGACCTTGCAAGCAGCCCGTGATAAGGGGTTTGCATATTATCCTAATTGTGGTGGGACATCATTGAGGTCTTTCGTACAGTATGATTTCCATTTCTAGAAGGTCATTCTGACTCCAGTGTAAGAAATATCTGGAAGAATGGAAGCAGGAAGACTGATTAGGAGGCTCTTTGTAAGAATTCAGGCAAGAGATGATGGTGTTTGTTCTTATCCATAAGAAAGCCAGGGTGCTTCCACAATAAGATATCTTACTTCTCATGAGATAGCATTTTCCAAATCTTAAAGGCTGCAGCTCTTACCTTTGCTTGTGAAGAAGAGCGCTATCCATTTATTATCCTGTTATTTATTCATCCAACGTATGGTTATTAAACATGGCATATGTTTTCAACCCCACTATAGGAGCTAGGGACCCAGAGGTAAAGGAGGCACAGTCCCTACTTTTAGAATATCTGGAGATATTCATTCTGTTTAGAGGCAAGAGCCAGGGAGCAAGGATTGGAGAAGGACCCAAGAAGAGGCAATTCTCACTGAAGAGAGTGGTGTTAAAACAAAGGTTTACCTAATTTCCGGTTTAGCTTATGGATATGGCCATGAGATATGACTCATAGGAGCCAGTTATTGCACTGCTAGACTATGAGGAATTTGTAATGTTGATTGCTTATTTACTTTGATATCCCATAATGCATGGATAAAAAAGGAAAGATTGGTAACAGTGGAAGTTTTTTGTTCATTTGTTGATGGGAGAGCAGTTCTTTGTCCTCAAGTTTGTTAAAAAAAAAGATGCATAAAGAAGGTGGCCAGGCATTGTGGTCTTGCCTGTAATCACAGCATTTGGCAGACTGAGATGGGTGGATCACGTGAGGTTAGGAGTTCAAGATCAGCCTGGCCAACATGGAAAAACCCCATCTCTACTAAAAATACAAAAATTAGCTGGGTATTGTGGCAAGTGCCGGTAATCCCAGCTACTCGGGAGGCTGAGGCAGGGAGAATTACATGAACCCTGGAGGCAGAGGTTGCAGTGAGCCAAGATTGTGCCACTGTACTCCAGCCTGGGCAACAGAGCGAGACACCATCTCAAAAAAAAAAAAGGTTAGAAAATATCTAGTACTAGAAGTCTAGAGGACCTGCAGATAGAGGTGGGGCTTGCAGGGAGGCAAATGGAAGGAAAGACAGTTACTATGAGAGCCTAGGGATGGGATGGTTATGATGATCCTGGCAGCTCGGTGGCACCAAAAGGGCCATATATCAGAGACTGCATGTATCTCGCCATAGCTGATGAAGAAATGATGATCTCTTAGAATCAACCTACTCCCAGTGAAGACTGACTCGGAGGGAAATCGTGGAGAAGGTGACACATGACTCATTCTGAATCCAGCAACACATTCCACCTGGACCAATTATAGTGGGAAGAGGGCATCTTGGCACCCATAGGCTGGAGGCTTGGAAGCAACCTCTGAACACGCAGTACTAAGTTACAAAGGAAGGATGCTTTCCTACTTCAGTTTAGCTTTTGATTGAATGAAATAAAGTTTGTGTTCATTAAGTACCAGAATTTCATGTACATTCATGGGATTGGATTCCCACACCTCTTAGAGGAGGAAGGAACTGTGTTGAGGGTTGAATGCCCAAGAGGAGGGTGGGACCCAAGAGGACCCATTTTTCTTGATCTAGGATAGGGAGAGATGGAGACTAGGCAGGACCAGTCAAGCATAAGACAGAATGAAACAAGGCTTGTGGGCTAAGTGGGAAGGAGATTGGTTGACACATTCTCCTGCAGAACACGGAGACTATCACTAGTTTATTATTTTAGTGAACAGGACTCCAGTTATTGTCATTACACATGGCATCAGGCCAGGAGAGAATGAGGTCTGCCTCGCCCCATCCCACCTTCTCATTCAACATGTCTGGGGAATGTATTAAGTACCTACTGTGCCCATTCCTCTGCTGGACCCCTTAAAGGCATCACACAGTCAGCAAGTCAATACATACAACTTTTGCTTATAGTTTAAAAAGGACGATTTAAGGACAGTACTATTTGAGAACAACTAAAGATAGGAAGCACCTGTGTCCTTATCTGCATGCTAGGGAAGGTCAGTCTTGCTGAAAGTAAGGGCATTTAGTGTGGACGGGTGATAATGACCCCTGACTCTGCAGGCCACAGGCTCCTCAGCTACTGAGCTTGGAGCCAGATCATTCCAAGTGGAGGGAACAGAGGAGCCAAAGACTAGAGAGGTCAGGCTATGGTGTCCTTAGCTGCTGGCAAATTGCAAGATGAGTTATAAAACAGAATACACAATAAAAGCTCGTATTTGTAAGAAAACAAAACTGTAAGGAAGGACATTTTTTAAATGTCAGTTGTCTTTGGGTCCTTAGATAATGGGTGATTTAGAGTTTCTACTTTGTCATTACCTACATATTCTAATTTTCCTAAAATGAAAATATACAACCTCTGCAATATATTTTATAAAATACAGGCACTTAAGTAATTCATGCTGAAATGAAAGCCTGGACATTTTGAAGAGGTTATAAATGCTGTGCTCATTGGAACCCACCTCACTAGTGAAAGCTCCAGACTCTGGCATGGTCGAGGTTGCCCAGCAGTCAGTTCACATTTTACTAAACCTTCTCCATCTCTGTTACTGGTCCCCCACAACAGAAAAACATTCAGACTCATGATCATGGGTTCTTGCACATCCTAAGTGATCAAAAATATCTCTAGAGAATAGGTTCCATGCTGCGGTGCAAGGTCTTTCATTTTTTTAGCCTGGGGGTCCCGACTGGCTGCTCACAGATGTGCGTTTGTTATTTGTTTTTGTGTAGTTTCTGGTCATCATAGAATTTTTTAAAACTTGAGCTACCATTTAAAATCAGAGTTTATGTATAAACATTTGAATCCCTGGTTTCTCTTTCCAAAACCATCTGTCTCACATTCCTGCCCAGCCACACTCAGCTCCGACGCAGGCACAGCTGCCTCTTGGATGATCAGTTCTCTGCAGTCTTGTTTCCTGACGCTGAGGCCAAGGCAGTTGCCATTTACCACAACAGTTGTTATTTCTTAATGGTAAAGGTCTGTTTTTTAAAAATCTATGTTTCTAGCAACAGTAAAAAATAAGAAGGGTACATCAGAAAAACCATATATTTCAAGAGAAAAATGAGAAAGAGCATATTTCTTTGTGGAAACACTATTCAAACAGCCTGCAGACACCAAGCGACATGGTTGGCTTTTGTTGGCATTGAAGATTTTGATGCTTGCCCTGAGCCTTAAGAACTTCCTGATGGGGTTACACTGCCAGCAAAGTAGAGATTAAGGAGAGAATGGAGGTGGGTGTTCCATATCCATAGCCTACTCCTGTGTATAAAGATCCACCCCCACCATATTTCTGTGTCATCCCCAAAACAACAGCAATGACAAAACCAGAATTGGGCAGTTCCTGGCTTGGAAGGCAGCAGGTAAAATTTGGTATTGCCTACCCATTCCGACATAGCTTATACTGTTACATACCTACATTTTCCTACCACAAATTGAACCATTTCCTTCCAGTGTTCACTATCAAACCAATAAAATGCAAAGTCTTTTTATTATCTAGAGAATGACTGAATGATGAGCCAAAGGGCCTTCCTCAGTGCTCTTTATCAAAATTTGCTGTGGAGCCACGAATTCTCTGTTATTAGGGTAAATATCAACAGAAGACAGGCTGGTTAGATAGCGACTTGGAAGTGTTAACAGGAAATTAAATTTTCAAAACAGAAGTAAAATCATGATAGAATTTTTGTATACAAGGACAAAAGCAAGGAAATTGAATATTGAGATTATTTGTAGAATTCTTCCCTGGCAATGGAGAATTGAAGAGCACACAGTTTGCCATTCATCAGAAGGTCAAACCCAAGATGGGTTAGCAAGATAGTCATTCTTAAGACCAGAAGAATTATCTCACAGGCCCAGATTTCAGAGATATAGATACCTAAGCAAATGAGGTATCTGTGAGTTGGATTTTTTTACTCAACGTGTTTTTTTTTTTGTTTGTTTGCCATTTTTAGAGATGATGCTGTACAGTCATTAGCACCCTTTTCCAAAAAATATGATAAATGTTTCTTCAAATAACTATTTTATTCAGATGTTCTTCGGTGTTAATAATAAGTACATGTGCCAACGAATGAAGTGGCCAACAGTATCCCTCCACTGGAAGGTGTAAATTGTGTCATTGTTTGTTGAGTTAGCAAGGATTAGAGCATATTGGGTTTTATATTTTGGCATTGTTTTCCTCTATTTTTGAGGGTAAATCTGTTGGTCCATGTAATACACATATGCTCATAACTGTTGATTTAACAAAGAAGTTGAGAGGTAGTGCAAAATCAGGAGAGAGTTCATAAAGACATTTTTGATTCATTAAGAACAGAGTAACGGTTGGACATTTATTTATTTACTTATCTTTATAAGAAAAGCACTGGAACTCTTAACTACAAATTTGAGATCAAGTGATAAAAATATAAAGACCTCTTGTGTGGTTACCAGGAAATCTGCGATTCTGTCACCAAACGCCTATGACATCTTGTGAAGTAGAGGAGGGAGATTTGGTGTTTTGGGAATCATTTCAGGGTCTGCTAGTCTTTGACACCATGACTTTGTTCACATATGCATTTACAAAGCTGCCTTAAGCCTAAAATAATATTTTAATTTACTAATAGTCAAACCTTCCTAGAGAGATCTCAAACTGCCAGTCTGTGGATTACATAAGGTCTATTGAGGAAAAGATTATAGTACATAAAATATTGTCTCATATGGAATAAAGGGGAAAGAAAAAACAGAATTTGTTGCAGATAGTTAAACATTTAGGGTATTTTAAAAGAAAAAAAATCATGTCTTATGCTTTCCCTAAAAAAAATTAACTCCAGCAATCTGGGGTCATGCTGCTATAGACTAGAGCAATAATGTTAGGGCACAGATGGATTTGCCCTTGTGTGCCCTTCTCAAGTTTCACCCAGTCACCAGCTCTCCTGGCCCTGAGGTCATGTCAATTGTCACTTATCTCTTTATTTTATTTTTTTTACATTACTTGCTTTGAGAGAACTGAGCTAAATGTTGTTCGTGAGAATAGCACCTATGTCCTTTATTTAGCTCAACCCATGACCACAGATGATGTCTGATTCACCCCCAAGGAGGCAAAAACAAATGTGCAGAGATATCTGAGAAGCAGGTTGAAGCTTTTTGGCTCTTGGAGACACTCATGTTCATGTCAATTAGAATGGGTTTTGTTGAAAAGGTATTTTGCCCACTCCTTAAGACCCAAATATTGGATGAGCTTTACAAAATTACCAATATTTTCTCTTTTACAACTTATTTCTCTAGAGAAAAGGTGGAAAAATAATTTGATATGGCAGTTATAGGAAACTGGACTTTAATTCAGGGTTTGACAATCAGTCAATTCTAAGAAAACAAAGTCACAGAAGTAATTTAGCATCAAGAAGCAAAAAAACCCATCTCTCCCGGGCAATTGTTTTACAACTAAATTATTTATGTGTATTGAGGGGTTTAAGAATTATTAAATGTGTTTTTTCCCTTGGCTCAGTTCTTTACATTTTTCCTATTTATAAGAAGTGAAAGCCGGTTAGACGTCTACCAGGCAGCCAAGTTCACAGACGGGTTTATTAACAAAACCACAATGCTCCTCTCCTCTCTTGCTTTCTGGCCTCAGACATAAGGAACAGAGTCTATTTGGGAATAAAGTGGGCATCATGGAATGAAAAATAGAATGCCCTACAAGAATGAAATCTAGCTAATTACATGTTGTTCACCTGCTTGGTTTCAGAGGATGGACTTATGATTTGTGACTGTTGAAGAAGAAAATTGCTTGATAGCAGTGGCCATGTTATCAGAATTCATAGGAGGGAGATGATTATCTGTTAATTTTACAGAGGCCTTTTACTACCAGGAAAAAAAGCAAAAATCATGCATTTCTTAGCGTAAAAGTTGTTCTTTGTTTTTTTGTTTTTTTTTTTTAAAGAGAAAGAGAGAGAGAATAGGAAGGAGGAAAAAGGAAGAGAAAGAGAGAGAGAGAATGGGGAGGAGGGAGAAGGAAAAGAAAGAGGGAGAGAGAATGGGAGTATTGCTTTCTTGCCCAGGCTAGAATGCAATTTAGTAATGGGTATTGAAAACCTCTTTTATACTGATAATTATACTTAATGATGTAGTCAGGAAGGAATAAGGGAAGAAGATAACAAACAAACAGCCAACCAATATTTAATTTAAACCTATGAAATGCTATGCGATTACTGAGGAGTGATTTACTTCCAATTATATAGTCACCTTTGGAATAGGTGTGAGGTGGTAATGTATGTTTTGTGTATTTGAAGTGGAGAGTTCTATAAATGTTTATTAAGTTTACTTGTTCTGGGTCTGAGTTCAAGTTCTGAATATCCTTGTTAATTTTCTATCTCGTTGATCTATAGAATCGTTAGCTCTTCTTGTTGCATTGATCCTTTTGCCATTATGTAATGTCATTCCTCGCCTCTTTTGATCTTTGTTGCTTTAAAGTCTACTTTATCAGAGGTGAGAATTGCATCTCCTGCTTTTTGTTTATTAGTTTATTTTTACTCTCTGTTTGATTGGTAAATCTTCCTCCTTCTCTCTGAGTCTTTGTGTATTGTTGCATGTAAGATGGGCCCGGATGCAGCATACCGATGGGTTTTGGCTTTTTATCCAATTAAAATATATATAAGTTTAATACCGGTGTTTGATGCTAGCTGGCTGTTTTGCCCATTAGTTGATGTAAATTTTTTATTGTGTTAAAGTTCTTTGCTTTTTGATATATTTTTGGAAAGGCTGATATCGGTTGTTCCTTTATATGTATAGTGCTTCTTTCAGAAGCTCTTGTAAAGCAGGCCTGGTGGTGGTGAACTCTCTAAGTACTTGTTTGTTCGCAAAAGATTTAATTTTTCCTTCGCTCATAAAGCTTAGTTTGGCTGGATAGGAAATTCTGGGTTGAAAGTTCTTTTCTTTAAGGATGTTAAATATTGGTCCCCACTCTTTTCTGGCTTGTAGGGTTTCTGCTGAGAGATCTGCTGTAAGTCTGATAGGTTTCCCTTTATGGGTAACCTGACCTTTCTCTCTGGCTGCCCTTAGTATTTTCTCCTTCATTTCAACCCTAATAAATCTGGCGATTATGTGCCTTGGGGTTGGTCTTCTTGAAGAATATCTTTGTGGTGTTCTCTGTATTACCTGGAGTTGAATACTACCCTGCCTTGCCAGGTTGGGAAAATTTTCCTGAATGATATCCTGAAGAGTATTTTCCAACTTGGATTCATTCTCTTCATCACATTCAGGTACACCTATCAAACGTAAATTAGGTCTTTTCACATAGTCCCATATTTCCTGGAGACTTTGCTCATTCCTTTTCATCCTTTTTTCTGCATTCTTGTCTTCTCGTTTCATTTCACTGAGCTGGTCCTCGACTTCTGATATCTTTCCTTCTGCTTGATCAATTCGACTGTTTAAACTTGTGCATGCTTCGCGAAGTTCTCGTGTTGTGTTTTTCAGCTCCATCAATTCACTTATATTCTTCTCTAAATTGTCCATTCTCGTTAACATTTCGTCAAACCTTTTTTCAAGGTTCTTAGTTTCTTTGCATTGGGTTAGAACAAGTTCTTTTAATTCACAGAAGTTTCTTATCACCCACCTTTTGAAACCTGCTTCTGTTATTGGAACACACGTGTAATCTATTAAGCCTTGTTCCGTTACTGATGAGGAATTGCAATCCCCTGTAGAGGGAGAGGCATTCTGATTTTGAGTATTCTCTACCTTTTTACGCTGGTTTCTTCCCTTCATCATATATTTGTCCGTCTGTCGTCTTTATAATTACCGACTTTCTAACTGGGTCTCTGACGTCCAACTTGTTGATTCCCTGCGCCGAAATCTGAGCAATCCACTGCGCCGGCCAAAACAGCAGTGTTAAGATTGATGGTGCTTTTCTGCCCGGAATCTCTGGACTCTGCACCAAGAACTGGCGTGCTAAGGCACCAGCAAATCCGCCACGCCGGCCACAAGAGTCGCCCTGGCGACCCGTGGAGCTCCTCCACTGGGAATCTCCTGGTCCGTGAGCAACTAATATTCATCTGAAAGTGTGGCGTCCTCTCGTTCTTTGCGCTTTCACTGGGAGGTACATGCCCGAGCTGCTAATCATCAGCCATCTTGGATCTCTCCTGTTCTTTGTTTTGACAGAATAATTACTATTTAGAGCATATTGGGTTGGATTTGTAAAATGTCTGGCCTACTATTTATAGATATCAGTCTCAATATGGAGAATTCAGAACAGGAATATGTAGATGCAGTGGCACTAATTAGGAATAGAATACATTTGTATCTATGTGGTACACATACACGTGCACACATACATACACAGAAGCAAACTATGTAGGAGAAAAATAGGCTTTGAAAAATTAACACTTGTTTTTTATTTTGATTATCTTAAGTGGTTGTAGTAATAGTCAATACAAATAGATTGCATTGCTATCTAGTCTGTTCCTGGTAAATAGAAATTAATTTTAATTTGGGAAATATTTTCTTTAACAAAAATCAATAGATTTATGGGTACAAGTGGTTTTTCATTACAAGGATGAATTATATAGCAGCAAAATCTGGGCTTTTAGTGTGCCTATTTCCAGAACAGTGTACATTATACCTAATAGGTAATTTTTCATTCCTCACCTCCTACCCATCCTTCCCCCTTCTGAGACTCCAACATTTATTATACTACTCTCTATGCCTTTGCATCCCCATAGCTCAGCTCTGACTTATAAATGAGAACATACGGTATTTTGTTTTCTGCTTCTGAGTTACTTTATCTAGGATAATGGCCTCCAGTTCCACCCAAGTTCCTGCAAAAGACATTATTTTATTCCTTTTTTATGGCTGAATAGTATTCCATGGTGTGTTTGTGTGTGTGTGTGTGTGCGTGTGTGTGTCACATTTTCTTTATTCACTCATCAGTTAATGGGCACTTAGGTTAATTCCATATCTTTACAATTGTGAATTGTGCTATGATAAACATACATGTGCAGGTATCTTTTTGATATAAGGACTTTTTTTTTTTTTTCCTTTTGGTAGATATCCAGTAGTGGGACTGCTGGATTGAATAGTGGACGTACTTTTAGTTCTTTGAGAAATCTTCACACTATTTTCCTTAGAGGTTGTACTAATTTACTTTCCAATCAACAGTGTATAAGCCTTCCCGTTCACTGCATCTGCACCAAGACCTATTTTTTTTTATTTTTAATAACAGCTATTCTGGCTTGGGTAAAGTGGTATCTCACTATAGTTTTAATTTGCATTTTCCTGATGATTAGTGACAGTGAGCATTTTTTATATGTTTATTGACCATTTATATATCCTCTTTGAAACATGTCTGTATATGTCATTTGCCTACTGGTTTAATGGGATTATTTGCTGTTGGTGGTTTATTTTCTTGATAATCTGTTCCTTGTACATTCTGGATACTAGTCCTTTGTTGGAGGCCTAATTTGCAAATATTTTCTTCCATTCTATAGACTGTCTTTTTACTCTGTTATTTCTTTTGCTGTGCAGAAGCTTTTTAATTTAAGCCCCATTTATTTATTTTTGTTTCTGTTAGTTTTCTTTTGGGATCTTAGTCATAAATTCTTTGCCTAGGCTAATGTCCAGAAGAGTTTTTCCTAGGTTTTCTTCTAGAATTTTTATGATTTCAGGTCTTAAACTTAAGTCTTTAACACATCTTGAGTTCGTTTTTGCATATAGTGAGAGATAGAGATTCAGTTTTATTCTTTTCCATGTGGCTACCCAATTTTCCCAGCATTATTTGTTGAATAGGGTGTTCTTTCTCCAAGGTATGTATGTTCTTGTATGCTTTGTCAAGGATCAACTGATTGTAGCTATTTGGCTTTATTTCTGGGTTCTCTAATCTGTTTCATTTGTCTGCGTGTCTTGTTAATACTAATACCAAGCTGTTTTGGTTACTATAGTCTTGTAATAATTTGATGTCATTAGGAGATACTGCAATGCTTCCAGATTTGTTCTTTTTGCTAAGGATTTCTTTGGCTATTTGGGGTTTTTCTTAGTACCATATTAATTTTAGGATTTTTGTTCCAATTCTGTGAAAACTGACATTGGTATTTTGAGAGAAATTACACTGAATGTGTAGGTTACTTTGGGCAGTATGATCATTTTTACAGTATTGATTCTTCCAATCCGTGAGCATAGGATGTCTTCTATTTTATGTGTGTGTCATCTACAATTCCTTTTGTCAATATTTTGTGTTTCTCATTGTAGAAATCTTTTACCTTCTTCGTTTTATATATATATATGTTACTAAGTATTTTTAAATTTTTATTAACAGTTTTTTTATCTGATCATTATTAGGTTCCATTTTATTATAACAACTCTTAGAGTATCTTAGGACAGTTGTTCTCAGTCAGAGATTTTGGCAACCTAGGAGACATTTGGCAGTGTCTAGGGACATTTGGCAATGTTGTGAGATGATTTTGGCTGCTAGAAATGATGATGAAAAGGAAGATATGCTACTGGTGTCTATTAGGTAGAGACTAGGGTGCTACTAAATATCCTATAGTGTGCAGGACAGCTTGCAGCAACAGAGAATCATCTGGCCTAAGACGTTAATAATTCCAAGTTTGACAAACCCTATGGAGAACAGTTAAAGGAATGGGATGTATAACATGATGAAGAGAAGAAAAGGAAAGACCTGATGGCTACTTTCAAGTTTTTGGAGGACTTTTACATGTAAGGTGGGTTACACTCGTCTCTGCTTATTTCTGTAGGGCACTTGGATCAATGGGTGGAAACTATAAAAAGGTAGATATGGAGGAAAGCTTTCTAAAAGATATCTACAAAGCTGGAATGTAATTCCCTAAGAAGAGGTAAATTCTTTTCTGTAGATAGCTAAAACATAATGTAGTCACTAGAAAGGGATGTCCTCTATCTAATTATTATATAAAACTGATTTATTAAAAACATTTTAATCACAGATATTGTACTAGAAAATTGGAGTTCAGGTTGCAAAGGTCATTTAAATAGTCTAGGTTCTCACTTTCAGATGCTAAACTTGAATAATTTCATTCTTTTTGTCAACTTTGGAGAAAGCTTGGTTCCTTATAAATCATTATAAATGTATGTAAGTAGCACTTAAGGAAGATATCTACACTTATTTTACCAATCCTTTTACTTCTATATGGTTTTAGAAATAGAGGTAACATTTTCACTACTTTTCCTTACGTAATTTTCTAGACCTGCAGCTTTCAAACTTAATTGATCGTCTGCCCAATCAACAATAATATTTAAACCTTATCCATTATTTGCATGTTAATATAATTTGTAATTTATTTTTCTCAGAAATTAAACTTTTAAAAGTTGACAAAATGAAAAATTTTATGCATTTTTCTACATAGAATTGGACAAAGAGCTCTAACTCAATGCTTCTCACCTAACAGAAGCAAAGGCACAGTGTTTTATTTTTAAAGTGTTAAACATGATAATTTTTCATTTATTATAAAATCCAGATAAATAATATTTTTTCAGACCTATAAAATAAAAGCTCTAATTTAAAAAATTAGACTTAGCAGATATAAAATCACTATCTCTTATTCCTGTAAGAGTTTCCAAATCTTTACACATAATTCCTGTGTTTATCTCACCATGGAGTGGGACTGGCAAGTTTGCAGACTTGTCCCAGTCTATGAGATGTGAATATCGTTGTTTGTGAGAAAACTAGGCCTACAACTATTATGTGACATGAACCTATTGATGTAAAATTTTTAATCTTAAATTGGCATCCTGAATTTTCAATCCATGGGATGTCTTTAATAATTCAGAACCTTTCCTATGTAAAATTAGGATTCTCAAGTGATTGGAGGTAGAAATCTGAGCTTCTCTTTGCAAGCTTTTACACTAATTATCACACGACAGCAAGCAATTCACTTATCCCTTCTATACATGAGTTTTATCATTTGCCAAATGTGTCTAAAAGAACCCTCTATTTTTCCCTTACACTGCTTTTATACCTAAAGAAATAAATGTGTAGGAAATTACTTTAATAAGATAGTTATGATAAATAAAGGATTCCTAGGAATCCCACACCAAGGAATTCATTTATGTTCAGGTGGGTGAGCAGGTGGGTGAAATGTATGTTCTAGCTCTAAACTTAAGCATCTTTTGTGGCACTTCTGAGTTTTGCAAAATGCAGTGTCCATCCAAGCTACTACTTAGTTGAAAACTGAGCCACATTTGGTTACTTGGCCACTCCTTTTCATTACTAATATACCTAGGTTGAGGTAAAATGCCAAATTGTGTCCCAGCAGACTGCAAGAATGACAGCAACTTGGTGGCTAAGTTAGTCCAAGAGAGAAGTTTAGCTGTGAAAATAATCTCTATTTTTTTGTGCTTCCTTATACTCAAATCATGTTTAAATGTCTAATGGTGGAGGAGTCATGGTACAAATATATCTGTTCTCAATTCTTTGCGATACTGTTTGCATTGGCTTAACACTTCATTACTAAGTTCCTCGTTTGTAAAATGGTGATAATAATAATACCTGCTTCATAGGGCTATTGTTAAGGGAATTATTTAAATAATTCAGTCAGGCATTTTAAAGTCCTTGGCGCGTGGTAAGGGCTTAATACATGACAGGTATGATTAGTATGATTAATGTTTGTTTTAACAGAAGTGCCAAATCGGAAAAGATTATACTTCTTACCAAGTAGTACAATCGCTTGGTAAACAGATTAGTCTAACACTAGAAGGATGTTAAACCTGACCTTCTTATTGGACCCGCACCAGCCAAAGAACCTCAGAGTTTTCCATCTTGTTCTGCTTCTTAGTACAGGGAACATCATCTTTCAGATAGAAACAAAGCAGTCACCTATCACTAAGGACTACAAACTTGTTGAGCTTTTGCTTTGCAGCCTCTATGGATCACGGATTATAATTAAGAACCAAGGTTTAAGGCTTCCTTTTAAGCATGCAGGTGTATATGACAGTAAATACTAAATAAGAAAAAAAAATGGTACTATTAAAGGACTTCACAAACCTAGAAGGTAAACAAAGTGTCTACTTGTTGGAAAAAACAATGTAATTTCCAAAGGATATATCTGATGGAGAACCAAGTTTAGATAGCCATATCAGGAAGATTACTCCCAATCAATAGATCTCATTTGCTATGAATCATAAACATTTAGAAACATATGCAAAATGTTAAGACTTAGAATTTCATTTCCCAAGGTCTTAATTTTATTTAGTTTAGTTTGGTCATGTAATAATCTTTAGAAATAAAGGCAACAGGCTTTGATTAATCTGGTGATCCAATCCTCCTCCTCCTCCCAAAGATCTGTCAGATATGAATCTGGGCCAGAACTTTCAACTGGGAACACCTTGAAACCAAAGTGGCTGAGTGTGGGCTTCATGCATTCTTTCCAATAAGGAAACTCTAACTTTTAAAGGATCTTTCGACATGCGTGGTAATTACAGGAGTACAGTTCCTGGTACTGGTAGGTGGTGGCTGGAAAAGCATATTTAGAGCAGGGGTCAGCTAGCTTTCTATAAAGGGCCTGTTGTGATTATTTTGGGCTTTGTGGGACAGACAGTCTGTCACAACTACTCAGCTTTGCCGTCGTAATGTGAAAGGAGCTATAGACAATAGGTAAATGAATGAGAATGGCTGCATTCCAGGAAAACTGTATTTACAAAAAGAGGCAGCAGGCTAGTTTTAATCCAAGGGCCATAACTTGCTGACCCTTCATTTAGAGGTATGGTTGCTAGTCTAACAGTCAGCCACTGGCCAAATTCAGCTAGAAGGTGTATTATTTTTTGATACCACAGTGTTGATCTATGTGATGTTCATATTTTCTACTAGTTGCCAACATTTAAAAATCAGGAGATTTTTAAATGCAAATATGGAATCTGATATCTGAAAAACATGCAAACGTCTGGTAACACCGATCTGTCTTCCTCCACAGCAACAGTAGTTGTGTCTGCTTCAGAAAAAGCACTTGCTTTCCTTGCTCCCCACAATACTCACCATTCTCTGCTGCCTTCCAGAAATTCAAGCCCACTTCCTTCATTTACACTACCTGTCTTGCCCTGGCTCTGCTCCTGGAAGAACTTGATTTTGTGAACACTTTTTAGTAGATCCTACCTTTCTTCCTCTTTCATTCCCTGTTCTTGAAATCTATCTCATTTTGGCTCACTGAGGCTGAGGACCAGGCGTGCTTTTGCAAACTGATATATGGTTGTACAATAGTATTACTGTCTCTGAAAGAGTAGCCTAGCTGAGCTCTAGAAGTAGTGAACATTTTGTACCTTTTGTTCATTTCTTACATCCATCCTAAATGACATCTCAGGTTTCAAGTCTCTTTTCCTCTCCCTTCTTTCTTTCATTCCCATGTAGCACACCAGAGAAAGTGTATGTGTTTCTATTCTTATTCTTAAGCATTTTACATCCTTTAATCAAATGATTTTCAGCCTCTTTTTGCCCATCTAGAGTCATGTTTGTTTATGTATATATATTTACATGCATATATATTTAATAAAAGTAGATTATTTATTGTGTATCAAGGATGATCAGGTCTGCACTGAATGTGAGATTTTAATTACATGATTCAATGTATTTAATTCAACTCCTTCAATGCCTACTACTTACCAGGCACCATGTTGAGCATTGAAATGTAAAGTCAGTTCCTGTCATGGACGAGGGGTGCAAGTAAACAGAGACTTCCAAATGGAGAATCTTATCTACAGAGTACTTCGAATTTATAATTAAGTCCCTACATGAACTAAGGAGAATGGTGGACAACACAACGCTTTATCAAAAACTTATTTTAAATGAGTGGTAAGTTTGTTTCAGTTCAGAAAACAAAGGATTGGGATAAATAGGAAATTCGGTGATTTGATAAATTGAGTCATAGGTGTTTTATTTAACATCTGCAAAAGTATCCTGTGCTTGAGAATGAATAGTGAGACTTCAGTCTTTTAAAGAACTGTGCAGGGCCATACAGGATAGCTTTGTCCAAGCAGATAAAAACTAATGAAGAGGATAACTTGCAAGGGTTTGTAAGGCGAAAATTAAACTTCATCATGGGTAAATGCGAAGTAGCTCCTGGAAGGAAAAATAATACAAATTATTATGAGATGATTTTCTTTGGGCTGTCGGTAATGCTGTATATAAGGAGTCATTGAAGAATGTTCACTAATGACATTAGTCCATTTTGAGTTAGAACTGAAATACCAAAGTATTGGGAACCACCATGAAATATGTAGAAAACCAAACATTTGCTTTTTATTTTTTTTTTAATTTAAAGTGTGCTCACTTATGTCTGAAATTCTGAATGCACTTGTGGTCAATATAGTTAAAGCAAGATTTGTGATGCTGCTTTATAACAAGTTCCTGTGATAGTCCAGACATGTAGCAGATGTTAAAGAGGTGTATGTGGGCATGTACCTGATACATAGTATGTGTGCATTAGAGAGCTGCTGAATAACTGAATAGGGGCAGATGGGACTGAAAACAGGGACGAGTTAGACCAAGGACAAAGAATAATTGCTAGTGGCTTAAAAATTAATAATAGTAATAATGCTTGGCTCATAAGGCTTTTAGGTGAAAAAGGAATATGATTGAAATATGTGAATGAACCTCTGATGCATATGGAACAGGAAATAGCCTTTGTTCTAGTCTACAGCACATGAATGGGAGGAAAAGGGGGAACAGTTTCCAGGAGAGGAATGGAAACCTGAGAAATTGCTGTAGGACAGATATCATTGTTTTGATACCAAATAATAAACGTGGAACTCATTGCATGATAATGTATGTACTTATAATTCAAAGGCAGAAAATTTTTGTTAAACAAAATAATGGGTCCATGAATGAATCTTAAAAATGCTTCACTCATTTGTGTTTTGCAGAATATTTTATAGGTGTATATGTGTGTGTTGTTTGTGTGTGTTTTCCCAAGTTCTTTAGACTTCCAAGGAAATGTGTATATAAATTTTATTCTTATTTTCATCCACTGTCAAAGTAACTTCTGTGAAATATTCTAGGAATCTTTGATCAGAATATTTGTTTTTGGAAGTTAAGTGACATCATTCATCCTTTTGAGCCAAATATAATCAGCATCTCTCTGCCAGGAAGAAAAAAAATACCTTTACTCTTACATTGACTGTTCCAAGAATTACTTTTCTGATAATTCCATACAGGGTTTCTCTTAACCTCTCATTTATTTGCATTCCTCGCGATTTGAGATTTTATTTAGTGGTCAAGTTGTATTCACCCTGGAGCCTGGAATGAGGATATCTAGCCTGACAGCCCGTTAAACATCTTGTGAATGGAATAATGAATGAAAAGGTCAGACAGTCCATTTAAGAAATAACATTTTTCAGATTTCTAGATGCCATTATATTGTGACAGAATCCATATATGTTTCAGTAGAACAAGAATGGAAAGCAAGGTTTTAACCTTTAGTTTCAATAAATATTTTTTATTAAAAAATTGAAACATGTTGATGCCTTAACCAGTAAACTGAAAGCAATAATTGGAAAACAAAACAATAACAACAGAATCACAAAGAAAGTCCAGCAAGGGCACTTTCTAGTTTCACAGATTTGGATAAAGCAATTTAAACATACAATAACCAATGTATATTCAATCACTCTCTATTACTTACAGCACTGGTTTTGGGTATTGTTTTAACGGTGTTTTATCTTGAGCTTCATGATGGTATTTTGCAAAGCAAGTTAAGCTTTAGGAGTTTAGCTTTTGATTTTACCATATTTGTTTTTTTGCATTTGTGTGGTATTATTCATGTTGAATTTGGTTCCATTCTTTTTCCAGCTCCTAATTATACCCTCAGACTCTGTAAAGATGCATTTGTTCCTACGCGCAATCAAGAAGCATATTAGAAATCAGCTGTACATAGTTATGCTCTTATAAATGGAAAGTCTATTACATTTGTGTTAGAAACAGAATGTTCATACTGGAATTCAATTGCAGTTGATAGACACATATCGATAGCTTAGGCCATGCTAAGTGCTGCACTAGACAGTGTGGGGAATATGGTCATAAATAAAATACCATCCTTGTCCCGTAAAACTCAGGGTCCAAAGGCAATTTCATGTAGTGACTAATAGTTCAGACTCTGCAATTAGGGCCTATGTTCAAGTCTTCTTTTGTTTCAGTATTCACAAGCCCTGTGATTTCTTTGAGATGTAGTATTCTCCAATAAATGGAAACAATAACCATGGAAACACATTTATAATACTGTATAATTCTGATTATATAAGTAATACATGTTAATTATTAAAAATGCAATAATGAGAAAATATAAATAAAACGAGAGAAGGCTCACTGCTCTATCACTTTTAATCTTGAAGTAACCACTGTGAGGAATTTAGTGCTTATATTTCCAGAAAATTTTCCTATGTATATACTTGCATTCTGTTAATTTTTGGGTAAATTTTGTCTGTACTATTTTGGAATCTGTTTTTTTAATAAGATTTTTTATTTTGAAATGATTTTAGATTTGTAAAATGATGCAGAGAGATCCCACGTACCCTTCATCTAGTTTCCTCTAATGTTAACATTATGTATAACCTTGAACCAATGCTAAGAAGGTAACAGTTGCATATTACTCTATTCAGCACATTTCATACTTTATTTGGATTCTATCAGTTCATCTACTAATGTCCTTTTTCAGATCCAGGATCACACATTGTGTGTAGTGTGTATTTAGTTTTATTTAACAAGGCATTTTGGATATCTTTTCATATCTGTGCATATAGCTCTGACATATTACTTTTAAAAAGTGCACGATTTTAATCAATTAAGTCTACATAGTTGTAGTAGTTCATTCTCATGCTGCTCTTAAGAACTGCCTGAGTTTATAAAGGAAAGAGGTTTAATTGGCTTGCAGTTCTGCAAGGCTGGGAAGGCCTCAGGAGACTTATCGTGGCAGAAGGCGAAGCAATAACGTTCTTCACATGGTGGCAAGGAGAAGTGCCAAGCAAAAGGGGAAAAGCCCCTTATGAAACCATCAGACCTCATGGGAACTCATATACTATCACAAGAACAGCATGGAGGTAACTGTCCCCATGATTCAATGACCTCCCACTGGGTCCCTTCCATGATGCATGAGAATTATGGGAACTACACTTCAAGGTGAGATTTTGATGGGAACACACTCAAACCATATCAATAGTGTAATTTATTTAAACTTCTATTGACTGGTGATATTTTTCATATGAATCCTAAAAGAAACTAATTTCTATGCATTATATGATTTAATCTTCACTAAGACCTGCATCTCTTAGTTGCCAAACTAAGGCTCTTTCATCTACCCTACGGTGGTTCCCTTATAACAGACACCAATGTGTCATTTTTGATATATTTTTTCTGTGACAATTGACTTCCTCCAATTTTAGCTGTGCTAATTTTCATTACATATAAGTTTTTACTTTGTGAATGATTAAATGTGTAGATCTTTTTATTTTTGATAACTTTTATTGCTTTAAAGCTAAGGAAATTACTTGAATGTTCCAGTTTCAATAGCTAAAGGAAGTATTTGGAATCCTATTCCCTTTTTGCAATTTTCCAGTTGCTGAATAAAAGTAGCAGCAATCCTCTACTGATGAGTGAATTAGTTTTTAGATAATGCTTAAAAAAATGAGCCAACAGAAGATGATTTTACCTCCTATGGATACAGCACAGCATTATAAATTGAGAATCTGTTCTTGAAGTCTACTTCATTTCATAAATTCATATATTTACCAAAACTGATTATGTTCTTTTTTGTTTGGTTATATTTATTTATTTTTCCACCTGGCCTGGCTAATAGGGTATATGTCTGGGTGCTGGCACTGCTATTTGGATAGGGAAGATTCCCTAAGTCCTTCAACTTACTACAGTCTTTTGGGGGTCATTATAGGACAGGTGCCGTCAATTTTATAAAATACATAAAAAACCTAAGAGAAAAAAAAAAAAAAAAAAACCTTCCTTCTATGAGCTGTGACTCTTTCTTATATCCCCAGTGAAGTTCAGGCTAGGCAAAGAGTTAAAATCAATGCTATTTCCCACTTGGACAAACAAAATGTGCAGGAGCCTGAGCTAGCCACCTCTGAGTTTAGCTTATTGTTATTCAGTTTCCATTCTAATACAGTTTCTTCCTTGCTCAATATCAGTTTATAAAAGCATGTTACATGTCCAATGACCCCAGATAACTAAATAAATCCCACTTTGTAATCATGGAACTAAGTCCCAGTTTGTATTTGTACAAATGTCTGCCAAAGATGGATACAAGGAATTTAAAATAAATCAACCATTAAATCCACATATCATAGTGGACTAAAAATAGGAATGAGGAGTCCAGTTCACCATCGCTGTCTCATACACACTTGCATGCACATGCACATATACACGTGTGCGCACACACACACAGCATGGTACATTAGTACTTTTCTTTGTTGGATACGTGTTTTGGTTTTGGAGTTGGTTATAGGGTTTGGCGTGCTGAACCCCAGAGAACCGCATTCACTTCTGTTTTTGCATGTACCTTTGTGACACGTACCTGGTGATTTTATGCTGGTCAGATTTTCCGTTTGCATGAGGTGACAGCATTCAGCAAGTTATAAGTCCCTGAGATGGACATTTCGGCAGGTCTTTTTCATACATTTCCTGCAGAAGTCTTAAATTATGTTCACAATGAGGCTTAAAATTACTTCTTTCTCAAGGAAAGGGGATATAAGCCAGAGGGTTTATAAGCAGCATTTGATGAAAGTCTTTGAAGAGAAAGTAAAAATCAGTTCATTTTAATGATTGGTAATCAAAAAAGATAAACCATCATTAAATGCTAAGATCTGGTGTAGTGAGACTGAGGAAAAAAACAACACAAACTACCTTATAGATGCACTGCTGATAATGTATTCTAAGTTTTTTCTTTTTCGGTAGATCATCCTGAACATATTAGCCTCAGGTTGCTGGAAATCAAAATAATGGCATGGTGATTGTTAAGGGTCCATATTATATACCGGTGTTCTGATAGTGAAATGAATATTTCACTTCTTGTTTCTGAAAAGTGAATGTTGGTAGGTTGTTTTTTGAATGCGTTTTGAATATTTTAATAGAACTGGGTTCTATCTAGGAGGAAATAAAAGTGTCTGTGTGGCAGGCACCACAGTTCTGCTTCTTGGTTGTAAACTTACTTCCTACTAGCATCAGTTCAAGATGTATTCTCATTGAAATAAATGTTCCTTTAATGTTCTGACATGCTGATTGTGGAAAGACAGTGTGAGAATTCAGCCTAGAGGCTTGCTCTGGCAGTGAGAGAAGTGTGTCCTGTGTTGTATGTGTGTGTATGTGTTTTAAAGGCTATTTTTAGAGACAAATTAGTACTAATAGGGTATACAGTATAAAAGGAGACCCATGGTGAGGTCACAAGGTCCTGAAATCTTCCTAGAAGTGAGTCATAACTCATTCCAAGTGACAGGAAACAGGTCCTAGGGGCTGGAGAAGGGATGTGAATGAGAGCTGATTTAAAGTTAACCTTTTTGATTATCTGTCAAAAATTACTAAGCAAAACAGTTATATGAATATCAGTACATAAAATACTTTCTTCTTATTTGAGTGAACAAGCTGCTCTCAGACTCTTAACAGTAACCATATCTAGAATTGTAAATTAGAATGTCAATTGCAAATCATTCTTACCTTCTCATCACATTAGACCACGGATAAATTGTGTAAATTATTTGAAAGTAATTAAACTTCTAATCTAAAGATTTAGATTCAGAGTTAGCAATTTTTTTCCCTTGTAAAGCACCAGATAGTAAATATTTTAGGATTTGTAGCCCATGCAGTTTCTGGTCTCTAACACAGGTTCTCAACTCTCTCATTTTAGTTCAAAAGCAGCAACAGACAATGTGTGAATGAACGATTGCGGCTGTGCTAAAATAACTTTATTTGAGGACATTGAAATTTGGGTTTTATATAATTTTCATGTGTCACAAAGTACTATTTTTTAGATTTTTGTCAACTATTCAAAAATTTAAACTACTCTTTGTTTGTGGGATTATACAAAAACAGGCTGTGGGTCAGATTTGAACAGTGGGCTGCAGTTTGCTGACCTCAGTTTTAGATAATTCACAGTAACCACTGATTTTTGTTCCTTTGTACATTGCCGTAAAGATTTACCTATAGCACATTTTCTAAATAATTTCTAAGAAAAAAAAGAATGATTTTTTTAAAGGACAAAATATTTTCTCCCACAAAATAATTGGCCACTGACATTTTTCTTTCTTGCTGGTAATCTGATTTGTCAGAGAAGTGAGCACTACATCTTTGTGTTATATTCTCTCCCCAGATTCCAATACGAGAAATATATTTGTTTGGTTTTATGTTAAAATGCAAATGCCATCTTTTCCAGTGAACTTCCATTAAAGATACAGGAGAAAGAATGTATATTCTGGGAATCTAGGGGCATGGCCTCAAGTTACCAATTTGATAAATTGTTTCTGAAATCTAGTGCTTTATCTTAAAATATTATGTCAGTTCTGCATTCTATACCACTAGGTATCGATGTTTATTTCAGTACACACAAACTGTCGTAACTCACTGAACAAATATGCGGTAACTCTGTGACTTGCCGTATCGCCAGCATACCCCGGAGGTCTGGGCATACCTTAGGTTAAGGAACACAGCATTGAGGCAAACTGATTGTACATCAGTACCAGTGTGGTGGCTTCAGAGCAGGCTTTAAATGGTAAAGGGGGATTACATATGAGCATCCCAGTTGTCTTGTATACTGACCCGAATGGCCCCTATTCCCTTGACCCATGGCTTCTACTTGCACACCTAACTCCAGCCCAAGGTGGGAGAATGACATGATCACTGTCTTTGAAGACAGAGAGAAAAGGGTTCTAATTTTTACTGTTCCATGTGTAGTTAGACTAGTTATTGAGTAAAATTTTGTCATCTGAAAAATGAAGGTAGGATTTATGATTCTTTGGTTACAAGCCAATGACTTTTGCTAAAATAATTCAAAAGGGATATATCAGAAAACTGTTGGAGGATGTGACAAAGGAAACATTAAGATATCTGGTTGGAGGAAGACAAAGGAGAGAAACAAGAGGCAATTTGCTTTCCAGGGCATTTTGTGGAGCAACTATGAGATGCTGTGGTTAAGAAGCCATTCAGTTTGCCTGGGAGAGTTCTGGTTTATACCTGTTGTACTGGCATAATTACTCAAAGCTCCCCTTTCACCTTCAAAAATGTCTGTTCACATGACTCATGTTCACATGCCACATTGTCATCTTAAAGGACTCAGAAGTTTGATCTCACTTCTGACTGCCAGTTGGTCTTGCTCTTTTTTCCTTACACTGCAGGATCTAGTTTTGTTCCCCGTGTTCAGAGCCAAGCCTTGAACTCTAGCACCAATTCTATATTATTCCAGAGCTGCCTGGTGGGCGTATCCACTATCAACAGGAAGGAAGGAGAGAGATGGGCACACCAGACAGCCACAATACTGAGCCTCAGGTCCTCACATTCCTTTTTGTCTGGGAATGGAATTAGATGGTGATATGATATGGATTTGTGTCCCCACCCAAATCTCATGTTGAATTATAATCCTCAGTGTTGGAGGTCGGGCTTGGTGAGACATGACTGGATCATGGGGGGTGGATTTCTCCCTTGCTGTTCTCATGATAATGAATGCTTTCTCATGAGATCTGGTGGTTTAAAAGTGTGTAGCACCTTCCCGCTTTCTCTCTTCCTCTGGCTCCTGACATGTAAGACGTGCCTGCTTTCCCTTTGCCTTCCGTCATGACTGTAAGTTTCCTGATGCCTCCCCAGCCATGCTTCCTGTATAGCCTGCAGAGCCATCAGCCAATTCAACCTCTTTCCTTTATAAATTACCCAGTTTCTGGTATTTCTTAATAGCAACATGAGAACAAGACTAATACAGATGGGACAATCCATAGTATTTTGAAATTTGTCACTATTCCTTATACACATTTGTGCTTCTTCAGTCTGATCTCCATACTGTTACTGGAGATGGCTTTCTGAAACACAGTTTTCTCTAAAACCCTATCTGACTCCTCATTGACATCAAAGAAAAATAAAACTTCTCATCTTGACATACGGAGCCTTTGATGGCCTAGTTTCTGTCTTTTGTCCTCCCTCAGTAACCCACACCTTCTCTATCCTGTAGATTCCCCTAATATTCAGTGGGTTGCGGTCCTTTTGGTGCCATACTCTTGCCCTTCTGTGGCTGGGCACATTCTGGCTGGAATGTTTCACTTTACCAGCATTGTGCTGGTTTTTCCTTTCATAATCAGAATAGAAGGTGGCTTTCTTTTCTTACTAGTTCTTTTTTCTCTTCTAGTTTAGTTATCTTTCATTCCAATCCCGTAATTCCCTTGATAGACTTCAATTCTAAAATGTGGGACCCTAAATTTCATTTGATAGTTTCTCTGTCTTTCTCTCTCACTAGGTTATTGGCTTCTGGAGGCAGAGACCATAACTTTCACCTCTGTAAATAGTGGAATGGTACATAGCAGCCGAATGACAGTTGGTTAAGTGGATAAGTAAGTGTTCTGAATGAGAAAGAAGTGTTACTTCTGGGAGGAGAAACACAGAAGGGAGTCTTAGACCCATTCTATTTTGTCCTGTAAGGACTAGAACAGGAGGGTTGTATTAAATTAATCAAGCTCCATAATAAAGCAGGCATTGGAAAGTGGGAAATTGTTTACAGAAGAATGTCTGAGAGAGCCTTGGAAAATATAAGGAATGCATTTTGGAAAACTAAGACAGTAATAAACAATGATATTTACAGAGAATTGAAGTTAAAGTGCCTGCAATGATATTAACTGAAAAGAAAAGGGTAAGTCACTGGACAGGAAGCACACAGTTCACCCCAGGAAAGCTGTGAGGGCTGTGGACTGATTAAGGAACAGACAAATATGAATGGGAAGCAGATTCCAAATACATTCGTGAAAAGAGTAACAGTGGCTGTCCCTGATGACAGGTGATGTTTCTGATGATTTTTTAATAATAACCTAGTATTAGATACATGGTGTGGAGGGCTGTACATAGATTTTTTTTCTCTTAATTCAAACAAAATAGAACAGAGAATTCTTGTGTGGAGAAGACTCAGGGGGCAGAAGAGGAGTTAGGAGAGCTATTTTCAAATATTTATTGGGTCATGATATGGAAAAGAGATTAGAATTATTCTGCATGATTTAGTTAGAACTACTTACTGAAAAGCTAGGCAAAGGTACAGTTTAGCTCATATTAAGCATGTGTTATGTCTCTATGGTGTTAAAAGATAATTTCTAATCAAAGGTAAAGTCATGATTCATAGAATAAAAATAAATATGTGTTAAAAATCTTAACTCATGAATGAGGAAACTGGTGAGGTATTATAACCAGTTCCAAGGCAAATGTAAAGAATAAACAAATTTAGATTTGTAAAATAGTTCCCAAGGAGTCAGAATCAGATATGGCATAATTTTCCTTTGAATCCCCAAATTTCCCCTACGATGTCTCTTTTTGACCAAAAATATTATCAAAGAAATATTATTCTCGATCTGCAGCATGAACCGTGGTGGCCCCTGGTTCCGTGTTGTGTTTGGCACCAGGAATGACCCAGGAGTAGCCAAATGATGACCTGTTGCAGATAGTGTAGAAAAAGTTTACTCATAGGATAGTTGGTTTGCCTGGATGACTTTAAAGATAGTTAATAACTTTAAAATTCTAAGATATTACCTCACCACTCAGGGAGCCAGCTCCTGAACCTGTATCACTACAGCTGGGTCCTTTTACAAATTCAAGTTCCTGTTAATACAAACAACTGCCCTTCCCCCGCCGATGAGAGTTTCCTGTGTTTCTCGGCGTGCCTTGAGAATCTACCTGCCCTTTGGATTCCAGTTTTCTCCTTATTTGTCTGATTTTTACCAACTAAAATATCTTCCTGTCTCTTAAAAGCACTTTTGACTTGGAAAAAAACAACTGTAGAAGGTAAGATTATGTGGGTTATTTAAGTTGGATCTTTACCTCCCATAACCACCAAAAAAAAAAAAAAAAAAAAAGAAATATTGAAGTGTTACCCCCTAGTACCTCACACTGTGACCTCATTTGAAAATAGGGTCATTGGAGATGTAGTTAAGATGAGATCATACTGGAGTAGGTTGAGCCCCTAAAGTAACATGGTAGTGTGGCTGGTGTCCTTATAAAAGGATGGCCATTGAAGACAGAGACACACAGGGAGAAGGCCATGTGATAATGAAAACAGAGATTAGAGTGACATAGCTACAAGTCAAAGAATGCCAAACATTGCTGGGCAAACCACCAGAAGCAGAGAAGAGGCATGAAAGGACTCTCCTATAGATTTCAGAGAGAATGCAGTCCTGATGCTACGTTGATTTTGGACTTCTTCCCTCTAGAACTGTAAGACAATAAATTTCTGTTGTTTCAAGCCACCTACTGTGTGGTACTTTGTTACAACAGCCCAGGAAACTAATGTAGGGATATAGACAAATTTCTCTTCTATGGGCTGGCTCTGTGCATTGTTCTAAATGTGAAGATCCCAGTGTAATGTGTTATACACATATAATGCTTGACAATACAAGGCACTAATTAAATATTAGTCTCCTTCACTGTCTTTTTTTTAAAAAAATATTAGAGTCTGTAAATTATAAACCAAGTGACTGCATTACCACATAATGCAAGGAACATGACTTGGAATTAAATCTGATTTTAAATCCCAGCTCTGCCACTAGCTAACTAGCTGTATGACTTAGGACAGTTTTGTTTTCTTTTTTTAATCTGGATAAAACCATCTTTCCGGTCAGGGTAAATATGAGAAACAATGGCTGTGATCACGTGGTACACAGTAAGCGCCGATACTTAGTAACTACAGTAATTGTATTCTTCTTGCATGATGATTCTTATTATATTAGCTTTTCATGACTTGCATTGCTGCTAGGGAGTTTGTAATTGTTATATTTGCTCAAACAATTGAATTTATAATCATTGCATTCATAAGGAGAAAGCTGACTGCTTTTAAAACTCTCTTTATATCCTGGACATTTTAAGACTTGAAAAATTAGTGCTTTCCACTTTTATTTTTGAACTGCTACTAAATTTAAAGGACTATTAATCCCCCATGTTTATGACTCACCAATTCATCATCAACACGATGCCTTTTAAAGCAATATGTGACTCAGGAGAAGCATGAACCAAGCGCCTGAAAGAATTTGAGGGTGGGGAGAAGATGGTTGTGTTGAGGATGGAGGAGGAGCATTTGGGTTTATTTTTCCTTTGAAGTGGAGCCTGAAAAGTTTTGCTGAAGAAAAGATATTTGAGCATGTGCTTGAGTTTGATTTATTAATTTTCAGCGTATCTTAAACTTAGTTTTTCAAGCTTTTTTTAACTGTCATATGAGCTGACAGCAGGAATGCCAAACCACAGTAACACTGCCTTGTTTTTCATTTAGCTTTTCTCCCTACCCTCCAACATTATCTGAACAGTTGATTCTATATACGTATCAATAAGAGACAGTGAAATAGTTCCTTGGAATTTACTTAGCTGAAAACTTTAACTGTCAGAGAATAGTACAGATGAATCTAGGGGCAGGAAAGCCTTTGAGCCAGTAATAAGAGCTACAAAAAGGAAAACAAGCCCAAAGAATATTGAAAGAGAGAGAGGGGGGAAGAGAGAGAGAGAAAGAGGAGAGAGGGGAAAGGGGAGAGTGGGGAGAGGGGAGAAAGGTGAGACTGGAGAGGGGAGAGAGGAGAGGGGAGAAGGGAGAGAGGAGAGGGGAGATGGGAGAGAGGAGAGGGAAGAGGGGGGAGAGGGGAGAGGGGAGAGAGGAGAGGAGAGAGGAGAGAGGAGAGAGAGGAGAGGGGAGAGCGGGGAGAGGGGAGAAGGGTGAGATGGGAGAAGGGAGAGAGGAGAAGAGAGAGGAGAGGAGAGAGGAGAGAGGGGAGAGGGGAGAGGAGAGAGGAGAGAGGGGAGAGGGGAAAGGGGAGAGAGGGGAGAGGGGAAAGGGGAGAGGGGAGAAAGGGGAGAGGGGAGAAGGGAGAGAGGAGACAGGAGAGATGGGAGAGGGGAGAGGGGAGAAGTAAGCGGGGGGAGAAGGAAGAGGAGAGAGTGGGAGAAAGAATAGGAGAGAGAGGAGAAGAGAGGAGAGAGAGGGGGAGGAGGGAAGGGAGGGTGGAGGGGGAGGGGGAAGGGAGGAGGTGGGGGAAGGGATGGGGAGAGGGGAGAAGGGAAAGACAGAGAGAGAAACAACAGAAAGATAAATTACTGACTGCAACCATGTAAGGCAAACAGTCTTAAGAATGAGTCTTAACTGAATGTATCCACTTAAGTGTATAAAGATCTGTAGTTATAAAGAAAATGATACAGTGGTTAGGCTGCGTGGCACACACCTGTAATCTCAGCACTTTCAGTGGGTGGCACATGCCTGTAATCTTGGCACTTTCAGAGACCAAGGTGGGCAGATCACTTGAGTCCAGGAGTTTGAGACCAGCCTGGGCAACATGGCGCAACCTCATCTCAAGAGGAGGATGTAGAAGAAGAGGGAAGGGGAAGGGGAAGAAGAAGGATTAAATTTACTCCGAATAAAAGGGAAATAAAATGTATTATGCAGTTAAGGAATTATTTTAATAATGTTATCTTTTCCTTTTTAAATGTGAATATCTGAATCAGTTTCTCTCTTTAACCACTTAAGGACTGGGCTTAGAAAGCAGAAGGCCACAAAAATGGCTCACCACTAAACTGCTGTGTGCATCAGGGACAGTGCAAGGAAAATCCTCGGGAGAGCTGTGGTTACACATATGCAACCCCTTAGATATTCTTTTGTGCATCTGTGTACATGTTCAGTAATGGGGTCTGGGAAGCAGGCTTTTTATGAAAAAGTTAAGCTTCAATAGGCACTTATTGGACAGCAAAACCGTGTGAGGCCCAGGGGTGTTGAGGACAGTATGGAAATTCACTTTTGAGACTGATTTTCTGAAATACCAGAGGCCACATTTCTGAGTGGCTAGTGCAAGTGGAAGAAATCTCCCCATGCCTGGGCCGGAAAGACAAGAAGCTGGTTCCTTCCTACCTCCAGAATTCTCAAAGAGAATAGTCTATATTCCTCCTTTCTTAAGACCTACACTGAACACTTTTACTATGCTCATGGAAATAGATCACCTAGAATTCCCCATGGCAGGAGGTGAGTACTCTTCTGCATACTGTACTGCTGATGGAATAAGCAGACTTCTCAGAATATCCCAAGATTTCTGTCCCTGGTATACACACCCTGTGTCACCCCGTGTAATGTCTTCCATTGGGTGTTGGCAGCCCTCATGAATATGATGGGATAGTCACTGCCTTGTTTATGTTACATTATATTAAACTCCATCTTAACTGACAGAGAGAAACTCTCCTCCTGGCCTTAAAGGAGCAAACTGTCATGTGTGGAGGTCACAGGGGAGGGAAAAGTGGGAGGCCTCTAAATACTGAGCGTGGCCCTTGATGGACTGCCAGCAAGAAAGTGGGAACCTTCGTCCTATAACTGCAAGGAACTGAATTCTGCCGACAACCAGTGAGCTTGGAAGAGGCGTGAGATGAGATCAGACCCTGGCTGACACCTTAACTTTAGCCTCATGAAACTCCGAGCACAGAGCCCACCTAGTCTATGCTGAACTCCTAACCATGGAGACTGTGAGATAATAAATGTGGGTTGCTGTAAGCCACTGCATTTCTATTTATTTGTTATGCAACAGTTAAAAAATGAATACAATTCTAATTTCCAGGAACAGGGTATCAAGTCTCTTAGTCAATAAACAACAAACAAACAACAACAACAAAACCCACTCTGGGCACAACCACACCTCAAGGTGTCTTTGTTCCAGTAACTCACAAAAGATTTCTCCCCCTCCCATTAGCATAGACCTTCACAGAACCAGTGGGAGCCCCTTTATAGTTGGACGTTGCCATGGTCTACATGACTTTCTAGATGAGCCTAGCTGAGCCATTACTGATTTAGTGGAGCAATTATTTTGTGCAATAACCTGTGACTGACTGAATGCCTGTTGTTTCATATTTCTGTTATGTGTCCTTATAATGATTTTTCTTAAGGCCAACTGCAATCTCATATGTATTTTCCTACCAAAGATTACCTTGATCTTGAATCTTTCTTTATTTCCATGCTGCCCCCACCTTTCCCCAAAATGTACATTCTAAGGGGCTCTTTCAGCATATTGCTTGTTTAGAGCGAATACATGAAGATGCTTTTTTATATGCTTAGGGGAAGAAGAAAAGACCATCCAGTAAAAATTTCCTATTGTTTTCCCACCCAAGTGTATCTTGCTCAGATAAAAGGGCATCACAAAGGCCACCCTGGCATTCCTGCCAGCATTTCAGCATTCTATGCCCCATCTGCCTCTTAAATTGGAAAACGATTTTACCGATTTCTTGATATGTTTGAATTCATGTCGTTCACATCATCCCTGATATGTTTGGGGGTGCTGGATTTGAGTATGTAACACTTTTGTTGATAAATAGTCAGGTTTTTATTAATTGGCTTCTGACTTATGGAGCTATATTTTCAGCTCTGTGAGGTAAATTCACAACTTAAAAGAATACCCTCCCAATCATTCAAGGCAGTCGGTTTGCACTTACACATAAGCCAGATGCACTTAAAAATAAAGGTGTCTATCAAGCAGTAAGTAACATGATTTATCAATTGCCCTTTTCATAGATTGAGAGAGGTCTAGCTGGGGTAGTTTTTCAAGAGTGTTAGGAAGGGCTATCTCTATAGTATTTACCTACTCTGTCCCTTTATTGATGGCCAATATTCCATATTTATGTAATGATTCCTCTGGCCCCTATAAAAGTGAAAGTAAGCCTGGAAAGGATTTACCTGGTATTTTTCAAACTATTATATAAACCAAGCCACCATATTTTACAATTCTTAAGGTGTACAGCTCTCATGTTATTATATGTGAATGGTGCCCCCTGGTGATGTGCAGTATCTATGCTGCAGTGAAGTTAGTGGATGTATGCTCAAGATTCTGCTTTGTTTATGCATTACTCAGGTTTTTAAACATTTTCATGTTTTCATGGGAAGGAATTTATCAGTTCCTCTCTTGAAAGCATGTTTAATTAGAAAGAGTGCAGACTTGCTCATGTGGTGGCTTTATAGTGTCATTGGCCTGAAATTTAACCAAAAAAAAAAGGAGCTATAGCTAATTAAAACAAGATTACCAGGGCCAGGTGTGGTTGCACATGCCTGTAATCCCAGCACTTTTGGAGGCTGAGGCTGGAGGACCACCTGAGGTCAGAAGTTTGAGACCAGCCTGTCCAACACGGTGAAACCCGGTCTCTATTAAAAATACAAAAATCAGGCAGGCATGATGGTGGGCACCTGTAATCTCAGCTACTGGGGAGGCTGAGGCAGGAGGATTGATTAAACCTGGGAGGCAGAGGCTGCAGTGAGCCAAGATCATGCCACTGCACTCCAAATTAAGTGATAAAGTGAGACTCCATCTCAAAAAAAAAAAAAAAAAAAAAGACTAACAAAATGTTGATATTGAAACTGGAAGATGGCTACATGGGGATTCACTATGCTCTTCTTTTTGCTTTTATGTAAGTTGTTTAAAACATTCTATAAAAAAATAAAAGGAATTCAGCTTTAGGTTGTTAAAAGTACACAAATCCTTGCCATGTCTTAAATATTTATTATAGGAAAAATTCAAATGCAAGAAATGTTTATATAGTAAAAGAATGGAATAGGACTAACAATTCCCCCAAATAGAAGAGTATGTATACAAATCATAGTGTTGACCCATATTACACAGCCCAGAAGAATAAAGAAGTAGATACTATTTAATATATAACAAAAGAAAGAGTGCAGAGATCATAAAGACAGAAGATATCTGAGAATGGGATCCACAAACCTGCAGAATAAAAGTTTACTCTTTTCCTTTTTTCCTCTCAAAACTCTTCCTCCTGCTACTTCTTTTAACATCTCCCTGCCATGATCCACCATCCATTTATTCATTCATTCATTTACCTATTTATCCATTATCCATCCACTCATTCATTCATCCTTCCACCTATCTGCCTACCCAGCTGTCCGTCCATTTCTTCATCCATATATTCATCAACCCAACAAACATTGGCTGAGTGTCTGTCATTTGCCAAGCACTAATGGATGATCCAGTACTCAATTTGAATTTCTTTACATAATACCTGAATGGTGCAGAGAGAATGAGAACTTTGAAAAATTATCTGTCATTCAGAGATTGGAGAGTAGTGTGCAATGGAATACATCAAAATTCTGAAGACAGCTTTTTGTAATTGTGCCTTGTACCTCCTTTCCCGACTTTTTTTCTCCCTCCTCCTCTTCCTGACACATGTACAAAGGGTCCTAGATTCAGTGGGTACTGGGTAGAGGTGCACAGAAAATTGCCTCAAGTTGTAAATGTGGCAGCCCTCTAGACTTCAGGAACTTTGTTTTGCAATATACATTTTTATTTGTTTCATCATTTTCGTAAACTATTTTTCCTTAAAGATTATTATTTCTCCTCCAGGAGGCTCATTTTCTAACAAGGTCAGATAGCTGTTTTTCTTCATATTGATTGATTGATTTACAGGTCAGAGGAGTAACTCTATATACTTGGTCAGATTTGCTTTGATTCCTTATTTCTAAGATGAATTCAAATGTAATGAATCTCTTGTGCCAGACAGGGATTCTTGTTAAATATCACATCCCTCTATTTCAGTTTAGTTTTCTACTTAATGGAAAACCGAATAGGTCCAAAGATTGCAATTTCTGCTTTATTTGGCATAATGCCGATACAAGGATCAATTACATCTTAATGATTATATCCCTTATACACTTGATTGCTTAGACCAGTATATGTCCCATTATGTGAAGCAGTCAGAATCCTTTCACCATCTCACAAAAAGAATAACTTGAGCCTGCACAATCAAAAATATATTATCGTAACTCTTTTCTTCTGAAAGATAGAGCCATATTCTTTTGACCAGATAACTGAAATGAGAAAAGCTGACATTGTATTATTAACCAGTCCCCTAGACATTTGCTTTAGAATTAAGTGTGACACATTGAAAGACATGGTTAGAGAATTGCTTTAGTTCTTTACCAGTTCAAGAACATAAACAATATGAACTGGGGTTAGAAACTCCCCAAAGAATCAATGGAAAATAAATTCATTAAATAAAGTAAAATAACAGGGAAGCTGCCGTATCATTCATTTAAAATTTGAAGTTGTATCTTGGATTTGTCATGAAACAGCGCTGAGTGAAAGATTTTGGCGCAAAGGATTTGTTATGAATCTGCATTCAGGAGGAACCCCCAAGGGAGTGGAGGAAGCAAAATAGGATATGGGGAGAAAGCCAAGCAAAGGTGTGCTTTTAACTGAACTCAGCTCTGTCTCAAAGGAGCTCTGGAAACACCATCCTCAGGTTCCAGGTACTAATTATATGGAAGGTGGGTGATGAACACACCATGCTTGGAGAGGAATCTACAGGGATCTGGATGGGGAACCAGTAGTGTTCAGTACACTGAAATGCGAAACTTAAGATTGAAAGTTTTGTTGGAAGTCAGTTTCTCTAAAACTCTCCAAGTTCGTTATAGCACACTCTATTTGGGGGTCCTTGGAATAGTAGTAGGAAGAAAAACATGGCTGTGGAGTCAGAGAGACCTCGGATTGAATCCTAACCCTGCTATTTGCCAAAGAATAGAAAAACCTGGCCTAGAGTAAATAGCACCACCTCTAAATATACACACATTCAAATCAGCAATGCTCCTTCTCACACACATCTGCTTTCTATAAAAGTTGATATTTGGAACTTTTTCACCATAAGTCATTTAAATCTTAGTTTTTGACTTTTCTCCTCCAGGATGATTTTAATTTTCAAGCTGACTTCTCTGCAAAATAATGGGATTTAACCTAATTTGAAGTGATTCCTGGCAACAGAGAAATACTTATGGTATGCTTATTTGTGGAAACAGAAAGTCCTTCTTCTTCCCAGAGTCCTCTCTGCAGATGCACCTGCCCACTCAGCCTGCCCACAATGCAGGCCCTCTTTTCACATACCCTTGAAAGAAAATTCTTCAAGGAAGTCTAAAGTCAAAGACAAATTATAAGAAAGCACTGCTTTTATTTTCATTTTTTCCAAATTAAGCTCCTGACCTACAATTATCATTTTGTGTTTTTTCCTCCTCCTCAAAGCTGGTTTTAGTTTCTCTGCTGCATTCCCTGATCCTAGGGTATCTGGCAGTTAGTGGTCAGCAGGCTCTGTCAGGCAGCCCATCATTTGATTAGGATCCAGGCTACCCTCTGCATCTCTTAGCCAAAACCCTTCATATGTACCCTGGTGGTTTTCAAAGGAAGACAAATGGCCCTTCTGGGACTCAGGTAGCCAGATGGAAGGATATGACCCTCCTTAGTCTTGGATGGGGTGAGAACCTTCTTCCTGACTCATTCATTAGCTCAGGCTTCTTTCAGATCCAGAGATTTCATCAATTGTGTTGGGGCATGGAGGCTTATGCCTATAATCCCAGCACTTTGAGAGGCTGAGGCTGGAGGACAACTTGAGCCCAGGAGTTTAAGACCAGTGTAAGCAACATAACAAGATCTCCTTGTCTCTACAAAAGTTTTTAAAAATCGACAAGGCATAGAGGCTTGCAACTGTAGTCCCAGCTACTAAGAAGGCTGTGATTGCTTTAATCTGGGAGGTGAAGGCTGCACTGAGCCATGATGGCGCCACTGCATTCCAGCCTGTATGACAAAGCAAGACCTGTCTCAAAAGGAAAAAAATTAAATAAAAATAAAAGAAAGAAATTCTACCAGTTGGAAAACGTTAGGCTTCAAAAATCTTTTAATCATAGGATATTCTTGCTGGAGGGAGTTAGAGATCATTTAGTCCCGCGTATTTATTTCGGAGAAGAATGGACTGAAGCTTACATAGCTTAGATGTTCTCCTCACACACAGTAGACAACGCTCTACACTTCCATGACACCAATGGTTGTCAGACTTTTATTTATTTATTAGCATTATAGCTTCTGTTTTTAACAAAATCTTGCTGTTTAATATACCAACTGGACCTAGTTTGTATGACGTGGGAGATGGGGAGCTCAGGATCAAATCTGTATCCCTTTCTTCTTTTTGCAGCTCTGTGCCTAATCCCCTCACGAAAAACAAACAAATTTCTAATGGCCTTTAGAGACCTAATTCAGAGCTTTAGGTTTCCAATGAGCCTTTATTATGGAGCTTGATTAATATTGCTTAGAAAGTCCTGTACCCCTTCATATGTTTGCAGTTTGGAATACCCCCTAAAAAAAGGGAAGTTCCAGCCATACAGCTCAATGCCAGATTGGATCCAGAGCCTGGAAAGAGGATCAGGCAAGCTGGAGAAAGAACCAAGTAGTCACTGAACCGAGCCCTGAGCATCCAAGCCCAGAGTTTGGAGTCTAGGAAATAGTCTGCAAGGCCAAGTGTAAGGGACTGAGCTGAAAAGAGAATGCTGAGCCAAGGTTGAAGAGCCGGGTTAGGACTGGATGGAAGGAAAGGTAGGGGAATGGTACTAGTTTTCCATTGGCTTTTTTTTGCAGAAATGACTACAGCTCAAATTACTATAAATTTGATGGCTTAAACCAACATAAATTTTATTATCTCAAAGTTTGTATGGGTCAAAATTCTGAGCATGGTTTAGTTACGTTGTATGCCCAGGGCCTCACCAGGGTTAAATCAAGGTGTTGGCCAGTTTTTATTCCTTTGAGGAGCTCAGTGGTTTCTTCCAAGCTCCTGTGGTTGTTGGCAGAATTCAGTAGCTTGTGATTATAGAGCGGATGTTTTCAGTTTCTTGCCGGCCGCACATCACGGGCTACTCTTTGCTCCCACCTGATGTTCCTTGCCACATGGTTCCCTCCACTGTAGAGAGAGATTTTTAATTTACTAGGAGAGCATGACTTTAATGCTTGACCATCTTTTGAAAGGGCTTCATAGATTAGGCTAGGCTCTCCCAGGATAATCTCTTTTGCTTAACCTAAGTAAATTGATTAGTCACCTAAACATGGGAATGACAATCCGTAGTATTCATGAGTCCCTTCCACACTCTAGGAGAGGGGATTATACAGGGCATGTACCCAGAGTGTGGGAACCTTGGGGTCATCTAAGAATTTTGTGTACAATAGGAATGAAGCAAAGGAGAGCAAGGGCAGACTTTCTGATTTCAAATGCAGACCCTACCACGTGGAACCTGAAGGACCTTGGATGGGGAACTCTCTCTAGGTCTCCTTTATATCTTACCAGTAAAATGGAATTGTAATCATACTTAGCTCCGGGGGTTGTGATGGAGATTCAGTAGAGGTTTACACAAAAGTTATTAATCACTGCCTGACCTAGGGTGAATGCATAATGAATACCAGCTTCTTAAACAGATGACCTGCGGCTCACCTTCTAAGAGCCATCGGCACTCTGATACTTGTATTGGTTTAAGGGTTCAGGTCAGGGAAGATATTTTCTCTTTTAAGAAATATGAGGTCATGAAGCAGCTCAGAACTTTATTGAGACTATGAACTGCAGGTGCTGGGACTCCTAGGTGTCCCACACACCTCCAATAGGGTGCACTGGGTTCTTTTTCATGGCTTGCTCTCAGTGACATGTCTTATGGAGGCTAATGTCTAAGAAGATTAAGTCTTAGCCCCAAGCTAACAAAGGAACATCGTATATTCATATTGTAGACTAAGAATGAATGAATGAATGAATGAATGAATGAATGAATAAAGCAGCATCAGCGTTGGCTCAAATTTCCTGATGACATGAAGTTTGAATTGGAACCTGAAGGCAGGTAGAATTTGGATTGTCAAAGTCAGGAAGAAAGCGTTCTTGATAATTTATATAAAGTTCCCAGCCCAGGGCTCGGCTTATCTCATGAGTTGAATAAAAGCATTTCTCTTCTCACGTCTGGGAGGCAAGTAACTTGGGACTAACTAACATACATTGTATCAAGATCTTATCTAATTTTAAAATAATTAAAACCGAATTAATTTACAGATCCTTTAAGTCTGCCATTGGTCCCTTATGTGTGTGTGCCGTTAGTAACAAAGCGTAAATGGAGACCATGCATATCAAAACTGTCCACTTTTCTCAAAACTGAAAGCCTGTGTCTTTCTTACATTGAAGGCTATGGTTTCTACCAGACTATGGTGGATGAAGGGGAACATGAAATAGGAGTGATAGCTAAATACCCATAACAGTGGGCATATGTATAGTTCAAATACGGAGAAAGACATTTCAAGTTGTTCCCGACGTCCATTAAGCCTCATGCAAATTTCCATTTTTTTTTTTAATAACATGCAATAGCTCAACTTGCAGATATCTTGTTAACTCACTTCCTTCCCCACAAATGTACTTGGATGTGAGAATTTCCAGGTGCTTGCTTTCTTTAGCTATTCTTGCTATTAAAGTTAGTTAAAAAGTTAACTGTAAGTGCTATACCTTTTTTGAGAATGCCGCAGCTGTTTGAGCCAGTTATAACAGATCTGTAAAGCAGCCTCAAGGGATATGTGTAGGATTTTCATCAGCTAGGCAATTTATAGTTCTGTTTGGTTTTAACTAGATGTCACGTATTCCCAAAAAAGTTACAACAACATCAGCTTCAGCTTTATTATTAGTATACACCTGAAAACACTTTGGAAACAAAGAGTTTTCAAAAGACTCAGTGTGATTTTACAGAGACAGTGCATGAGCCATTTGCTGAGGAAGAGTTAGTGTGGAAGCATCAGTGGTTGCTAATGGGCTGCACGACCACTTGAATGACCAATGGAATCAGACCACTGTTAGTAAGTTACTGGTTAGAGGAGTCAAGGAGGCTTCCTGGAGGAGGCAGCACTTGAGCTGACTCGTTAAAGAATTGGTAGAAGTGAGATAGAATGGAAGGTGGTCTTGGGGAAATAGGTTCCACACAGGAAGACCAGTGAGAAAACAAGCCCAGGCAGGCAAAAAATAACATTCATTGGCAACTTCAAACAATTCAGTGCTGTTGGAGCTGACCTGCGGGGAAGTGAGAAAGGGAATGGAGGGAGGTGAGATCAAAGAAGGAATCAGGTCTACATAGATCAGAATGGCTTCTTGGGCATCTTAGAGGAATTTAAATCGGGCAGTTTAAAGGAGTTTGCTGTGGACAGGGGCAAACAACTGAAGGGGTTTAGTCAGGGCAGAGTTAAAGATAGAACTGCTTTTCAGGTGGGTTCTTATTAGAGTCTACCTTAAATGTTGTGTGGAGGATAAAGATTAAGTGGGGCAAGACGGAAGGCAGGAGGCCAGTGAGGAGGCTGTTGAAGTAATTCAGGCTAGCGATGAGGAAGTCGTAAGCAGGTCTAGCGTGGGAGGGATGGACAAAAGTTGAAAGCGCAGCTTCTGTACTTGTCCCCCTTTCTTTTTTTTTCTTTTTTTTTTTTTTTGAGACGGAGTTTCACTCTTGTTACCCAGGCTGGAGTGCAATGGCGCGATCTCGGCTCACCACAACCTCCGCCTCCTGGGTTCAGGCAATTCTCCTGCCTCAGCCTCCCGAGTAGCTGAGATTACAGGCACGCGCCACCATGCCCAGCTAATTTTTTGTATTTTTAGTAGAGACGGGGTTACACCATGTTGACCAGGATGGTCTCGATCTCTTGACTTCGTGATCCACCCGCCTCGGCCTCCCAAAGTGCTGGGATTACAGGCGTGAGCCACCGCGCCCGGCCTTGTTCCCCTTTCATGGAAAGGAATAAAGCATGCCACTTATAAAACGAGTGCAGGAGCCAGACTGCCCCAGTGTGACTCTTTAAGAACTACCTATGTGACCTTTGCAAACTTCCTTCTCTGTAGAATGGGGGTGGGAATACTAGTATTGCAAAGATCACACCTATTCATACACCCAAAAGCACTAAAGAGTATTTGGCATATCTTAGGTGTTCAATATATATTCGTGATTATTGTTATGAATGAGTTAGGTCCTGAAACTTGCATTTCTCAAACGCCAAGAGTTAGAATCCTGAATCAAATACTTGTTAGGGTACCATGGCAATTTAACCATTTTGTCCCCCAGTCTCCCCATCTGTAAATGTAGGTAACAATAGTATGTACCTCATAGGGTTGCAGTAAGAAATGTGGAATACATGTAAAGTACTTAGCAAGTGACAGATGTATCATAACAGCCAATGACCCTTTACCACTACCACCACCATCATCACCATCGTCATCATCTAGGCAACTCTTTCATTTATCCCTTTTACTTTGTTTGAGAGCAGTATATTGAATATGGTTATTAGTTATATGAAATGTGAAATGGTCCCCACATAGTTTGATTTTCTCGTCTATATTTGAGTTCTCATAAAACTCCTTTGCCTGCTAAATTAATGTTTCAAGAAAAATACCTATGACACATTTGCTAATCTTATAATTTTATATTTGTGTAATACCTTTGACCTATAGGAGAGGGAAGTGAAGGGAAAAGTGCTTTTTCTTTATTGTGGCTGAAATTTTATTATAAAATATCTCTTGGCCCTGGAATTCACATAATCTATTTTGTAGGAAATGTCGTTATTATTCTCCAGTTGGGTTGCTCACTGCCAGGAACTAAGGAATAAGACTGGAATTTAGCATGTAGACTGGGTCTTTAAATTGCAACTGAAAATGCTCAATGTATAATATTACTATGCTCAATCTATTATGTAAGCAATATTAAGCACCCACTGGGTTTCCATCTTTGGGCTAAGAGTTATGAAAATGGAAACAAATTTGAGTCAAACAGCTTACTGTCAAGGTAAAGAGACTCAGCTGGCACTGATGGGTAATGAATGAGCATTGAGTCCTGTGTAGGGACGTTAAGCACTCTGATTGCTCAGAGTTGGAGAGACAGACAGTTCACTGAATCCTGGAGAGGGCCAGACCTGGGATCAGTCCTAGGAATGAAGGCTCTGCCACATTAGAAAAGACAATTCCTATTTGATGACCTCAGTTTTACTTTCATTAAACTGGATTGGCACTAGATATTTGGTTAACATCCAACTTTTACACATGCTGGTTAAAGTGAGCTGGAGACTTTCTAGAAGCTTTCTAACGAATAAACAAGTGGGGCTGGATGCGGTGGCTCACTCCTGTAATTCCAGCACTTTGGGAGGCCAAGGAAAGGAATGGAAAGCTCACTTGCAGCCAGGCATTTGAGACCAGCCTGGATAACATGGTGAAACCCTGTCTCTACTGAAAATACAGAAAAAAAATTAACCAGGTGTGGTGGTACACACCTGTAATCTGAGCTACTCAGGAGGCTGAGGCACAAGAATAGCTTGAACCCAGGAGGTGGAGGTTGCAGTGAGCTAAGGTCTCATCATTGTACTCCAGCCTGGGCAACAGAGCCAGACTGTCTCAAAAACTACATGATAAACAAATGGATCTTAAAGTTATTGTTGTTCTTGCTGTCTTTTTTAAGGAATCCATAGCTTTACCCTATAATATATGAACTCTCTCTGGTCTATATTTTATCTCTGGATCAACTCATAAGATCACATGTGCTAGGTCCTTTATGGAATAAGTTTCCTTGAACTGTGCTATGGAGTTTATGCAAAAAGAAACAAACAAACAAGAAAAGCTTGAGATTACGTTTATTGTGGAATGTAGTGAAGGAAATCACTGACCTCCTCATACAGAGTTTTCTCCATGAAGGCATGTTTCCCTGAGGAATTGATATGCTTGTTTCATACTATTTCTGGCAGGCATGCATCTGACATGGTCTCCCCCTGACTTTGCAGGCTAGGGAGCTTGGCCAGACTAGTAAATGGGGACGTGACATGGGTGACACATCCCATTTTATTGTTCTTCTTTTTAATTTTCTGATCTTTATTTTAATCTTTTGTTATTTTTCCATGTTATTGCATAGATGCATCTAATCCATCTCTAGTTATCTGTGGATCAAACCAAGCAGCAATGTGTGGTAAACAGAAAGTTTAGATGCTAAAAGCAGAGTCTGTGCTCAGGAGGCTGTTCACTCTTCTGTGATAAAAATAACCCCTCACGTGGGTATAGCATATTTCAATTTACAAAGTACTCTTTGAATTTTTATTACTACCTTGTGAAGCATATGTGGATGTTCTTCATTTTCTTCATTCTACAGATGCAAAAATTTGAGGCTCAGGGAAGGCACGTGATTTGCCACAGGTTGCCTGGTGTTGAAAGATGTGGGGGTCTGGGTTTAACAGGAACATTTACCAGCCAAGATTCAGCAAGAGGAGCTTTTCAGTCCCCTAATCTATCACGATCCCTCAGAGAGGTACATTAAGGCCAGGACAATGGTGACACACCATGAAGTAATACCCTACAGACGAGAAACTGTTCTGCTGATGCTCTCTCTTATGGGATCAGTGTGAAAATGGCCTTCTGTAGGGTTATCTAACATATTGAGCTCAGAAAAAAAAGGCAGACTGAACTTGGATGTCTTCTGTCTAAGAGAGTGCCAGGAAATGCCACCTGCTTGCCACCTGAAAACATGGGGTCCCTGGGTTTTTGGGAAGCCAAGTTCAGCACGGTACTACCAATGAGAGAAGGAGGAAACTGGTACCCTTCTGTCCCCCAGGGAAGATGTGGTTTCTCCCCGCTTAGTTAATGGTTGTCATCAGTCCTACCTAGCTCACTGGTAGGTAACCTACACTACATCCTGGGCCAATTATTGGACAGTCCTTGTCTCCACACATTAGTAGTTAGGTAACAGAGCTCGGACTGGAACCCAGGCCTTCTGTCCTCAGATCCAGTCTTTCCTCCACTGTCACATTACCTTGGTTAAAGGACCACAGATATTCAGCCTTGAGAAGTAGTATCCCCCTGGGGCAATTCACAGGACAGAAATAATAGCTTCCTCTGTTCTACTCTCATTGTACCTAATCCTTTATTATGTTTGTTGACCTGCACATACTTCTTTCCCCGCTGTCCCTGATGACATTATTGTGAGCCTCTATAGGGCAATGTCTATGTTCTGTTAATTGTAGTAGCCTGCAGAGGTTAATATAGTTTGTGGCATACAATAGATATTTAATTTAAAAATTCGCTTATGAATTTAGCATCTCCCTGTTAACTTTCAAAAATGAATTCCTTGGTATATTTAGACTTTTTTAGTCTGTCTAGTCACTCATCTACTTTTTATCACCAAACAAACCCCATGAAACACCATACTGAGTACCTTATGTTGATGATTATTACCTGTAGAAATGTCCTTCTGATTATCTTGTGAAAGTCCTCTCTTCATATGTCTTCTTGCTTCAGACCTCATCTTTCATTTGAAATATACTGTTATCTGAAGTCTCCTTATTGATTATCTGCCACCTGTCTCAACTGAGACCATCTTCCTCCTTGTATTCCACCCTTACTGATCTGCATGTGAGATTCTAAATACATCTGATGTCATCTTCCCATTCATTCTTCAAGCTCCAACTCAACAATCACCATACCTTCACCTTGATATGCCATACATGCCAATGGTTTCCTGGGTCATCTCTCAGGAGGATGTATTGACTTTAGTTTTTGCTTTTGAAAATCTGCTGAAAAAAGTGGCCATATTCTCTGCAATTTATGGATGATCATTGGTTACAGTGGAATTCGCCATTGAAAATAATAAACTTTCAGGCAAGAAACCTGAAAAGGTATAACTTTTAGGGCTGAAGGAAAGAATATAGGATCCCTATCACATGAGAGTTACAAAACAGTAGAATCTATAATCCTGGAATAGACTGACTTCTGCTACATGGTCACGTGTGTCCTCTACCCCTTGTTCCACATTACGTTCTCTGTATCCATGGCAGAAGATTCTGGCTTATACGTTCTTTATCACACTCACTCACAGTAATGACTCTGCTCTTGGTTATTTATCTTTGTTAGCAAAGAGCCACTATGTTGCCCTACCCAGGGTACTTACACTTTAATATCAACTCTCAGGGAAGAGAAGGATTTGGTGGCAACCTATAAAATAATTGCAATGAATTAGAGAGCCAAAGTTTTCACTTTGGGTATCCAGTCATTCTCTGGGAAGTAGACTAATAAATTCCTGCAATATTCATACCTATATTTTTATGCCTGCTGAACTATATGTGAATCCTCAATACGTATCTAGGTGGATCAACCTAAGGCAGAATTATATAGAATTCTGGAGCATAATCAGAGTTTTAGAAGTTGAAAGATATTAGAGATATTTTTCCAAGATAATTTTTACCTTGTCTATCAACATCAGTCTTATGGGTTTAAAGTCTTTATCCAAAACAACTGAGAGGCTACATCTAGGTACTGTGGGCAAGACGTTGGATTGTTGGCATTGTCTGCCATGGTCATAGGTGAGTTCAAAGCATGCCTGCTGTATCTCATACACTTTCTTCACCAGTATAGGGAGTAGCTCTCAAAACAGATGGTATTCTTATTGCTTTCTTAATACATTGGTGGGCCAAGACTATTTTATTACATGAGGCAGTGGCATTATATATTGACAAAATATATATCATTGTCAAAATCCTTGAATCTCAAGATAGGGACATACTAAAAAAATCTGAGTGAAAACTAAAGGAGATTTGAAGTCACTTGTTTTCTATAGTTTATGTAATCTGGTAGAGACCAGAGAACTAGAACATTCCTAAAAATTACAGAATTGTGTCCAAGGCCAACTTTAATAGTCATAGGATATTTCTGCTTTTCCATATACCAACTGTAGATCTGTATGTTTTAGAAATGGAGCATCTCCTATAGTCTAGAATGATTTTATAAAATCGCTTTATTAAAAGTATGTAGGAGGGGCCAGGTGCCGTGGCTCACACCTGCAATCCCAGCACTTTGGAAGGTTGAAGCAGGTGGATCACCTGAGGTCAGGAGTTTGAGACCAGCCTGGCCAAAATGGTGAAACCCTGTCTCTACTAAAATACAAAAATTAGCCAGGCTTGGTGGCAGGCACCTGTAATCCCAGCTACTCAGAAGGCTGAGCCAGGAGAATCACTTAAACCAGGGGGGGCGAAGGTTGCAATAAGCCGAGATCACGTCACTGCACTCCAACCTGGATGACAGAGTGAGACTCTGTCTAAAAAAAGAAAGAAAAAAGTGGGAGCGCTAGGTGTGGTGGCTCATACTGAGGTGGGCAGATCACCTGAGGTCAGGAGTTTGAGACCAGCCTGACCAACATGGCAAATCCCATCTCTACTGAAAATACAAAAATTCAATGGGCATGGTGGTGGGTGCCTGTAATCCCAGCTACTTGGGAGGCTGTGGCAGGAGAATCGCTTGAACCTGGGAGGTGGAGGTTGCAGTGAGCTGAGATCACACCACTGCACTCCAGCAAGACTCCATCTCAAAAAAAAAAAGTATGTAGGCAAACTTAATGGTGACTTTTGCCCTGGACTTAATTCTCACCTGTTAGATAATGTAGATATTTTAAAAACATAAAATAAATAGTCTTGGAAAAACATGACCATAACTTCTTGGAGTTCATAATAGCAAAGAAAAGGAATATAGGGCATGGAAACTTATCTGCTGGGTAGTTCACAAAAGCAGATTTAAAAATAAAACTTCAAAGAAAAAATGGTAATAATTCCATGGCTGAGACACTGGCTGTGTAGGTTTAAAAGATAAACTTTCGGACTATGTTGCTGCAAATAGTTTGAATGAGGGAAAATGGGATGGGCCTTCTCTGCTGAGCTTTTAGGATGTGTATAGAAGATGAAAGAAGAGGCTTATGGTTACCAAGACTCAGGCTAAGGTTTAAAGCTGTCTTCAATTCCAGATGGCATTTTAGAGTGACCTGGTTTCTTACATACGCATTTTCTATTTTGGCAAATATATATGGCTATAAATATTTTTAAACTCTTTTTTGTTGTTGTTGTTTCTTCCTCTAAGAATCATTACATTTGTTCACCGACGTCAGTGTTTTTTAGTCTTTTTTTCCATCATTGTGCCCTTAAGGAGTCTTTTTAAAACATTCTATCCCCATAATCACCTCCAATATATAATGTTAATACCACAGATATACTGCATATCTGTTTATGCACTATGGCCTTTTGGAGGGCCATTGTAATACTTAAGTTTGTTTGGCATCCATCAAGAATCAATTTTTCTTTCCTTGAAAATGAATTATCTATGCCACATCTGATTTCTTCTATGCACAATGTATAGATTTGGGCTATTTTGGGCCATTTTTCTCTTCCTCTTAACATTTTGGGTTGTAGCTCCCTTGCTTACACAAGACAGTATACCCACAAGTGCTCCTCTCTCGGTCTGCTGAAGACACATCCTTTGCTTTGCAAGATCCTGTGGTCCCGACACCAGAAACCAGGTTCTACTTGGTTTATACCAGATGGGGTCCTACACATCATTCCATATCATAACTGTTAACATCCCATTAGCTCCTCTTTTGGGAACACAAATGCAAAGAACAGAGAAAAAATAATACTACCTGTCTTCTTCCCTTCCTTCAGTTTTTTTTCCCTCCAGACTAAAGTCTAAAGATACAGCCCAGGTTTCTTTCTTTATTTTTCAAAAAATAACACTTGTTTGCTGTGTTTTAGCAAATGTGTGCAAGCACTTTCTTGACAGATTCTCTATACCACCTCAAGTATATACTACAAGAAGACAAACACCCTAATTGTATACTATATAAGTTTTAGGTATGGTTTTCTTCATTTTCCTCAAGAGAGAATCTTTGGCCACTACTTAGCTTTGTATTTCCTTTATTGAATTTATGGTTGCATATCAGTCAGGATAAATTAGGTTACGCTACAGTAACAAAACACCCTCCAAAATCTTAATGCCATCATCTCCATCTCTCTTGTCACATGACAGATGAAAAGCATAGTCTAGAGGTTCTCAATTTTAGCAAAGAAGTAACACTCATAATGTATCTTCCCAAATCATTGGCAGAACTAGTCTCATAATCCCATCCAAATGCAAGAGAGAAGAAAATGCGATTCTACTTTGCTCTGAAAGAAGTAGAGAGTTAGATCTAAGTAGAACTAGTGATACCATAGGATAGTAACACTATGTTCTTTATTTCTGGATTCTCCCCTCTGTATAGTAGATGGGTATTTCTTCTTCAGTAGCTGTAATTTATTTATGATTCTTCTACCATACAAAGTCTTTTTTTCCTTTCTTCTCATGAATCACATTCTTTTCCTCAGCAATCGTTTCCCACTTGATTTGAATTTCTCTCTACTTTCTCATAATCTCTATTTTTGTTTATTTTGTTGATTTAGGTTGATTTCCTAACTATATTGTATATATCTAGCCTGTCCAGGCACTCACTGTATTAGGTAACCTGGTTTATGGAGAGTGATGCAGGAGTTTTTCTCAACCCCTTAGATGGACTTGTAATGGGGGTACCCTGATTACTTGGCCCGCCATGCTCAACCTCTTGAAGGAGGGAGCACGAGTGAGCAAGTACAGGATCCAGCCGGCCACTTTGGATGCTGGCAGGAGCTGGCTCTGTGCAGGCTTCCTGGCAGCACCCAGGTTGGATGCCTGTGACCTCTGAAGTCCCAGAGGGCATGTTACAATGCTCTCTTAGCGTCTCTGTTTGTGGACAGTGGTGTGTTATCAGCTCAGTGGGCCCCTTGCCCTGCTCTGTGGGGTGGCTATCCTCTGCCAGTGAGGGCAAAGGGCCAGTGTGTCAGCCTTTTATGGGTACCCACACTTGTGGGTCCCGAGCTCCTGTCTGGCATCCAAGGAGAATGAGGTCACGTGGGCACTTGAAGGCTGGTGGACATGAGGAATTTTATTTAGTGATGGAAATGGCTCTCAGCAGAGAGGGGAGCTGGAGAGGTGACCAGGCAGCAGGTAATCTTCCCTGAAGTCTGGCCATCTCTGGCCAGTTCTTCCCTGAAGTTAAGCCATCTCTCCTCCAAAGTCCAGCCATCCCTCTGAAGTGAGGTCACCTCTCTTGAGACAAGCTGCTTCTCTCTCCCTATTGACTGTGTCTGGGGTCTTTATAGGCACAGGAGTGGGGGTGGGACAGGCTGTTAGGTAGTTTTGGAAAAGGCAACATTTGCTTGATAAAAAGATATTATTTAGAAAAACCAATTGGGAGAGAGCAGGAACACAGGGATAGAAGTTCTCACTTTGGGCCACAGGTGTTAAGCTTTTTGGCTCAAAGGTGGGGTTTCATCAGGGACCTGCCCCTGTCTACCTAGAATTTATCTGCCATCTTCCTCTATCAAGAGGAGTGCATCAAATCTTTTGATTTCTCCTTTTGCAGGGAGATTTGCAGCACACATTCTTAGGGGAACTAAAGCTTTCAAATATAAGAAATGGATCTTATGGTACCTACAATTTCTAGGTGAACTGACAATCTTTTGGCTTTTTCCCTTGGAAACTGCTCATTTTCAGGACCATTCTCATGAGTTTCAAATACGATTTTTTTCTTGGAATTGAATTCTTCCAACTGACCCACTATCACCAGGAGAATGCCCAGCTCTGTTCTTCTTTGATGGAAATTTTTCTTTCTGTGTCTCAGGGCTTCCAATGTGAAAAAAAGATAAGATGATAAATTAATTGCTAATGGGAGAGAACAAAAGAAAGATTTTCACAATCTTCTCTTTTATTCCCTTGGATAGGTCAGAATGACATAATGGTATTTCTAACTCAGAAGCTAAGCTGAGACTCGGGAAGGAGTACCTGGGTCTTAGATAACTTTTTGAGACCTCAAAGATGTTATTGCCTCTTTATTTTGCTAGAAATTGATTATTTCAATTGCCAGCGGCTGACATTGGGATCTTTTTCTTTTGAGCTGCATTAGGATGAGAAGGCATTTATCTCTCTCTAATGCTTAAAAGAAACTTTTGTTATGTATTCTTTAAATTCAAGATGTGTTTTTTATTATTCACCACATGAGCTCAGATTTGTAAAGAAACATAGAAACTGAAGACCTAATTTACTTCTTGTTCTACTTTGTGGAAAACAAAGCAGAAGGGGATGATGGCCAAGGTCTGGTGGCTTCAGCTGAAATCAATTGAGGCTTCAGATTTCATACGAATGGCAAAAGCCTCAGTATCACTGAAATGCATGCCTGTTTCATCCTTACAGCTGGGACAAAAACTTGCCCAAATCCAGATCAAAGGAACCAGTTATGACAGTTTTTGCTAAGGTCTGGGTGTGTTTTTCCTTACCCACCTCTCTTTCCCACTTTTCTTTCTGTCTCTTCTCACCCTTCCTCTTTCTCCACTCCTTTCAGATCACAGATATAGATGACCTCCTTCTCTTTACAGACAACAATGGGATTCATTATGCAGAACACATCTCCCTGAGGCAGAGTGTGCGAAGCCACCCAAGCTTAACATCTCAGGGGCAGGAAGGGGATGTGCTCAGGAAAGCCTTTGTTTCCAGACTGAAATGATTGGCTAATATGCATCTTGCCTTTGGACACTTCATGCCACGAATATCTAAGCAACATTGGGTTTTTTTCCTCAGGGCAGAAGCAGAGAGATAGAAGATAACAGAATGGTGTTTGTTACACGTGAGTAGGATACTATTTACATAAAAGCAGCAGAAGCTATGCGATCTCCACTGCAGTCCGTACTATTTTGCCTCAGCTCGGTACCTGTGCAGGCCAGGATGACCGGCTGCAGTGAGCTTCCTACTTGTCTCACCCTACACGGCTCTGCCTCTCCCCATTAAACCTCGGCTGGTGGTACTCAAGGCTGCTGGTACTCAAAGCTCCTCAAATAGGTCTAAGACTAACTCCGGCTGAGGGGAGGAGGTCATGTTTCAAACATGGCTAAGCAAGTGGCAGGCGCTGAGAATATCAACTTTCCTTTCTCAGAGACATGTGAACATTTTTAGGGTTAAGCAAAAGCTGAAAACAGTTCATCTTTAATGAGGAGTTAGTTTCTACCCTGAGAAAATAGGATTAACCATTCACAGTCCTGATCATCTATGTTTGGTTCTCTCTGCAGTCTTTGGAAGTTACCTGCCAAGGACAGAATCTGGTCTCAAGTGAGCAAGAAATACAGACAAATTAAGTGCCAGATCCCACTTGTCTAAGAATGGTAAATTAATAGTCCTTACCTAATGGTGTTCTTTTTACGTGAGTTAAGGCATAACTGAGGTTTTCTCTTCCATGTGAAATCTGAAGAGATTTTTATTTCTTTGCTTCATTCCTCTCATGAAGGGTAAGCTAAGTTTTGTTTTTGGTAGAAACTTCTAGGCTCCAATTGCTTTCTCTCACCCCACCTCTCACCAAAAAACAATCCTCCTGTTCTCAAATTAAAAAGGAAAGCAACTTGGTGTTGCACAAAAAGGTAAAAAGAGATGGATAGGAACATTTGTTTCTGACCTTCAGTGAAAGAATTCTGTTAGTTAGGCACTATAAATTTGTTTTTTGCGAATGCAAGAGCATAAATGTGCTCCATCAGGATGGAGGAAAGCATTTGCACCCAAAACGTGGGGCACAAAATAAATCGATCAAATTAATTTCTGGGTGTCAGCCCTGGAAGCTTATTTCCCATCAGCAGCATCAGGAGGAAAAGGAGCAGTTAACTTGTAATGATTGGGAAGGTGGGGATCATGGATGGATTTGCTCAGGGGCACTGCAAAGGGTGCCTTGCTTTCACTCTTTCCACCAAAGAATTTGTAATCTGCTGTTGCAATGGAAGCAGTATGTAAGTTACCCTGGGGCCCAGCTTTGCACTGCCTTTGACCCCAGTTCTTTACCTTGTCTGTAGGAGTTACTCCTCTGAGTTAGAGAATGACGGGACCACTTACATGTGTCTATTAATCTTGTTTAACTATATAACTTTTGCCAGGCAAGGAAGATTCCTAGGGGATGGGTGATGCCAAGGAAGTGTTCATTGAGGAAATTGTAGAGAGAATGTCTAGAGCTGTGAGTAACATTGGCAATTCTGTCACAAAACGGGGCTCAGGACAAGTTTGGGGCCACATAACCCCAAATCATTTTAGTAACAATGGAGGCTTTTTGCATTGCATTAACACTGTTTGTTGCTTAAACTTGGTCTGCATGGCTACTTTACTGATCCAGGAAACTTATTTTATGATCAGAGTGTATTGAAAACATTGGCTTGTCGTATGGATCACACTAACATGATATTTGCCAGAATTCACATCCCTAAAATACATTATTTCTAGGGATTACAAATAAAATACCTTCAGGTGACAGGAAGTAAATGCGAGAATTTGCTCCAAGGCAAGATCCTGGACTTGCCATTAGACTGCAGATAGCGGGAGCTATCCTTCACTCAAAGACATGTACATTAAAAGCTTTGAATTTGATCTGTAGTTTGATAATTTGAGATCCCAGTGGATTATTGAGGTGATTCTGCAAGCATATCTTTCATATTCAGTTAAGTAAATAATGAAATGTTAGTTAAAAGCAGAGTGAGCTGATGATCTCTTAGTGGGTGTGGAATGTCATCATGGGATAATTGGATCAATCTGGTCCTCTGGTATTGGAACATCATTTCCCCAATCTGTCAAATTATCCTTCTCTTCTTACACCCACAGAAGCACAGATTTTGGTTATGACACTGGGAAGTCTCCAACTGTCCAAGAACATTCCATGCCCTTCTTGTCTTTATGGCTAGAGGATGATACCCCTGCCCCAACATATACATCATGGATATTGGACACGTTGAAATACATAGAAGTTATGTTCTGTTGAGTTGCTGCCTAAACCTTGAACTTGGTTGGTTCTGCTTCTTAGTTGCCTGTAATGCTCAGTCTTTGGATGATCTGCACTGTCAGGTTCTTAGTGATCACTATTATCTCAGCAATAATTATTATATGGATGGCATGTTGTAGATACCATAAAAACACACTTAATGGGATTTTTGCTACTAGATTCTCAAATATTCTTGTCTTGACTATTTATATGAGTAAATATGAATTAATTTTAGGAAAAATTTGATTCCTAAAATTGAATCTGAAAGATTCTTTTTGTTAATAATATATTTTTTAAAAAACTCTACAGCCTAGTGCTTGCCTTTTTGCCTTAGCTCTCAAGAAACCAAATGTGAACCTAGTATCCGATTGTAATAGACTTATCTTCATTTTCTTATCCTGTTTCTGTTCACTTCTGCCCCTGGATAATTAGGAGGGTGAAGATGATTTACTTACTAACACATAAATGGGATTTTTTTTTTCTTGAGCCCATAAGCAGCATCTGGCATTGCTTAGAAGAAAGATGGGAATGCACAATTAGTAAGTTTTCATGGAGTAGTAAAAAATATGAAATACTTGGAACTTGATTTAATAAGGGAATACATAGAACAGACACGTCTCTCTCTCTCTCTCTCTCTCTCTCTCTCTCTCGTGGGTGTGCTTCTGTGTGTGTGTGTGTGTATGTATGTTTGATTTGCATTATAAAATCAAGGAGCATCTGAGATAGAAAAATGTAGCTGAGAAAGCAAAAGAAAATGGTGTAGGAAAACAGATTAGAATTGTGAAGTCCTAGAAGCAGTTTTTGAACCCTGTCATGGATTGTGCTTTGTGCTGATGAAGCAGTAAAACACAGAAATGCATTGCCAAATCCAGACTGAAAAAGTGACAAGATCATTAGACTGGTACTTACGGTACCTAGTTTTGAAATCTGGTTTGATCACTAATTAACAGGGAGAGAATCTGAAAAAAAAATCACACTCTAGGTGTTCATTTAGATGCTCTCTACTTTCCCTTCTAGTTTACACGTCATGAGTTACTTAAAAATGCTTCCATATTGCATACATATTGGGAACAGCATTGTTACTCCCCAGCATGTGGCCTTGGCACAGCTCTGAGCAATAGATAATAATAGGTCAGAACTGATTCCCTGACCTGATCTGTTCTGATCTCCCCTGAACTTCATGTCCCAGAAATTTTTATACTTATTCAAAGGCTAACTTTGAATAAGTCAAGAGAGAAGCAATATTTCCTTTAGATTGTAGGAGACTATATCCTAGTGTCTTTACTTTCCTGCTGAGATACCCCATTGCACAGTAGTTTGGGAATAGCTCTAATGAATTCACTGAAATAACTAAGTCCTAAAAGGCTCAGCTGCTCATCAGATGCAGACCCATAATGGACAGGTGTCCCCACTTGGGAGAAGTGACACCATGAGACCATCCTCTAGAACAACATGTACTAAACCACTTCAGGAGACTGGTCATGCCTGTCACTCCTTCACCACATGGTGCATTGTCCTTCATCTTTCTAAGCTGGGGTCACATCATTGATCCACTGTCGCTTAGAAGTCTCTTTCATTTCACCCCACAGAGTGGAACACCCCCTGTGTTTCCCTGATTTCCTCATCCCTCCTCCTCCAGGAATGCTGTTAAAATAGAAATTTCAGCTGAGTCATTTTCCAAAGTGAGGTGTGAGACCAAGAGGGTGTGTGTTTCTAAGCAGCTGGCTAAAAGATGGTGAATGAACTCCGAATACACTCACCCACACTAGAGACGTAAAGAGATCAATAAGCATATATTAGAGGGGACATGTTGTTGGAGAAGGCTGTTGGTGGCCTGTGTCTCCCCTTTTCATTATCAAAGGGACATAGGCCTTGACAGAAGCGCAGGGAGAGAACTGGAAAAGTTCCCGACATGCCAGTGGGGAACACACAAAAATGGGGTTTACTCCAGGCTGAGGGTCCTTGTCAGTTCAGAAATTGATTCCTAACAAGTCTGGAGGCTGGAAGTCCGAGATCATGGTGCTAGCATCATCGGATTCTGATGAGGGCCTTTTTCCTGAGTTTCAGGTGGTTAACTACTTACTGTATCCTCACCTTGCAGAAAGAGAGCTAGTGTGCTCTCTAGTGTTTCCTTATAAAGGCACTATTCCCATTCATGAAGACCCCACTCTCATGACTTAATGACCTCCCAAGGGCCCCACCTCTAAATATTATCACACTGGGATTAGGGTTTCAACATATTAATTTGGGGGGGCATTGTTCTGAGAGACTCTAAATAGAAAGAAGCAGGCTGCACCTGCCTCCACATTGATTCGGTGAAAAGTTGGCTGCATTAGGATTGGCCTACACTCCCAGAGTTTGTCAGTAAAAAAGGCTGGTATTTTCTGTGAGTTGAGGGGGTTGGTGTGGAATGATCCAAGTTCATGTTCAAGAGGGCTGCTTAGAGATTGGATAAACCTCAGCAGAAAAACTGAGATATTACTAGATTGCCAGAGGCTGAGGCAGGGGTACCAGGTGAATGAGGATGAGATGCACTGGCCCTCAGTGAGAGAAACAAATCACTGATGAGAAAGCCAGCTGTGAGCACCCGCCAAGCCCTGACAGGACTTGTGATGGGGCAGCGTCCCTGTGTAGTGAGCAAGCATGTTCCAATTTCCCCTTTCTTTTCTCCCTTCTTTTTTACCCAATCCTGGAGACTGTTTAGTAGGTGAACGAAACAGGATTTGAGCCTACCAAGTGGAAGAACAAAAGAGAAACTGAGTGCCTTCTCATACCCGCTATACTTGCCAAAGCCCCCCAAAAAGGAGAGGGAGTCTTCACTTTAAAGCAAAATGCAAGTTTTAACTCTTACATTGCTCTCTGGTCCCCCCAGAGTTTCTCACATCCTAATCCTTGGAACTCGTGAATATGTTATTCATGTGGCAAAGGGGAATTCAGGTTGCAGACAGAATTAAGATTCTCTAATCAGCTGAATTTAAGGTCAGGAGATTAGCCCGGACTTATCCAGGTGGGTCCAATGTAATCACAAAGGTCTTTATAAGTGCAAGGGAAGGCAGGAGAGTTAGAGTGATGCATGGAGAGAAAGACTTCACTACTCATTGTTAGTCTTGAAGACAGAAAGGAGCTATAGGCCAAGGAATGCAGGCAGCCTCTCGGAGCTGGAGAAGACAAGGGAACAAATTCTTCCCTGGAGTCTTCGGAAAAGAACATAGCACGTCTGACATCTTGATTTTAGCCCAGTGAGCCCCATTTCAGTCTTCTGACGCTCAGAAACGTAAGATAAATTTTCTTATATCCAAAGCCACTAAAGTTGTAATTTGTAACAGTTGCAATAGAAAATTAACGCACTAAATAACTAACTTGAAGCTGCATTACTTCAGAAGAAGCATAAAAGTCATAGAGAAAGAATTAGCCTCAAGGAATAACTTAAATGAAAAGAGGGAGACCAAAAAATGAAGTTACTTTAAGAATATGTAGCCCCAAGTGGTTGCTCAACCTAACACATTTCTAGATCAGGTTATCTGCCCATATTTCTTTCTAGAAGCTCCCCACAAGGCCAACCTAGAACCTAGATCCAGTTTATCGTCTCTGGTTCTGAACAAAGGTCTTGTCCGAAGTCCATATTCGGCAAGTTTTCATGGGGCTCTACTGATTTGCAGAGAGAGTCAGCTCTGTCAGGCTGACTGGTAGCTGGTGTGAGCCTCAGCTGTTCTCAAGGATCCTCAAGACAGAAGCCTCGTAAGAGAATCTTGATGAGTGCTGTAGTCTTCTGTGGTAAGAGGATGGGGGCTGTGATGTGTTTGAGTGATAAACCTGGAGATCCAAGTTGGGGCCAGACAGTGGAGGCCTTCAGATACTGTAGAAAATAGATTGCATTTAATTTCAATACTTGAGGTGTGGGTTGATAAACATTTGAACTTTACCGTTGCAATGAAGGGGTTAGGAAGAAAGCAGTTGGAGATATCTCATAGTTAAAGGTGACGGGACATTTTTAAGAGCTGAGTAGGAATCTTAGTTTTCTATTCTGGAGATTTTTGTCCTTGCCCAAATCTCATGTCAAATTGTAATCCGCAGTGTTGAAGAAGGGGCCTGGCGGTAGGTGATTGGATCATGGGGATGGTTTCTAACGGTTTAGCACCATTCCCCTAGTGTTGCTTGTTTAAACGTGTGTAGCACCCAGCCCCCACTTCCCGCCAGCCATGTGAAGACTGTGCCTGCTTCCCCCTCGCCTTCCTTTGTAAGTTTCCTGAGGTCTCCCCAAAAGTAGAAGACTGTACTGCCTGCAAAATCAGGAGCTGATTCAACCTCTTCCCTTATAAATTACCCAGTCTCAGGTGTGTCTTTGGAGCAGCATTAGAATAGACTAATGCAATATATCATTTGCTGATAGTGACACTGAGCAGGAGAAGATGGGGGAGCTGTGGTGCATATGTTTTGTGGAATTCATGCATTTGGGCTGATTGTGCATCACTCAGTTGGAGCTATCAACCAACTCAGAAAACTACATCAAGAGAAAATGAGAAGCCAGAGTCTGGGATAATGAGTTAGCTATTTTCAACTCAGTAATGAAAATAGTTAGGGTCACAGGGGTGAATGAAATCATTTAACAAGGAAGTGTTGAATACATGTCATACCTGTGTATTAGAGGAAAACATTGATTGAATGAAAAAAATCTCTTGTAGCAGTCTTGAACATGTCAAGCAGCCTCAGTGGGAGACCAGAATTCAAATAAATGGGTGAGCAGAAAGGAAAGGAAAGTTGTAAACACAACAAAGCCTGCGTAAATATGAAGTTGGTCCCTGTGCATGGAGAGAGGTAACTTTACAGAATCAAAAAAGTTGTCTGAATCGGAGCTGCAAATTGAGAGAAGAAACTCTGTATGAATGACTGGGGTGCTGGAAAGAGAAACAGAAGGAGGAAAATGTTAGTGATTTGGTGATACTATTAGGCCTGCATGAAGAGAAAGTTATAAGGTAGAAGATGGAAAGAGAAAGAGGCTATGACAATTCCTGCTGCTGATATTAAACCTAAATAACAGTATTTATGCCACCGTGGGGTCTTTTCTATCGCAGTCCTGAGTGTATGATGGGGCAGGGCTTTACAGCGAGCTCGGCTCCCCTTTTATGAGGGTGTAAGTGGTATGTGGACATGCAGCCAGCAGCTTGCACACAGGAAGGGCTGGCATGTGTTGGGTTCTCAGCATATTTCATGCTAAGGTTAATACAGAAGAGGGGGAGGGGATGGTCCCTGACTTTGAAAAGGTATTGATGTAATGGGGAAGGCAAGTCTTCACAGAGGATGACTTTTTAATATAACCAATTTTGATACAAATTCTTTATACTAATGTGGTAACGTTTCAGAGCAAGGGAAGATTACTTTGGCATACTTGGAAAATTGGTTTCGAAAGGCTTCCTAGATGATGTGGGGCATGACCTTGACCTTTGGATAGGCAAAGTGAGGTAGGAGGGTGAATCATATAAGCAAAAGCGAAGCATAAGACTTTTTGCTTTTGGCCCTGAGGAGTTGTCATACCTGCCTGTGTTGTCCTAACGAAAGCATAGCTGCTTGTGGGGATTGCAGGCCTTCAGGAGATGTCCCGCAGGGAAATAGCTGGGGAAAGGGGCTGTGGCGTAATGGGAGGAGCGCTGGTTTGGCAGACATACCATTGAATAATCCTGCTCTGAAGTTACCAGTTAGGGGATCGGTGTTCTCCTCTGTAAATTAGGGGTCAGAAGAGGTACCTCATAAAATGGTATCTTGTATATCCTCCTCCACATACCTTATTCTCTTACCTTGAATATATAATAGTAGGTATACACTTTCCTTTTCAGAAGAAACTGACTCTATCTACCTACTGTGTCTCATTTTATTCTGATTCACCTTCCAAACAGGTGCCCAAGTGCTCTTTCTATGACGTTAGTCCAATGGTCACTCACCTGCTTCAAGTTCTCCCCATTGCCTACAGGTGAAGCTCTTCTACCATCTTTGGTGCTGACTTCTATCCCAGCCACATTTCCTCTTGCAGACCGTCACGCTGAACTGCTTGCCAATCTCCAAATACCCCAGTCTCTTTGGCCCTGGCTCACGTTCATCCCCCCAGAATAATCTTCCTATGCCACCAAGCCCCTACTTTTGCTATTATCTCCTTCCCCATCTTAGGCTCTGCCCTATTGTAAGCCTTGGGACCTGTGTATCTTTGAAGCTTTTCCTAAACAACTGCCCCATGCATGTTCTCTCACGTACACAAAAAAATACTCTACCAACTTCGTGGTCCCACTCCAACAAGCATAGATCTCTACTGTAGCATGGTTTATATTTGACTTCATTCACACTTTTATGGCCTGGATTATCTCATTAGATGTCTCCCCCATTTCACCCCAGCCTCATAACTAAGTTTTTATTTTCATAAGTTTTGAGGGAACAGGTGGTATTTGGTTACCTAAGTAGGTTCTTTAGTGGTGATTTGTGAGATTTCGGTGCTCTTATCACCTGAGCAGTATACACATTTTTTTTTTTTTTTTGGTATGACCTCCAGAAGGTGGTGTGATGATTGATTAAATGTGAGTGAGTGAAGAAGCAAAAGACAATCAATGTCTTCTTACTCTTTCCTCCTCTGGTAGTTCCTGTTTGGGCTGGGTCAGGATTGCACAGTGAGATTTCTTTTTTAATAGAAATTTTTGCTACCCTGCCTCCCCAACACACACAATCTCAGGATCCCTCTCCTGTCTGGTTGGATGGGCTCAGAGTGCCCAAGAAAGAATCCTTTCCTGGCAGATGGAGTCTCATAGGGCAGGTCCCTGAAGCCTTTGGGGTCTCTTTCAATCTGAATGAGCTGGATTTCCCTTCTGTGTTGGTGATGCTCTCCCCAGTGACTGAGAAGTAAGGGAGAAATAATGACTTTGGTCAAGTTCAGTGACTCTGAATCTTGTATCTGGGTAACTCAGGAGCAGAACTGGCCTCAGGTGAAAAAGAAAAAAAAAAAACAACCCTGACTTTCCAATTTCCCCCTCACCAATCCGATCTCCACCCTCAAAATATCAAAAATATCAAATGTTTGCCTTTGTTTTCTCTTCTATTGTAGCCTGTCCCTTGGAAAATGTGTTTTATGCTAGGGTTTTTCTGGAGGGACATTGATCACACTCATCATGTCAGCTTTTCCTAAGTCGCTCTTAAGAGAGTGACTGTTACTTAAAGTGGAAAAGCTGCCTCATTGGTGCTCCATGATCTGTAAGGATAATGACTACCTTACCCGCTGGCAGGATTGCATATGGTGCAATACGTGTGCCTGGGATGTGGAAACAGACTCCGGCTTCAAACACTGGCACTGATGCTTATTAGCTGTATGATCTGGGGAAGCTATTAGGCTGGTGCAAAAGTAATTTCATTTTTTTTTTTTTTGCCACTGACAATAATGTCAAAAACCAGTTACTTTTGCACCAACCTAATACTCTTAGCTTCTGGTTATTAATCTCAAAAATAGAAAAATCTGAGCACCATATAGGGATACTAGAACGTGCTTTGAAGTTAGGACACTATAGTTCAAACCTAGATTTTCTCTTTACTCTGGTATGACCTCAGTAAAGCTACTGAACTTCTCCATGCCTCAATTTTCTTTTCTTTCTTTTTCTTTCCTTTTTTTTTTTTTTTTTTTTTTTTGAGACAGTCTTGCTCTGTCACCTAGGCTGAAGTGCAGTCATGTGATCTCAGCTCACTGCAACCTCCGCCTCCCAGGTTCAAGTGATTCTCATGCCTCAGCCTCCCAAGTAGCTGGGATTACAGGCGTGTGTCACCACGCCTGGCTAACTTTTGTATTTTTAGTAGAGACAGGGTTTCACCATGTTGGCCAGGCTAGTCTCAAACTCCTGACCTCAGGTGATCCTCCCACCTTGGCCTTCCAAGGTGTTGGGATTACTGATGTGAATCACCATGCCTGGCCTTTCTGTGCCTCAATTTTCTCACCTATGATGTGGGAATGATAATAGTACCTTATTTGTATGGTTTTCTGAAGATAAACAAGACAGAGCTTATAAAAAAAAAGTGCTAGATGTACAGTTAAAACTCACACATTCCAACTCTTACATCATTTCAGGTGCTGTGAAAATTGAATAAAATAATATTAGAAATTTTGAAAGTACATTAAGTACTTCATGGGTATCCAGGATTTCCTTGGATGTAAACTTATCTAAGCATCCTCAAGATATAGAACTGTATGGATTTTTGTTTTAAAAATGCTCTTGTCACCCTTCTAACATTTTTTGACATTTGGGAGGTAGTAAAATACGGTCCTTGTACAAATTGGATATGGACATGTCTGCATTCCGGGGAAAACACTGGAGCAGTATGACCCAGTTGATTGCACCACCCTGAGTGCTCAGGAAAACGTAAGGTCTCACTCTTACCCAGAATATTCATGAATGATGATAGTAATTAGGTCTTTCTAATTAAAAGTATCAGAACAATTCTCAGATGACTTACTTTCATAGAGTTGTAAGAAGTGATGATATGAGGATAATTTTTAAAACAAAGCAAAGCCAGTGTAGTATGGGGGAATTCCTGTTGGCTGGATATTAGAACACAGGGCACTATTTGTCAAAAAGTGAAGAGCTTGAGGTAGACCTGTGAGTCTCAGACTTGAACATGCATTGGAACCACCAGAAGGGCTGATGAAAACACAAGATGGCTGGGCCCCACCTCCATAGTTTCCGATTTCCATGTGTCCGGGTGAGGCCTGAGAATTTGCATGCCTGATAAGTTCCCAGGTGATTCTGATGCTGCTGGGCTTGTGTTAGGTCAGTTTTACCTGAAATCTGCTTTATCATGAGTGGCACCTGGGGAGCCTTTTAGAAATGGGAATTGTCAGGCCTATTGCAGAGCTGTGGAATCAAACTCTTCTGGTGAAATGTACGTTTAACAAGCATACCAGGTGATTCTTATGATGGGGTGAAGTTGAGAGTCACTAGGGGAGAGAGAAATTCTCTCTTCGCCCTCTCCCTGGGTGGCCTCCATAAAGGAGAAAGCAAAGCTGATGGACCTAGACCAAACCATTAGAAGAGAAGGAGACACTCATTTACTTGAAAGCACTCTAACTGAATTTAAAGTAAATTTAGATTAAATTTCAAATAGGGAGTCTGTTCTCCACCAGAGCTGCATATTAGGATTAGCTGGAGAGCCTTAAAATGCCCACGCCTTGTCCATACACAAGGACAAGTACATAGGAATTTATGAGTGTGGGTCCCAGGCACCAATTTTTTTTTTTTTTTTTTATTTCTCAGGCATTTTCAATGTGCATCCAAATTTATAAATAACAGAAATATAGAGCCTTGTCACTTGGTCTCCATTTTGCAGCAAATTAGCTGCATGACCAAGGGAAAATTTTCTGTCTTAGAGAATCAATTCTTTTTAGTAAATGGATGGAGATGTGGGGCACATCAGAAAGGAAATGAGAGTTTGCTTAGACTAGATCAGTGGTTCTCAATATTAACTGTACAAACAAGCCCCCAGGTGTTGCCCTTGCTATTGGCCTGTGGAGAGTGCTCCAGGTAGCAAAACTGCAGCCCAAACTGTCTCACCCTGAAATGTGAGTCCAGCTCCACTCTTCAGGCGTGATCATGAATCTAATGGGTCCTAGCACATAGAAGGTACAAAGGCCCCACCAAAACAAAATGACTGATTCCAGAGAGTGCTATTTTCTGCCAGATAGACCCCTTTGGGAGTTTTTGCCCATATTGGAGGGATGATGCCTCTGACTTGTTTTTACACTGATTCTTTGTGAGTCTCTGACATATCCTTTGGAACATTCTCAAACTTTGCGGCTCTTTGATCCCTGAGGACAGATTAGACTTTTGGAAAAGCTGTATCTGGTAAAATAATGAATGGTGACATAGGGCTTATGTAAACATAAATAAATACATAAATATAAACAGATGAGAAAGAAAATGGTACTTGCCTTTGAAGATTACAACCAGAGAGGAACTTGGGAAATATGAGCACAGATGGCTCCCTTGATCAGAGGCAAAGACTGCTGGGATTTTTGGGGCAACTCATGTCCTGGTGGCTGTGCAGACAAACACCGGAGTAGCCTTTGGGGTCAGCCAACTTTTATTGCTAAGAATAGTAACTATTTTCAGCTTTATAGGCCACATAGAGTCTCACACACTTTTCTGTATGTAGGTGTTTTAACCACCCATTATAAGTATAAAACCATTCTTAGCTTTAAAACCATGTAAAAACGAGCCACTGGCTATATTTGGCCCATAGGTATAGATTGTTACTCATATTTTATAACTAAATACCAATGGAAAATTGTATCTATGTGTATATAATATATTCTGTTGTGAAATAATAGGTACTAAGACATTTGAAAGTTAAATATTTTTTCTTCAGGGAATGTTAAAACAGTAATTGTAATTATTGCTTATTTAAGCACTTATATTGAAGACCTCCAAATATTTTTATAGCCCTTTTATTCCCTCCCTATCTCTAGGTGCATCTGAAAAACATTTTTGGTGTTCCCACAATGAGTATGCTTGCTAAACTTGGATCCCACAAAAAGTTGCAGAGCCTATTAGAGGCAAAAACCCGGGGTTAAATGGATAAACAGGCTGCCTGGAGAGCACAAAACTAAACAGAGGCAAGCTGCGTAGAATTTCCTCACTAGTTGCTTCTCTCTGGGACTCTCAGTAAGAACACTAACTTTAGCTTATTTCACATGGCAGACTGAAAGGTCAGACTGACTGGCCATACACCCAGACTGATTCAGCTAGGGGGAAAAATGACCTGAGGATGAAAGTACATTTCTCTTGTAGAGAGTTGCTAAGCTGAGGCACATTTGAACAGCACTGTGGGGCTGGGCCTGCTCCTACAGGCACTGGTTATGAGCATAACCTTGGCTCGGAGTTTGTGTACACTTCTGAAGGTACAGCTGCGCCTTTCATCTAGACTGAGCCCTGATCTCCTGAGAGCCTGAAGGTGAAACCAAATGTATCTGTGGTCCACTACTGGCCATGGCTCTGGACTGGGGGATGCATCTGCTGCCCACCAAGTCGGAGGTGGCTACTTGAAGGTCATCTTGGGAAAAAAAGGGGCTCCATGTGGCAGAACCCTTTCTGAGAGGGTTCCCAGGTGACATGAAATGACCCTCCTGCCCATCCTCTGGCACTGCTCTGCCCTGCTTTCTGAGTATCATGGAAATATTAGATTTCAGAACTGAGCAAGGAGCTGTTGTAATTTCATCTTCGGTATTAGCTTGTGGCCCATAAGTGGAAGAGTTGCAGGGTACTCAACAAAGGAGCTTCTAGCTTGGGAGAGACTTGTGAGGGCATTGGTTATCAGTGAAAACCTGGAGGCTTTGTCTGACTGTGTATTTGTCTTGCAGGACACAGACAGGAAGAAACTGTAATAGCTGTAGGTGTGATGAAAGTGGAGAGCTTACTGATGGGTTAGTGACATTAGATAGCTAGAAAACATTATTCATAAGTGGTGTTAAGCAGAGGAGAACTAGAAGCAGGTGCCAGGAACTAAAGTATGAAGTCATATAAAGAAAGCAGAGAAGTGTATGTTCATATCCTTTGCCCACTTTTTGATGGGGTTGTTTTTTCCTGTAAATTTAAGTTCTTTGTAGATTCTGAATATTAGCCCTTTGTCAGATGGATAGATTGCAACAACTTTCTCCCATTTATGCGGCCAAGAAACATATAAAAAGAAACTCATCACTGGTCATTAGAGAAATGCAAATCAAACCACAATGAGAAAGCATCTCACACCAGTTAGAATGATGATCATTAAAAAGTAAGGAAACAACAGATACTGGAGAAGATGTGGAGAAATAGGAACGCTTTTACACTGTTGGCGAAAGTGTAAATCAGTTCAACCATTGTGGAAGACAGTGTGGTGATTCCTCAAGGATCTAGAACCAGAAATACCATTTTGACCCAGCAATCCCATTACTGGGTATATACCCAAAGGGTTATAAATCATTCTACTATAAAGACACATGCACACATATGTTTATCGCAGCAGTATTTACAGTAGCTAAGGCATGGAACTAACCCAAATGCCTATCAGTGATAGACTGGATGAAGAAAATGTGACACATGTACACCATGGAATACTATGCAATCATAAAAAAGGATGAGTTCATGTACTTTGCAGGGACATGGATGATGCTGGAAACCATTTTCAGCAAACTAACACAGGAACAGAAAATCAAATATGTCATGTTCTCCCTCATAAGTGGGAGTTGAACAATGAGAACACGTGGACACAGGGAGGGGAACATCACACACTGGGGCCTGTTGGTGGGTGGGGGTCTAGGGGAGGGAGAACGTTAGCACAAGTACCTAATGTAGATGATGGGGTGACAGATATGGTAAACTACCTGGGCATGTGCATACCTATGTAACAAACCTGCATGTTCTGCACATGTACCCCAGAACTTAAAGTACAATAATCAAATACAGAACTGGTATTAGCCTGACCACGTGGGAGGAGGGTTTGAGAGTATTAGAGATGGTGCTGCAATACTTGGATGGTTTTGCTGGCACTGTTTAATGAGCCCAAGATAGATAGAGCAGATACGGAGAATTCTTTGATTTTCCCTTTCTGGTGACTGAGGGATCTGACCTACCACCTGGTCTAGGAATGGATGGGATTGCTCCCAGGGGAAAAGCATGGAAAAAGGGAGCTGTGCTTTGCACCCAAACGACCTTGAAGTTACACTCTAAGGAGAGAATAAACCTTCATGAGAGAACTTGGAAAATACAAGAAAAGATCTGAAATAAAAGAAGAGCTGGCACTAGAGCTCAGGTAAGATGGAGTGAACAGGTTTGAGGGGTTAAATTTGGAAAGATTCCATGAGGCAATGCAGGTAACAGGAGGCAGAAGTTATAGGTTCCAAGGGCTGGGAGGGAGCTATTAAGGGGAATGAGTTGGTTTGAAGGTCATTTCTTTAGTAAGTTCCCTTTTATGTTCAAGGACAGCAGTCAGGTTGTCTCCCCTACCAGATATCCCATGCTGTGATTTACTTTGGAACCCTCTGGAATTGTGACACAGGTTCTTAGGACTACTCCTTTGGGCAGTACTCATTGTAGTGGCCAGACCAGGTGTTTACCAAGGGGCCAACGAGGACTAGTACGTTCTATTAGATAAACTCTAGGGCCTTGCCTTGGGCTACTCAAACAGACTGCCAAAGCCAAGAGTGGAGCAGGAAGTGATGAGGAAGTGGATATCCAAGAAGGATATAGCTGCAAAATTGGCCTCTTGGTTAAAGGGACCTCTAGAGTGATCCCCGAGTTTTTGGAAGTGGTTGTTGATGGTGCTACATTGAGAGGTAAGCCAGATGGCGTTACTGACTCAGAATTGTTTCCCTTTGACTCTGTGTTCAGCTGCAAACTCCTTTTGTAAATGTTTGAGGCGGTGAAATATATCCTAGAGGTCCTTCTGGGTCTTCTGCTCTCTGCCTATCTCTTCCTGGTTTTTTGTTTGATTTCTGGTCCCAGAACTTAATGGTTTAAGGAGACCTGGGAGGGGTACATGTTTTTATTTTTTAAGAACCTATGCTCCTTCCTGATCCCCTTAACTTTGTTGATTTTACTTGTGTCATAAATACTATAAGTCGATACTTCTCTCATTTCCTGCTCTGACGATGCTTTGGCATATTTGACAGGTCTGAACAAATTAAATGGTTAAATCTCCCCACGTTTTCATCTAAACTAGGGGTTGGCAATCTTCTTCTGTAAAGGGCTAGATAGCGGGTGTCCTTTGCTTGTGGGTCATATGGTCTCTGTCACAACTACTCAAATCTGCCATTGTCATGCAAAAGCAGTCATAGACAATATGTATAAAAGGGTAAAGATGTGTCCCAATATGGCTTTGTTTATAAAAACAGGTGATCAGAGGAAGAAAAGACCAAAGAACTTTCAGATAGGGTTAACAGAGTTTAAGAAAAACTCCTCGTTCTTAGGTATTTCCCCAAAGGCTTGCCTGGGGAGCCTGAAATTTCAACAATATATGGTAGTCCCCGCTTATCCATAGTTTTACTTTCTGGAGTTTCAGTTGCCTGTGGTTGGAAAATATTAAATGGAAAATTTCAGAAATAACTCATAGATTGTATATTGAGTGCCATTCTGAATAGCATAATGGAATCTTGCGTCCTCTAGCTCCATCCACCCTGGATGTGAGTCCTCCCTTGTCCAGCATATGCCCTGTAGAGGCTATGTGGCCCTCCGTCACTTAGCATCTTTCTTGGTTATTAGATCTGCTACAGAGTTTCTGCTGTAGAGGTATCCCAGTGCTTATGTTCAGTTAACCCTTATTTTACTTAATAATGGCTCCAAAGTGCAAGAGTAATAATGCTGGGATATCGTTACAATTGTTCTATTTTATTACTAGTTATTGTTGTCAATCTCCCAGTTTATAAATTAAACTTTATCATTGGTATATATGTTCAGGAAAATGCGTAGTATATATAGGGCTTGGTACTATTTGTGGTTTCAGGTGTTTGCTGGGGTTCTTGAAGTGTATTTCCCATGGATAAGAAGGAAACTACTGTGTGTGTGTGTGTGTGTGTGTGTTTAAACCTCTAAAGCACTCAGGAACATCTTAATTAGATTAAGTTGTTATATTACCTAGGAGGAGAAAATTTGACCTTAGTGAATAGTTACTTTGATTAATCAATTAGCATCTCTTTCTAGGTAAACCAACAGTAATAAGAAAGAGCTGTACTCCAGAGGTAAGGGCAGATGGGAGCAGGAAGTAAGAAAACATCCATGACAGGGAGGCTGCCTTGGAACCACATTTATAGCTGCTATGTACAAAGTCTTGTACAGGGAGCCATGGGAGCCACAAGGATCAAAATAAAAATGCAACCATTATCCTCAAAGATGTGGAGATTTAGTTGAAGATACATGATATCTATGTGTAATATCTTTGATTTATATATCTAAATCTGTGTATATATCCATCCATCTGTATCATAATGAATAAAGCAATAGTATGTGATAAGTTGCAATTGGTAGCACAACCAGTAAGCCTGAAGGTTTTTGCAATGGGATGCCTTCAGCAGCAGGTGTATTTTGAATTGAACCTTGGAAGATTTCTAGTTTAATGGGTAGAGGCATCCCCTCCACAAAATAGAAGACAACCCAGAACATAAACTGGGGACTCATGACTGTATTCCTCATTCTGTGTGAAGTGGGCTGCAGTCACAGATCCAATATTGGTTAGGATGGTTAGATTCATCCTGCACTGTGGATATGGCCTTAACTCCACACTTCCACTTGTCATCTGGAAATGTATGAGAACAGGCTTTAGAGAATAGCTGCACTCATTCATCTGGATCTTCATCGTGGAAACGTTCGTTAGCTTCCATTAAATGTCAAGCACCGGATGGTTCAGTGCAGCCTCTTGCATTGTTAGAGATGGGACCTGGAGCTTTCATCCTGATAATATGTACCCCACATATATGAAGGTCAACATGTTTTATTCACTGGAAATAAGTTGAGACTTCATTTACTTACATGAGATGCTGAAAACTATATAATAGTGGAGAGTTACAAGACTTCAGTTCCTCCATGTAAACATGGAGAAAACAAAATCCCCTGAGGGCTTTAGTAATTAAAAGGATATTATATTCCTGGCATGGTTTAAGATAAGACATGATAAGCCTCCCCTATCCTTTTCACATAACCACACATTATTGATGAGCCAGCATCAAGAAGGCATTAGGTGATGCTTTATTGCATTATTTTAAGCCACTGAGGTTTTTATATATGAAGGGTGTAGATTTATGCTGAGTGATTCAGTTATGAAGCAGGCACATCAATTTGTTCATGAATGTGAGTTGGTGATTACCTCCATTAAAGTCACCAGGGCAGACTGATCACTTTAATTTGGGCAGAGGCATGCAAACAGCATTTGCTAGTGGTGTGTGTATCCCAAAGAACAGGCAAAAGAGCTGCTCTACGTCCCCAAAGAGCTCTAGAAAATGTGGATTTGCGTTTTTATAGGTGTATAACTACAGTCAAGGGTACAATGCCTGGTGGGACCATGAACACATTTTTTTTTGTTGTACCATGGGGGTTGTGTAAAGTTCATTTGATATTAGCTGTTGCATGCTGATTTGATTATTAACTTATTTGATTAATGGATACAGAGAAGATACATTTCCTTTTAATTCTAGATCATAGAACTCAGGGACCTCGTAGGTATGACTAAGTAATGACAAGTTGAATGGTTCTCTACTTTATATGACATGAAGGGAGTTTATGGAAGTTAGTAAATTCGAAAAATTGGAATTCAGCAACTGTGACCCCAGATATGTGTAGGGGGCAAAGTGGGGATTCTGTCCTGCAAGTATTTAAGCAATCCTGATTTGCACTTGTGGTTTAAATAATTAATAGTTAGAAGGACATGCGGATGATATGTTGGTAGACAAGTCAAGTCAAGAAGAAACAGCGTTGAGGAATCTGGGATGCAATGCTGGTAGCGTTGGACCAATTCACTCATTCCGGGGACCTTTCAGCAAGGACTATGGTCACAGGTAAACAAGTGCCATAAGAATTTTCCTGATGCAGAAATTTCACTTCTGACAAGAGCAAAAAGTAGATGCCTAAAGATGCGCATTACTTTGTTTTTGGTAATAGCAAACATTGGAGACTCCCTTAAATGCATGAAAACATTGATTTACCAAATAATGAGGCAACAACATTAGGGAATCTTAATCATTAAAAAAATTCATTAAAAGTATATATAAAATTTGTAAAATATTTGGTATATAACAAGAGTTGAAATAAGCAGTGAGAAAAGATAGAAATTGAGAATGACAACTTTATACAAAATTGAGGAGTAAACTAAGCAAGTAATCACGTAGTAGAGCGCCCTTCAGTTTGTATTATTTTCCTCTTATTTCTTCTGTAATACTCATCACAATATGAACTTTTAATGTATTACTTGGTTAAATTCTGTCTTCTCACCAAAATATAAACTCATCTAGGACGTAAGTAATATTTTACTTGTATCTTCCATGTCTCTTATATAGGCACTCGATATTTATTGAATGAGTGATCAATGATTGGATAATGTCATTCAAATATATTTTCACTTTTATAGTGACCTTTCAATAAAGGTCATCTTATGGAAATAACATTTGTCAAATCCTTACTGGGTGCTGGGTTAACTAATCTATCCATTTCTTATTGCAACATTGTAATATATTTATATTTTACAACAGACACAATTGAGGCTCAGAGATGCACCACGTCTTACCCAGCTGGCAAGAATAAGGAATAAGAGTCAAAACATAAACTCTGGGCTGCTTGACTTCAAAGCCCGGGTCTTACCAATTATGATTTTTTAAAATTAAAATATGTAGAATGATCAAGAGTGCCAGATGCTTTATAGAGGTCATTTAAAACAGAGGCAAGAACGAGTGATTCCATTTCCTCCTGTCCCCCAGTGTACTTAAGCCCCCAGCTGCTGACATCCACTGAGCCATCCTTCCCTGATCAAATTATCCCTGCTGTGTAAGTCTCCTCTATCCTTTAGAACTGCAGTTACTGTTAATCAGGCTGATAAACTTATCCCAGCGTGTAGCAGCTCATTTTAAAAGGATTCCATAATACCTCAGCATGAAAGAGACACTCCGGTAATATTATTCTGGGCAGCCAGACTTGACTCTCCTGAAGTCCAATTTTGATGGTGGTCATTTAGTCTACTCTTATGCCCATCTCCCTGGAAGCTGATCAGTCAAAGGCTGAGTCCCACTGTCTACCAGCTGCTTCTGTCTTGCCTCTCAAAGGTTTCAGGGAGGTGTATCATTGCCACCCTTACTTACTGAATTGTGAAACTCCGCCTGTGTTATAGGAATCATGTTCTGTAGGAACCTTGAGGCTCTCTAGAAGATAGGTTAACACCTTCGTGTGTACTAATTTTACATCAGCACAGATAAATGAATAAACCTCCAGAGAGAGACTGCAGCATTCTTCGTTGTGATGATGGTTTCAGAGAAAAATAGTTCGCATGAAATCTGTGCCACCATCCTCTCTGTGGTTTTATATGGCCACCTGACTGACTATAAATTCAAGTAATTCCCTCTTAATAGCAAATAAATTCATTTTATTCTTAAATTTACAATGACGATGAAATACTAACATGAGGAGCAAGTGCTTTATGGACCTTCGAATTGCTATTCTGCTTTATTTCAATAGTGTGTTCTTCTTAAAACACCAATATGATACCTGAAGTTGTAAAACTTAATGAAATGATTCGGTGTTTGGGAGTCGAATGCGATGCATATTTGCTGGTGTTTCAAACTGAGCAGAATCACAAATATTAAAAAATGTAATTTGATTTCCAGGGCCAGAAAAGGGGAAAACGTTCTCATTTTTCTGATGTACTTCATATCACTTTGGAGTTAAATGCCTAAATACTTTATTAGCAGAGGTTTTAAATGTCTAATTGAAGCTCAGCCTTCCAGGCATTTTGGCTTTTCTTGTGAGTGTTCGAACAAGACTATGGCACTTTTGAGACAGAGCTGCTTTTCTGTTGTAGTGTCCACACAAAACTGAATTACCCAGCCACGATGCACTGTTCATCTGGAGCTGTGAGCTATGTGGGGCTTTTTTTATGATTAAAAAAATCTTCCATTTTTAAATGGTCACAGTACATTTTACTTTAAGTTCTGGGATCCATGTGTAGAATATGAGGTTTGTTACATAGGTATACATGTGCCATGTGGTTTGCTGCACCTATCAACCTATTATCTAGGTTTTAAACCCTACATGCATTAGGTATTTGTCATAATGCTATCCCTCCCCTTGTCCCCCCGCCCCTGGACAGGCCCCAGTATGTGATGTTCCCCTCCCTGTGTCCATGTGTTCTCATTGTTCAACTCCCACTTATGAGTGAGAGCATGCCATGTTTAGTTTTCTGTTCCTGTGTTTGCTGAGAATGATGGCTTCCAGCTTCATCCATGTATCCATGTCCCTAAAAAGGACATGAACCCATTCTTTTTTATGACTGCGTAGTATTGCATGGTGTATATGTGCCACATTTTTTTTATCCAGTCTATCATTGATGGGCATTTGGGTTAGTTCCATCCCTTTGCTATTGTAAATACTGCTACAATAAACGTATGTGTGCATGTGTTGTAGAATGATTTATAATCCTTTGGGTATATACCCAGTAATGGAATTCCTGGATCAAATGGTATTTCTGGCTCTAGATTGTTGAGGAATCACCGCACTGTCTTCCATAGTGGTTGAACTAATTTACACTCCCACCAACAATGTAAAAGTGTTCCTATTTCCCCACATCCTCTCCAGCATCTGTTGTTTCCTGACTTTTTAATGATCACCATTCTAACTGGTGTGAGATGGTATCTCATTGTGGCTTTGATTTGCATTTCTGTAATGATTAGTGATAATAAGCTTTTTAAATATGTTTGTTGGGCTCTTAAATGTCCTGTGTTGAGAAATGTCTGTTCATATCCTTTGCCTACTTTTTGGTGGGGTTATTTTTTTTTTTTCTTGTAAATTTGTTTCTTGTAGATTCTGGGCATTAGACCTTTGACAGGTGGATAGATTGCAAAAATTTTCTCCCATTCTGTAGGTTGCCTGTTCACTCTGATGCTAGTTTCTTTTGTTGTTCAGAAGCTCTTTAGTTTGATTAAATCCAATTTGTCAATTTTGGCTTCTGTTAAAATTGCTTTTGGTGTTTTAGTCATGAAGTCTTTGCCCATGCCTATGTCCTGAATGGTATTGCCTAGGTTTTCTTCTAGAGTTTTTTTAGTGGTTTTGGGTTTTACATTTATGTCCTTAATCCATCTTGAATTATATTTTTATAAGGTGTAAGGAAGGGGTCCAGTTTCAGTTTTCTGCATATGGCTAGCCAGTTTTTCCAGCACCATTTATTAAATGGAGAATCCTTTCCCCATTGCTTGTTTTTGTTAGGCTTGTCAAAGCGGAGATGGTTATACGTATGTGGTGTTATTTCTGAGGTCTCTGTTCTATTCCATTGGTCTATAGATCTGTTTTGGTATAAGTGCCATGCTGTTTTGGTTACTGCATCCTTATAGTACAGTTTGAAGACAGGTAGCATGATGCCTCCAGCTTTGTTCTTTTTCCTTAGGATTGTCTTGGCTTTATGGGTTCTTTTTTGGTTCCATATGAAAGTTAAAGTAGTTTTTTTTTTTTTTTCCTAATTCTGCACAGAAAGTCAATGGTAGCTTAATGGAATAGCATTGAACCTATAAATTACTCTGGGCAGTCTGGCCATTTTCATGATGTTGATTCTTCCTATCCTTGAGTATGGAATTATTTTCTATTTGTTTGTGTCCTTTCTTATTTCCTTGAGCAGTGATTTCTCCTTGAAGAGGTCCTTCATGTCCCTTGTAAATTGTTACTAGCTATTTTATTCTCTTTGCAGCAATTGGGTCACATTATATTTTTATGAGGGATTCACTTTGTTTTTTGTCTCTTTCTTATTTTGTGGTTTTTGGACAAAATTTCACTTTATTGCCCAGACTGGAGTGCAGTGATGCAATCTCGGCTCACTGCAACCTCTGCCTCCTCAGTTCAAGCGATTCTTGTGCCTCAGCCTCCAAGTTATTTTTGTCAATTTTTAACAGTTCTATCAGGAATATTGCTCTGATTTTGATTTGCTGAGGCGAGTGTTAGAGAATTAGAGGATAGATGCCAATTGTAATGCAAATTCGATTCATGGAGTAAGTTACTTTCTTTGAAAAATAGGCATAGGCTCTCCTTGCTGTTTTTCTTTTTTTTCTAATTCTTCTAATGATATTGTTAATATAAGTATTCACATACTTACAAATATGCCCAGAAGAGCAGAAAAAAAAATTATACATTGAGCATCCAGAAAGTAGTGCTAAACAGGTAATTGGAAAATAACTCTTGCAGAATGGATAGTTTACCTCTCCATGATGTGTTTATTGATTCCACTTAGCAGCACTGGTCTCTTCTTTTTCTGTAATCCTAAAGTTTTTGTGGCCAGCAGCACGCAATTTAATGATGGTTGCTAAGCTTCCTCCTTTCCCTCAAGATAACTAGTTTTAAAGTACTAAGTCAGAAATAGACTCGCCCAGTCTTCTCAGCTTTTACTTCCCGAGATCCATTATGCTATCAGAAGTTAAGAAGGAGAATTTTCCTTTCTAGTAGATTAGTAAGTACTTAGTACAGTTAGCTCACCAGGAGCTCTACCACCTACAGTCATGACCTATTCTACTTTCAAAAGTTCCGGGTCAATCTAAATTGCTCAAAATTTAATAATTAATGAAATACTTTATTGTTTTCTAAGCTTCCGGGAAGGCAATTAAATCTCATGGCCTCAGTTAAGTTGTAAATAACTGGAGAGTGGAGAAGGCAGGGGCCAGGCCCATTTGGGTGAGTATATCCCATAAACATTCCCTGCTTGGTTGCCTCAAGTAGTTTCCAAAATTCTATCAGATTTAATTGTATTGTTCAACATCTTTGGAGTTGCAATGTGTTAGTGATTTATTGTATGCTTTTTCACTCACGTTAATTTTTTTAAATGTCTAGTAATTCCAGTCCACCGGTCCCATCCTCCTCCACACTTCTGTTTATCACCCTTTATCATGAGAAATTGACCATAGAAGATAAAATACTACGTTTGAAAAATAGGACATTTTATTTTACTACAGTTTCTGATGTTGTAACAGAGATCTAGTTAAAGAACAGGTTGTTGAAATCAATTATTAGATACTGTCAGGCATAGTGGCTCATGCCTGTAATCCCAGCACTTTGGGAGGCTGAGGTGGATCACTTGAGGCTGGGAGTTTGAGACCAGCCTGGCCAACATGGTGAAACCCCGTCTCTACCTGGGTGTGGTGGTGGGTGTCTGTAATCCCAGCTGCTGGGGAGGCTGAGGCGGGAGAATCACTTGAACTCGGGAGGCGCAGGTTACAGTGAGCTGAGTCGCTGCTGCACTCCACCTTGGGCAACAGAGCGAGACTCCCTCTCAAGAAAAAACTCAGTAATGAGATACTTACTGTGTATAGTCATCTGGGACCTATGTTGAGGTTGACATGTTAGCTGGCCTTTCAAGATACATTATTTTTTCTTTTTTTGGAGATGGAGTCTTTCTCTGTCACCCAGGCTGGAGTGCAGTGGTGTCATCTCGGCTCACTGCAACCTGGGCTTCCTGGTCTCAAGTGATTCTCCTGCCTCAGCCTCCCAGCAGCTGGGATTACCGGTGTGTGCCACCACACCCTGGCTATTTTTTGTATTTTTAATAGAGACAGCGTTTCGCCACGTTGCCCAGGCTCATCTCCAACTCCTGGCTTCTTTGGAGCCTCGGCCTCCCAAATTGCTGGGATTATAGGCAGGATCCACTGTGTCCAGCCCAAGCTACATTATTGATTGGGGACTACCTCAAGCACTGAAGCTCAGGATCATTTGCTGGTGAAATTCAAAAAATCAAAATGTATAAAATCAAATTGATAGTCCCCACTCTGCCAATGCGTCCAGTGAGAAGCGGAGAAAGACAAGCTAAAAGAAAAAAGAGGCGGGAATTTGGATCGAGCTGTAACCAACTTAAAATATGTAAACCTGACTCTGGAGATACTGAAATCCTTAGCATCATACTGGAAATATTTTCAGAATGTTTCTGAAGAAAACACACGGTGAATGAAATTCTGAGTTTTAAGTGGAATTAAATGGCAGTAGTACATTGCAGAGACTTTGCTGCCAGACTTCAGGATTTATGGATCAGTACAATTAAAGAGAATAAATAACTGGAAGACTATCAAGAGGTTCCAGCTCTTTATGTTTGCCAAGCATTGCTAGCACGGTTTCCACCTACTAAGATTCTGCTGGGTGAGGGGTTTACCTCATAAGACCTAAGGCATAATAGAGTTGAATTTAAACGAAGAATGAGAAAACAGTTCAAAAGATACACAGACTACAGTTTATCTTCACCATGTGGAAGTTACTGGTTGGCATTTCTCTGTGTTTGAGTCCAGCTCGTCTGAGCCTAATTCCCACAGGATCGATTTCTGCCAGGTGACTCGCAGCCAGCATAAATGGGAAGCTCTGTGGTCTGGGGAGCTTTGCTGTGACTGACAGAGTCTAGTCTAGTTATAGTAGTCTTCATCTGTGCTCAGGCGGGGACCCTCCACTGTCTGCAAGCCTCAACTCCAAACCATACTCAGGTTTCCCTGACTTAAGCTGTGTTCCCTGGAGACACATACATGCAAGAATATGTTTTCCAGAGCTGGTAATATAATATGCTGTGGCTGCTACCTTTTTTCTAAATGTTTTTTAGTATGGAAAATTTTAAGCATATCCCAAAGTAAAGAATACGTAATGGGCCGGGCGCAGTGGCTCAAGCCTGTAATCCCAGCACTTTGGGAGGCCGAGGCAGGTGGATCACGAGGTCAAGAGATCGAGACCATCCTGGTCAACATGGTGAAACCCCGTCTCTGCTAATACAAAAAATTAGCTGGGCATGGTGGCGCGTGCCTGTAATCCCAGCTACTCAGGAGGCTGAGGCAGGAGAATTGCCTGAACCCAGGAGGCGGAGGTTGCAGTGAGCCGAGATCGCGCCATTGCACTCCAGCCTGAGTAACGAGCGAAACTCCGTCTCAAAAAAAAAAAAAAAAGAATACGTAATGAACCATCAGATACTGTCACTCAGCTTCAACAATTATAAACTAATGGCCAATGGTTTTTTCTATACTTCTACCCATTTCCCCAACCCTAGATATAATTGTGAAGCAAATTCCACACATTTCATTCATAAACATCTTGATTATATATCTCTAAGAGCTATAGATTGTTTAAAAAACTTACCATTAGCATACTTTAAAATATTAATAAACTCCTCAGTCTCATCAAATATCTAGTTAATATTTAAGTTTCCTTGATGGTTTCATAAATGTACTCTTATTTACATATTTATTTACATATTTATATATGTATATTATAGTTTGTTTTTTCTATTCAGTACACAAATGAGATCTATGTTTCTTTTTCACCAGTTTTTAACCATCAGGATTTTTATGATTGCATGTACATGGTTTTATTTTACATTTTTCTTTTTCTTGAATTTCTTGTAAATTGAAAATTGATCCTAAAGGGCTGATAGTTTTCTGTTTTATTTTTGGCAAGAATATTTCATAGGCAGTGTTGTTTAGTCAAGAAACACGTTTATCTGGGTATCACTCTTTTTAATGTTGACCACTGATGACTTGGTCTAGATTCATTATTTCATTAAGAGTGCAGGTATTTTCTCACCTTTTTATAGAAATGCAAAAAAATTACCTGATTCTTGGGGCACTTTTAAGTTTCTATATTGTTGTGCTAAACTCTTTAGCAATTGTTCACTGTTTGCAAGTGCGATCTCAAGTCTCCCTCACACAGCAAGCAGGGATGGTACACGGCAAAAACAGCCATCTAAAATTATCACTTTCATAGAACGAAAGTTTCAAAAGCAAGTGTAGGAAACATTTAATTGAATATTAAAAGGTAGAACTTTAAATACATATATCTTTCTGGAAGATTCTCCACTATCCTGATATTTTCCCCAACATGCCACTTCAGACAGGAGAAGCTGCGTTCTGGATTCACACCATGGATCAGAATATAGGAACCATTAGTTAACACCATAGTGTTGATCAACATCTGTTAGAAGGTGAATGTTTGTCTTGCCAAATTAAGGGTGAAGCTCAACGTTATTTTTGAGAGCACCTTTAATACATTGTGTATTCCAAATTGTTGTATACAATAAGTTACACTAAGTTTACAAGCTATTGTTTATTAAATAAACATGTATGAAACACCAATTCTGTGTCATGCACTGAGTCAGGCACTTGGAATATAAAATGAACTAGAATATAACATACAGACATAACAAAGATTAATAAAAATGTGGAGTGAAGACATTATAAAACAAAAAGAAATTGAAGTTAAGAGACATGCATCATTAGTCTGTGCTCCGTGTCTAATGGCCTTCCTGCCCATGGGCATGCAGTATCCTTCTCTGTGAATCCTCCTTCTGTGAAGAAGGCATATGTCTTTTCACACTTATTTTGAAAACTAAGTATAAAATAATGAAAAGTTATCTGAAAAATCAAAGGTAAAGTAAAACCATAAGAAACTAAATAATATTTGGAATTCATTTGTCGTGTTTCTCCTACATTTTCTCACTGTAATAGATATAATCAATCCTCTTTCTCCCTTAAACACTCAAAAATCCTGTTGTTTACACGAATGGTTTATTGAAGTAGTCTTTAAAAGTATTCTATCGCTGTCAACCCATCTCATGTTGCTGATTAGGAAACAGCAATCTAAAATGTGAAGTGACTCAGGAGCAGGGTGTTCAGTTTCCATTTAGTTGTGTGGTTTTGAGTGAGTTTCTTAATCCTGAGTTCAAATTTGATTCCACTGTGGTCCAAGAGACTCTTAGATTTCCATTCTTTTGCATTTGCTGAGGAGTGTTTTACTTCCAATTATGTGGTCAATTTTTGAATAAGTATGATGTGGTGCTGAGAAGAATGTGTATTCTATTGATTTGGGGTGAAGAGTTCTGCAGATGTTATATTAAGTCCACTTGGTCCAGAGCTGAGTTCAAGTCCTGAATATCCTTGTTAATTTTCTATCTCATTGATCTGTCTAACGTTGACAGTGGGGTGTTAAAGTCTCCTACTATTATTGTGTGGGTGTCCCAGTCTCTTTGTAGGTCTCTAAGAACTTGCTTTATGAATCTGGGTGCTCCTGTATTAGGTGCATATATATTTAGGATAGTTAGCTCTTCTTGTTGTGTTGATCCCCTTACCACTATGTAATGCCCTTCTTTGCCTTTTTTGATCTTTGTTGATTTAAAGTCTGTTTTAAACTCCTGCTGTTTGCTTGGTAAATATTCTTCCATCCCTTTATTTTGAGCCTATATATGTCTTTGCACGTGAGATGAGTGTCCTGAATACAGCACACTGATGGGTCTTGACTCTTTATCCAATTTGCCAGTCTGTGTCTTTAAGCATTTAACCCATTTACATTTAAGGTTAATATAGTTATGTGTGAATTTGACCCTGTCATTATGATGCTAGCTGGTTATTTTGCCCATTAGTTGATGCAGTTTCTTCATAGTGTCAATGATCTTTACAACTTGGTATGTTTTTGCAGTGGCTAGTACTGGTTTTCCCTTTTCATATTTAGTGCTTCCTTCAGAAGCTCTTGCAAGGCAGGCCTGGTGATCACAAAATCTCTCAGCATTTGCTTTTCTGTAAAGGATTTTATTTCTCCTTTGCTTATGAAGCTCAGTTTGGCTGGATATGCAATTCTGGGTTGAAAATTCTTTACTTTAAAGATGTTGAATATTGGCCCCCACTCTCTTCTGGCTTGTAGGGTTTTTGCCAAGAGATCCACTGTGAGTCTGATGGGTTTCCCTTTGTGGGTAACCCAACCTTTCTCGCTGGCTGCCATTAGCATTTTTTCCTTCATTTAAACCTTGGTGAACCTGATGATTATGCGTCTTGGGGTTGCTCTTCTCAAGGAGTATTTTTGTGGTGGTCTCTGTATTTCCTGAATTTGAATGTTGGCCTGTCTTGCTAGGTTAGGGAAGTTCTCCTGGATAATATCCTGAAGAACGTTTTCCAGCTTGGTTCCATTGTCCCTTTCAGATACACCCTTTCAGATACACCAATCAAATGTAGATTTGGTCTTTTCACATAGTCCCATATTTCTTGGAGGCTTTGTTCATTCCTTTCCATTCTCTTTTCTCTAATCTTGTCTTCATGCCTTATTTCATTAAGTTAATCTCTAATCTCTAATATCTTTTCTTCCTCTTGATCGATTTGGCTATTGAATCACGAAGTTCTTGTGCTGTTTTTCAGCTCCATCAGGTCATTTTTGTTCTTCTCTAAATTGGTTATTCTTGTTAGCAATTCCTCTAACCTTTTTCAAGGTTCTTAGCTTCCTTGCATTGGGTTAGCACATGCTCCTTTAGCTCAGAAGAGTTTGTTATTACCCACCTTCTGAAGCCCACTTCTGTCAGTTCACCAAACTCATTCTCCATCAAGTTTTGTTTCTTTGCTGCTGAGGAGTTGTGATCCTTTGGAGGAGAAGAGAAATTCTGGTTTTTGGAATTTTCAGCCTTTTTGCTGTGGTTTTTCCTCATCTTTGTGGATTTATCCACTTTTGGTTTATGATATTGGTGAACTTTGATGGGGTTTTTGTGTGGACGTCCTTTTTGTTTATGTTGATGCTGTTCCTTTCTGTTTGTTAGTTTTCCTTCTGACAATCAGGCCCCTCTGCTACAGGACTGCTGGAGTTTGCTGGAGGTCCACTCCAGACCCTGTTTACCTGTGTATCACCAGCAGAGACTGCAGAATAGCAAAGATTGCTGCCGGTTCCTTCTTGTGGGAGCTTCATCTTAGAGGGGCACTTGCCAGATGACACCCAGAGCTCTCCTGTATGAGGTGTCTGTTGACCACTGCTGGGAGGTTACTCCCAGTCAGGAGGCACAGGGGTCAGGGACCCACTTGAGGAGGCAGTCTGTCCCTTAGCAGAGCTTGAGTGCTGTGCTGGGAGATCTGCTGTTCTTGTCAGAGCCAGCAGGGAGGAATGTTTAAGTCTGCTGAAGCTGCACCCACAGCACCCCTTCCCCCAGGTGCTCTGTCCCAGGGCATGGGAGTTTGATCTATAAGCCCCTAACTGGGGCTGCTGCCTTTCTTTCAGAAATACTCTTCCCGGAGAGGAGGACTCTAGAGAGACAATTTGGCTATAGTGGCTTTGCTGAGCTGTGGTGGGCTCCACCCAGTTTGAACATCCTGGCGGCTTTGTTTACCCTGTGAGGGGAAAACCGCCTATTCAAGCCTCAGTAATGGTGGATGCCACTCCTTTCACCAAGCTTGAACATCCCTGGTTGACTTCAGACTCCTGTGCTGGCAGTGAGAATTGCAAGCCAGTGGATCTTAGCTTGCTGGGCTCCTTGCGGTGGGATTCACTGAGCTAGATCACTTGGCTCCCTGGCTTCAGCTCCCTTTCCAGGGGAGTGAATGGTTGTGTCTTGCTGGCATTCCAGGCACCACTGGGGTATGAAAAAAAACTCCGCCAGCTAGCTTGATGTCTGTTCAAACAGCCACCCAAAGATGCCCGGTGGTTGAGCCTCCTGATCTCCAGACCTGTACTCTTCTCACTATGTCACACTGCCCAAGGTTTCTTTCACATTAGGAACTATAAGCATGGGTGGTACATTCTAACATCCTAGAGCATTAAAGTATGGGTGGAAAACAGCCCCATTTAGGAGTCTAGACATAAAGCGGGATGTCAAAAGGGCAAGTGGCCAAAAGACTATGGGGATTCTCGTTCTGCCAATTACTTGTTCTGTTTGCTCCACAGCTCCTACCCCTTGCTGTCCTTCTCCTCTTTGTCTTTTCATATTCCTATTCTTGTGTCATTGATACTAACCTGATGGGACTGACTGGTCTTTTGTTGGTGGTTTTGTGGCTGTTGACTTTGGCTATTCAATCTCACCATGAATTACTAACTCTGCTTCAAGAGAAGGAAAACACCAGTTGAACCACTTCACCTGGGAACTTGAATTCAGTCAGCTGTTTGGGAAAGCATAATGTTCTTAAAAATCAAATTTGAATGTCTTTTTTCCCCCTCCTCTGTTCCTGGCGCCATCCATCTTCAGAGCCAACTGTTTGAAGACAGAAGGGGCCAGGAACCAATGGGGGTGGGAAAGACATTTAAATTTGGGCCAGGAACCAAGGAGGGAAAAAAACTGTTGTCTTTGAAGATGGAAGAGGTCAGGAACCAAGGAGGTCATCAAATTTGAATATCTTTATACAAGATCTGCACATTGTAATTTACTATATACTCTGCCATTGTCCATTGAATGATAGGAGCCTTTTTGCTACATTGCTCATAACAGCTGGCCTCTGACAACATTTGAGTTGGCAATTAGCGGACTAAACTTTTCAGGCAGATGTGGAATTTTGGGGGCAGGGTACCATAACTGTCAGCTTACTGTTAGTCTCTCAAGCCCAAAGCATTGCCTGCAGCATTCTTCTCACTCAGCTCTGCAGGGTCAGAACTGAGTACTGAAATGTCCAAGATTACAGGGTTTTGCATTTGATGATGAGTCTTAGGGGGCTCCAGATAGTGTAGGCAGATTAAGGCAGTTCATAAGAGAAAACAGGTCAAAAACCCTGTTAAAACACATCCTTGTATATGCTTGAGAATCATGAAATGCTTCTTCTGACAGAAATGCCTAAATTAGCATACGAAGTAGTAATAGTTGGTTCTACATGAAGGGCAGGGTGCCCTTATCTTATTTCTGAAAGAATTCTCCTGGAAGAGACATCTGCCAGAGAAGGTACAAGCCCCAGCAACAGTATACTTTCCCTTTGCCCCAGCATAATTTTCACTAAAATCCTCTTCAATGCAGGTTGCCAATTTAGCCTGTTCCATCTCCAACAATGAAGAAGGGGTGAAATTAGTTCGGATGGCAGCCACCCAGATCGACAGCCTGTGTCCCCAGGTAAGCCTCATTCACTTTGTTTCAAAAGCCTGTTAGTGACCTTCTCCACTCCAGCCCTCATGCTCCTCCTTTCCTTTCTCTATTTCTTCTCGCTGGACAATGCTACTCACCACTCATGGGGCGTTTCAAATTCCACCTTTCTCAGGAAGAATAAACTACACTGGTCTCTTCAGAATTACTGTGACAGTGGCGGGGCATGGTGGGTCACACCTGTAATCCCAGTGCTTTGGGAGGCTGAAGTGGGAGGATGGATTGAGGCCAGCAGTTCAAGGCCAGCCTGGGCAATATAGTGAGACTTCATCTCTACAAAAAATAAAATAAATTAGCTGGGCGTGGTGGTGCATTCCTGTAATTACTGGAGAGGATTGCTGGGACCCAGGAGTTCGAGGCTGCAGGGATCAGTGCCTGTGCCACTATGCTCTCCACTCCTGTTGACTTTATTCTGTTTTGGGTTGTGATTTAAATATCCCTTATCTATTTACCTTGTCTCAGCAGCTAAATCATAAACTTGCACGTGTGGAAAGCAAGAATTGCATTTCTGCCGCATCTGTGCTAAGTGAATGAGACTTGTCTAGTATATACTTTTTGAAACCTGAGGCAAACTATTGTGTCTTAAAAAGAAGCAAAGCAAACAAAAATTAATGGTAGTTGATAACTTATCTTTTATGTGTTTGTCCTTCTGAACACCAGGAACCCACTTATCTGTAGAACGTCCAGGGTCCATGGTTTAACATGGTCTTTGACCTGCTTATTCCTTTTTTGAAGTGTGTGGTCATGATGTCCCTGGATTCTTTCCAACAAATAGGTCATCAATGCTGCTCTGACACTGGCCGCCCGGCCACAGAGCAAAGTTGCTCAGGATAACATGGACGTCTTCAAAGACCAGTGGGAGAAGCAGGTCCGAGTGTTGACAGAGGCTGTGGATGACATCACCTCAGTGGATGACTTCCTCTCTGTCTCAGGTAATCATTACAAACAAGCCCCATACAAGGCAGCTGGAGGAGGGTAACAATGAGAAGGAATGTCTCACAAATGTCATGGGTCTGTGTTTCAGGCGCTCTCCTTAGATCTTTGAGTTTTTTTGATCATCTCTGCAAATGTGATTATAACCCTCTCTCAATTCTTTGGTGTTTATGTTATTTCAAGATACAGAGTCAAGGCATTAAAAGGGAACACATGATTTAAGGTGGCTTATCCTGCTTTATAGTGTTTGGAGTTTATAAAGCAGGATGGCCTGTGATGTATCTGAATCACTCATGTAAAAAAGGCTGTGGAATATGGGATTCATTAATCTACAGGTTTATGTCTTAAAAATAGGTGATCAGTTACTCCTATTTGGCTGTGTTGTTTCTCTTTTTTTCAACAAGTGAAGTTTTGTGATAACACTGGTAAAGATATCAGCCACATAATTTACCTCTGAGAAGCCACTTGGTAGCTATCAAGGCTTCGAGCACTTGTCTATGAGGTTGTAGAATGAAATGAGTGAAAGAAAATAGAACTGCTCATCCCTTGAAATTATAACTTTCTTCTTTGTAAATGAAGCCAGACTGGAGGATGTAGTAGACACGAATAACTGTGGAGTCAGTTTGACCTTTAACAGGACTCATGGAGTCTGTTTCAAGATTGGCTACCAGCCAGCAAATGGGTCTTTTTCCAAAAGCTTTTGACCTAACTTAGTTGGTCCAGTTCACCTGGAAAAGTCTCTGTGAGGAGGAGGTTACTGGAAACATCAGCCTTCTTTGTGAGGCGTTAAAAGAACCAGCTGACCCTTGGAAATGCGAATTGGCCAGGTGTTGATTCTACACAGGTGTGTGGAACTCACACCTACTGACTCAGGCAGTACTAGCCCTGATGACCTGCTGGTTCTTGGCAGACTGAGGGCTGGTGGAGACATTGCATCACCGCTGGTGGGAACCAGACAGACAGGACCTCTGACTGCAACAGTGTGCAAGTGATTTCTGAGTGGCTGTCGTGTTTAGAAAATGTTTCTAGTTGCAGTCTTTCCTTTTCTTGAAGAAACAGTAAGTTCCCACTGGGCTTGTCTCAGAACAGCATAGTCAAATCTGTAGATGTGATAGATAATCGGAAAGCCAGCTTTTCAATGATGGGGGCAAGTCAAGGCAGATGGAAACAGTTACATAACATGAGGCCTGTAACTGGAATTTACCTTACTCTCTGCTGCTTGGTTTAATTCTCATCAAAATTCTATAAAATAGGTACTAGTAATTCCAGATTTTCTTTTAAGAAATCTAAGTCATTGAGAGGGTAGGTAACTTGGCAGAGATGGTATTAAAATCCAGATTATCCTCTTTTCAGAAACTGTTTAATTCTCAATAAGTCAAGATAGAAAGGAAATTTCCTTCAGTGCTTCCGCCTTTCACTTTAGCTTCCTCTTTCCACCTCTGGTATTCTCATTCCAATCTCTAATCCCTTTCAGAAACCTGTCTTGTTTTTTGTTAGCAAGGTCTTTGTTTTTGATAACTTGTCAAAGCAACAAGTCATTTAAATATCACTATATCTAGAGCTTAGCTGATAAAAGAACTCAATACATTGTCATTTCTTTTTTTTTTCTGCTTTGCTGATAGCTGAGTCCTAATCCTGTAAAATATACTCCCCCAAAATGAATCTCTCATAAGGTACTTGGAAATTGCTCAGATAGGTATGTTGGGAACTTGGGTGATGGAGAATAGAAAGGTGGCCACTGATACGAATCTTTCTAGCATATGGTCAGTTTTTTCCGGTATAACTGTGGTGCTCCAAATAAGAGCCCTTCCCAACCAGCCTCAGATCTCACACAGCAATCCTAACAGCCCCTGAAAATCTTCTGCATCCCTTCTACCTTCATATCAATAGGAAATACCTATACACTGCCTTTTTCAGAGAGGAATCATTTCAGAACTTTCAACTTCTCCAACCTATTCTTTAAATGCATGTACAAAAATTTGAGGGTGGGGACAAGCAAGGTGAGGAGGTCTTATCTCAGACTTTTTCAATAGGGCAAAGCATTTCTTAATTTTCCTCCCTCAAGCCCTGCCTCTTTGTTCCCTTTTCTCTTTGCCATTCCTTTGTGCATCTCATTATTACCAACAACAAGAAAAGGCTTTGGCTTCTGCTGATAACACTGTGCAGTCCAACCCCAGTGGTACAAGTGCTGTGGCATGCCATGGCAGGAAAATGAACAGGCACTGTCAGGGAGCCAGCTTGGCAGGGTCTGCCGGAGCATGCCTTTGGAGTTGACAATCAGAGGAAGCAGGCACCTTTCCACAGACGGGGTTTGACAAATAATGACACAGCCCACTCCGTCCTGTGGTAGGCTGCGGACACAGCCCGATAGTTAGAGAAACTACTTCTCATCTTCTCTCCAAGCTAGAGCCAAACATTTACATTGGTAAATTGCAAGTTTGGCCCAGGAGATGTTTTGAAATGGCATTAATGACATTTTATGTATCAGTTTCTTCTTAGAGGAATATCTCTTCTGGCAGGAAACTCTATTTAAAAAATAAAAAACAGATCTTTGTTTTTAAAAGACTGTAGTTTTTTTTATGCTACCCTAACTTGTGTATCTGATATTAAATTTATCCATATGAAATGCAACAAGTTTGGGGAGCAGTGATGTTAGCTATTAATATTACAGGAGCAAAACCAATTTTCAGATCTGGCCTATTCTCATAAAAAAATGAAATGGCTGTGTTGGAACATTTAAACTTTTTCCCATTTTGGAAAACCTACAATTTTTAATAGTGTTTTAAAATAAGCATCTTGGCATTAATCATGTGACAGTTTAATTCTTGGATTTGGCTCACAAAGTAGTAGAAATCTAAGATCTGAAAAAGCTATTAACTTGATTTCATAATGTCCAAGAGTTTTGGTTATTTTTTCTTTCCCTGTTTTTTTTTTTAATGCTACAGTCTTAAGTTTGTCTTCTTTTAAACATTCACAGTGAATTTCATTTTTTGAATCTATAGCCTTGTGGTTTACGATAATCAAATAGTTTGGTCATCACTGATTTTTTTCATAACAATTATATCATTTCTAAAATAATAATGTTGCAAAATGTAAGGAAGTTTACATCAAAATATGTTGCAAACAAATGTTTCATGACATGTTTAAATACCACACTTGATATTAGAGTGTGCCACCCAAACATTACAGTTTTTCCGCCGCAATGGAATAATCTGTAGAATACATTTGCCTTTTATTACTATTTTCATCTCTATTCCTTTCTAGCTGCAACATCAATCCTCTGTCTCTTTACTTCATGAATTCTTTCTCTTCAAAACACCTTAGCATAAAAGTGTGTAATCGATTGCCCCTTCTCAATGGGCATGTTCATTCAGTATCTCTTCTTTGATTGCCTGCTGCCTATGTGCCACTGTCAGGAATGCAAATACGAATCATGTACGTATTCTGCCTTTAAATGATTGACTGCCCTCCTTGCTACATACTAGATTAGTGTGCTTAATAACTGTAGGTCCTAGACCTGAAGGCACGGGGTATAAGAGTGGGGAAATCATGACAAGGGGTTCAAAGGTCCGTGTATACACCAAGTATGGTCTTCTGACCAAAAAGTTCATGTTCATGTCTACGTGAACAGGTATGGCTTTTTTCCAAATACAAGCAAGCCTCGAATATATTGTGGGTTCTGTTCCAACTACCACAGTAAAGCACCAATCGCAATAAGGTGAATCATACAATTTTTTTGTTTCCCAGTGAATGTAAAAGTTACGTTTACAGTGCAGTGTAGTCTACTAACTGTGCAGTAGGATTATGTCTAAAAAATGCATTTAAAAATACTTCATTACTAAAAAATGCTAAAGATCATTCTGAGCCTTCAGCCAGCCATAATCTCTTTGATGGTGGGGGGTAGTTCCTTGATGTTGATCAGAGTGGTGGTTCCTGAAGGCTGGGTGCCTGTGGCAATATTTTAAAGTAAGGTAACAATAATATTTACTGTATTGATTGAGTGTTCCTTTTACGAAAGATTTCTCTGTAGCATGTGATGCTGTTTGACAGCACTTTATCAACAGTAGAACTTCTTTCAAATTGGAGTCCGTCCTCTCAAACTCTGCTGCTACTTTATCCTCTACATTTATACAATATTTTAAATCCTTTGTTGTCATTTCAACAATGTTCACAATATCATACCTAGGGAGAGATTACGTCTCAAGAAACCATTTACTTTGCTCAGACCTAAGAAGCAATTCCTCATCCATTAAGTTTGATCATGAAATTGCCACAATTCGGTCACATCTTTAGACTACGTATCTAATTTTAGTTCTCTTGCTATTTCTACTTTCTTCCTCCACTGAAGTCTTGAACCCTTCAAAGTCAACCATGAGGGTTGAGATCAGCTTCTTCTAAACTCCTGTTAATGTTGGTATTTTGACTTTCTCTGGTGAATCAATCATGGATGTTCTTAGTGGCAACTAGGACAGCAAATTCTTTCCAGAAGGCTTTTAATTTACTTTGTCCAGATCTATTAGGAGAATCACTATCTATTGCAGCTATAGCCGTATAAAATATATCTTCTAAGTAATAAGACTTGAAAGTCACAATTACTTCTGGATCCATCTGTTACAGAATTGCTGTGTTAACAAGCATGAAAACACTATTAATCTCCATGTACATCTCCTTCAGAAATTTTGGGTGTCCAGGTGCATTTTCAGTGAGCAATAACATTCTGGAAAGAATTACTATTTTTATTCTAAGCAGTAGGTTTCAACAGTGGGCTTGAAATATTCAGTAAAGCATGCTATAAATAGATGTGCTGTCATTGGGCTTTGTTGTTCCTGTTACAGAGCACAGTCAGAGTAGATTTAACATAATTCTTAGGGCCCTAGGATTTTCAAAGTGGTAAATGAGTATTGGCTTCAATTTAGTCATCAACTGTATTAGCCCCTAACAAGAGAGTCAGCCTGTCCTTTGAAGCCAGTCATTGACTTCTCTCCACCTATGAAAGTTGTAATTGGCACCTTCTTCCCGTAGAAGGCTGTCTTGTCTACATTGAAAACTTGTTGTTTGCCCCCTTAATCAATGATCTTAGCTAGATCTTCAGGATAACATGCCACAAGTTCTATTCTGTCTACATCAGCACTTGCTGCTTACCTTGCACTTTTATGTTATGGAGATGATTTCTTTCTTAAACCTCATGAACCAACTTCTCCTAGCTCCCAACTTTTCTTCTGCAGCTTCCTCACCTCTCTCAGTCTTCATAGAATTAAAGAACATTAGGGTCTTGGTTAAGATTAGACTTTGGCTTAAAGAAATGCTGTGGCTGATATGATCTTCTGTTTAGAACACTCAAACTTTGTCCATATTAGCAACAAGGCTGCTTTATTTTCTTATCATTTGTGTGTTCATGGAAGTAGCACTTTTAATTCTTTCAAGAACTTTTCTTTGTACTTACAAGTTGGGCATTGGGCCTCTCTTGACTTGTGACATGGCTTCCTCACTAAGCCTAATCGTTTCTAGCTTTTGATTTCAAGTGAGAAATATGTGACCTTTCCTTTCACTTGAACACTTAGAGGTCATTGTAGGGTTGTTAATTGATCTAATTTTAATATTTCTGTGTCTCAGGGAATAAGAAGCTTGAGAAGAGGGAGAGAGGTGGCTAACGGCAGTCTTGGTGGAGCGGGCAGCACACACCCAACCTTTATTAAATCTGCCATCTTATATGGGCATGGTTCCTGATGCCCTAAAACAGTTACAATAGTGACAAAGATCACTGATCACAGATCATCATAACAATAATGAAAAAAATTGAAATATTGCAACAATTGCAAAACTGACACAGAGACAGGAAATGAGCGTATGCTGTTGGAACAATGGCACCAACAGACTTGTTTGAGGCAGAGTTGCAACAAACCTTCAATTTGTATTTGGAAAAAAAAAAAAAGTCTGTATAAGAAAGCGAGACATGCCTGTAGATTGTTACTAATAAAATACAAATTTGTTTGAAAACATTCTGAACCATAGTAGCTTTTACATGTCTGCCATCCATCAATATAACTACTATCATGAAGAAATTGTGACTCGTTTTTTCATAAAAGGGGACCTGAATTGGAGAAGGTTGAAAAATTCTGAGTAAAGTATAATTATATGTTGCTTAACAACAGGTATACATTTTTGGAAATGCATGGTTGGGCAATTTCCTCACTGTGTGAACTTCATATACTCTATTTACACATCCAGATGATATTGCTTACTGCATACCTACATTATATGGTAAAACCTATTGCTGTTAGGATACAAACTTGTACAGCATGCTCCTGTACTGAATACTGTAAGCAATTGGAATAGAATAGTTAAAGTTTTGTGTATCTAAACATATATAAATATTTTAAAAGTGCAGTAAAATTGTAATATAATCTTACAAGACTACCTTCAGATATGTGGTCTGTTGTTTACTGAACTGATTTATGTTGCATGACTATATCTTAAAATTTAAAAATTTTATTTATAAAAATTAGTCAATTAGGCTGGGCCTGGTGGCTCATGCCTGTAATCCCAGCACCTTGGGAGATCGAGGCTGGTGGATCATTTGAGGTCAGGAGTTCGAGACAAGCCTGACCAACATGGTGAAACCTGTCTTTACTAAACACACACACACACACACACACACACACACACACAGCTGGGTGTGTTGGTGCACACCTGTAATCCCATCTACTTGGGAGGCTAAAGCAGGAGAATTGCTTGAACTTGTTAGTGGAAATTGTAGTGAGCTGAGATTGCATAACTGCACTCCAGTCTGGGCAACAGAAGGAGACTCCATCTCAAAAAAAAAAAAAAAAAAAAAAAAAGTTAGTCAAATTAGTCAGTTAGGAAATTATAAGACTAATACTTTGTTCACACAACATTATTCACCTATTTAACAAATTTGTTGATGATTTGAGTAATCAATAGCAGTGTTTTTCTTATTATGGGTTTTTAGCCTATGATGATTTATTTTAAATAGGTATAATAATATCTATAAAAACATATTTCTTTCCTCTTAAATTAGTTGCATATTTCTACTTTTGGATAGTCTTATTTAAAAAAAAACCATGTTTTTATTTTAACATATTGGGTCATGAGTAGGCCTCTTAGAATTTAAAACACAATTATTAACTCCAGAGAGATTAGTATCTAATATAATCAACATACTTCTCACTATTTTTTACTGAACTCTAAAATACCATCTTCAAACTCTGCAGAGAAACCTTGCCCGTTCTTGTAATACTGTTATTCAAAGAAAATAGCAGCTGGATGTGTAATTTGACACAAATCCTTTCATAGTTGCTGACTCTCAGGGGCCAAGACATATTTTAATTGTCTTAAGATATCTCACAGGACAGAAAGAAGCTTCTTTTAATCAAAGTTTTATATTTGAAATCCTGTATCAATATTCATTTGAGTAAATATTTCTCTCAGATGTCCTTTTAGATGTATACTGTGTTCACATGTTTAATCATGTTTTCATTAAAATGTCATGTGTCAAGAAAATGTCATGATTTGGGAAATACTACTTTTTGTGAGTTTTAGAAATCTAAATACTAAAATTGAAACATTTCATTATTTTCCTATTCTAATTTATATTTGTAATTAAAGAACTAGAGAATGTAGAAATCAGCAATTTATAATGGTTTGAGTGAGGAAATCACACTGTATGAGGTCAAAATGGATGTTCTTTATGAAAAGTCAGTTATAACTTGCAATTTTTATCCCACGTCCTAAAAGAATAAATATTCCTTCTAAATGCTTAGTTTAGTGAAAGTAGGAGAGAGCTGTAGCAGAGACTAGGATTTGCTGGATACCCTCCCAGCTTTCCTTTAGGAAATTTAAAATCAGAATTAGCCCTAAAACCTTCTTAAAGAGGTAATATTTTGTTTTAATTCTTTATAAACTATTTGTTGGATTTGGCAGTTATAATTTTAACATGTTAATAGGTTACTTAAGACTTTTTAAACATATTTATGAAAAGCACATATTTTTATGTGCTCATGTCTTGGTGAGTTTTGGAAAATAGCATAAACTGGTTTACTTAGGATCAACAGAAATTTGTATCTTACGGTTCTGGAGGCTGGGAAGTCCAAGATGAAGGCCTCTCTATAGCCTTCTCATTGGAAACTTGCATGGTAGAAAGAGGGAGAGATCTCTGAGATCTCTTTTATAAGGGCACTAATTCCATTCCTTAGGATTCTGCCCTCATAACCTAATCACCCCCAAAGTCTGCACCTCTTAATACTACCACTTTGGGAGTTAAGAGTTTTAACATACAAATTGTAAGGGAACACAAACATGCAGTTTATTAGTTTGTGTGTGCCTGTGTGTACGTGTTCAGCTTAAGTTAATTCCATAAAGCACTAAACTTTTTGAACATTTCCTTAGAAATCTGATTCTAAGGAATGCACAAGGAATAGAATTACAGACCTCACATTGGACATGATAAATGCAAGATTACACACTTGTTAAAACAGCAAGAGACCAAATAATGTGTTTTCTCTATGCCGGGAGAGTGAAGCCTCCCCTCTTTCCTGCTTGATTTCTACTTTGGACAATAGCATGACAGCTGTGCAGACCTTGACTACAATCTGAGGGAACCAGCCACAAGACAAGATTCTATTTTAATTGTGGGAAATTCTGATTATCTTCACCTAATCAGTTTTCCCATTGTATGTACCATGTGCATGACATAATTTTAAAAGACTAACTGCATGATATTTGTTCATTTTTACCTCAAATGTTTTCTTAATGAAAACATGATCAAACAAACATGTGCCCAAAGCTTTAACTCTGGTCTTATTTATAGACATTTATAGTTGGTCAGATTGACTTCCTGTTGGCTGCTACAATTCCTAAGAGACCCTCTTGTGTAGTAAGTATCAAACTTCAAAACAAAGGAAGGGATATTCTTTAACTCAGTGGTCCTCAGAATGTGGTCTTCAAACCAGTGACATTAGTATCACCTGGGACCTTGATAGAAACTCAATTTCTTGGGCTCTACCCCAGACTTACTGAATTGGAAACTCTAGGAGTGACACCCAGCAATCTACATGGTGCTACGAGCCCTCTGGCTGATGCTCAGGTTTGAGAACCAGTATTGTAATTATAAACTGTCCTTTAAATACAATTTTAGTATTAGGCATACATTGAAATGTGTGCAAGGCAAGTGCTCATGATAGTTGAGTCAACTTTAATTGCTTAAGTTCTGAGTGATTTAAAGTCATCTAAATGTCTATGTGTCCTCTCCATAGAAAATCACATCTTGGAGGATGTGAACAAGTGTGTGATAGCCCTCCAAGAGGGTGATGTGGACACTCTGGACCGGACTGCAGGGGCCATCAGGGGCCGAGCAGCTCGAGTCATACACATCATCAATGCTGAGATGGAGAACTATGAAGCTGGGGTTTATACTGAGAAAGTGCTGGAAGCTACAAAACTGCTCTCTGAAACAGGTAAGCATGGGTGGCCAAAATGTTAATGCTGTGATTCGTTTCCATATCTGAATAAGTCTGTTTCATTGATTTTTGTAGGCGTTGATGCTTCTAAATTGCACATGCTCATGGAAGGGTTGGAGTATTTGAGTGTTCTGTTCTTTGAGTTTGAATTTGAATAATTTTAGAAGAATGACAGTTTTATTGCTTTGAATGCATATATTTCTTTATAGTTTTCATATAGATCATTTGATTCTCACAAACACTTAAGTAGGCAGAAACATTTTTTCTGCCTACTTCATTATCTCCAATTATGGATGAGAAAATTTTATGGTTTGAGAAAATTATGGTTTGAGTTGGCTAAGAGGCTGGAATGAGGTCACAAGGTTAGAAAATAGTGCAGATGTGATAGGAACTTGGAATCTGTAATTTAACCTTTTGTTCATTTATTGCTTGAGAGGACAGGATGTAAGGAAGAACTCTGAACAGCCAGTGGAAAGCATAAAGGTTCTAGATAGTGTATGGGTATCATGTGCTCAAAGAACGGTGGTGGCTGCTGACGAAGAGTCAGACTTTCAGCATATACCCTTTCTTTCAGTGTATACCCTCTGTTTCAGCGTATACCCTCTGTTTCAGCGTATACCCTTTCTTTCAGCGTATACCCTTTCCTACGTTTTCAGCTCCTAGGAAAGCTTTACATGCCCTTCTTCAGGGGCGTGTGGCTGCCCACAGGACTCACTGCTATGATAAGGCATGGCTGCTTATGGAAGCTTGTTAGAGCTTGTAGAGGCATTGGGATAAAAAAAAATTCCACTGACTTAGCAGAACAATCTACAACTCTGGAGAATATATAAAAGACTGGCCTATTTTTTAGTAGTTTTCCCTCTTGACCAATGTATTTGGGCTTCCTCAGGCCTTGTATATCTGTACGTATTAGATTTGTAGTTCAAGGAATGAGAGGAGATTAGGGAATAGAAAAAGAGAATGTAAGTCCACATTGGATAAGGTTGTTAATGAGTAATGAATTGGTGCATATATCTGCACAGAAGGGCCTCTCCACTCAAACCCTAAGGGGTACCTTCATGGGTTTGCATATGAGCTTTGGATGCCACTGGGCATTTTAAAAATAGCCATTTCTGAAAGGTCAGATATAGCCATGTTCCGAGTTCTCCTTGATGAAATATGTTGGTAGAAATACGTTGCTTTTTATGGGGAAAAGAATATTTACAAAGAGTTCTGTAGGCATTTGTTAGCCTGGAATAGCAAGGAAAAAAATACATCAACACAGGTATTTGTCATTCTCTTTGAAGTATAAACAGAAACAGAATGGTGTGGCGTCATGTCATAAAGAGCACGTCTAGAGATTGTTCCCCTTGAGCATCCTTACAGACTTATAATTAGAAGTAATAACAAAAGTATAGATAAGATATAGCTGCATGTGAATTAGCTGAGAGTCAGCACTGCTTACTTCCACATAAGCTTGTCCTTTACATTCAATCGAGCAATACAAAGCAAGCCACACAGTATTTCTTTCCTCACTTGGAAGAGTTGTAAAAAGGTATTTTTTTCTAATTCTCTAAATTAAGGACTTTTTCTGTAGTAACCATTAGGGAGACCATCTCACATTTCTGTGGTTTTCAGCTCCTAGCCCATCAGCTCTATTCTTGTATAAAGTCTCTGCTTCATGTGGGATGTCTGACAGAGTAACACTCACTTGGGTCTGACACTAGATAAATAATATCAGATAAGGGTGAAAGACCTAGAGTCAGGGCTCCATTCCTGCCCATTCATGACTGGTGGGAAGGACTCGTGTGGCGGATGAAAGATACAGAGCATATTGCCCATTTTCGTGTGACTTTCTACCCACAGATAATTCAGGCACTGTTCAAAGACATTTTAGAACTTTTTCTTATTATATCTTGGACTGCTTCTACAACAGGAGTGCCGCTTACTAGGTCAAAATCTAAACACAAGGGCAATTGCTTAGTTGATTGTAATATTTTATCATAATTTTCACCCAAACTCTTGATATGTAAATAATTTTCTGGTTGATTTTTCTGCTTAAAAAAAACAATTAAACAGTCTTTCATCCTGGATTGTTATTTCTAATCAAGATTTTTGCTCTTGTTCTGAGTTTTTAAAATTTTTATCCTAGCTTGTGATGATCGAGCGCTCCAGGGTTTAACTAAAGGCTCCTTTCTTATTTTGATGCCCACATCCGATTCCTAACTGAATATGGTAAATGAGTAGGACATTAAATTCTATTTTTCAGGATTTACTGAAGTTAACTAGGAAAGTAACCAGATAGAGACTGAAATAGTTTACATATAACTTCAGTAGAAAATAGAGGAATAGGTGTCAAGGAAAAGTAGGTGTCAGTGAACTAAGAGCTAGAATACAAAGGTATACGATTTCTTTAGTATTCGTGTCCAGTTATTATTCTCTTTCCGAAACAGGAGTAATGTTATTTTTTTGTGAATAACCAGAGAGGTTGCCAAAGAAATGAAAGAAAAATCTTTAGCTGTTAACTCACTGATTGCTAATTAGACTTGCTGGGGAATGTGCTTACATAGAGGCATGAAGTTTGAGCATGGCCACAGGATCAGTTCTGTAATTATGGTTGTACAAAGTTTTGTTGGTGTGTTTATGTATGTGTGTGTGTGTATATATATGTATATTATCGAAAGTGATTTACTTCTAATGTCATTGTGTGTCTGTGCTAAGGAGACATAAGATATATGTCCTGAAAATAGAAATTCCTATGCACGTCCCTGATGCCCAATTATCTACCTTTTGGTTAGTTTTGTTTCTGACTTAAGCAATTTTAGAACCATGTTGAATTGGTCACTTTTCTATCTGAGTCTATCAAATTTTGTCATGAGAGTACATTTTAGGCTGAAAGAGGGTGGCGGTGGGAAAAAAAACAAGGGAAAAATGCCATAAAGGAAAAGATAAGGAAAAAGAATACAAAATGTCATGGTTTTTGTTGTTGTTTTTGCCTTGCCACACCTACTAGGTTCTGCCCATTGATTTTTTGTTTGATATTTCATTTAAAAATTCTGTGCCATTAGATCCAATACCCTAAGTCAGAAGTTCTCAATCTCTGTACCGTTGACACTTTGGTCTGAGTAATTGTTTCTTGGGGACAGTTCTGTTCTTCCCATTATGGGATGCCTAGAAGCATCCCTGGACTCCACCTGCTAGATGTTTGTAGCATCTCTTTCTTCTACATGCCAAGTTGTAACTACCAAGATGTCTCTAGAATTGCCAGATATCCTTGACATAAGTGGGGCGTGGTGGGCAATATAATGTGCACTGAGCATCACTGCCCTAAAATAAAGAAATAACCCAAAATAGGGACAAGTTAGGACAGGACAGATTGGAGCCTATGTACTGTGGACATAGTGGAAAGGAAGAGGGGTGGGAGTATATTATAAAGAAGCATCTATAAAAGGGCAGAATAATCAAACAGGCTTGGCTGAACTGGATATTGCTGCTGAAATGTTTACACACAGGCCAGCCCCTGTGTAGACATGTGAATGGCTGCAGGGGTGAGTCGCTGTTGAGAGACTCCCACTTTACAACCTGGCTGCCCTCACTTAGTGGCTGGAAAATTGAGAGGTACCCAAAGAATGACAACACCTCTGTGGTTTATTTTCCATGAATTATTTTCTTTCTTCAGTAAAGACAGTGCGCTTTGACTGAGAGTGCTTCTTGTCTTGATAGGAATGCTGAGTTAAATTTAAGAAAATTTTGTAGATTATTAGGATGCTAAGAATTATAGGGTGGCATTATGTACAAATTTACCTGTTCATTTTCTTATAAAACAATCTAGGCTGATGAAAACACAATAAACTGGATCTACAGCAGACCCATTATATACTTACGTGGCATATTTGATGGGCTCTTCAATAAAACCTGAATTATAACAAATTGCCAACAGCTCGGTAGTAAGTACACGCTTGACCAGGTCCATCTTCATAGATCTCATTTACAAAGTCGGGTTGCTGCAGGAGGCTGAGGAGGGGTGAAAGCACATGCAGTGATATCATATTTAGGTATACGTACAGTAGCTCATTTTTCACTGAATGGATTTTATTGAGATGTCATTTTTATAAATTTGATAGCTGATTTAAATTTGTGGCCAGGTGGGCATGACTGGGTTAAAAGATCTATGAGATTCTGGAAGACATTTTTTCTTCAGAGGAAACAATAGACACCCCCCCCAAAAAAATAGAAAAAATAAAGCACTTTTTTTTGTTGTTGTTTTGAGATGGAGTTTCGCTCATGTTGCCCAGGCTGGGGTGCAATGGTGTGATCTCAGCTCACCACAACCTCCTCCTGCAGGGTTCAAGCAATTCTCCTGCCTCAGCCTCTTGAGTAGCTGGGATTACAGGCACGTGCCACCATACCTGGCTAATTATTTTATTTTTAGTAGAGATGGGGTTTCCCCATGTTGGTCAGGCTGGTCTCAAACTCCCAACCTCAGGTGATCTACCTGCCTGGGCCTCTCAAAGTGCTGGGATTACAGGCATGAGCCACCATGCCCAGCCAAAATAAAGCGTATTTTAAAAAGGGTTCTATGTTATGGAGCACTCTGTATGCAGAGATTAAAATTCCATTACTTTGGAAACTACGTGGGCCAAGCAGATGGTATAATTTTTACTTCCATGCTCTATAACCTAAAGTTTTATACGAATGAGAAGGTTTTTCTTTTTACATCATTTCTACATATTTTTGCTTAGAAAGTGTAAAAGGACCAGCAAATAGAAAGCATCCAAACTAGAAATCTTGAGACAGTACATTTGGGCCAGGGCAGTGCAGTAGAATGAATCCAAAGTTAGGACTCAGAAGAACTCAATTACTTTACTGCTACCATCTGTGACCTTAAACAAATCACTTAGTGCCGCTGGGACTTGGTTTTCTCCTGTATTGCCCAATGTTTTGTCATTCAAGAATGGGTCAATATTAATTGTGTAATATATGCATCAGTGTTTGTGGCTTCCTGGTGACTTCACTTGGCATAAGCAATTATTGCCTATGAGTCCCCTGTATAAACCCTCTGCACCATCTGGACAAGGGCCTTCATTATTCTCCAGGCAAAACATACCCATGCTGTTCCCTCTGTCCTCTCTGCAGTGTTCTTCATCTCCTCCTCCTCCTGCTTTACATCTGTTTATTCAGCTTCTCCTTTAAGATATAGCTCTAGTCTCAGTTGGAGACAACAGAAAACTATTAGTCTTTTGACATTTAGTACGTCCTCTTCAGAGTAAATGGCTGTGCTCACAACTAGATTGTCTGTTTTTAGAGGCAAGTGTTTCTATAGGTAGCCACAGCCTAGAATGGTGTTATCATGTAACACATTTAATATGTGTATATTGATTGAATGAATACCAAAAATGAGGACATTACACTTTTTCTGTATATGTCCAACAGCAGCCTCGGGTTTGCAGCTCAAGACCAATTTTTACATATCAATGGAAAATCATCTGATTGGCTTTTTGGCATATGCGTCCTTCAGTTGGACTGATTTCTGCTGCCAGCGGAATAGAGTTGTATGATTGGACAGCTCTGGGTGACCTGCCTATCTCTGTGGCTGGAATATGGGGGGCTGGAGTATGAGATTGATATTAGAAGAAGGTGGTAGCTTATTGGGAAGACAAACTATTAGGTATTGGAGACAGGAAGGACTAGGCACAGTCTAAGTCACTTCTGCATGACTGATTTTAAGTTGAAAGTATAGGAAGAATGAGATGGAAGTCTCATCCAGTAAAGAGACCTTAAATAGATAATGTATAATTTGTCTCAATGTCCTTTTTTATATGACTAAAAGCTATATACTCTAAGTATTATAGAAATCTGATTAGTTTTTTTTTTTTTTTTTTTAGTTTTTAAATATCTATATAATTTTTCCTAAAAGCAAATATAAAGTTTGGGGCTCAGAGAACAAACATTACTTTGCACAATAAGCATGCCAGCTTCCCATGTTCCATTTCCTCTCTTGGGGCAATGTGATGAGGGCAGATGGATTCTGTACATAGAGTGGAGATCTGTGCTATAGGTGGGGAGCCACACAATTATGAATCTAGGAGCTTATATAGAAATTGGTGCTCCTCTTGAGGGCAGGAGAAACACTTTTTTTTTCTGTTAGTTTTTTTGAGACAGAATTTCATTCTTGTTACCCAGGCTAGAGTGCAGTGGTGTGATCTCAGCTCCCTCAACCACCTTCTCCTGGGTTGAAGTGATTCTCCAGCCTCAGCCTCCCTAGTAGCTGGGATTACGGGCACCTGCCACCACGCCTGGCTAATTTTTTTGTATTTTTAGTAAAGATTGAGTTTCACTATGCTGGCCAGGCTGATCTTGAACTCCTGACCTCAGGTGATCAGCCCACCTTGGCCTCCCCAAGTGCTGGGATTACAGGAGTGAGCCACTGTGCTTGGCCATGTTTTCTCTCTTAGTGAACAAATTCTGTCCAGGAGAGGTACCTAGATTGTTAGAACCTTTTGGAATATAAATGCATGGTTCCTGGTTTTATCCCTTTTTGAAATGTAAACATATCTCTGGGAAGATAAGCCTGTAAATCTCTCTCCCGGTTATTTCACTGTCTTAGGACTGCTGTTTAGTTAACCATTGAACCAGGTTACCAGTATTTTTGTTCAGAAAGGCTTGACCATGCAGAAACATGAAAATATTTTCTATACACTGATATGTTTGGAAATGATGTTTTCTCCCAGAATTCAGACATGTTCAGCTCTCTCAGCATAAGAGGCTGAAGAATCACCTCAGAAAATATAACCATAACCAGGTAGTTTATAATAGAGGAATGTAAATAATTCCTCATCAGAAGAAAAGTAGCTTGACCGCTCTCCTAAGATAAATGCAAAGTAAAAACTACCTTGAGAAACCATTACCCATCAGAATGGCAAAGATCCAAAAGTTCGATAATATACTCTATCCTCTCGTATTTTGCTTGTAGATGTGCAAAATTGAGGAAATTTGACATTTTCTATCAAAAGAACATATTTAACATTTGAAAAGCATTCTAACTTTTAAAAATCTGTTCTTCAGATGTACTGGCAAAAAATATAAAAACATATGCACAAAGTTATTTATTATAAGACTTTGGGCTAGAAACAACACAAATATCTAGCCTTAGGGCGCTGGTTGAATAAATTATGGTATAATCGCACAATGGAGTATTATGCAGCTATAAAACAGAATGGGGAATAATTTTCTATATAATCTCTGACTGTATTTTTAGGTTAAAATGAGGTGGAAAAAGTATGTATAACATGTTCCATTTCTTTTCTTTTTTTTTCTTTTTTTTGAGGCAGAGTCTCGCTCTGTCACCCAGGCTGGAATGCAGTGGCACAATCTCAGCTCACTGCAACCTTGCCTTCCGGGTTCAAGGGATTCTCCTGCCTCAGTCTCCTGAGTAGCTGGGACTATGGGCACACACCCATGCCCAGCTAATTTTTGTATTTTTAGTAGAGATGGGGTTTCACCATGTTGGCCAGTATGGTCTAGATCTTTTGACCTTGTGATCCACCCGCCTCAGCCTCCCAAAGTGCTGGGATTATAGACCCATGTATTTCCAAAAAAGGTAAAAAATTATATAACACGGGAAGAGAAAGTAAGATACAATATTTTATTCTAACAATAAAGCCCTTAACGTGACGGTGGAGACAGGGTAGACATAGGAAGATTCACAATCACATGTGTATGGGCTATAAATTTGTGGTGACACAGCAGAACAAACAGCACTTCTCTAGTGTCTGTTAAAGTACAAACAAAAAAAGAGACATGAATCTCCAGTTCTGCATGGATTCAGAATCCTGGGAACTGGAAAGTACATGTGCTTCGTTGTCATTTCAAAGACATCAAAGACCACATCTGTGATGACGGCAGTGGAGAAAACCAGGGGCCTGCGTATTGCATCTAGCAGAGACAGTGCTGGTGTCCACTGGAACTGGTGGCCTGGATGCTTTAATTGTGCACAACTGAGGCTGTAGTAAGGTCCCATCACCTAGATTCTCTGACAGAGGAAACTGCCACATCAGTGGTAGGTGTTTGAATCTGAGGAAGAATATGCTAACAGCCACTCGTTTGGAAGCACGTGTGGTAACATCCTTGGAGAATTCCAGAAATGGTTTTGGTAAGGAAAAAAATGGGAAGCTTTGCATGTAGCCAGAGGGCCTTAAGTAACAGGTGGACAAAAGAACCAAAGAAGTACTGTATATGGCCAGAGTAGCCCCCAAATGACCTCCTTGCTGAATTTTAAAATGGTTGTGTAGAGACAGGTCTCACTGTGTTGGCCAGGCTGGTCTCCACCTCCTAGCCTCATGGGATTCTCCTACCTCAGCCTTCTAAAGTGCTGAGATGACAGCACTTTTCCTCTAATTCTACATGATTTCCTCCTTGTCAGTGAAGTCCCCTTTCTAACCAGACCAGCCGAGCCCGCTCTTCTGTGTACCTATTACTCTTATTATCCGTGTCCCTCATTTGGAACCTACCATATACTGCCCAGTATTTCACATTCTGTGTTACCCACTTTTCTATTTATTGCCTGTCTTAATGTTTATATCTGTCCTCTGTCCATCTCAGTACCTGGGGTATGTGTGTATGTATTGATTTTTTTGTGTGTTCGTTAAATTTTAAACTCTGAAGGTCTGAGTCTACCTCTTCGTTACCTGCAGCTTTAATTAAGAGTTGAAACTCAAAAATGTTAATAATATAAATGAATAACATAATGACACAGTTACCTCATTCTGGGGGATTAAACCCTCCTTAAATTGCATACTTAATCATCAAGATAAGAATCTTTTAAATTATATGCAATAAATTTTTAGCAAGTACTTTATTACATCTTAATGCAATCTAAGTATTTCAACATCACGATGCCAAATTAGACTATTTATTAAGCTAGGTTTTGACAAACACTGTAAGCTAAATAAGGCATCATGCTCATGCTCAATACTTTATTCATTCCTTAAATTTCAGACTTAAATGTGCTATCCTTTTAAGTTATAAACCATTTGTGATTATTTTTGAAATGCTTATTTTAAAATAGAAGAAAACTTTCCAAGCACGCATTTTTTTTTTTTTTTTCCTCAGGAAAAGGAATTTGTGTCTAGACAAGAGCAGATGGATGCTCCCTGATTCTCTTAGGGTAGTTGTCGTGAATGGAATTTAGAGGTTTTTTTTTTTTCCCTCCTTCTTCTAGGCAATCCTTTTTCATCTTTTATCAAACAATTCAGCTCATGGGTTATGTATTGCCTTCTGGAACTTAAATTTGATTTTTATGTTTGAAATATACATTTATAATTTTCCACACATGAATTTATGGAAATTAAAGCCTTTAGAAACTCCCACAGAGGTAACAGATGATTGACTCTGATGAAAGAAAGTCCAAGAATGTATGCAGGAACAATTAGGACTGGCAAGATGATGATAGTTGTCTGGAGAGGTAGAAACAGCTGACAAATAGCAGAGAATAAGGTGCAGATTAAGCTAGGGTACTGTTGCCCTTGCTCCTGGGTTCCAGTTTTCAACTTCCAACCTGATGTCTCCAGACAGAAGAGAAGCTAGTATATCATTGGTCTAAGCAGAGGAAGATTGAAATTTAGAGAATGTACTTAAGGTTTATTTCTACATTGCCTTTGCCACATTCTTAAAAAGCATTTGAGGACACTTAAGATTTAAATTCAATCAAGTGATGCAAATTAAATAATTAAAGTGGTGTAAATATAAGATAGAAGGGAAATCGTTTCAAGAGTGTATAGGATGAAGCGGGGTGGCTGATTAGAAGCAATGTTTCAACTGGGCTAGGGAAGCTGAATTTGAATTATTTTGTTTTTGTTTTTTGGAAGTTACTACTTTGTTGGTAAAGTCTTTCAAAGACTTTCCTCATGGATCTGGGGAAGTCATAATGGAACACACAGTGTTTAACACTGGCCTTCTTGGTGAGCAAGATAAGAAGGAAAGTTCTAGGAGGGAGTTTATCAAAACTTGTCCTGAGTGCAGATTTTACAGGAAATTCCTTATTAAAGATGCAACAGTGTCACGAGGATGATCCGGGGCTGCTGAGGGGAGAGAAGAGCATACAACTGGGGAAGCTCGGTTTTCAAAACAGATTGTACCAACTGCCCAGTTTTCAGATTTCAACAATAATTGGTACTCTGTGTCCTATTAGGCCCACCTTTTTTTCCCCGTGGTGATTTTGCCTGGTAGAAACACACTGTGTGTGCCTGCGTAAATGCAGAAAGTCATGGTGTGAAGACAGCCCCAGAAAGCATTTACTGTGGCTCTTTCACATGCTAGGTATCATGGAAATCATCTGACATGCATCCTACTTGTTTATATGTGCCTCCAAGGCAGAACGTATTTGTGTTATTTACCACTCAATTCCCAGTGCCTAGGGTACTCCTTAGATTTGCATATAAAATTTAGTAATAAACTTGTTGAATGCATTATTTCTGATCTTTATGTAAACCCTGAAAGGCAATGATCATTATTTCTGTTTTATACTGAGTAAACTGAGGCCTTAAATTGGTTTAATAACTTGGGTAAAATTAAATATAAAGATTCATTTACACATTTTCCTGGAACTAATAAATATACATGAAACATAGATTAAGCATCAATGCTACAATTAAACAGAAATTTTAATGTGTCCTGCTAGCTATTTTTTTTACCAATTTTGTTACTTATGGCATACCTATTCTTACTGATAGTTTTACTTATGACATAGCGTACTACATTAGTTACATATTTCTGTGTAATAAATTACCCCCAAATTTAACTTGCCATGTGGGCTTTTCTTTAGAGCAGCTTCTGTCAGAGTAAGCAACCAAGAGAGTAAGAAAGCAGAAGCCAGCATGGAAGCCAGCATCATTTTTAATCTCAGAAGTGGCATCCCATCTTTTTTTGCCATATTCTGTTGTGAATCACTAGTTCCAGCTCACATTCAAGGTTGAGGGGATTACACAAAGGCATGAATACCAGGAGAAGAGGAATCACTGGGGGCCCTCTCAGAGGCACCTATCACACATACATATTTGCAAATACATGAGGATAGGAGAGACCGTAAGTCTAATGAATGGCATAATTAGATAAAACAGTCATGGGGGTGTATGAAGAAATCCCACAACATAGACTTCATAGGGACATATTCAAATGCTGGTATAATAGCCCTATTACCTTGTGCAGTGGCATTTAGAGCACAAAATGCTCAGTAGGCCTCTCCTACTGAGGCAAGACGGAGTCATGCAGTATGTGGCCAGGAGGGGATAGAGGAATAACAGAGCTAGCTCACGGAGAAGGAAAAGCCTGGATTGGCTCAAGGCAATTGGAGAAGTGGGTTGGAGTCAAGAGAACAGAGTTGGGGAATTGTACATAGAATATACAGCTGGTATATAATTCAAAAATCAGTGTACATGTCAAAGGGAAGAAAAATCTATTGGCATTATCAGGAAAAACTCTACTTGAGTTAGGTTTAGAGATTCCAACATTAATTACAGAAGAAGCTCTTTAGCCTGTGGTGTCAGGAGTCATAACCAACATGCCAGTGTGTGTGTGCAAAATTAGGGGTGGAAGCGAAAGCTCTGGATAATTAGGAACTCTTAGCCAAGTGCTTAAACAAGATTCCAGCCACCCTTGTACCTTCTAGGGAAGGCACATGGTGGAGCACGTGGGTATATATATACATGTAAAAATGAAATAGTCACTATTTGTGAAGTAGACTTATAGATCCATTTGATTACTTCTTGCCTAGTAGGTAATGCTCCCACACAAATATCTCTAAAAGATTCTGAGCTGAGGATTTTTAAAGTCCCCTGTGTAGGGGTGAATTGGGGGAAATACTTAAAGGCCTTCTATTAACCCAATTCATGATGGTGGGCAGCATCTATGATTTGTATTCTGTCTGAAGTGAAACTAAAGGTAGAGATGTATCATGGCTTCAGTCTGGGGTAGTTTCTACTTCTACACTGACTATGAACTGGAACTTCAAACTCGGTCTCCTTAGAACTGATTATGCTTCATGGATGTGAGGAACCATTATGGCACACCCAGTGCCTTATCAATGCCAGTCAGACTTCCCGTTGGGCAACTTGAGGGCCCTAGTAGTTTATATCATACCTTTACCCTTTCTTTTCCTCTCTTTTGGCATGGAATTGGGGGCCAACTGAGTAATCCCATAGCAGTATCTGATAGAGACTATTTTTGAGAAAGAATACTGTACCTGTAGAAAACATCAAACACCACTTACCTGGTATAGGGCATGGTGGAATGGCCCCACAGCCATTAATACTTTCTAGCTCCAATTACTCTGATCTTTCCCTAATCCTTACCAAATTCCAACTGTTGAAGTAGAGGCTCGGTGACTATCTGTGATGAGGGAGGATATTGTACTAATTCCTGCACTGGAATTAGCCACAATTCCATCCCTGTCCTGATACTTTATTTTCTTTTTAGATTCCTTTAAATGCTCTTATTTTTTTTTTTTACATTAACACTAAACTGGTTATCTCTCTGGAACAGGGGCTTTGTCTGTTTTCTTTTCTCGCTGCTCCATAATAAAATTTGTGCAAGGAACACACTCAGAACTGTGGTGGCTGACTGCACCACCACAGTTGGGTGACCCCGGGCATGCAGATGTGTTTGATTGGCCTTGGTGAACTAGTTGAGGATAGAATTATGAATCTTTCTCTTTGCTCAATGGTGGCAGTTCTTCTGAAGAAACAGTCCTGAGGATCCTGAGCTCAGGTTTCTTAGAGGTCCCTAGAGACCAAACCTAGAAATGCCCACCAATCACTTGTTAAATGACTCGTGATACTCTTTAATAAAATTACTGAACCAATGCTAAATGATGGGCAGGAAAAGAGATACTCGGTATGTGAAATGTGACGCTACTCATTTTGTCCCTGAAATACTGGATGACAAAGGAGTTCTTCATCTTAATTTTCCCCGTTTATTCCTGTCCCATTCTTTTACTTCTCAGTCTTCTCTTCCCAGCTGGATAGACTGTGCTAGAAGCAGGAAAAGGGTTTAAATGTGAAGAATGAAGCAGAGATGTTCTCTGTCTGAAGGTGACTTACATATGAAACAGTTGACATACAAAAATACCAATGAACTAGCCTAATACAGTATACTAAGTACTGTAATTTGTGTGTGTGCACGCGTGAGAGTGTGTGTGTGTGTGTGTGTGAGAGAGAGAGAGAGAGAGAGATTAGGATGCTATAAAATTATAGAGAATTGTAGAGAACTGTCTACTTTGGGTGTCTGGGGATTAAAGAAATCTTTACCATGGAAGTTAGTTCTACACTGAATGAGGACGAGTTCACCTGGGCCAAAGACAGGGATGTACATTTCAGTATGAAAGAACAAATTATTCATAGATACGTTGCTATGTGTCCATTTCATATTTGGAGACATTGAAGCAATTCTGTCTAACTGGAACATTTGAGTATGGAGTAATAAGGGGTGAGACAGAAACACACAGGAACCTTACAGGCTTTTTTGTGTATATGCTTGTTTTTGTTTGTTTCTTGATAAAGAGGTTTTATAGTTCTCTCTGTAGTATAGGGAATCATTGGAATGCTTAAAGCAGGGGCAAGGACCTTTTATATACTTAAAGGTAGCGAGGTTGCCTGGCTCTTCATCTCTATTACCTTCGATTGACCTTGGATTTTGCCCTTTGGGTTGTCAGCAGTCCTATTTGAATATTTAATACAACTTCTCATTCATTTAACTAACTCACTCTGTGCTCTGAAACTTCACCCCTGATGTCTCTCAGGAGAATTCATTCCAGAACTTTCTCACCTCTGGTTTAGGATCTTGATCAACAGCAGAATGATATGACCTTGATTTTTATATGCATACTTAACTCTGATTTCATTACTCCTAGAATGTCATCGTTTCGTGGCCTAGTGTGCATCTTGCATACAGAAATATAACTAGAATTAAAAAGCTTATTTCTGACTTTGATCACCCTTTCAGGACATAAGCTATTAAGAACAAATCAGCATTTCTGATAAATAATTGTAAAATGGTGCCTACATTTTTTGGATGTAATTCAGAAAGTAGAAAGAAGCTTCTATTTATATTCCTATATCAAAAATTCTGTTAATACATAATGTGTGAATCACAAAAGCAATGCTGTGTTTTGTCCTAATTAGTGAGAGGCAGAAGCAGCAGCATATTTGAGGAAGTTTGAAACTTTTTCTGTCTCAGTATTACTTTTGGGGTATTTAATTTTTTTAGATATTAACAAAGCATTAGAAGAATTAATAGTCAAAATAACATCTTAGGTTCTGTTAAGATGGGTCATTCTTCTATAAACTTTTGTTTTTATGTCCATCACTCTTTCTTTTTTAAGACGAAGTTCTCACTCTGTCACCCAGGCTGAAGTGCAATGGCACAATCTTGGCTCACTGCAACTTCTGCCTCCTCAGTTCAAGCGATTCTCATGCCTCGGCCTCTCGAGTAGCTGGGATTACAGGTGCCCACCACCACACCCGGCTAATTTTTGTATTTTTTAGTAGAGGTGGGGTTTAACCATGTTTCCAAAGCTGGTCTTGAACTCCTGACCTCAGGCGAGCCACCCAACAGGCAGGAGTCATCGCACCTGCCTCATCACTCTTAAAGGCAGAATAGCATAAGACTGAAGAAAAAGAATAGCAATGTGGAGAACAGATATACTGGTGGCTAAAGAACAGTAGCAGTTGACCAATCCCTAAGTAAATATTCAATGTACTTAAGATTGGTCTCAGAGAAAGAGTTTCTTAAGGGTCAGACCCAGAAAAACACTGACTTATGGTAAGAAAAAAATGGATGTCTTTTCAGTTACGGTAAATATAATCAATTGAATAAGTTCAAGTTTTATGTTTTACTGGCTGAGGAATATAATAAGGTGGTTTAAATATTAAGGCTCAATTGTACTTTGAGCCCTTCATTTTTAAAATAAAGATCTTGTACCCTCTCCCCTATTGTAATTTTTTGTTTCTTGAAAGGTCGATGGTATCTGTTACAATATCTTCGTAAAAATTCCTTGTTTCTGCCCCCAGGTCAATAACACTTATTTATACCAAAGCCCTACCATCCAACTCTCACTAAAGAGATACTATGTGCTATGCTGGTGCAAACAGAATGCTCTTCTCCAAACTTGGTGTCAGTCTTCTGAGTTACAGAGCATTCCTCATGAAAATAGTTCATTTAGGTTTTATCTTTCCTGTCTCTCCCTTGGGTGCAGAATCAGGCCAGGAGATAGTTTTAGCAAGATAGCGAAAACCGCAATTGCTTTGATAGCAACCTAATAGCATGTCACCTTCCACATTTTCCTCCTCCCCATCTCTTCTTCAGGATGACCTTGCACAAAGCGACACTATAACCTTTCTCACCCCTTTAGGTTCGAGAAAGGTCTTCATGCAAATAGATGTGCGTTCATGTGGGTTGGGGTCTGAGTGGTGGGCACTTTCCCACTCAGCTTCCTAGTTTGCAGTTACTAAGGCAGAATATTAAGTGTTTGATCACAGTCACAATTTCTGAGGGACTTCCCCATTCAATGAGATTGTTCAGATTGGTTTCTATTATGTTCTGGGACATGTGATAGAACTTTATTTTTTCAGAGCCCAGTTCTATAAGAAGTACAACCTTGAGAACAATTTGATTTCTTTTTAAATATATGAATTATGAAAAGATTCAAAGATACAAAAAGAGAAGAGACTAATATGACAGATGTCGCTCCCTCCTTCTCAAAGGTAACTACTATATTTAGAGTGGGTATATATCCTTTTAGAACTGTAAGAACATATACAAATGTATATGTTTAAATTATGCACAGTTTTCATTTGTGTATTTTAAAGTTTTTCACAAATGATATTTCTTTTCCCACTCAAATGGTATGGCTTTGCCCACTCAAACTTTGACCTCATGGCTTACTATTTTAACATATTGACTGTCCCCTAACTCACATCCCTAAGTCTGTTTTATCCTACCCAGATGCACTGTCTGTGCATCTGCAGTGAGCTTCTCAAAGTAGCTCCTGAGTTGGAGGATTCAGAATAGGACTGGGGTAGAGCCTGTTGACACAGCTCCCTTAAAGCAGTTATTTTCTTTCTCAGGTTTTGTATACTTTTCTTCTTAACTCTTTAAATACATAACCTAGCAAGAAACAACTGTAACCATAGAGACACAGAAACATTTTTGTGACCCCAGTGTACAATTACTTACTTCTCCTAATCAGCATCTATTTAGAAGTTAGTATTTGGCCAAGCCATAGAGAATGAGCCAAATCACTGGGACTGAATTTTACTAAATCTTGTCAAAGCACTTGCCAAAATGATGTGTAACCATTGTGCTCCCATCGGTAGTAGAAGGGTTCCCTTTCGTCTGCATGCTCAGTATGATTAATATTATTATGCTTTAATTTGTTTACCTATGCCAACAAGTATGAAATTATATCTCATTGTTTGCATTATATTTTCTCCAATTCAAGTCTTACTGTGTATTTATCAGCAATATGGATTGCTTTTCTGTGAACTGAGTGTGATAATTCTTTGTCAATTTTTAGTATTTTTTCTTATTGATTTGTGGGAGTAGTCTATTTACCCTCTATATATGTAGGAGCACTAATTTTTTTATCAGTTATATCCATAGGGACAAACAGTTTTATGCCCGTAAAAGCTACTTTGTGGTATTACATAGAACTGTAACATCAATCATGCTATGGCAATGTAGACATCATGGAGTGCCATTAATATAACTAAGTTTAAGAAAGAGGGCATTTGTAATTATATTTAAGAAGACACTTATTCTCAAATTCTGATGTATGCAAAGATAATGTCATGCTCACTATTCAGTCCTTAAAAAAGTTTATTCCCAATACAAATGAATAACTCAAATAGTCTGAGTTTAATGCAATGGTTTTTAGAAATATAGTTTTATTTGATTCATATTTGTGGCAATACAGCTTAATATTTCCCAAATTCTTTTATCTAAATATAGCTTAAAAGCCCAAATGAAAAATTCAAGTAATATAGAGAACCAATTAAAGCAATTCATCCATAGAAGGAGATTTCGCCATGCATGCTATGGTTTTGATAATTTCTACTAAAGTGTGGGCACACTGTTTTCCTCTAACCCTTCTGTCTCCCCCTCCTTTTTTAAGTTTGACTTTTCCTGGTAGAAATACATTTTTCCAGGAATGGTTTATCTTGAATACTCTGACCCTAGAGAGTAAAGTAATTTAGCAGAATTTCTCGCATAGGGATTAAAATGAGTATTAAAGTATCTACAGAGGGTGAAAGTGAGTATAAAGAGGAATCAGGCATGAAAGTTCAGAAATGGGAATAGATGAATGATGTTTCTATTTTATCGTCCTTGTAAATAAAATGAATGTGCTTTTGGCTTTCATTTGCTATACGAATTGATTGTTACAGAATAACAGCTGAGAAAATGGAATTAAAATTTTTGAGAATCAGTGAATCAGCAGCACTTGTTAAGAAGTTAGTGGAGTTATTCCAGACACTCCACTGAGTTTACTTTCCACAAATCTCTAGGGTGTGTATGCAGGTATCCCTGTGAAAAGAATGAATTGTCAGCATTTTAGAAATTTATATACGTATCCTCTTTCACATCTAGGCGGTCCTGGTGAGATGGAACACATTATCTTTGAGCCCACTGGTCTTCTCTTTCCATAGGCCTTTCTGCTGAAATGTCTGGTGTTTTTCTCTTTCTATTACACGGCCTGTCCCCAGCTTCTCTTGCTCCACGCTCCCCTCCCCCATTCTCAAGTCCTCCATTTCTGACAAAAGTGATGGGTTGGATCATTTCATTCACACTTGATTGTGAAGCCATGTGGCTTAAGCTCTGCTACTCACCAGCTATGACTGTAATGTCCGATATTAATTAAATATTTATGGATACTTCCAAAGGGCCAGATTCCACCCAATACTTTTGTGCATTATCTCACTGAATCATGAGGTAGGATTTTATTATAATTTGTAGACAAACAGGTTAAAACTTGGCCAAGGATTGACTCCTGGTAACCAGTAACCATCAGCAGTGCAACTCAGTTTAGATTAGGGTAATATGAAAACTACATTCACACACTACACCATGCTGACATGGGCAGGTTTCAGACACGTTCTCTTTTGCAAACCATCACCATGCATAGGATTACAATTAGGAAAGTTTGATTTCCTTGCTGCTGAGGTAACTGGCATAAAGACTACTAAATTGGGCTCACTTCAAATGGAAGTGATGATTGTCTTGCTCCACATAACTGTTAGAATGCCCAAAGACCTGCCCTTTGGCCAAAAGCTGGAATGAGAGAAAAATTGCCTAATCCTCTGCTTTTTATTTTTAACCCAGTGATGCCACGCTTTGCTGAACAAGTAGAGGTTGCCATTGAAGCCCTGAGTGCCAACGTTCCTCAACCATTTGAGGAGAATGAGTTCATCGATGCCTCTCGCCTGGTGTATGACGGTGTTCGGGACATCAGAAAGGCTGTGCTGATGATCAGGGTATGTGAGGCCTCTGTAGCTCAGAGCTGGTCAGATCTCCTAGCAGGAAACTAAAGCGTTAACTCTTTTATTTATTATTTATTTTCTAATTACTGAGTTTAACTTGGTAAGCTGTTTGGCTCCTTATTTAGTCAGACAAGGTGAACTTTCTACTTATAAAGGGATGAATAATATCAACAAGCTCAGGTGAGCACTGAATACTCTGAAGGGCAATGCCCTGCCTACTTCTTGCATGCATTAGTTCCTCAATTTCATATAACCTGCAGGAATACCCCTGCTATTTTCCATTTGTGCCTCTTGCTAACACTCTTCCCATCAGAATTGGAAGATCATGGGCTGGAAAAAATGAAGACTACACAGCATATTAGTGTTTATAATAACAATACATACTAATAACAGTTATTATCATTATGAAACAATGAAGTGATACATAATTACATTCTCCTTGTATAAAAATAATTCAGACATTATAAATAAGGCTGGATAGCCCTACATCAAACCTCTTACTACCCACTCCACTGTCTTCCCATCTTCAGACTTCTGTTGTCAGGTAGGTGTATCTTCTAAAATATTGTCTAACTAATTAATATATATGTACAGGCCTAGAAAATAGATATTATAGTTGATTTAAACACTCATATAGTATCATTTCTAACTTCCTTTGTTCACCTACAAGGCCCATTCATATATGCCTGTCAAGCTAGCTTACCATCTAGCTTACCTCATTTTATTTAACTGGCTACATAATCCATTATTCCATTATAAGATGAATTTTTTTTCCTCCTTACCAACAGTTTAGCCTAGTCATATTCAAACATTTGTTAGCTACATAATAAAGTTTATTTCTTCAAATATACTCTATATGCAAAAGCACAATTGATGCAAGTTACATTTATGGCTATTATCATTGAAGCAGAGGTGGGGCTTCTGCAGTGCTAATCCCAAAAGCATGCTGTCCAGTAGAATGGTATCCACACTTGTAACTTAAAACATTATTTCTAGTAAACACACTACAAAAGCAAAAAGAAAAAGATGAAATTAATTAGAATTTTAAAAATACATTTTATTTAACCAAATGTATCCAAAATATCCCTTTGTGGCACTGGCCACATTTAAAGGGCTTAGAGACTACATAGCTAGTGACCACTATGTTGGACCAGGCAGCCCTAGTCTGTGTCCTCATTCTTGTCTTCATCATCAACATCCACAGTTGTCTCTGAGGCTGATCAATGAAACAACGAGGTGTTTGCTTTGAAACTTATTTTTCAAATTGTTCAAATTTTTAATTTTTTTTTGAGTGTCATTGAGTACCTAAACTAACACCCCCCACAGTCAATTAATTCCTTTTCAGTGTGTGATCCCTTAAGCATATCAAGAAGTATCTGTCATGTATTATTCTCTCTGGATAATAATATATCCCTAGTCTTTATACACATAGGGTGTTAATTCTTCTCCAAATGTCGGTGTCCTTGAAGCCATTAGGTCTAAGCATAGCCATCTTTGCCTGTGGTATCCAGTGCATAGCACAGTGCTTCTGACATGATCTGGGCAGGCTGCAGTAGAACATCACCAGATGCTCTTTTGCTCTTTGTTGATATCCATGCTTCTGAAACATCCACTAAATCCTTCACTGGAAAGCCCAATTGCCATCTTCTGATCTTTTCATCTTTAAGTCAGATTGTCTGCTTTTTAAAATGCTAAATATAAATCTGCCTTTCATAGTAATCCCATGATCAATTCAAAATGATCAGAGCACTCAGTAAATTGTATCAGATGATACAAATAATACTTAACAACACGGAATTCAGATTTGGAATTTGAAGACTGTCAGAGTGATTTATGGTTCTTTGAACCTGCGTATTTTATACCTATTAAACTCTGATTATCTTTCAATACCTAGTTCAAATGTTCTCTCCCCAATTTTCTCCTTCAACAAAAATGGCCTTATCCTATAACTACCCATAACTGTTTCTGTTTCTTCCCAAGGCTTGTCTATGTGATCTGTCAGGTGCATAGGAATTCTCTGATTATCCCCCACAAAGTGGCTTAAAAATACATAAAGGCAAATCTGGCAGACCAACATATAGTTGTTTCTCTCTCTTTTTTTTTCTTAAACAGTAGTGAATTATCTGCAAAATCACTGTGAACACCAAATTTCTGAATCTTGAATCATTGTGCCTAGGAGAAATAGTATTTATGACACAGTTTCCTTTAATGTCTATTGCTCTGTAAGGAAAAAACTCAAACTGTGTTTTTCCTCTGTTCTCATACCATAATTAACACAGAAGACTTCTGTGACCAAATGTGGGAGATGGTTCTCCCCATGACTAAGCAAGAAGTCTTCTGCAGCGGCCACCAAGTTGTTGTCCTCCAATTTGATTCCCACATCACCTACCTGGAGATAGCATCAGATCCCACAGGGTAAGGGCTCAGTCCCCAAGGCTGCTGCCCCTGCCAGATACCAGTCATAAGTCAGGGCTTCCAGAACGTCTGACAAACTGGTTTCAAGTTGGGATTTCTATGATCCCCGCTTTGGCTTAAATTAATTTGCTAGAGCAGCTCACTGAACTCAGGGAAACACTTATATTTATGAGTTTATTCAAAAGGATGTTACAAAAGATACAGGGGAAGAGATGCATAGGGCGAGGTATGGGAGAAGGAACATGGAGCTTCCACGCCTTCCCTGGCATACCACCCTCTAGGAACCTCCACATGTACAGCTATCCAGAAACTTATCCAAACCCTGTCCTTTCGGGTGTTTATGGAGGCTTCATTACATAGGCATGATTGATTAAATCACTGGCTATTGGTGATCAACTTAACCTTCAGCTCCTCTCCCTCCCTGGAAGTTAGAGGGTAGGACTGAAAAGTCTAAACCCTCTAATCATGCCTTGGTCTTTCTGGCGACCAGGTTCATCCTGAAACTACCTAGGGCCTTCCAGCTACAAGTCAACTCATTTACGTACAAAAAGTATCACTTTGGAGTTTGTTAGGATTTTAGAAGTTGTAAGCTAGGAAACAAGTTTGAAGACCAAATACACATTTCACAATGTCACAATTACCTTCTCTAGACTGTAAAATTGTGGAAAGCAAAGGCTGTCTTTTTTTTTTTTGCTTCACTATGGTGTTTTGTTTGTCACAGAGCCTAATTCTCTCTCTGTGTGTGTGTGTGTGTGTGTGTGTGTGTGTGTGTGTGTAAAAGGGACAGAGATGCCTAGAGAGATAGTAGGGTGACAGAGAAAAGAGATACAAGAATTGGAAGAGGGGGAAAGAAAGGATAGTCAGCTTTTTAGGCTCATAACAAATTAGATCATTTTTTTCCCATTATGTACTAACTTGTGAAATAAGGTAATAGACCATGAGAGTTATATTTTCAAAACATTTGGTACTAAATTCCACTGTAATCCTCAAGATACATTCCCTCTTTTGCCGTTTTTCTGCTTTGTTAGCCTTCACACGTTTATGACAACCATTCATCTGGGAGGCTGAGGCCATTTATAGCCATCATTCATTTATTCATTCATGAGCTGTAACAAACACACACACACACACACACACAATTTTAGATAAAATGCCATATCTTTGTCACATGAAGTGTCATTTCTCTATCTCGACATTTCAAGTGATTTGATTAGATGTATTTCACACCACATAAAATTTAGGAGAGAAATGTACAAATTGTTATTTTTAAAAATCCTTCTCCATTCAGCACCCAAATGGCTTCATTTTGCACTTAAATATTTCTTGGTTTTCTTTCTGAAATGTAATGATTGAGTCTACTTAAAAAATTCCTTGTATTAAGGAAGATAGACAATAAGACAAGCATAATTGTTTCCTTCCCAGAAAATTTGACCATACCTCCTTCCCTCCCAAAGGTTGCAAAGAAAATTTTTTTTCCCAAAAATAATACGGAAAAAACCCTGAAGGGTCAAATTCTTCCTCACCTTGTCTCTCGGCCATTCATACATATTTAATGGTGATGTTGATATCTGAGAGCTTCTTGATATCTGAGAGCTTCCAGCCAGTTCCAGGCAACCCTCTGAAGTAGACAAAGCTTGTTCTTATTGTACTGTATTCCAGCCTCAACTTTTAGAACCTTCCTTTTTTCTTGGAGCAATTTACCCCTCCTCCATGAAACCATTTTTTTTTTTTTTTTTGCTTCTTCCTGAGACTTGTCCATTGTGATCTGTCAGGTTCATAGGAATTTTCTGATTTTCCCCACAAAGTTTAACTTAAAAATATATACACAAATCTGGCAGACCAACATATAGTCATTTCTCATTTCTTACAGTAGGTAATTTCTGAAAATTCACTGTGAACACATTTGTGAATCCTGAATCATTGCTCCTAGGAGAAATACAGGGTTGAGTTACTATGAGCTTCTAGCCATTTGTTTTTCAACTGATCAATACTTAATCTTGTTTTATGTGAGTTTGTGTTCAAAGACACGTTCTTTAATATGTATTGTTCTTTGGGAGGCTGAGGTGGGTGGATCACCTGAGGTTGGGAATTCAAGAACAGCCTGGCCAACATGGTGAAACCCTGTCTCTACTAAAAAAATAAAATACAAAACTTAGCCAGTCATGGTGGCGCACACCTGTAATCCCAGCTACTCAGGAGGTTGAGGCAGAAGAATTGCTTGAACCTGGGAGGCAGAGGTTACGTGAGCTAGGATTATGCCACTGTTCTCCAGCCTGAGTGACAGTGAGACTCTGTCTCAAAAAAAAAAAAAAAGTATTGTTGATTCATTAGCATTGAACTTATAGCCAACTGTGCTAATTTATGAGGGAGCAAAGCTTATCTAACACACGTGTTTCTATGAAAGGTATATCACATTTCTTGCGTTTGGGAACACTAGACAACACTTCAGCACTGTATTTTGAGGCCATTTTAGGTAGATAAATCACCAAGAAAAAGCCCAAAAAAGTGATTCTAAATAGACCAGAAAAGAGCACTTGTTTCCAGTATGAGACGTTAAACAAGAAGGCAGAGTATTGTGGTGTTTGACCTTAACTGGGAGCATATACATCTTGTGACTCAAAATTTATACATCCTTGCATGTCTGGGAATAACAACAAAGATAGTTATTGATTTTGGGGATTAAAAATAAATTTTAGGGAATAGGCAAATAAACAAGTAAGGATTCCATAAATAATGAGGACCAAGTGTATATTTAAGACAAAAAAGTGAAACTTTTAGTATTGTAAATTAAGATAAATGGGTAGGGTAGAAGGTGGTAATACCTTGGTATCAGGAGATTTGTATTCAACAAAACAATAGTTGCTTCTTGTAAGAATGACCCTGAAAGACCTATAATGATATCTATAGATGAATCTTTTGCAATTGGAGCTCATTAATTTGGTTGTGTATGATACTTTCAAAAGCAGGGCAAAGAAATAATAGGCCCTGGAACAGGGTTCAGATAAAGGTCTGTAGTTTAACTTCACGTCTCCCAAAATGTGTATCAAGGTACCCTAGAGCACTGCCAGATATTATAACATTTCAAGAGTAAGACATAAACATCTCTTGAATTCTATATAAACTCTTAGATAAAGATGACAGTTTAAACATGACGTTGGTACATATCTTTTGATTCATATGCGATACTGGATTTGTGGTAATCACTGTGGTAAAAAGGAATCTCTAGAATCGATGAGTGGCCATTTAGAGTCCAACATTTGAGAAGTAGTACAATATATAACAGGTACTACTACTAACTGATTATTATAGGTTATAAAAATGGATTAGGTTGATTGGGGCAAACTCTGTGTAATTGACATAACTGTTACCACTATTTGTTGTTATTTCTTTAGCCTAGGAGCATCATGAAAAAAATTACGTGAGAGTTCTGTAAAGCAGTAAAGTTTGGAATCTAGCTCAACTGTTTTGGGATCATCAGCAGGCAAATTGCCTGTCTGTACTCCATTTGTACACAAGTGCACAGTTACGAAGCAGGAGCATAGATCCGGCACTTAGTAGGCTCCCAGGAAATATTTCTTTACTTCATTCAGCTAGGATGAAGTTTGGATTTATATAATCAATTAATGAAATAGAATTAGTTAAATAAGACAACAGTATTCTCAAAATTACAGGAGTTGTAGTCAATGTTTGTTACAGCTCAAAAATAAAAGGGTTGAAAAGACTTTATAAGCTATGCAATGAAATTTACTTATTACAGATTATCATTATCCTATTAATCAACATGGCCCCTTAATATGTCTAGTTTTATTAATTTTAAATAGTTCAGTATGATTAAAAAATTGGTAATCCTATCTTGGTTATTCATTTATTTGCTGAAAGCTTATTAGATGTCCAAATTTGTGGAGTTTAAATACAGAGATGAACAAAACAGACACAAGTCTCCACCCTCATGAGATTTCTATTTCTTTGGTAGGAGACAGAGAATAAACAAGTAAATATAATGTCAAACATTGTGCCATGAAAAACCAAAGAAGCCTAAAGGGGGTAGAGCTTCTGGTGGCCATGGATCTTATGAAAGGAGGTACCTGGGTGGCATTTGAGAAGATACTGGGAGAAGGAAGAAGAAATAAGCCCTAGCAGTATTCAGGTAGAGCATGTTTCAGGCGGAGGGATTGGCAAGTGCAAAGGTTGGAGCTAGGAACTCGACCTAAGGAACTTACTGAATGAGTTGGGAGCCATTGGAGGGTTCTGAGCAGGGGAATAGTGTGATCTGACTTAGACCTTAAAGGGACCACCATGGCTGTGCTGGTGAGAACAGAATGTATGGGGCAAGAAAAGCAAGATCAGTTAGGAGCCTCCAGAGTAACCCAGGCCAGGCCAGAGTTGCTGGTTGCCAATCACTCCTGACTAGAGGTTTCTGTTTGTGCCTTTAGATCTCTAATTCGATTTTCTAGTCTGCAGCGCATTGCAGTGGTGTAGAGCTCTGTTGGGAAATCTTACCTCACTTATCTCTCAAACTCTCCTGCCAACCTATATTCTCAGCCTTCTCCCCGTGAAGCTCTCATATACCTTTGGGCCCTTTCTTTCAATGGTTCTTATGACATTTTATGAGAAATGAGAAAATACAGAAGGATTCAGAGTCATTTCTCCTGGATTCATGTGTAAAATTTACTCAACAACTCACATGAACAGGTGAAATAACTCTGAATCCTTCAGTATTGTCTCATTTTGTTTCTCTGTAAAGGCTGTTGCAGAGGAAATTGAGCAACAGCAGCAGATGAATGGGTCCTGTTTTACAACCGACATGTGGTGTGACCCTGGTTGAGCCACATGATCTCCTTGGGCCCCTGTAATGGGCACAAGTTGATCTCATAGACTCTTAGGAGAGATTTTGGTGTCTGAATACTTGATCGTGCCATTTTACAGATAGGACCCACTTCCACAACAAAACAGAAAGAAGTGGAACCAAGAACTAGAAGTAGACTTTAAGTGGTTTCTATTTATTGAAAAAGGCTTCCCAAAGAGCACATAGACCCAACTTGCATCCTCAGTATCTATTGTCTGGTACAGTGAAGTATATAGTTTACTTATTCCTTTACCTTGTAACAACACTAATAATACAAGTGTAATCTCCCCGGGCCCATGTGCAGACCCCTTGTAATTTTCTATGTTTCCATTAATTTATGGAAGTCTTTGACCAACTAAAAAATAACAGTCAGTTTTAAAAATGAGTAATTCAAAAAGTAATGTCATGAGTAGGAGACACACTCCCATGCAATCAGCAAACTGCGCATGCACAGAACAGAACCATTTATATGGACGGCTTCAATGGGTTTGTTGCATGTTTAAGGCACGTGAAAATAGCTTAAGATCATCTATTTGCCTGGTGGTATTTGTGACGGTTAAAAGCATGGGCTCTGAAACCTTCAACTTGTTCCTCACCTCTGCCATTTGCTGGGTGTGACACTTTGGAAAATACACTCAACAATTCTGAGCCTGTTCAGACACCTATAAAATGGGGATTACATTTATTTCATTAGATTTTCGTAAGGATCAAATTCTTTAGCTGAATGCCTGTCCCATAGTGGGTGGTAAACAATGATTGCCATTATTATTGCTGCTGTTGTTATTAGGTGTTGTATTTTATTAAGCACAGTAATTATCACTGTCATTTATGAATTTAGTTAATTTTTATGGTTCCTAAAGCGTTTACCTATACATCTGAGCATAGGAGTCCTGTAGGGCAGAAAGTGCAAATAGCAATTTATAATCTCCGCTTTATGAGCAGGGAGACACAGAAGCAGCAAAACTGAGTGACTTGCCAACGACATATAGCTTGTGAGTGGCAGTTAGGCCAAAACATGCAGGTCCCTTGAGTCCTCATCCAGGTTATCTCTTCTGATTTTAACATTTTTTCTTTATTTTGGTTCTTGGGCCATTGTCACTTGAATAAAAGCTCATCATTATTAGCCTAACACTGCCAGGTTGAGTTTTTCATTGACTCATCTACTAAATGCTCAGATCACTGAAATGTTTGGACACAGTATTATAAGCATTGTCATATTCTGCTTGTTTCTGTTGAATGAGATTTTCGATTTTACTTTTTTAAGAACTAATGACAAAAAGTGCTTGTAATCTTGTCATCTCATCTGTCAGCTGATTTAACCAACTTGCTGTAATTGTTCCACAGTACACTGCAAAAGAGGGAGGAATGATCAGAGAATATTGTCTCTGTCCACAATAAAAATGCAACCAGTTATTTGAACTGAGTTCTGCCTACAGGACCCCTGCTTTAGTTAATAAAATATGAGAACAAAACCTCTTTCTTCTCTCCTTATTTTAATATTCCTTTGAAAGAAAACTGAGCATCTGTAGATGACTGAGTGAACGTTAATAAGGTTGATGGTGAGAGAGAAGGAAAAACAAGAGAGAAATGGCAAAGCTTGGAAAATTACTAGGCATAATGTGATATTGGCATGAAGGACCCCATTTTATGCCTGTCTAACTAATCTTAAGGCTTCATCAATAACCACACCTGATTAATTACACTGTAGTAGCCAAAGAAACTAGCAGAATAAAAATGTGCCGTTTTGGATGGGGAATGGGCAACTGTATCATCGGTATTACTTGCAGTCTGCTCTTTTCTTTTGAAAGACAAAGCTCTGGGATGTGGTCCTACTATATGCCAAGAGGCAGTCTGTGGAAGATCATCGCCTTTCAGGCTAATCTCACACTGATTCACCCTCTTACTTCTGTGCACCATCCGTACTACCTTTCAAATTTAACCTCGTACAATTAACAAAATATGATAGTCTAGAGTCCAGGCTTCAAGCTGCCTGATTTAGTAATCTTAGATCAAGATATAACTTCTCATGTCTCAGTTTTTCTACCTGGAAAATGGAAAAAATAATGTGCACATCATAGGAGTGTTAAGAAACCTGCATGACTTAGTGCCTGTAAAGCACTTAGAGAAAACAATGACAGACACATGGTTAGCACTTAATGCACAGTTATCTATTATTATTGCCATTGAAGATGGAAAGGTGTTTTATTCCTGGGTTAATGGATCCTTTCTTATCTTTTCTTCATGACTGACTGCATAGATTGGAAAGGCTCTTGATCTAACGCTACTCTTTTTAAGCCATTTTATAACTTCAGTTCTTCCTCAATTTGTAATGTGAATAAACTACACCAAAAACTAATAATGAGAAGTATGTTTGGAGTTAGACACACTTGGGTGCTTAGATCTAACTTCTGGTTCTTTATTAACTAATTTAGGAACATGGGACACATGGCTTAAATTCTTTGCATCTTGTATTTTTTACCTCTAAATAGAATGATTCCTAATGTCACCGCTCATCTGAGCTAATTTGATTTTGTATGTGTAAAAGTTATTTAATCCTTTATGGGTATATGGTAATCAGTGGCTTCATTTCAAAACCTGTTGAATGAATTGATTTAAAAATCCTAATAATAGGCCTGGTGCAGTGGCTCATGCCTGTAATCCCAGCACTTTGGGAAGCCAAGGTGGGTGGGTCACGAGGTCAGGAGATCAACCATCCTGGCTAACACAGTGAAACCCCATTGCTACTAAGAAATAAAAAATAAATAAAAATTAGCGAGGCGTGGTGGCATGTGCCTGTAGTCCCAGCTACTCGAGAGGCCAAGGCAGAGAATTGCTTGAACCCAGGAGGAGAAGGGTGCAGTGAGCCGAGATCGTGCCACTGAATTCCAGTATGGGAGACAAAGTGAGACTCATTCTCAAAAAAAAAAAAAAAAAAAAAAAAAACTAATGATGGGCCAGGCACAGTGACTCATTCCTGTAATCCTAGCACTTTGGGAGGCCAAGGCAGGCAGATCACTTGAGGCCAGGAGCTTGAGACCAGACTAGCCAACACGGTGAAACCTTGTCTCTAATGAAAATACAAAAATTAGCCAGGTATGGTGATGTACACCTGTAATCCCAGCTACTTGGGTGGCTGAGGCACAAGAATCGCTTGAACCTGAGAGGTTGAAGTTATAGTGAGCCGAGATCGCACTGCTGCACTGCAGCCTGGGCTACACAGTGAGACATGTCTCAAAACAGACAACAAACAACAAACCCTAAGTAATAACGACAAACATTTAAAAAATACCCACTCTGTATCTGATACTACATAGAGAATATAGTGCCTAATCTTCACAGCAATCATAGAGGTAGCTACTGTTATCAACCCCAATTTACAGAGGAAGAAGTCAAACTAAGATAAGACAGTTTATTTATGGGCACATAGGGGCTCCTATTCAGGCAGTCTTGGTTCTAGAGCCTGTGCTTATACCCTTATACCTTATGGTTTTGTGACCAAATCAGATGTTCCGTCAGGTCTTGCCTTTGGCCTAGAGATAATCAACTTTGTTTATAGAACAAAAGTGTCATTATACAAGTATAGGTGTAAATTTTGTTGTTGATGATTTTTTTCTTTCAGTTTGGATGGGTGGAAATAACATACAAATATAATTTTTCTTAAAATTAGTGTATCACTTCAAGTTAGACTTACTATACTTTTAGGAGGAAATAATATATATTTTTAAAGTAAATTCGGGCAGCTTGATTTTTCTGACTCCAGTCCAGCTACTACCCACCCACACAGCACATGTGGGTGCTATGTAGGATGGTGTAAGTTGTTTTCTGGGGGATATTTGGCCTTTGCAGTGAAGTGTGTGGTTGGAGTTGAAGATTATCAATATAAATATGCTTATTTTTCTTTTTGTCTTTAGACCCCAGAAGAACTAGAGGATGATTCTGACTTTGAGCAGGAAGATTACGACGTGCGTAGCAGGACAAGTGTTCAGACTGAGGATGACCAGCTGATTGCAGGGCAGAGTGCACGGGTGAGTGGACACCTAAGACTTTGGCTTGGCACACAGGGACCCTGTTTACTAAAATTGTTTGAGGATATTTCTAAATTCCAGAGACTTGGTACCCCAGAGATTTGTGGGTCAGAAACCTGTGCCCTCATCTGAGGTTGTTTATAACAATTCACATTTTACACAGTGAAAATAACCACCACTGCTCCTGATTCCTCCTAATAACTCCCCTCTTTTGCTATCACTAGAAACATAGCAACCACATCACAGCAAGCTTTTATGTGTATAATTGATTTTGTTGGGGTTGGGTATTACAATTAGATGATAAGCTGACAAGGAACACTGTCATATTCAAATTTTGCATTGGCACAGTCACCACTGTTCTGCCTGAATTCTCCAAGCTTGTTAACACAAGAGGCAATGACAAATGAGGAATCGGGGTACTGCTTTGTTTATAACTGGGCTGTCGCTCCATACAATAGCCTATGTTCTATTATATCTAAGACCATATCTTTTGAAATTGGTTCAAGGCCATTCGATAGAGAACTTTCTGTTTCCTCATGTTACCTGTCTACTCCCATGGTGGTATTCCTAGATCTGTCTGCCTTGTGATAGAAAAATTCATTAGAGATAAACTAGAAATATGCAAGTTTAAGGCAAGGATCAGGAAGCAACAGAGGACCACCTCTGCCTGGCGTCTGAGTACTTCATGATACTGTTCACCAATGCATTTGGTCCAAAGAGCATCCTAAATTTGGATCAATCTGATTAGCTGTATTGCTCACAGGATAGATGTATGCTATCAAGGCTGGTGGTGAGAGATGAAGTCCCTAGAGATTGCATAGGAGGGTGAAATTTTCCTCTCCTTGAAGGATCAGTTTCCAAAGAGTAAAAAGAATCAGATTATAGTATAACTGAGAGTTAGATATTCTAATTTTCTATGTTAAGTTGTATTTAAATAAAAGATAATGAATAGAAAGCAGGAGGTTGAGAAAGAGGAGGTAATTTAAACTAGAAATTGGAAAACCCCAGAAAGCCCACACTGCCTTAAGAATTATGAAAGAAAAATAATCAGAGGTTAAAATAAATAGGACTTGAAGGAGATGTTTAGTCAAGAAAGATTTTGTTTCTAAAACTCAATTTCTCTTGTATGCTTTATGCCTTGATAGTCTCACCCAACAATCAAGTGACCCATAATATAAATAAACATTAATATGAGGGATGTGAAGGTAAAAAAATATTAAAGACAAAGGCTTTCAGACAGATATGATTTTCAATTGTAAAGGGCAGCATTAGAACCATGCTCAAAGCTATATGTTGCTTAGTTTTCTGAGTTTCAGACTCATCACTTCTAAAATGTGAATAACAGGTACCTGATAGTATTCTTATGAAGATATAATTACTTAATATTTGTAAACTAATAGGCACAATAATAGACGTACAGTAAAGGCTCAGTAAAGATGACTGTGATTATTACCATCCTTTCTAAGGGAAATCCTTTCTGATCACATGATGGTGGGACAATACAAAAGTAGGCATAGAGCCCTCTACTTTAAAAATTCCTTGCAGACTCTATTTAATCACCCCTAAAATGTTGAAAATTGGAACGGTCAGTAACTGGAAAATCTTTTGACTCTGTGTTGGCAAAACGTCAGACTAATTAAACATACAATTTGTCTTCAGAATTAAGTAAAACCAGCATTTTTATGTCACTGACAAAGGGTAAGTTTGAGTAATTCATTCAAGCATGAAGCAATTCAAAGTCAATTTGATTGATTAACTGCAACTCAGTATACATACAGCCTAGTATCCACTGACTAATGTTCTTAAAAACCCAGACAGGTTGTACAACTCATCTTGCTTTGAAATCACCATCTTGTCAAAATGGCATGATTAGTCCCATCTATACTAGGAAGAATAGAGTCCCAGTATACTTCTGTTTCATTGGGAACAGAATTCTAGTCTTATTTACATTAGCCATCAAGTCAATGATGATGGGTGGAAATACAATTCAGAGGCTTCTGTCTTTATCTTCTATTATTTCTCCACACTATTGTCTTTACTGAGAGTTTTTTTCCAGCATAAATTATAGACAGGGTCTAAGATAGTAAGAACAGCACTCCTATAATTCAGCACTTGCTAATTTGTCTTTGAGGTCCATCATGTGGTCTGTATGATTAACTTGCAGCAGACAGCATTACTTATTGAGTCAGCCTATTTTAGCCTGTAATTATATGATGACAAATCAGAGACATGGAATTATGGCTGTTAAGTTGGAAATAAGAGGGTGCATTGAATTGCTGAAATGATAGATGGTCAGACTTTTGACCAGCAAAGTGTGCTAAGTTGATCTAAATTGTGAAGGAGGCGAACTTTGTCTTTGACGGAGGCATTTGCTCTTCCCTGCAGCCAGTCCTTAATGTTAATGATACTACTTTGTGTTCTCGTTTAGAGAAAGTCTCCCTTTCTGAAAATGGTAAATCAATGTAAAAGGAGGTGTAAGTGGGAGATAAGCTTTTAGTAACCCTATCCAACATTGCTATCAAATTCTGGAATTAGAGTATTTAAAAAATTTTCCTTTATATGCCCACGTCTGCTGCTTGCCTACAACATTCTGAGGGAGAAGAGAGTTGGGTGGGGGCGGGGGTATGAATGGGAATCAATATGGAAGGCGGTGATCTGATAAAATATGGAGGTGATCTTACCCTTTGATTCTAGACATGATATATTATAAACTGTTTCTCCACAGGTTGACACAGTTAAAATAGGTTAGTGACACTTGCTGGGCACTTAACCTTGGTGATACAATATATTATTTGGAATCACACAGACCCAATTTTAAATATGGACTTAGCGAAGCTGTGTGACTTTGGGGCAACTTTCTTAACCTCTCCACGTTTCATCTCCTCCTATGCTACCTCATAAGGTCATTGGGAGAATTCCATGATAAAATGTATCACATGATTTATCATATAAATATGTAATAATTAAGTTGGTGGTAATGGCGATGATGCTTATGGCTTGAGCTAATCATTCCTTAGAGGGCTGACTAATTTCACCTGAAAGAGTTGGATAATTCAGGCAATCATGAGAGGTTTTACTTGAGTTAATGGGACAATTACCCAATTTTCCAATTCACTTCACAGCTAGAGACTGGTAAGAATCAAAGGACCCACTCCTTAACTACTTATATTTATTACCCTGCTTTAAAGTCAAGTGAGTAAAAACAGGCACATTGAGTTTTTGCACCTTTAATTGTTATTTATAAACATTCTTGTGCTTGAAACTTAATGTTAGCCTCTTGCTCTCTGCTTAAGAAATGAACACTTGTCAGTTAGGGGACCCAGAGACTTGAAAGATTATTTTTTCTCCTGGAAATTGGAAAAATATCAAAAAAGCTCCTTGAGATTTAAGTTGAAGAAAGGATTCAGTGCTATTTGAATGGTTGTTGGCTTGTATCAGTGATTTTTGCTTTTATCTTAATAGGTAGGGTTTATAACAATCACCAAAAAATAGTTATTCATTCAGAGCAAAGGCTGGGAGAAACTCTGGGGTAGGGGGAAGAAATCCTTTTGGACTAAAATCTCTGATACCACTAATTTGGGACCCCACATCAGGCAGATAAAGAATTTGGAGAGCTGTGCTTGGCTACTGTGAAAAGAAGCAGAAATTATCAAACTGTCCCAGATAATCATATCATATAAACAGAAAATCTGATCTGTTCCCTTTCCTCTTGGTCATGAAAATAATTTTTCTCATGTTCCCTCAGTTTGAGAGAAAGACCATTTTCATGTTATGTATTTTGTATTGGTTTGATTTCAATGTAGCTGGCTTCTATTTTTTTCTAGCTAGAATGGCTTTCATGTGTTAACATTTCAAACTGCTGAGTTACATTGATAAGACCTAATTAAAACTCATGTGTTGAATTCTAATTGGATTAACTTGCAAATTTCACAGTTTGTGATCTACTGTTTATAGATAACCTTTTTTAAAATTCCAGTTTCAGAAAAGGTCAATTATGAATTTTTAAAAGCAAGACCATTTTAAGAATATTTAGGAAGAGACTTCAGCTCATTGATAGCTACATAAGCAGAGGCAAATGGAAGGATGCTTTCACCCAAGTCATTCACCATTAAGTGTGTTATTCAGGTCAAGCACCCCTAGAGCCAAAATAATATCTTCCTTTGCAAACTTGCATTGGAGGGGACAGTTTTTCTTCAGAATTTTGTCCTTAGAATGTGTGTGTCCGTTCTGGCAACTTCTCTTGAATTATGTTAATACAGTGAGTGGAAAAATGTTTAAGCAGTCAGTCAAAAGATGTTTATTAAGCTTTCACTCTTGGTGAGATATGGCTGCCTAAACCCTAGGGAAGTACATAGTGAAGTTAGAGGTAGGGCATTAATAGGAATTAGAGAGCAGAGCAAAGCAGTTAATATTCAAGTGCTAAATTGTGTAATGGAGACCTAAGTGCTATCGTTGACAGAGAAGTATACCCTCTTCAGTGCACAAATTAACCTTGTGTAGGGACGCATTGCTTTCCATCTGGGGATTGAACATAGAGTCTAGAAGTCTGCTGACAGTTTTACGGATACTTTTATAGAGAAGCACCTAGCAAATACTTTAAATGATGCTGGTTTAGGACCCGTGAGGTCTAAGTAAAGCATGATTTGCTCTTATGTATGAGGAGGACAATAAACCAAAAACAGCAATAGGTCATCAGAAAGAGATAGTTAAAGAAAAACTGCATATTTAATTTCTGGAAATCAAACGTATCTCAAATACAATGGATTAGTTGTCTTGCTATGAACACAACATTGCAAATGTGAGGTTATAATAAACTCATATATCAAGTACCTTTTTAAATACAGTTTTTAAAGTTACTTTAACAATAGCTTTCAAGATAAAATATTTTAAATATCTTAACTATAGTATTCTTACAAGTCTGGATTTTAAAATATGGATTAAAATTTATACATACACGTGCATATCCAAAAATATGTACACATGCAATTTAAAGCCACATACATGCATACGTGGGAGTTAGTAGATGTGGCTATTAGTAAGAAGCATCTGTGCAGCCACTGGCTCAAGGATACCTTTAGGCAAATCAGACACCATAGTCAACTCCTGCCTATGGCATCCACCAGGATGCACGGCCTGGCAAACAGTGCTAGTGATTTCAGTGACCTTGCCCCACTTGGTTGAGTACCCTTGGACAGTGAGTAAGTTGCATGGCTTTGCACAGCTGATGATCCAGTTGTGCGCAATGGTTAAGAATGATCTTAGCTTGCCTGGGTTTGAATCCTATTCCTACAGCCTATTCCTTGTGTAATATTAGGAATTTTATGAATTTCTCTGGGCCTAGATATTATCATTATTAAAATGGGGATAATAAATAAGTAGATTGTTATTTGACATCCATAAGCCTCAACAAAATACCCAGTTTGTGTGTGTATACATAAAGAATCATAACAAACTTCTGTTTGTAGATAGTTGCATAGATGCTGAGCCCATCCCTTTCCCTATGGCAACTAAGAAATGAGCCAGAGCGATAGTTGGAAAGGAAAACTAATGGCAGAAATGATAATGTAATGTTAATGATAATTCTATACATACGTACTTTCATTTTTTTGACAAAACACTTACTTAATTTGCTGCCCACCATCAAAAAGTGATGGTGGGGAGAAAGTTAAATAATAAATATGCGTTTTGTCAAAATAATTGACAAATTATTATTTACTATGCACGTATTCTATCTGAAGAGATCAATGGTATGATCCATTTAACAGTAAAGTCTTAACCCATGTCAGTTACAGGGTCTTTGTTGAACGCAGTTTGTCTGAGCTCACATAGTCTGATACCTCTATTAGACCTTAGTTCTAGTCACTCACATTGAGAGAAGATTTACAATTTATGAAGCAGTTTTCTTGTGTTATTTCACTTGCTCATTGCAGAAACTGTTGTCCCCCAAGTCGTACTCTCTTGGTCTGTATTCTGGAAAATGGGTGTATCCCAGAAGCAGGAAGTACCTATTTACATGCTCCTGATTGTGAAGCGGGTTGCTCACGGTTTTGGGAGGATGTAGTAAGGTGATGTCAGACATTTCATTCAGGGCTTGCTATGTAAATGATGTTTAACAAATATAGTTCTCACTATTCCTGAGAGTTATGTTCTATCAAGTCATCATGAACATTTAATTAGCAAATATTTAATCACTGCTTCTAGGGGAAATACAGCATTAGCTTCCTCAGAACTGCCAGTCAAGACATTTTCTTCAACTGATCAATATATAATTATGTTTAATGGGTGTTTCTGTTTAGATACTTTACTTTATATACTTTAATTCATTAACACTGAACTCATGGCCAATAGCTCTGTAACTCATGTCTGATTGAAGCTTGGCTAACACATGTATTTTCTCCATGAGGCACATGTCAGCCTTCTCATGCTCAGGGACAGTAGACGCCCTTGAGCACTACGCTTGGAGCCATATTAAATAGCAGTTACTAACACAAAGCACAGGCCGGACGTGGTGGCTCACGCCTGTAATCCCAGCACTTTGGGAGTCTGAGGCAGGTGGGTCATGAGGTCAAGAGATCGAGACCATCTTGACCAACATGGTGAAACCCCGTCTCTACTAAAAATACAAAAATTAGCTGGGCATAGTGGCATGTGCCTGCAGTTCCAGCTACTAGGGAGGCTGAGGCAGGAGAACTGCTTGAACCCAGGAGGCGGAGGTTGCAGTGAGCTGAGATTGCGCCACTGCACTCCACTTTGGCAAGACTCTGTCTCAAAAAAAACCACAACAACAAAAACCAAGAAAAAAGCACAAAAATGTGAAAAAAAAAATGTAGCACTAAATAGACCATGAAAAGTACACTTGTTTACTGTACCAGAGCTGAAAAAGGAAGGCAGAGCATTGCCTTGTTCAACCTCATTTGGGAATATGCATATCAGGCAACTCAAATTTTTTGCTGCTCTGCCCACATTTGCAAATGACCATGAAAATGCTACAAGCCGTGATTTGGGGGTTACAAATATATTTTAGAGAATAGGCAGAATTGCAAATGAAGAGTCCATGAACAAGGAGAAGACTGCAGTTCTCCCTTTTCTACATTTTCTTACCTAGCCGTTATTGAAAATCAACCCATGCTTCCTAATTTTATACTTTATCCCATTATAACTTTTCTGCCTACATACTCAAAGGCTTTACGAGGAGCCACAGGCATGCCACCACCCTAAAGGAGATGGGGGAGGGCTAGGAGTAGGCACGCCATCCCCACAATGCCATGGGTAGGGGATTTTTGTTTGGCATCTCTCTGTAGACACCTTCATTAACACTCATAGAAAGTCTCCCCCATCCTCCCCCATTTGGATGCTCAGATAGTGTTTAAAATTCCTCTCCTTTCCAGCGACAGAAGGCCGTTTTTCTTTTTTCCCTTCTCAGAACAGATTTCACTGTTGAAAGAGGTGCATTCTTTCATCTGGTAAAAGTTTCCTGAGACCAAATATAAAAATTGTCAAGAATAGCTTCTTTTGAACAAACATATGCCATCAAAGCGGCAGAGAAGTTCTGTTATTGTCAGTGCGCACGTAGCTTTGGATATCTCTGTATTTTTCATATATGGGAGTGGGACGGGGACTTGGGGGAGGCTTATCAGCCTGTGCTTGTGGCCTCCCTGGAATGGAAAAAGACGTGCTTTGTGGAATGGCAGGGTAGCTCATAAGCCTTTGCAGGGTCTGGTTTTGCCATCCGCTGAAGGCAGAGTCAACATACGGTCTGTACTTCCTTTGTCACCGTCACTCACGCTTTTTCTGTAACCCACGCAGGCCATCATGGCGCAACTACCGCAAGAGGAGAAGGCAAAAATAGCTGAGCAGGTGGAGATATTCCATCAAGAGAAAAGCAAGCTGGATGCAGAAGTGGCCAAATGGGACGACAGCGGCAATGATATCATTGTACTGGCCAAGCAGATGTGTATGATCATGATGGAAATGACAGACTTCACAAGGTGAGGCCCAGAGCCAGGGAGATGAAGATAGATTTTTTTCATTAAGCCCGGAAGTGTAGCAGTATGTATTAGCATGTGAAGCCTGCTGAAAAATTAAAATACATCAACGTAAGGTGGTGGTATTATAAATTTACATGTATAAGTCAAAATGATCTGGACTTAATTCCTAGCAGATAGGTAGGTCTTTTTGGTCAAGGAGAATATATTCAATGTTGTAGTTATTGTTGTTGTAATTATATACCCTAAGGAAGACATAAATCAAATTTATGGGTGACTTATCTTTGGTCTGTGCTATATTGCAATATGCTTAAATATTATTCTGAAGATAAAGTGAGTGATTCATTAATATCCCTATGGAAAATTATGTACCTGTGTGTGTGCACATGTATACTATAGTATGTTGTAATACTAGTTTGTGATCTAACAACATTAATTTAAGCTCACGTTTTATTGTTATATATTGAGAATCAGGTACCACAATCTAAGATTCCATTGTTTTTACAGAGAAATTAAAGTTGTATAAGATTTATTTCTTTTAGCTCTGAGCTAGTGCTTTTGACAAATCAAGTGACCAGTCAGAATTTTTGTCAGGAGCCTTTTCTTCACCAAGGGTTAGTGCTGTTCCTACCACTGCATTTTGGTTTCTTCTTTAAAAGAAGGTGATATGTTTACCCTTTGAACACAAAGGGCAAACCAAGGGAGAGCAAAATTCAGTAAGAACCTCCCTGACTCTTGAATCAGAATATCAGGTGATTTGGGGGCAAGTCTCTTACTCTCTGTTTATTTGCGAAATGGTGAAATCATACTTGTCTTATCAACTTCAGAAGAGAGTTTTAAAATCCAAAGAGATAATGCAGGTATAAATTATGCTGCCATACAAACATAAGCTATCATTTTACTGTAGTTTTTTTCTGGAAAACACGCACATTTGCAAATGTTTTAATGATTTAACATGGTATTTGTTATGTAAGATATATGAGAATGTCAAGACGTCATCTGATGGGTGACAATTTTTTTTTAAATGGTTGTTGAATGCTTCTAATAAGAAAAGCCTCAAATTGATTGTAAGTTATAATTTAATATGGAACATCTCTGCGTCATCCCCTTTGCCTCTGGCCAATATATACTAATGACATTGGTTGGCCCTTTTTCCAAATATTTTAAAACTGTTTTTTACTTCAGTGGAATGACTTTACTGTTATGGAGGAGACATTTGAGACTTTTAAATGTCATTGTACTCATTAGAAGTTCAAATTTGTATATTTGGTTAGTCTTTGTGGACTTTACACATTTATTTCACAAAACGTAACAGCAGGAAAAAATTTTGAGCCATTATTTCAGCCTGAAATTTCCAAATCAGACTATTATGGCAGCCTCAGTCGTTGTTTCTCAAGGCCTGTGATGACTTAATTTGCTTGCTTTCAACATTTTATTAGTACTTTATCTGATGGTTATTATACAATCCATTAATAGTATCACTTGAACAAACAATCTCATTACAGTGAGTAATGAATCTGGTCTTGTTACTAGTTTTGATCAGGAGCACATTTTATAATTATCTAGATTATGTAACTGTAGTCAAGGCACAGTTATAAAAGATATATTTGAAGGGTCTTGTTACGTGATATTAAATAAGACACATGTCTGTTAGTCAAAGTATAGTTTTAAAAGTGAGAAGAAGGTGTCTTTAATTTCCTAGGGATTTCATATCATTATTTTAGGCTGATTTGAATAATGCAATGTCTAGGGAGCTACTAGTTACAACTTTTCCCACTGCATGATGAGTAGTTTTGTGCCCTTTTGTTAGAGCACAGGGAGGAGTATAGTAATTAATGACTAGAGAACCAGAGTAGACTGAGTTTGAAATGCAACACAGGAAGTTGAGGCTTCATTGCTGCCTCCGTCTGCACAGCCTGTTTTTTTAGGAAACAGACAGCTGACCAGTGCCTTTCTTTGTGGCCTCTCACCTAAGTTCACTACATTTAACCTTATACTTTGTTATTATTGCCCTTCCACTTGCATATTCCACTTCAAGGAGGAATGATTTTAACTCCGTAACTCTAAACATTCTTAAGTACCATTTTCTCTTATTTAAAGGAATGGATATAGCTGATTAGGAATTGAAACTTGGCTACTCTCCCTAATATATCTGTTTAAAGGGCATGTGGGTACACAAAATACTCTGGCATTTATTATCTTGTTTTATTCTTATCACTAACTAATTCATTAATTTGTTTCGGTAATCTCAATGCTATTCACTCCGTTATTAAAATTGAAGGGGTTCTGCCTCATTGTATGTGTAATAACTTCTTCGTGGAAGATAAAACTGATTATGCCTCATGTCTTTTTCCCACTCAGTTCTTGACTTCCGTCTCATGGACAGTGGCAGAAGCACCATCATGCACAGAGTGAATTCATGCTTTTCATATCATTTTTCAGAAAGAAAAGCATGTTGCTAGTCTTGTGTCCCAATAACGAAAGGTGTGCAGACAGCGACAGCTCAGGTTTAATTGTGTGGCAGAGAGCAAAGCTGTTTGTTTATAGAATCAATCTTAAGTTCTAATCTTCAACAGTTTCCAGACTAAGAAAAAAAAAAACTTTCAGGGTATAATTGACTGTAAAATACTAAGCACTAGACTCAAAAATCATATAATGATTCTGTATTTCCCCAACTTTATTTCCTGCGTTAGTTCACATGCTCAGTACCTCAGCTTAGGGAGCACTCACCTGGTCTTTCAATTTCAATTCTTTACTCATCCAGGCCACAGCTGGCCAGTGAAGGGCAGCCATCCAGCTTCCTTTGCACAAAAGCTTTTGTTAGTTCCTGTTTTCACAGAATAAAAATCCTGTGTTTGCTCTTGGAGACCCACCTTTCTTGACCTATAGGCATCTGTCATAATTTTGTACTTATTTAACATCTGACCTTACAACCTATTCCACCTTTTCCACAAGTACCTGGCATAGTTCAACTTGTGATAATGTAGTTCCACCTGAGTTCGCAGAATTCCCCAGATTCACTCAACTGCTATACTGTGCTGTCCTCATGCTGCTTCAGCTGATGAGTAAAATTTCCCAAGCATTTTGGCCATCGTATATCTCCTTTGAAGAAATGTCTTTCCAAGTCTTTGCCCATTTTTTAGTTGGGTTGTTGGTTTGCTTTTTTGATGTTGAGTTGTAGGAGTCCTTGGTATATTCTGGATATTAATTCCTTATTGTCTATTAATTACTATTTTATATTATTGGTTTCTTTTTCACTATTTGTTGATAGCGTTCTTTGACACCCAAAAGTTTTTAGCCTTGAAGTTGAACATCTATTTTTTTTTTGTTGCTTGTACTTTTAGTGTTATATCCAAGAAATTATTATCAAATCCAATATCATGAAGTTTTCTCCTGTGTTTTCTTCTTTGGGTTTTATACTTTAGTTCTTATGTTTAGCTCTTTCATCTGTTTTTAGTTAATTTTTAAATGAGGTATAATATGAGGACTGCTGCTGCTTTTGCATGTAGATAATCCAGTTTTCCCAGCACCATTTATTGAATTGAAAACACTGCCCTTTTCTAGGACCTAAATATTAGCAAAAATCTTAGTATCTTTATAGAAATTCATTTGACCTTATATGTAAGGGACTATTTCTGAATTCCACTCTATTCCATTGGTCTCCATGTCTGTCTTTATACCAGTACTACACTATTTTTATTACTGTAAGTTTTAAAATCAGAAAGTATGAGACCTCCATTTTTTGTTATTTTCAAGACTGCTTTGGCTATTTGGGTTGTCTTGAGATTCCATGTAATTTTTAGTATGGAATTTTTAATTTCTGCCAAAAATGCCTTTGAGTTTTGACAGGGATTATAGTGAATCTGTAGATCTCTTTGGGTAATATTGACTTCTTAATATTAAGTCTTCCAAACCACATTTATTGAATTACTTTCCACTTATTTTTCTAATTTCAACAGTAGTTTGTAGTTTTCAGCATACAAGTCTTCTTCCTCCTTGGTTAAGCTTATTCCTAAACATTCTATTTTTTTGATACTATTGTAAATGGAGTTATCTTCTTCATTTTCTTTCAGGATTGTTTATTACTAGTGTCTAGAAACATTTTGCTGCAGTTTACCTGAATTCAGTTACTAGTTTTATCAGTTTTTTTTTTTTTTTTTAAGAATCTCAAGCATTTTCTACATGTAAGATCAAGTCACCTGTTAACAGAGATAATTTTGCTTCTTTCTTTCCAATTTGAATGTTTGGTTTTTTAACTTGCCTGATTGGACTGGCTTGAACTTGTAGTACTATGTTAAATAAGAGTGGCAAGAGCAGGCATCCTTGCCTTAATCCTGGTCTTAGAGGTAAAGATTTTGTCATTCACCATTGAGTATAAAAAGTTAGCTGTGGGTTTTAAAACTGTCATTAAGATGAAATAAAATTGAAACATTGACAGTTGCTTTTAAAGTTAAAAATGTGTGGTGTTGTTTCTGAGGTCTCTGTTCTGTTCCATTGGTCTATATGTGTGTTTTGGTACCAGTACCATGCTGTTTTGGTTACTATAGCTTTGTAGTATAGTTTGAAGTCAGGTACCATGATGCCTCCAGCTTTTTTCTTTTTTCTTAAGATTGTCTTGGCTATATGGGCTTTTTCCCTGTGAAATTTAAAGTAGTTTTTTTTCTAATTGTGCAAAGAGTCAATGGTAACTTGATGGGAATGGCATTGAATCTGTGAATTACTTTGGGCAGTATGGCCATTTTCATGATATTGATTCTTCCAATTCATGAGCATGGATTTGTTTGTGTCCTCTGTTATTTCCTTGAGCAATGGTTTGTAGCTCTTGAAGAGGTCCTTCATGTCCCTTGTGAGTTGTACTCCTAGGTATTTTAGTCTCTTTGTAGCAATTGTGAATGGGAGTTCATTCATGATTTAGTTCTCTGCTTGTCTATTGTTGGTGTATAGGAATGTTTGTGATTTTACATGTTGATTTTGTATCCTGAGACTTTGCTAAAATTGCTTATTAGCTTAAGGAGTTTTTTGGGTTGAGACAATGGGGTTTTCTAAATATACAATCATGTCATCTGCAAACAGAGACAATTTTATTTCTTTCTTCTTATTTGAATACCCTTTATTTCTTGCTGTTGCCTGATTGCCCTGGCCAGAATCTTCAATACAATGTTGAATAGGAGTGGTGAGAGAAGGCATCCTTGTCTTGTGCCAGTTTTAAAAGGGAATGCATCCAGCCTTAGCCCATTCAGTTTGATACTGGCTATGGGTTTGTCATAAATAGCTCTTATTATTTTGAGATATGTTCCATCAATGCCTAGTTTGTTGAGAGTTTTTAACATGAAGTGATGTTGAATTTTATCAAAGGCCTTTTCTGCTTCTATTGAGATAATCGTGGTTTTTGTCATTGCTTCTGTTTATGTGATGAATTACGTTTATTGATTTGCCTATGTTGAGCCAACCTTGCATCCCAAGGATGAAGCCAACTTGATTATGGTGGATAAGCTTTTTGATGTGCTGTTGGATTTGGTTTGCCAGTATGTTATTGAGGATTTTTGCACTGATGTTCATCAGGAATATTGGCCTCTACAACCATCTGATCTACAAAGCTGACAAAAACAAGCAATGGGGAAAGGATTCTCTATTTAATAAATGATACTGGGAAAACTGGCTAGGCATATGCAGAAAACTGAAACTGGACCCCTTCATTACACCTTATACAAAAATTAACTCTAGATGGATTGAAGACTTAAATGTAAAATCCAAAACCAAAAAAAAAATCCCTAGAAGAAAACCTAGGCAAAACCATTTAGAACATAAGCATAGGCAATGACTTCATGACTAAACACTAGAAGCAATTGTAACAAAAGCCAAAATTGGCAAATGGGATCCAATTAATCTTAAAGAGCTTCTCCACAGCAAAAGAAACTAGCACCAGAGTGAACAGGAAACCTATAGAGTGGGAGAAAAATTTTTCAATATATCCATCTGACAAAGGTCTAATAATCAGAATGTAAAAGGAACTTAAACAAATTTATAGGAAAAAAAAATAAGTCCATCAAAAGTGGGTGAAGGATATGAACAGACACTTCTCAAAAGAAGACATTTATGCAGCCAACAAACATATGAAAAAAAGCCCATCATCACTGGTCATTAGAGAAATGCAAATCAAAACCACAATGAGATACCATCTCATGCCCATCAGAATGGTGATCATTAAAAAGTTAGGAAACAATAGATGCTGGTGAGGCTGTGGAGAAATAGGAATGCTTTTACATTGTTAGGAGTGTAAATTATTTCAACCATTGTGGAAGACAGTGTGGTGATTACTCACAGATCTAGAACCAGAAATACCATTACTGGGTATATACCCAAAGGATTATAAATCATTTTACTACAAAGACACATGTACATGTATGTTTACTGCAGCACTATTTACAATAGCATAGACTTGGAACCAACTCAAATGTCCAGCAATGATAGACTGGATAAAGAAAATGTGGCACGTGTGCAACATGGAATACTATCCAGCCATAAAAAAGAATGAGATCATGTCCTTTGCAGGACCATGGATGAAGCTGGAAGCCATGATCCTCAGAAAAGTAACACAGAAACAGAAAAATACCACAAGTTCTCACTCATAAGTGGGTTGAACAGTGAGAACACATGGACACAGGAAGGGAAACACACACTGGGGCCTGTCGGGTGTTGGGGAGTTAGGGAGAACATTAGGACGACTACCTAATGCATGCGGGACTTAAAACCTAGATGACAGCTTGATAGGTGCAGAAAACCATCATGGCACATGTAAACCTATGTAACAAGCCTGTACTTTCTGCACATGTATTCTGGAACTTAAAAAACTAAAAAGGGATTTTCTATAGGGCCCCAAAATTTTGCTCTTGGACATTTATCTAGAGACATGAAAACTTACGTTCACCTCAAACCCTATACATAAACAATTATATTAGGTTTATTTGTAATAGTCCCAAACTGGAAACTACCCAAATGTCCTTCATTGGGCAAATAGTTAAGCAAACTATGTTACATCTATACCATAGACTACTACTCAGCAATAAAAATACATGCAATGGTTTGGACAAACCTTAAGATAATTATGCTTAGTGGAAAACTGTTATCTCAAATATTGCATACTGTATAATTTTATTTATATGGCTCTCCTAACATAACAAAATTATAGAGGTGGAGAAGAGATTCTTGATTAGGAATATGTTAGGAATGGGGTAAATGGAATCATCGGTATGAGACAAACTTGTGGTAATAGTACAGTGTGTGTCTCAATTGTAGTAGTAGAGTAACATGAAGCTTTACTTACACAAGTGCATAAAAAAATAGTGAAAGATGAATATTCCCTGTGGATTTCACCAGTATCAATATCCTGGCTTTGCTATTCTATTATAGTTATACAAGATACTAACATTGAGGAAGTCTGGGAGAACAGCAAACAGGACATTACTACATGTATTCTTTAAATTTCTACACATATTTTTAAAATGAAAAGTTAAACATAGAAGACAAAATTAAATAAAGTTAAACTTAGTTCCTCAGTCACACTAGCCACCTTTTAAGTGTTCTATAATTACATGTTGCTAGTGACTCCATATTGGGTAGTGCAGAATTATAGAATGCCCATCATTACAAAAATTCTGTTACTTAACATTGCTATAGACACTCAATGTCTGAAGGATCCTTAGAATTCACTTGAAACCATACTGAACAGGCAAAAGCTGGAAACATTCCCTTTGAAAAGGGACACAAAACAAGGATGCCCTCTCTCACCATTCCTATTCAACATAGTATTCGAAGTTCTGGCCAGGGCAATCAGGCAACAAAGAAATAAAGGGTATTCAGGTAGGAAGAGAGGAGATGAAATTGTCTGTTTGCAGACAACATGATTGTGTATTTAAAAAACCCCATCATCTCAGCCCAAAATCTCCTTAAGCTGATAATCAACTTTAGTGAAGTCTCAGGATATAAAATCAATGAGCAAAAATTATAAGCATTCCTATTCAACAATAATAGAGAGCCAAATCGTGAGTGAACTCCCATTTACAGTGCTACAAAGATAATCAAATACCTAGGAATACAACTTAGAAGGGATGTGAAGGACCTCTTCAAGGAGAACTACAAACCACTGCTCAAGGAAATAAGAAAGGACACAAACGAATGGAAAAAACATTCCATGCTCATGGATAGGAAGAATCAGTATCCGGAAAATGGCCATACTCCCCAAAGTAATTTATAGATTCAGTGCTATCCCCATCAAGCTACCATTGACTTTCTCCACAGAAAAAACTACTTTAAATTTGATATGGAAACAAAAAAGAGACCATATAGCCAAGACAATCCTAAGTAAAAAGAACAAAGCTGGAGGCATCCTGACTTCAGATTATACTACAAAGCTACAGTAACCAAAACAGCATGTCACTGGTATAAAAACATATCTATAGACTAATGGAACAGAACAGAGGCCTGAGAATACCACACATCTAAAACTATCTGATCGACAAACCTGGCAAAAACAAGCAATGGGGAAAGGATTCCTTATCTACTAAATGGTGTTGGGAAAACTGGCTAGCCATATGCAGAAAAAAAGAAACTGGACCCCTTCCTTTCACCTAATACAAAAATTAACTCAAGATGGCTTGAAGACTTAATGTAAGATGTAAAACCATAAAAACCCCAGAAGAAAACCTAGGCAATACCATTCAGGACATAGGCGTGGGCAAATACTTTGTGACTAAAACACCAAAAGCAATGGCAACAAAAGCCAAAATTGACAAATGGGATCTAATGAAACTAAAAAGTTTCTACACAGGAAAAGAAACTATCATCAGAGTGAACAGGCAACCTACAGAATGGGGAAAATTTTTGCAATATATCCATCTGGCAAAGGGCTGATATCCAGAATCTTCAAAGTATTTAAACAAATTTACCAGAAAAAAACAACTCCATCAAAAAGTGGGTTGAAGGTATGAACAGACACTTCTCAAAAGAAGACATTTATGCAGCAACAAACATGAAAAAAAGCTCAACATCATTGGTCATTAGAGAAATGCAAATCAAAACCACAATCAGATACCATCTCACGCCAGTTAGAATGGCAATCATTAAAAAGTCAGGAAACAACAGATGCTGGAGAGGATGTGGAAAGTAGGAACGCTTTTTACACTGTTTGTGGGAGTGTAAATTAGTTCAACCATTGTGGAAGACAGAACCAGAAATACCATTTGACCCAGCAACCCCATTACTGGGTATATACCCGAAGGATTATAAATAATTCTATAAAGACATATGCACACATGTTTACTGCAGCACTGCTCGTGACAGCAAAGACTTGGAACCATCCCAAATGCCCATCAATGATAGACTGGATAAAGAAAACGTGGCACATACATACCATGGAATACTATGCAGCCAGAAAAAGGATGAGTTCATGTCTTTAAAGACATGGATGAAGCTGGAAACCATCATTTTCAGCAAACTAACACAAGAACAGAAAACCAAACACATCATGTTCTCACTCTTAAGTGGAAGTTGAACAATGAGAACACATGGACACAGGGGAACATCGTGCACTGGGGCCTATTGTGTGGTGGGGGGCTAGGGGTGAGTTAGCAGAAATACCTAAAGTAAATGATGGGTTAATGGGTACAGCAAACCACCATGGCACATGTGTACCTATGTAACAAACCTGCACGTTCCGCACATGTATCCCAGAACTTAAAGTACAATAAAAGAAAAAATGAAAGAATTCACTTGAAACCTATGCAATGATAGCATTAAAGGAAAATGCTACCCTTGCCACATGAACCGAATTCAAGGTCTTCTCTTTTAAAGATACTGGTTATTATTCCACAGTTATTCCCCAACTACCAGTAAGGGCAGCCACATAATCTGTTACGTAAGCCAAAGGATATGAGTAACTTTGGTCCCCCACCTCCGGAAATGGCATAACTATTTTTTTTCTGTTTCTCTTTTCTTCGCTCATGATGTGGAGTAAGTGGGTCATGTCACTAACTTTGTGTTCATTGAAAGAAACCTTGGCCTTGAAACTTTCTTAGAAGGGTGTTGCATTGTAATCAGAACCATATGTGAGATATTCAGGATTTCCCAGATGATTCAAATAATTTTCTTTATTTTACACATGATTTTAACTGCACTTTAGTAGTTCTAATTTTTATGAATATTTAGACAGTTGAATTTGGCAGTTGACAATTTTTCTTATGTTCTTTTTTCTGGGTGTTTTTGCTATTTGTGTTTACATGTTATAGTAATACATTTACTTATACAGAATTTAAAGATAAAAGGGAATAAAATTTTAAAATTGCTTGGGAAAGGATTAACTTTTCAAGTTATTGTCCAGGGACAATTGATTACTAGTTTAGAAAAATAAAGAGTGTGATTCCCATCTCACCTTATACAATAAGCATAAACTGTAGGTGGATGTACTATCTAAATATAAAAAGGAAATTTTAAAATTTTAGAATAAAATGGAAGGATATTTTTATCTTGGGATAATGGAGAGCTTCTTAAAGAACATACGAGAAGCACAAACTAGTATAGATTAGTATATTAGAATACAATAAAATTAAAATTTAGATTTTAAAAAACTGTAAAAAAAAGAAAATTAACATACAGACCAAGACGAGAAGTAATTTGTAATATAATAAAAGATCAGAATCTAAAATATCTGAAAAGCTTAGATAAGCAATTTAGGAAAAAAGAGTCAATAGAAAAACATGCAAAAGATTTGAAAAGACAACTCAGAAAAAAGAATATATAAATCATTAATAATGATCAATAAATGATGAAGAGACTCAGTCTCCTCTGTCATAATAAAAATGAAAATTATTTTTTTTTTACAACCATCAGCTTGAGAAGAAAATGTAAATGCATTTTAACATCTAAATGACTGAATGTATCTAAAAAAATAAATATACCACGTTTCTCCTCCTCCTGGGCTCAGTAATCCTCTCGCCTCAGCCTCTGAGTAGCTGGGACTACAAGATGGTCTGAGGCTCCTGGGCTCAAGCTATCTACCAGCCTCAACCTCGCAAAGTGCTGGGATTACAGGTGTGAGCCACCGCGTCCAGCCAGTATACAACTTTAATTACAGTAACTTGTACAATTATCACCCAGCTCAAGAAGCCTTCATAACCCTTTTCTAGTTCACAGTATCTTTATTCTCAACTAGTTGTAACTCTTACCTTGAGCTATTTCAAGATGTGCTGATGGTCTACTGGGGGGAAAACCCAGAACATTGTAGCATTTGCTAATTTCCATGAAGTAAATACTCCCATCATGGCAAATTTCAAGCTCCCAACATTTCAACTGGCTTGTCCAATTCCTAAAAATCTATCAAATAATTATCGTATGTATGAGCCTATTCCAGCACTCATATCAATTTCTTCATTTCTGTGGTTATCCTTCTTTTTCTTTTTTTTCTGTTTACTACCTAAGTGAGCATCTTCTTCTTCTTTTTTTTTTTTTTTTGAGACGGAGTTTCGCTCTTGTTACCCAGGCTGGAGTGCAATGGCGCGATCTCGGCTCACCGCAACCTCCGCCTCCTGGGTTCAGGCAATTCTCCTGCCTCAGCCTCCTGAGTAGCTGGGATTACAGGCACACGCCACCATGCCCAGCTAATTTTTTGTATTTTTAGTAGAGACGGGGTTTCACCATGTTGACCAGGATGGTCTCGATCTCTTGACCTCGTGATCCACCCGCCTCGGCCTCCCAAAGTGCTGGGATTACAGGCGTGAGCCACCGCGTCCAGCCCTAAGTGAGCATCTTTAAATAGTTTTGTTTTAGTTGCTTCTGACAATATCTATATTATGTAAGTTGATGAAATTATTTTTCTTCCAATATTCTGGAAGACTTTAAATAGCATTGAGATTGTCTTCTCTTTAAAGGTTTAGTAAACTCCCATAAGAAACCACCTGGATTCCTTCCTTCCTTCACTTCCTTCTCTTCCTTCTCCTCCTTCTCCTTCTCCTTCTATTCTTCTTTCTTCTTCTTTTTTTTTTTTTTGATGAGCTCTATCTGACAGCTTTCTTTCTTCCATGGAAATCAGACTGTTTCAATTTTTCAAAATCTCCTTTCTGGCCATTTTTGCTAAATTGTATTTTCCTAGAAACTTATTTGGTCTGCTTTTATGTTTATTTACATATATTTGAGGAAAGCAGCTTTATGATACATTTTTTTTGTTTTGTTTTCTAATGTTATTGCTCTCTTACCTTTTTTACTGTTGGATATTTTTCTCCATTTTTTTTTTGACAGCATTCTAAATATATTTTCTATATCCTTTTGGTTTAGTGCCAGTTTTAGGATTTACTCACAATTTCTAGTGTTTTCTGACTCAGATTCTGTTTGCAACTTATTTTTTCCCAACCTCTTTCTGAATTCTTGAGCCATCTATTTAATTCATGGGTTTTGTAACTTCTTCTGTATTAATGTATGTAGTAAAGGCTACTTGTATTTCTCTGAGCATGTTACTTTAGCTGTTCTCTTAAGAATGAAGCATATTCAGTCAAAAGCGTACTAAATTGTGATTCAGGAAACAAAGATTTCCATCCTGTTTCTCTCTGTGCGTAGCAGTGTCATTTTGGCACGTTACTTTGTCTTCCTTCTTAGGTTTCAGCTTCCCCAACTAGAAAACGGGAAAATATTTGATCTCAGAACTTCTATTTTACTCTCAATTTATGAAATATACTCTCATACCCAGGTTGTGAGTCCAAGAATTTGAATTGAGTCTACAACGTGAATTTTGAAGTCTCAAAACGTTTTTTTTTCCTTTTCCTAACATACTAGTACGTCTATGAATTGTAGTCTCTGGTATAATAAAGAAGACATGCTTCTTTTCATTCTTTGTCCACAATATGGGGGCCTGAGCCTCAAGCAAATTCAGGGTCTGTATAGACATTCTTTATTAACTTGGCACATTTTGTCAGAATTAATCAGCTGTTGGAAGTTATTATGGAAGGTTCATGAGGAAGCATTTTCCAAGATCCTTTGAAATTCTTGAAATAAACACACAGTCATTAGCAATGCAAAATCAAATAGAATGCCGTCTTATTGAATGGGTTAAGATGAAGTTACAACAAATACTGTGTCAGAGTAAACGTCAGAAAATAGATTTTCTAAGGTCTAGAAGTTAGAGAAATATGCAATAATGAGCATACTATTAAATGTTGACAGATTCTGTATCCAAGATTTCCTTAAAAAATAAAAACAAAGAAAATTTATTTTGCGCTAATAAAAATGCGTTAGGGAAGAGCAAACAGATTGTCACAGAATTTTTAACTCATCCATATTATATAAAATTCACATGTGAAATTACTGTCTATATTTTAAAATCTATATAGCAACTGTGAACTAAATGTCCTTTGTGGAAGAGTTAATCACTACAACAAAATGAAATACCTTAAGTTGTGTGTCTGTCTCTGTACTTAAACATTAATACAAACCCAGTATATTTTACTTACTAATGTAGAAAAGTCCAAGAAGGGGAATTAGCAGAGAAATGGAACAAAATATCCTTCATTTACATTAGTTTACTGAAAGACATTTTAAGTAGCCTATTTGTAAAATATTATGTAACAATAGCAATCATTGCCCACTCTGTATAACTCTACACAGTCTAAATAAATCACTTCTGAATAGTTTTTCTGTACAGCTCACCACATTTCTAACTATAGGAATGTAATCTTGCAACCTTAAAAAATATATTGATTTGTATGCACATAAAGAGACCAGGAAAATTAACAATGCTAAAAAATGGTAAACATAATTTATTCTTGACCTCTCACAAAAAGGGAAAGAAAAGTTGTATTACATGCTACATTTTGTTTAGAGATTTATGATGCAGCATAATTTCCATTTCCTTTACAATAAATATTTAAAAGACATATAATATTAAACACGTTACCTAATTACAAGCCTTATAGTAAAATATTAGGGTGATGGTTTGAAAGCCCAAAACATTTACTGTCACTCAGCGTTTTGTATGTTCTTTCATAAATCAGTACTGAAGCATACAAGCCAACAAAGCTCTGAAATTCTGTCCAAACAGTTCCCAGTTATGTGCAAGAGATAACTGGTTCTCAAAGAGCCAAACTGGACTTAAACTTTAAATAATAAAATATAAATATTCTAGACATGATAGGAAGATAATGCATGTGCATTTATTTTGGCTAGACTCTGCTTAAAATTTTGAACTTTTTATGACTGTATAAGCTTGGATATGTTAATAGATCATTTTGGGCCTATTTTATTTTCTAAATGGGAGTGATGATACCTACTTTGTAGAGTTGTTATAAAGTCAAAATGAGGTAGTCTGTATAACAGCTTTTGATACACGGTAAGCAACTATAAAATTTTCATTTCCCTTGTGATCATCTTTTATAATCAGCCATTGTTTAAAATATAGAACTTAATGTAAAAGGTAAAATGTGAACATGAACGTAAAAATATGGGAAAATATTTCCCAAAATGACTATTAACATAGAAACTGGAGTTAAGCAAGAAAACATTCAAAATTCTACTAATGTGGCCAGTGCCAAATAAAATACAACACTAGACTCCTGGACAAAGGATATGGAAGGTTGGTCTCTTTCCTGTCATTAAGTGGATTTCTAATTATGTTGTATATGTTGTTTCAGAGGCAAAGGCCCATTGAAAAATACATCTGATGTCATTAATGCTGCCAAGAAAATTGCTGAAGCAGGTTCTCGAATGGACAAATTAGCCCGAGCTGTGGCTGATCAGGTAATAGAAGAGGGAAGAGTGGGTGCATGCTGAGTGGAATCATTAATTAGCACCTGGGTTTTGTAATTAGTTTTATGCATCCTATAAAATGCTTCTGAAGAATGAATCACAGGGGAGAATCACTGATACTTTACCCACTGGCTTTTGACTCTCCTGACACTGTGCTGGTGGCAAAGGTAGATTTAGCTCAGGAAAGAATGCTAAGGCTTCTGACCGAAATTCCTTGAGAAACAAGAGCACTTATTACTTAGGAGACATCAGCCCCTGAAGACTAACAACTTGTCCCAGACTTCCTCATTCTAAAAGCCTTCCTCATACAAAATAAAGGAAGGGGTAAGAGCAGATTTTTAAGTTTTCATTCTTGGGTCTTGGTTTAAATATATTTTCAGACATTCCTACATAATATCCTCTTTTGTTTACTTCATGGTGCTGATCACATTTAAAAAATATATATTTACTGCTTTACCTTTTTTTTTTCTGTTGCCCCCAGGAAATTTAGGTTGCACATTTTAACTGACTGACAGAATGAATAAAGGAGAGAAAAGAGCAACCTGCCTCGTGGTCAAGGAGCTCAATTGGCAGTTTTAGGGATGTGATGGGTCATGATTTGATGGTTTGTTTAAAAAGTTGTCAGGGACTCAAGGACTCTACCAGGACTAGAATGTAAACTGGGGGTAGGACAGTCAGGGGAATTTGAAGATCAAAGGGCAGAAATAGGTAGAAGAATCTAGAAGGCATGATGTTTTTAAATGTAGAAATAAGAAAGTAGAACTTCACTTCTTATTTAATATGGATCTCACTCTAATGATATTCTTTATAATTCATAATAACTTATGCTCTACCCTAAATGGGATTATGCCACATGATCAAGAACCTTCAGATTTCAGCTTTATTCTAACCCAGACTCAGAGACATCAGAGATAAATGAGATTCTCTGAGTATCTCTTATGATTTCAAACCAAACTAGGATATACATTAAAAGAGTCCTCACCTTGAACGTGTATTTCCATACTTTTCTTTTTATTTGTCTTGAAATTGGAACTTTAAAATCCTGTTCTAAATGTCTTGTTGAAATTATGGTCCATTCCTTATAAGAGTTCTTTAGGTAGTAGACTTTTCCAGGTAACTAATGATTATCCCTATAAGCAACAGTCGTTTACAGTTTAAACCACTTCAGATGGATTGTATCATAAAATATGTTTTTATAATAAAATATATGCTATTGTCTACATGGAAATATTAACACAAATTTGCTTAGTATGCTGTAGTACATTGATGCAAGCTGGAGACACTGAAAGATGTAGAATTGCATCCTTCTTCATATATGACTCTAGTCTCTGATGATCTGATGATTTTTGAGTCTTTGTGTTGCTTATGATAGTTTTCCTCCCTCATTCCTACATATAAAGGTTGCTACTCTAAGTACTTACTGCCTCAGCATCCCAGGCTCTGACATCCTTCATTCAAGTCAATACCAAATTCACACATTTCATAAAGCCTAATAAAACAAAACAAACAAAACCCCAGATGATTTCACTTAAGAGTGAACGAATTCTCATTTTAATTTGATTTTACATATGTGATGGCTAATCCAAGGGGTATTTTTTTTAAACTTCTGACTTTCGGAGAAACACTAACTGGTTGAGATGACTCAAGTAGTATGATAATTTGAAAACCTCTCACAATTTGTAGGAGTTGAGTGTCAACCCATTGCTGTTGCCTAATATCAGGGCAATATCAAACATGAGGCCTCACAGCATAAACTGGGCTTTTTGTGTGTGTGTGTGACAGAGTTCCATAAGTATTCCTGAAAGCTCATGTAAAGGAGGGAAGAGACAATGAATTTACTTGAAAATAGGCATACAAAAAGATTACCAACTAGAAAAGGCCACATTCTTTTTTTGAAAATGTTGAGGAGAGTTGGGATGTGTAAAATGACCAGAAATTGGTCACCCACCAATTTGTTAAGAAAGACTTCTTGGGAGTGAAAATGAGTGGAGTTTGAATGGCTGTTTCATTGTGCTTTAAATCTCAATGGAAAAAAAAAATTCTCAACATATTTAGGCTCCTTGAGTTCAATAGTTTTAGTTGTGAGTTTTGTTTCTGATTTTACCTTTTTGGACTTTTATTTTCAATTATGCAACCTGAAGCATAACTCAAAACAGTTGATAGGTGAAAAACACATCAAACACACACATACACAAATCCAAGGATACTAGATTTATTTTGAGATTAAGTGACAGAGTATTTAAATGCTATTTAACAGTGACTCAAAATAAACAGATGAAGTTTACATCTAACCTTCTTTGTGGCATTATTATTGCCATTAGCTGTGAAATAACTTGCAATTTTTGATAAAGAAATCTGTCAGAAAAAAAAGGTTATCAAATTCTGTACCTATTTCCATGGTTTAGGACTGATTTTTCTTGATCCATCACGCTTTTTTAAATGTGTATTTTAACTGCTTCAGTTTAAATAACAGAATAGAATGAGTATTACCAAGGAGTGGATTGTTACATTTATTTTGCCAGAAAATATTTTTTACAGATTTGAGATATGCATGCCATATAAACTTTTTATGGACTGTTGCATTTTTAATTACTGTTCCATTAGATAGAACTCTGAGTTTAATTTGCTGCAAGGTATTTGTATCAAAAGCCTTGTCATCCCTCTGGGGAGATATCATTTTAAAGTTAATTCCTTTCAGTATATGGGTCCCTGGAGTAGGATAAATATTACAGCATGTAGTACTTATAGGAAGCTAAAAAGAGTCCCTGTGGAATTCTTTTGTGATAAACGCAGTTAGTGAAAAAATACCACAATGGTAAGTGTTAGATTAAAAAAATCCCTTTATTGTTTATTCAATAGATGGTTATATGTAATCACTGGCATTACAGTATTGATAAAAGAATTTTCGTTCTTGATCTTGAGGAAAACTTAGCTCAGAGTCTTTCTCCCATCCTCTCATTCTAAGTAAGACACTTCAGTTGTGGCTGTAGGTACTTATTTCATACAGTATCAAGGATCTGGTGAGTTTACATCCTTTACAAGTGCCAAATTGTATACAGAACAATTACATGACCTGGAAGTAGCTCAAGCTGAACCTTTGATAGCAAAAGAAATATACAGGTATCTCAATTCCTCAGTAGCCATTGGCATTGAAGCCTCAGAAATGGTTTCAGGAGTCATGTAAATGTCTCTAGAAGTGTTCAGCCAAGCTCTGTGTGTACTCGAGAGACATGTGCCCACTTCAGTCATAATGAGAATTCAAACTCCTTAGCCAGAGTTGACTCCAGTGCATCGATTAAAGGACTCTGTTGCTACTCTTATGAATTTGTTTCAGCTGGCTTCAAATTCATTCCATCAAATCTGTTTTTCTTACAGTGGTCATGAACCATTTCAGTCTCTCACTTAAATGCAGGTTATTATGTTGCTTAAATTTTGATAAATATGAAATTCCAAAAAGTGCAATAGACTTTTTTTTATAAGTGAATGATGCATTTATTAAAGAACCAAAGGAAACACTTCTATTTTCTTCCTCCATCTAACTGGAGTGAAACTGTCCCCTATGCTTGGCAGAAAGTGCCACACGAAGTGATCTACTTTTAGCATCCTTTGGTTCTCTGCATTAAAGTAACATTTGACATAGTGAGAGTTAAAGAAAACTGTAAAGTATTTAGGTTTCTTTAGAGTTTAAAAGGCAACAGGTAAAAATACTCATAAACATGTATAGAAATCCCAATATGACTTTCTGGAATATCTTCATTCTTATAAAATTTTATTAAAGTAGAGCTAACCATTCTAAACTACTGCCTGTGGCCTTTCTAAAGTGTGCTGTGAAAAAGTTAGGTTCAATGAATGTAATTAAGGAATATGACACTGAAACCTTTTCTTCCTGCAGCTTTTCTGTAACAAATGTTAGAAACTGAAGAGTACTTACTAATCAAGATCATTCTTTTAATGTTTTATAGTGTCCTGATTCAGCATGTAAGCAGGATTTATTAGCCTACCTTCAACGAATTGCCTTGTATTGCCATCAGCTTAATATCTGCAGCAAGGTGAAGGCGGAAGTGCAGAATCTGGGAGGAGAGCTCATTGTGTCAGGGGTAAGCTGGGACTTGGGCTTCACAATGTTAAGTTCCCACCGTTGAACTTGCAAGGCAAACATTCTTGGCAACAGTACTGCTACAAACACCAAACTACAGTTATTTATAGGGAGGGTCTTTTAAAAAAATAAATGTGATCACCATTATTCCAGACCTTACCATAACTCACAAAGAGCAATTTGATTTTCCAATTACCCTGTGTTTATTCTAGCCTTGTAAAATCTCCATTCTTCACAAGGAAACTAATTTCGTAGTCTGGAAACTCATTGCCAAGCTGTGACTATTATAATTATTTGGGGCCTTTGTATATTTACTCATTGTGAGTCTACTTCCTTTTGTTAGTCCTAGTAATTTTCATTCTCTGTTCAGGAGCCAGCCTCTCTATGTGTGGATTGTGTTCACATGTTAGAGATGATGAAAATAATAGGAATTCATTCATCAGGTTCCAATGCATACTAGGTTATCAGTAATCCTTGAAAGCCAGAAGATGTTTGAATTTAATACAGGTTGATGTGCTGTTGCCAAAAACTAACATAATTGTCGAACACTAACCAATTATATATTCTTTGCTCAATCACTCCAGTGTTTCCTTTCTCATGAAAATATAATTATCTAGTCCATTTTTATCAAATGTATAGAAGTAAGTTCAATGAATATTTAGAAGAATCACAATTTCTTGGCAAGATTTCCAAATATGTGTTGAGGTTCTTCACCTTGGCTTCTTCTCCTCCCTCAACCCCTTTCTCTCAACACAGGGTGCCATTTGTTGCAAATTATTTGCAAGTCTGGAAATGTGGCTCTGACACCTTAGTTCTTTTCCCAGTCAGACATGATGCTACCATTTCAAATGAGTAATTACCAGGCACATAATATTATCAGTGTGGTGAACACCCTTATGAAAATCAGACGAGTTACAAATCTCGGTTCTTCCTGAAGCCATTTTTGGAAATTTAGAAGTTTGACCACTTGGCAAAAATATGTGGACGAATCATTCTTGAACCCAAATGTCTTGTTCCCATATTGTTTGAGTTGCAGGAAACATAGCTGGGAAAAGAACTGATCTGGCTTGCACAGAGACACCATCTGGAAAGCCTGTTTCATGCAGTCCCACCTAGAGCCCAGTAAATTGGCTATTTTGTGCCTCTTCTCAAAGCACAGTCACCTCTTTGCATTTCCAAAATGATCCTGCTTCAACATTCTTCAACAACCAAGAGCAATCTGTCTTGCAATGTGTCCTTTCTGCCAAGCTGGTAATTACCAAGATTCTCTCGCCAAGAAGTGATCAAATCATTGCATCTTCCTTGCTGCCTTTCTTATCTTCAGCCTTGATGGTATAATTTCCCATACCACTCAGCTTTCATGTCCATCTGTATATAGCCCCTGTGGAACTGAGTGCTTTTTGTTCAGCTTGCCTTGTGTGCTTTCATTTGTTACTTTCCAATCTTATTATTTATGTGGATGCGCAAAGCATCTTTGTGGATCTCAGACTCCACAACCTCATCTGGGCAATTTTTCCTAGCAGAGCTGCTCTCCATCATCCTCTCAGTACCCATTGTTCGTCACTGCCTCCAAAGCTTCATTCCCATTGTCCTTTCCTCATTTAGATGTAGTCCAAACCATCACTGGCTTTTATCACTTGCACTGTTGGCTTTTACAGAGGTGTTTGAGATTGGGAACACCATCAAGAAGCCTGTTTCCTTCTTTGAGTCTTGTTGGCAAAGTTCATAAATCCTTGCATGGGAGAAGGCTTCTTTTCGAAGAATGTTGTACAACTTTATGATAATTCTGAGGCAAATGCATTATGGAAAGTTTGCTATATATGCTCAGTCATGGGTCTGCTCTTGGCTTCCTCATGATTTATTCCAAGCTTGATTGCTGTTTGGTGCCACACCTACATCTGTAGTCTGCTGTCTTTGCCAATTCTGCCTCCATCTTATTCTTCATCCTCCTTCACTGATGGCCAATGGAGAAAAGTATGAATATGCTTACTATGCAAAATAGCCACAAATGACTGCTTTCAGAGTTCTGAAAGAGTCAAGAATGTGAGACCCCATACACACAAATTTTCAATGATTTTGCCAAGAAAATTACACCCATTTATTTTGTCATATGGCATGACAAAGTTGCTATCTTTCTCAGGAGAAGCCATCATAGTTTAATGTGCAATCAAAAAAGAAATACTTAAATCTTTCCTTTTTCCCTGTGTTTATACACACAGGATTCAAAGCTATGGCTTTCTGAAATATACCAAACCCCCCCCCAGAAAGTTACATTTGTTAGAAGTCAACCTCTCTACCAAAGCTGGAGAGATTTGGACATATTTTTCCATTTTGCCAAGAAAAATGATTTTGATGTCAAAACAGAGAGCCACGTTTTTAGTCTTATGCTGGCATGATGAACATATGTTAAACAAAATGCACAATTATGTTTTATGTCAGCGTGTTTATGTTTTATGTGATTCTATGTATACAAACTGAGAAAGGCTTCTTGTGTTGTGTCTGCTTTTGGCTTGAGAGGTGGGGACAGAAAATTCAACCAGTCATGGAGGACAATGGGTATAAAACTTCTCCAGGCATCATATTGGTGAACTAGAGAAATAAGCAGTCCAGGATGTGTTTCTATGTATGCTCATCCACATAACTGCTCTCTAAGAAATACCATTGGTTTTCTAGCTGCAATCAGGTTTTCTTTGTCATTGGCCTAAACCCCTCTCAACAACCAAAAGGTGACATTCTTATTAAATCTCAAAGTAGAAAATGCATTTGTGAGCCAATTCAGCTTAACCTGGTTACTAAGGGAGTAATGGAAAATTTTAAAAAAGATAGAATTGTTAAAATGAAAGTAGAGAAAATTGAGTTTCAGAAGATTAAACAGTCTATATGGCTTTATTTATTTGCTTAGTTTAATGTTTGCTTAAATTCTTAAGCCAGTTTACAGGCTTTTTGAAAACAAGGAATATTGAAAGCAGAAAGATAAGGAGGGGAAGGGAGGGGAGAAGAGAAGAGACATAAAGGAAGAAGGTAGAAAAGACAAAAGAAATAGAAAGGTAAACATAATATATATCATGAATTAGTTTAATGCAAGTAATGTCCATTAAATGTGACAGCATTATCTTATGGATAAAAGTTATGCCATATATTTGTTTTAGTATGTAAATACTATTTTGAATACAAATATGTTCCAGTATCTCGATATGGGTAGTACCTGTATATTTAATTATCATGTTTTTGACTAATTTTTATTTGCTAGGTTTTGCAGGGTTTAATGGGTACCTTTAAAGTTAAAAATGGAATGTATATATGGATCTGAAAAAATAAAAGTCATTCCATGACCTTTAATATTGTTAGCTACCCAAAGATTTATACATTGCATATGATTCGGAACAATATAAGAAATACTAATGTAGGATTTTAAAATTATTCATACTGAATATCAAACATTCTGATAAAATTGACAAAGCCTACCTGAACTTTTTAAAAAAATTATAACAGGCTCCTCATTATAACAGTGAATTCAGAACATAACAGCAATAACCTACTTTGATCAGGAATTAAATGTTCTGGAGAGACAAGGATATAATTTATGGCCACAGATTGTAACAGATTTTATCACATAGAAATGTCTATATAATAAAATATTTGAATTGAGTTTGGAGGTGAAGAATGCTAGTTGCTTAAGTCCTCAGGCTGAATGAATGGATTACTTATCTTTTCCTGAGAGACTGAGAAACTTGTCCTAATATGCACTTTTGACTTGTCTTTTTAAGTATCTCTTTTCCAAATTTGAATGCCTCTCAACTGGGTTTAGGAAAGAGAGATGACAAGGTGAGCAAATATAACTTGTGACAGTGGTAGGACTTGAATTGGTAAAGAGAAGATTGGTGACTGAAGGGTCAATTACAGTAATTCTTATTGCCCATGTTTCACCTTATTTAAAAAAATTGGACTGTAATTATGAGCAACATGAGTATTCATGGTATAGATAATACATTCCTAAAAATATTGGAAATTGATACTATTCGAATTAATTCTACCTGACACTGGCGTATATTCAAAGATGCATATGTGTATCCAAAACACAAACATATACAGAGCACAATTAATTTGAAATCTACTCTTACACCCTTAATAAGCCTTAGTCAGGAACCTAACAAGGTTGATAACTAGAAACTATCTGATCCAATACAAACTAGAGGAAAAAAAATGTTGGATGTATTTGTACAGTGATATATATATATAGTGGGTTGAGATAAGAATTACATTGTATTTGAAGAGTTCTGTATTCCTTTTATTTGTAAAAAGTGCCAGTATTTTATAATGAGATAAAACAGCCACTGAAACAAGAATTGCATCTAATTGTGTAGACCTGTACATTAAGCAACCTTTTTTTGTTACATTTTTTATATATCTTCTGTCTATAGTCAATTCTTCATGATCTCCATGGATCAAGGGGTAACAGTAATGGAAAAAATCTAAAGTGCTAGCTATTTCAATTTGGATTTGGAATGCATGTTAGCACTTCATTTGAACAAAAGGGTATGTGTTCTAGGAATTCACAGCAGTTCAAAAGAATTTTATCCAGACCTTCCACGCTTAAAGGACCTTCCCTCATCTAGGAAAAGTTGAAGTGTCCAAATCTAGAGAGAGTTAAGATAAAAACAAACTTCAGGTTGTAAATCTGGATGTTAGGGTTAGTGGAGAAACCATGGCTAAGAAAATGAAATGAGTAGTTATCATTTACAGAATGCCAGTAGTTCTTTGCATACACTTTGCTAGTAAAATGAGTTGTTGCATGATTCCATATTTTCCCCCAAAACCATTCCCCAATCTGTTGATAGTGAAACTATAACCATTTGCCTTCTGATTCCTGTATTAAGTCCTCCTTAGTTACATTTATACCAGTATGAATGGTCATTGATTTCTGCACAACCCAAATTATAGAAACCTAAAGAGGGAAATAACCTTGAAATGGTTTTTCAGTGAAAATTAATTCCCCCACAGTTGTAAAAGTGACAGTTTACCAATTCAAGACTATTATTTTTTGGAAGATACTGGAAATTAATAGGAATTTTAATGAGAAAAGTAAAAATTTCTTTGGGTGCTGGGCATCATAGAAAACTTTGTGTCTTTTGCACTGCACCTGTATATGTTCTCTGAATTCAAAAGTCCTGTACAAAGGAATCTAGTATATTTCTCCACTGTAGGAAGTGGCTCTTCAGTTACATTTTCTGTGATGGTCACTCCAAACTTACCAATATAATCTGTTATGGCCATTTAAGAAAACCAGTTATTCACTGATGGAATTAAAACAGTTGGTTATCTAACTGAATTTTCTATGCATAGGGGAAAAAAACTGTGTTCCAACGTACTCATTTTGAAATAGGAAAACAGACTGTGTTGTGGCCAAGCTAGGAAGCAAACCAAGCGAATAACTTTTTACCTTAACTGGAGACATGGATTGACCTTACTTCGATCTACTCTGGATTGATTTGATTGTTTCACCTAAACCTGTGGGCTGAGGAGTTGTTTCTATTTCAGTTTGAGGGCATTACAGTTTGTAAGAGTAGAAGGAGTTAGTAGCTTTAAGAAGAGTGTCTGTGCCCTGAGATATAAATTCCATTACTTGTCATTCAATCAGTAAAATTTCATTCCTTTGGGTCTTAGAAATTTTTTAAGTTTTGAGATGCTCTAATTAAAAGAAGAAAGGCAAATAATTGGCAACTTAATTCATTATCAATTAATGTCTTAGAATTCAGTTAATAGTCTGACAATTATAGCCAATTAGCAGTAATACTTTGTGAAAACTTAAAAATTGGACACAAGGGAGGTACCTGGATGAGGGGAGGTGACTGCATATACAGATGGCCTTCTGTATCCGTGAGTTCTATATGTGAGAATGCAACCAACCAGGGATTGAAAATATTTGGGAAAAAATGAAAATAACAATACAGCAATAAAAATAGTGCAGATAAAACATGATATAGTACTTATATAATATTTATATAACATTTGCATTATAATGGGTATAAGTAATCTAGAGATTACTTAAAGTATACGGGAGGATATATATAGGTTATGTGCAAATACCATGCCATTTTGTATCAGGGACTTGAGCATCCTTGAATTCTGGTATCTGCTAGGATCCCAGAACCAAACCCCCATGGATACCAAGGGATGACTGTATCTTAGGATATCTGTAAAACCCAGACAAACCTATTTAAGAAGTAACATTTTATAAAGCTTCCCCATAAGACATATTTTAATTTTGATTACTTGTTCATCTATGAGAATTGTCTGATTTCATTCCAAGATTTTTTTATTTAAAATAATTTAAAAATATCTTTTCAAATAATGTTTCAAATAATTAATGCTTTGAGAAGTATCTTAAAGGCCACCCTATCCTCAGTTTTGAACCAGTTTTGGATGTGTAAAAGCAAATCCAGATATACCTGTTTCCTTACATCGAACCAAATAATTATGGGAAGCCAAAGTGCTGAGTTAAAGACTTTTATTTAGAAACAGTATCTGCCTTGAGCCCTGTAAACACTGAATTTTTCAGCTCTAGTCAAGAAACAGATTGTTTAGAATTGGTTACTTAAATCCATTGTGTTTTTTTTTTTTTTTGCTTGTTTCTACTTGGGCTTTCCCCAGGAATTCATGGACTGAAGTTTGTTGAAGAAAAAAGTTGATATGTGAACAAAGTGATATACTATGAATAGGTAAAAGAGAATGGATATTAAAATCAAGCTAAAGATTATCTGGGGATTTTGTCATTGATTTTACACATCTTTCCATTACTTTAGCTTGTTAAAAATAAAAAGAAGATACAATCCATAGCAAAACTGAGTCAGGATTTTTTTATTCAGTACTGGATTTGATGACCTGTTGACAATAATATTTTTCTCAAAAAAATCAGTGTTTCCATAAGTTGTTTCTAATTTCCAATGGCAAACAATTAGAGATTCAAAGAGGTGCATTTATTTCTTGTTCACATAAGAATATTTTCTGATTCACTGAATTCAATATTTCTACTGCATCCCTACTATGTAAAAGGCACAGTGATATATTTTGGTTGAGTTGGGGAATTTAAAGTCTCTTTATCTCTAATACCAAATAATTTTCATGGAAAGGATAAATTTTTCTGTCCAGTGTGTTTTTATTAGACTGTGTAGTCTATGTTTATTTTTTTCCATTTAGTTTCTGAGCTCACTGAAATTGGGTTTTCAGCTAGAATAGCAGAGTATCTGTTGATGGCTATCTCTGTGCATTCATTGTGTTCTTGGTTTACTATATTCTAGAAATAAAAGTGTGTTTAACTTACTGTCGTCTACATTCTGTCCCTGCAGATTATTTTGTCAAGTGCTTTTTCCAGCCTAATTTAAATCATTTATAAAATATGCCCTTGAGCGTAGCCCTTAGAAGAGAAATATGTACCACATTATGGCCCATGTATCTTACAAATAAGAAGGGTTTCTGGATGGGCAATGTGGAGTTTCTTCATTCAGATTTCTTTTACCGCATTAGAACACATTGCCTTACTCTATCTTAAACAGTCATTTTCCTTCTAGGCTATAAATATATTTCAAATACTTCATCCTAATTCTATTTTCTTGAAGGCAAGCTTTCTTAATTTAGATGTTTAATCTTTTCTTTTATCATCAGTACGATATCTTGTTTTATTACTTCTCTCTGAATACCTTCATCTGTGCAGATGTCTTGCTGATAATGAAATTGACTGGAAATCTGGCTAGATGTCCTGTCAAATCGGTACAACCTGCCTCTTGACCTCTTTCATCCATTTTCTTTGGCAAATCTCTTTTGCAACTGAGACTATCCTGGAGAAGTTATGGTCAACACCGTCTTTTAAGAACCATGTACTTCTGTCAGCCCAAATTTCTGTATGTGAGACACTACCATAAAATAAAATCAGAACATCTCTTTATCTGAGAACTTCCAATTTGAATCTGCTGCTATCCACATTTATTGGAGCCCCTCTTACTGAGGCCTTTCTCTTCAATTATAACATTTTGGTCAACTTACATGAAAAAATGCTCGACCATGTCTTTCATGATGAATTACATGATAAATGCATCTGCAGATTGTTCTTTTGAAATGCCCATATTATTCCACTTGACTTTTCTCAATCTTTTGTGCTAAGAAGCTAAACAGTTTTTTTTTTTTAACCTCAAACAAAAATATGAGACCAGCCTTATATCTGTCTGGTCAGAATGAAATTATAACTTTGACTATAATAATGGAGTCTCTTGACTACTGAAATCTTGCAAACACTTTGTATCTTGTCTTAAAGGGCTTCTTACCCATTTCTGCAATATCATGAGAAGTATGCAGCAAATCTACAATTGGAATAGAACTTAGTTTTCATGAAAAATGTCATTAGATCCTAAGATTTGGAAATTATCCTAGCTTTGCATCCTTTATCAAAGACAGTTTTATTATTTTAACTAATGTCATAACTAAAGGCATTATTATCACAATCAGTCATACTAAATTCACCTAAGAGGTCAGCACAGTTCACCACTCTGCATCCTTTTGATGCAGCCTAGTTTTGCATTGGGTTCCTGAAGTCATGCTCCATTTCCAAAATGACAACAGGCAATTATAAGACATGCCAATAGACAATCTAAGTTCATTTTGTTTTATTTCAATATTTTAAAAATGTTTAACTCCATTTTTATTCTAATATCTTAACGTTGGGAGAATTGTACCATCTGTTTGTTCAGTAGTTAAAAACTTAAGGTGTTTATTGGAAGAATGGACAATTGCATCATTAGTATTAATGACCTTTACATTTTTTATGAGATGATCCGAATAAGTTTCTAATACATAATAATTTTTAAAACTGAGAAATTGTGATAAATGACTAATTTATTTCCTATAATAGGAAAATCAGAAGTTGCCTAACTTATAAAACCAAATGAGATTGTTATAGAAAATCAAAGATAAGCCAACTAGTCAATGGTCCAATATGTAAAGGTGGAGAGAAAATAAAATCTCATAGGGCCATTACTTGCAAAATCTCATACATAAAAAGCTGTTAAATACAGAATTTGAATTTAGACTTAGAATTGTTGAAAATAATAAATGATACAGCAGGGAAAATATATGCCTCCTCTCATAAGTACAGAAAAAGTTAAATATAGGAAAAACACCTATCTTTTTATATGCAAGATTTTTTTCCTATTGACTTTAATTCTTTAGAGACATTCTTTAAATGTCTCTAACATTTATTTTGAAGTGAAAAATGGACGTGATGTTGCCAGATTCATAATCAGTTTGAATTTAGTAGCTTCTGTGTTTCAAACTGCTCTCTAATCTGCCAATTTTGCTTAATTTTAAATTGCAATTATTGTAATACACTTATGTATTTAGTATGCTAAGAATGACAGGCTTAGAAATAGAATTATATTGGCTTAAAACAGAAAAGTAAATCCCAAATTAGGATTTTTTGTTTATCTGTATGTAGAAATAGACTTTGGATTTTACCCATTTGTGATGCCATAATTTGCAAGCTATTGTTTGAGTGTCTAGGTTTACTAAATATTTTTCTGTGGAAAGAGCTGGTTTCACTTTTCATGGATTCCACTAGGCAGATGAAGCCCTGACTTCTATGTGGATGATTTCAGAATATGCCTGCTCTTCAATAGTGTCTTTTACTTTTGTTTTGCCGTAATCCATAACTTTGAGTATTCTATTTTTAAACTTCTATGTTTTCATTTAAAAAATACTTTAGTACTCTACATGCCATTGTCACATCTTGTCTTGTTTTCTATGAAAACTGGACTTGGTAAGTAAAGCTATGATGATAGCAGAAATCATCCATGACAAAGACATTTGATCAGTTGGCATCACTGGGTCATGTAACTTGATCTCTGAGAGAGGCAGTGCATTTTTTTTATGATTGCAGAAAACTTGCCATTTGACTTTTTCCTACAGTTTTGAATATGGACTCCTTTTAGTTGCATTTTATATTTGATACACACAAAAAAGTCAAGATTCTCAGCAACATTTTAAATTGAAAGAATTTTATGAAAGGATTCTGAAGGTAGAAAAGGGCATTGGTTATTGGCTTATCTTTTAAATTATGCCCCTCACACAGTCAACCCTTGGGTTAAAAGGAAGAGTCAAAAGAGTTGCAATTGTAGCAACAATGAATGCCTTAGTCTTTCAGTGATCCCAATGAAAGAGGTAAGTATCCCTTTAGTAGAGGACCATGTACAGAGGTTAGATGTGCAGAGGCCAAGAAGTTAAGGAAGGTCACACAGCAGGGCGATGGAACATCCAAGAAAGACATCTGGGATCCCCACATACTGTTCCAGGCTTTAAGAGCTTCAGCCCTTGCCTTCTCTCTTGGTGATCTTCAACACTTTAAATAGGGGATTCACCCCCTTTGCACCCCACTACAGTTGTCCCTTACAATGCCTGACAAAGCAGGGTGCGTCTTCATTCTCCTCCCACATGGTTCCTTTATCTGTTCAAGAGCCAATAAGAAATCCGAATGGCCAGCCAGCTTAAAGTCAAGAAATATATATCTCTTTCAGCACCTAATTCCTTCATATAGCTCTTTTACCCTGTTACCCATTCCCTCTTCCACTTCCCTAATCCCTTCCCAAGTAGGGTACGTTTTATTTTTCTCTTGCTCGCTCTCTCACGCTCTCTTTTCTGTATCTCTCGGAAATCAGACAGGAGTTCAGAGCACTTTCACTACCTTTTATGAGGTAGATTGTGATGTCATAGATGGGGGCAGGGCTAGTCAACTTTCTACCCACCTCCCAACCTGTGCTGAGGGAGCTCCGATCGGGAGTGGAAGCAGTGATTCCTCCATGGTGAGTAACTTGACTTTCTAATCTAATGTCTTTCATTGTAATCATTAATTCTGAAGGCATGGGGGATTGGATTTTAGGGAAATGAAAATGTGTCCACTTAAGGCCTCTTGATATTTAGACCAACTTTGGGCAAATGACCTATTTATTCTCTATGTGAGTCAGAAATTCCGCAGCACGGATATATTCTTCAATTGTGGTCTAAACTTGAGAAGTGAAAACGGTATTTTTATTTCTTGATTTCTCAGTCTTTCTTCCCATTGGGACTGAAAGTCATGGCATATGTGGAATGAATCCATTCTGTAGTCTCTTTGTGAGCTTCTCTAAGGAAGGCTAGTCAGAAGGATGTATTCTTCTTTGTTTGGAAGATTTCAAGGTCATGAAATATCCTTTACTGATGTTTGCCCTGAGAATCAGTGGGCCCTTCTAAAATTGAGGAGGTTAAAATGTACATAAGAATGATACACAAGGATTATCAACAGATGCTTTGGGTGTTAACAAATGAAAGCTTTCTAATGCAATGACTGAAATGTTCATTTTTTGAAAAAAGTTACAACTCCTGCAAGTTTAAGTTCACAGCCATTTCAAGGTGTCACAGCCAGATTTGCTGCCCATTTTTGTTGTTGCCATCATAAACACTGATGCTGTTTTATAGTGTCTGTGGTAGGGGCGTGAAAAGCTGCTATTGTTTCATTTGGGTTTCTATGATATTACTGAGTAGTTCTTTTATATGCCCTAGTATTTAGAAAGAAAAAGTCAACTGGAGTGAGCACTTTTCTCCACTTCTTTCCTTGTTCTTTCCTGGGTACCTATTAAAACTGTCAAGATGCAAGCTTTTGTATAAAAGGGTAAAGGGAGTTCATGGAGGTAGTTGACTCTTTAAGGGATATCAAAGCATGAGGGTGGGTGTTCTTAGAAGTGTTTGACTATCAGAATGTGAGACCCTGTTTTTTTCATAGGGTGGGATGAAAGCATCCTGGTATGGATTATGAGTATTATAAAATATGTAAAGAGGGTGTTATTCTTTTTTGTTTTTGTTTTTTTTTTTTTTTTTTTTTTTTTCAAAATTTACATCCCTCGTTAACTAGCCATGATGAACATTTGTGTTGGAGATTGGTTTCGGTTTAAAATGAAGAGTCCGTTCTGTCTCATCAACAGCTTCTTTGTTATGCATAAATCCCTGATCCCCAAAGTGATACACTTTTATATTTAAAAGTACTATAGCTGATACTGCCCTCTTTTGTACCCTGTGGTTGGGGAATGCGTTTTGAAGTTATTTGATTACCTAAGTTTTCTAACCTAAATAAGTGACTATATGGTAAAGATTTCAGGCCTGATTAAAAAAAAATGTAGGGCCATAACTGGCCAGTAGAAAGATTTTGATGACAATCACCTGCAGACAACCTAATATTGCGATGTGGGCAATAATGCCAGAGTCTTATATGTTGCATTATCCCTCTCAAGTCTCTGACCTACCTTCCATTGAAAGTACTAGACTCCTGAAACCCAGGTAGAAGCAAACCTTCAGTGCTAGAAAAATCTGATGTCTAATCATAGCTCAAGTTTTTAATGTCTTTTATCAACCCCTCATACAGCTGCCAGGTAAGAAATGCTCATATTTTCAAACCCTTGGGACACAATCATCTTTAAACTTCGTGAGTTAAGAACGGTTGTGTTGTGCACTTGTGCAAATTCAGAGTCTATCATGGAATGCGTTGTGCATGCACTTACTTATCTTCATGCGCATGCTTCATTTATAGTGATGTTCAGTGTTTTTAAAATCCATTTTGTATGTATTAAAAGTTTAATTTTAAAATACATACATTATGCTCTAAAGGAGACAGTGAAGTGGAATGGAAGTTGCATTAATTTGGGGTCTGAACGCTTGGTATGCTAGTTCTATCTCTGTGCTTGACTTGTTAGGTAACTCAAAGTAAATTACTTAGATCTCTCGGGCCTCAGTTTTTCTCATTTGTAAAATGATGGTAGATGATCAAAAAGAGATATTCTAATGCATCCATGCTCGAAAAATCTATGGTTTTATGATATGTTTTTGAAGAAATGGTTTATGAGAAAATGATTGAATAGTTGATGAAATATAGTTTTTATGTTGTACATACAATTATGAAAACCAGAAAAAAATTCTGTTTAAACTAGGTTTTAAAATGTGCTGCCTATCTGATATAGTGCTAGTTTATGATATATGTGCCTGAGCCATTTGTTTTAAATAGACATTATCATTTGATTAATCGGCTAAATCTAAACCACTTAGAAAGTTATATATAAATTGATATCTGAAGACATTATATAATATATAAATTGACATATGATAGGAAGCTATATATTGATGTTGGAAGACCAACTCATGTTTTAACTCCATACCTTTGTGTTATTCTAATTATTGGGGATGTAAAAAATATTTACTAGGTAATAGATGTAGCTGATCTCACTGGGACTTCAAAGTTTAAAATTACCTATGTAATATTGCAGGAAATCCCATGTGGTTTTGGAAGGGTTGATGAGTAGGGAATTGGTAAGTATGGGACTATGTATTATGGGGGATAAAAAAAGTATAAAGCCTTGCTCCTAAATTTGAGGAATGTGCAGCCTCTTGGGGGAGTCTATATATGTGCCAAGTGCCAACTTAGAAGTGAATACAGTAAGTGCCAAAAGAAATATCCCTGTGGTCTGGGTGGGCTGGATCGCACTGGGAGGGTCTCATAAAAAGCTGATACTTTTAGCTAGCTGAGAACACAGTGGTTTACGTTTGTGTGTTATTGTACATAAAAAGCACAGGGAAGTGTGCCCGGTCTTCAAGACCCCAGAATTGTAAATGGAGCTAAAGATATCTTGTGTTTCAAAATCAAAATTTATTGCTTATAGTTAAACCTCATACTTTTTCTGAACACTTTTCCCTTAAATTATATGCTGACTATACAAGATGAGATGTCTTCGGAAGAATTGAGGAGGCAGCAAGTGAGTGAATTGAGTAATTATAAAGATATAATCAGGCAGGAGTTTGGTCAGTTACATAAAACTCCACATGACCACTCACAGCCACAGCTATGGAAGAGAAATACATAAAAGCCAGAGGAAGGAAAGAGGAATACTCTAGCCTGGAGATATTCTGGTATTGTGATAAAAGTAGAAAGGGATCATTATTTGGAGGTTATCAACACAGATTTAGAAATGTCAGATAGTGATGGAAATGTCTACCAGCTAATGAGAATCCTTGTAACTAGGATGAGTTTATGAAGCAAGCAAACAGTTTCCTTGTGCACTAAGCAAGAATAACATCAGTTTCTCCACCTTTTAATCGTCAGTGTTGACAAGGTTTTAACACTAAATTAAACTGAACATCATTATTCAAGTCTCCTTCCCATATGCTCTTGGAAATAGGTTATTGATTTGGGCATGATTTATTTACATTGACAACACTTACATTTGAAAGCCTCTCTGTTGCTGTAGATTCACAGATGATTTACCGTGGATATTTTGCCTTACTTAGAGAAAACTGTTTTTGTACTTCATGCCATTCAAGTCTCTTCCAAGTTATTACCTTGGCCATTCTAAAAGACTGGAATTCCACGAATAAAACAACTCTGTCACATAGCCCTTTTATGAGATTCTAAGGACTTAGTAAATAAGCAAGACTCAGTTTAGATCATCCAGTGGCATGACTTCTAATTTTCTATTGTGACATCAGAATTAGCTTCTAGAATTTGTTTTCTTAGGAAATCACTTTCAAAGGCTAAATTTTTCTGTTTGGGGATGGTGAAGTAGTATGATCAAAGGTGGTTTAACAAAGCAAGAAATACTCTCCTAGCACTAGTTTCTTTGAAAAAAAATGTTCAAGTAGAAGTTACATTTTGTGGAACCAAATTTAAAAATTGAGAGATACTAAGATTATGTTTATTTCAACAGAACAATGATGAGGATGACAACTCTTCCCCTTTCTTCCTCCTAGGTGTCTTTGGAGGTCATTTTAGAAGTAAAGCATCAGTCAGAGCTATAATTCAACAAATTCATTGATTATGTAATATGGGATATTCCTTAGTCTATTTAGGAGGGATTTACAGAATTAGCATGGAAAACACATGAACTAGTAACTATGATTATAATAATCACTTTAAAAGAAATATATATTATGACCATTTTTGTAGAAAAGGATAAAGAGGTAGTATTTTTTTTTGAGCCTTCATGCAGAACTGAATAGGAATTTTGCAAATGGAAAGAGAGGGAGGAATATCTCGGAAAAGAAACAGAACATCCATAGCACTGAGGGTATATAAGTATTCCGGGATGACTGGACCGGAAAATGTCAGAGAGAGCTGGAAAGATAGAGAAAAATAAAAGATGTGAGGTTGGTGCCGGATATCAAAGAAATTCTTCTGACCCATGCTGATTTTAATGAGTAGTATTGAAAATGATCAGCATTATCTGCATGCCAGCTCAGCAAGGGGTTTGAGGGAAACTTAAAATGCAGGATTCTGGGCCATGTTGTAAACTTCTCCAATCAGGAACGGTAGGGAGTAGGTTCTTGGAGTCTGTAATTAACTACCCCATCCCACTCCCCAACACATACCAGGTGGTTCATTTTCACACTAAAGTTTTAGAATCCCTGCAAGGCAACAGAATTGACTCATTCTGTTTCTATGTTCTTGGAAGCAGTTTCAAAATAAAATAATTAAAATATTGTATTATTAAAAGTTTTGGGAAAAATAGGAGTTAAGGGCAATATAAGAATATTCTAAAGAAAATTTGCTTAAATTATGGTTAAGCATGAGAAAGAACTAAGACAGATGGTTATTAAATATAAATAATCAGTGATGCTATTAAATCTCCTTGAAAGTGGGACATGAAACTGTAAACATTCAAGAGACCATCCTTCAGTTTTCTTTGTCATATTCCAACACAAAGCGTTAGTGAAGACTGAAGCTAAGTTGTTCTACATCTTCCAAGTTGTGCTGAGATAAGAGAGAGGGGCAACAGTCCAGAGTAAGTAACATTTGTTTTGGATGGTATTCTTTGGTAGGGCCATTTGACTCCTTTAATTAAGTGAACTTCCTTGGGAAAAAAAATGTGTATATTAGCGTTTTCATCATGACTGGAAGAACCAAGCTTTCACGCCCATGCAGTATATGACCTATGTGGTCTGTGTTGAAAATATTAATTACATAACTATTTAAATCAATAGTCACTTACATGTGCTAAATTCTCTATCTGTGTGTTTCTTTTCCTGCACGAACAACAGCTGTTATCCTACACCCATCAATCTGTATAGAAAGTTAGAGAAGTGGTAAAAGACATAAGGAGAGGGAGATACTAGAAAAGAATTTTACATTTTACTGAGACATGAAAATGAGCCCTGGTCAAGAATAAAGTGAGCCTCCATTCACAGCAACAAGGATTTATTCTAATTTAGCCCCCTAATTGCTTTGCATACAGCATATCATTTCCAGATCACCAGAATCTTCTGTAGTTTTAAAATTTGCGAATAGCTTTGTTTGGAAGTCAAAAATAGGGGGAATCTTATTTTTATTTGTTTTGTGCATTTAATTTCAGTGTCTTCTCTTGGTATAGATAAGGTCACTGTCTAGAATCAGCTGACTGGTAGGAAGCAGTGCCTGCCATTAATTGAACAAATTAATGTTGACCTAAAGATTATATACATAGATATCTCTTACAGAAAAAATATATTTTTAGTTCTTTCAGATATTTCTTGCCAATGATCTGTGGCTCTGTCATTGCCCTTCTTACACTAACTAAAGCAAACACAACCTTGGGTGGTTCTAAAAAGATATTCCAGGCAAAGTTATTTACCTCAAGGCCTACTCTTTTACCTAAATAAATGCCAAGCACAGAGCAGCAACGGCTGTGTGGTTTGATTGTTGTATATCTGAAGAATAAGTTAGAGAATACTATATTCTCTTAAATAATGTTAAAATTGTAAGAAACATATTGCTATTAGGTGTGAATTTGGAAACCGACTCTGTGTTTTATAATTGATGAAACTTAGTAACATGTTTAACCTCCATGGGCTTTTGCCTTTTATTAGAATAGTGATAGCTACTCAGAGGGACAGCTGCCCATGGTAAATACCAAAATATCAACAATTATATTAAGATACACTAAAGGATTAGTATATGCCAGGCATTGTATGAAGCATTTAAAATGCACCATGAAATAAATATGTTTTTTCAGTTGTGTTCTGGAGGAGACACTACCATTCCCATTGAAAATATTAGAATCATGAGGTTCAGAGGATTTCAGTTAACTTCCTGGAGGTCACAAAGTCAGTGAAGACTTCTTTAATATTCTCCAACAGCATGGTGTATTCTCTGTCATTTCGTGTATGACACTTTAATGTCATTATATTTCTCTTAACTAGTCTGTAAGCTAGTTATAATAGGAAATATGTTTAAATATTCATTTTTTTCCCTGGTTCCCTGCATAATGAACACATAATCCATGCCTAACACATTAGCATCTTTACTGTCCCTTCTTCCATTATAGTGACTTATCAGACCCAAAAAATCCTAATAATTGATTCTGAAGTCTGTCAGTCATTCATACTTTCATTGATTTATTTCTACATGAAAGGACCTGACTTCAAATGCTAGATTTCAAATGCATTGTTTGTCTAAGATTTGGGGTCAAAAATCAAATAATTAAATGTAGTTATTTTTCTAGTTAACTTAATTTCTTTATAATTTACTCTGTTGAATTTTCGGATATATTATATAAACCCTTTTTAATAATTTAACCTGATTTTTTAAAAAAGATTATGCCATGGAAAGCTACAGATTTTTTTTTTCCCAAAAAGCTGAATGGATCAAATTAGTAATTTATTGTGAAAAGAAATTTAAAAGTAACATGGTTGGTTTCATATGCCCCCTTATGCAAAGGTTATGACATATAAATTGTTAAATAATTGAATTTAAATATGAAATATTTTTAAAGTATTAAAATATGAAATATTTTTGTCTACTAAATTTTTAATGCCCACTATTAAAAATTTGTATATAGCCTTTTACATGTTTTAATTTAGATTCAACTACAAATGATAAAACAATGATAAAATAGAGAGTTATTTCTATTTCACATGGCATAGGGCTGTCTGTAGTTCAGGGACAGTAGAGTGAACACACAATCATCAACGACTTTGACACCTCCTAACTTTATGGCCCATCTATTTTCAAGTTCATCTTTTGGCCCAAGATAACTGCTAGTGTTCCATCTTTCCATTTTTCATGTAAAAAGAAGAGGTGAGAGGGTTAAACCAGGTGCTTGCTAGCTATATTAGTACCCTCCTCAGAGGGTTCCTAGAAGAATCCACCCCTCTGCCCTTCTCCAATTTCTACTTTCATCACCATGTGTATGGCTTGCTGTAAGAGAGACTGATAAACACAGTGTTTTAGATAGGCACATTTCCTGCCCTGATTAAAATTTAGATGCCAAATAAAGAGACGAGCAAATGAATATCAGATGAGCAACCAAGACAGGATGCTAAGAATAAAGATGAAATTACCCTGGTAAGATTCGATTCGAAGTAAGCAAGAATTTGGAAAATGGAAATAAAAACCTATTCTTTGTAGTTTTTGAAACTTGAAAGTCAAATTTAGTTGTTCTGCAAATAGTTTAAAAGGCTTCTTTCTATGTTTTTGAGGGAATTAAGCTATGTGACTCTTGTCTACAGGATGCCAGCTTTTCTGGGAGGCGGAGGGCTTTGTTTCCCAGTAGCCTTCTCTTGGTGAGTTATACTGGCAGAGAGAAGCCGCCAATGAAGGCTTTGAGTGGTGCAATGAACCCCCTCTTATGAGGAATCTGAAAAGCACTGGGAAGAGATAGGCTTGGGTAGCAGATCTTGCAAGTGTATGCCCTCCGTTAAGTGAAACAATAGCTGGCTGTATGACCTGGGCAAATTGCCTCACCTCTCTTAGCCCCATTTTCTCAGCTGTAAATTGAGAAAGATACTAGTATCTACTTCATTAAGTTAGTTAGTTATTATTAGGATTAATGTTATTGATGTGCACCATACATTTAGCACAGGGTCCAGATGTGGGTGTACTAACAAACAAGTAGGTATTTTTTGTTATCTTCTCTCCTCACAAAAGACTATATAGTCTTTTGGATAATGTTGATGCCCTGTGGTTCTTATATCATGTCTACCCCAAGCAAGGTGCTGGACATAACAGCAGTGAGCAACCCAGCCAAGGTCTATGCTGTCATCAAGATTGCATTCTTTTGTCATTGGGAGTCCTAGAAGAATCACAGAGAGGGGATAGTTGAAAATACAGAAAGGAATGACCTCAAAAGAAGTGAAATAGTGATTGTAACATTTTACTCTGTAAATGAATCACATAGCCAATCAAAATAGAGATTCCTGAAATCCACAGTTTTGAACGTGGTTCTGAGAAGGGATCAGGAATCAAGATTCCTAAATGTTCCTGGTTGCAGATGATTCATGTCTCACACTTGTAAAAACAAACACTAGTCTAGGAAATGGTGGAAAGAGAAACCTGTAGACTATAGTGAGAACTTCTCAGGACAGTTTAATAATCTTTCCTAGGAAAACTGGGTTTGCCGCTTTCGGCTGGTTCAGTCTAGCCTAGTTTGGATAATTCTTTCCCATAGGGAGCTTGTTGTAGGATGTTTAAGAACTTCTTTGGCTCTTCCCAAAAGATGCCTGTAGTAACTTCTCTTCTCTAGTAGTGATAATCACAAACATCTCCAAACATTGCTGAACGTATCCTGGAGTGGGTGGCAAAATTCACCCCTAGATGAGAGCCATAGGACTAGTTGAAATCTTGACCTTTCACCTCGGATATACATACTGCTTTACATAGAGCCATTCACTTCTTCCCTCTGGAAGAGTAGAAGACGGCAGATAAGATAGTTCTAGATTTATCTGCCAATCTCATTTCCAGCCTGGTGTCTGGGGGTGGAGGTACACTTTTCTAAAAGCAAGACTCCTGAGAAACCATCACAGTCATCCTCTAGACATAACCTTCTTACAAAGGTCCCCATCTACCTCTTTTCCTGGTTATTCCCAAATCTTCCTGTTTTAGCAATGTATATATTTCTATTCCCAAAGGCAAGTAAGGGTTCCAGTGAAAATGTTTCAAAAAAAAGTTTAAATAAGGTAAAATGGCATTAATTTCTTACTTTTTACAAACAAGAGTATTGAAGTTAAAACAATTGTTTTCATAGCACTTTTTAAGAAAACCCTTTTCATATATCATCACACATTTACCTTGTTTCTCTGTACATTTTAAAATTTTTACAGTGATAAAATCAGTAACTACATTTTAAAAAATAAGAAAAAACTAAGGTGATAGTTAAAATAATATTTTTAATACTGTTAAGAACATCAGATTAAGGATCCCCTTGAAATTCAAATTGTTTATGTGTTTTTCAATATATATGATGATGATAACTCAGCAATGCTGAAATTAGTGCTAGGTGAGCCCTTAAAACCAAGCAAGTTGTAGTTAGAAACTGAAGATATTGCATGACTTAGTATTCGTTTTTTAAAGGAAATTTGGAGAACTGTAATAGGCGGTGACTCCAGATACAACAGAAAACATGCTTTCTTTCAAAGATATACCTGTAGTATATTTGAAGAATTTTTCCTGGCACTTTTTAATGTATCGGGTAAAGGAATAATGAGGCAAACTTTACAACTTGTAATAGATATGGAGGTGATTAACTTTGTCAAAAGCTAGATTCACAGGGACTCTAAGATAGCAATTGTGCCATGAGGAAACTTTCATCTTAATATTAAGCGTGATTTTTATTAGGCACAAGATACTGTATCATACCATCTCCAACTCTTTCATGTTTACCTTAGTTCCTTGGTTACAAGTTGTGATCTTGTTGGAAGTTAAAGGTAGTACTTTTCTTTCAAAGAAGTTTTCCAATTTCATGAACTTGAGGCTTTCTTTCAAAGAAACCACTAATATTTTTTGATTTTTTTTTAGCAATACTATTACGCATTTCCAGTCCTCTGAGGATTGTGTTTCCTTTAATCTGTTGTTTTGAAAGTTTCTTGAATAACTCAGCCTCTTTGCAAGGGAACAGACAATATGTTGTCCATCCATGGAGGCTCTTTGTTGGACCAAAGAGATGGTATTTCCAGTTTTAGATTGAAGGGAACCCTTTGGCGCTTTTGCTCAACAGACTAGAAGTTTCCAAATTAGGCCAATCCCTGGCAGGCACCTATATGGAGAAGTATCCTGGCTTATTAGGAGAACCACCTTAAATGCCCTTTATTTCATCTTTTATTTAAAGGCAGTTGGAACCATGGTATATTGATAAATGTGCTATACCTGAGAATAGTGATGCACTTGAATCCCTGATAATTGTCTATTAGCTAGCAAGTTCTTCCTCCCTAAGCCTCAGTTTCCTATCTGTAGAATGTGCCTAAAGTGATGTAGCACTTTTCTTTGGTGAGAATAAAGTTGAGGAAAGATCTAATTGGTTGGGAAGTTCGATATGTTTTGAATCTGGAAAAAAAGTGAAGTATATACCAATAGACAAGGACTAATCAACTTTTATTGATTATTAAATTGATGCATAAGACCAGCCGACTGATAAATAACTGATATTCAGGGCAGCCTGCAGTGAGCAAACAAGAGAATCCTTCACAGAGCAGACCATTCATAATCCCCATATGTACAGCGAATCCCAGTATGGTTTATGCGGTTCTAGCCTTAGTGAAATACCTACCAGTAAAAGGGGCAAGAAGGTACCTATTCATAAAGAACCAGAAATCTAGCTATGGCAACATGACCACACACAGTCTTTAAGGACAAAGCAGTAAATAAGTAATGATTTGATTCCAGAATAAATGGCAACCAGAATTGAGGTGGAATCACCAAGGACAGGCTCATCAGTGAGCTGACAGCTCCTATTGTAAGAGTGGTCTACCTTCATTTTTTGGTTGGATTTCTTCGTCTTTTTGTGCTACACTCCAAAGCCAAATTTAAGGACCTCAATAGCATGTTTCCTGTGTTCTATTTCTTTCATAAACTGTTATTTCCTGAGCATGCTTTGTGATTGGAAAAAAATAAGATTGTAACTAGGCTACCCCACCAGTACTTCAGGTGGACAAAGGTAATTTCTTTTAGAAGTACTTTGCTCTTGTTTTGCTAGCGCTTATTATGCCCTCATGCTGTGCTGGTCATCTGTTGGAATACCCTCTCCTGTGGAGCCAAGAACCTGGGACTGAGGCACCAAGGAGTTCTAATAAATTAAAATGAAGATCCCAAAAGAATTTCCCAAAGGCACCCAGAGGTGATGTAATAATCTTTTATAGTCACAGACTTCTCTAAAATTTAAAAAGTATTTTTTCACTCGGACCTCAGAATAACTCACAAAAGTATGTTTTTATTAACCCCCTTTTACAGCTGAAAAAATAGAAAGAGAACTACAGGAGTGTCCAAACTTTCACAGCCAGTAACTGGGGCAGCTAAGACTTAGAGCCAGTTTCTCTAATATATTGTCTTGTGCTTTTTGCAGTGTAAGGATGGTGCTGGTATCTCTGTGCTCTGTAGACTAGTGGCTGAACAGGAACTACAGGGAATAGCATGTTTCAGATGATATAGATGATAACAGGTAATATGTATTAGGTTTTTACAAATTATATTATCAGCCTCACATCATTTCATGGTGTGTGCTGCATGACAGATGAAAAGATTATGTTGTAAAATTTTTTAAATACATTTTTTAAATACTTTGATAAATAAGTGGTATGTAATGTCTAGGGATAAGGAGAATTAGTTGTATTTAATCAAATTTTCTGTGAACATGTAGACAGCTTTTTTGCTGGCTGGCAAGAAAATGAGAAAGTAGATGATGGTCTTTGCTATTTGATTAATTCATATCTCAGGTGAATCATGATTGCAAGATTAGAAGTTTGTGCAACTTTTATTATGGCTTACGGAAGTTCACCTCATTACTGCTTAGTCATATGACTCATGCTTGTGAACAGTTGAAACACATCATGAGGCATGTTTACCTCCAAAAAAATGGCATCAGTAGCCAGGAATAAAGAGTTAGAGCAGAAAAAGCTTATGGTAGATCTGCCTGGTCAAAGAAGATGGCATGTTCTACTTGATACGAATTTTATGAACCCTCAAGTTGACCAAAACAAGTTAACTTTTCTCCATTTCTGCTTTCTTACATATAAAGCAGGGATGATGGTATTCAACTTGTACATCTTATGAAGATTAGAGGCACCAGCTCTATACCTAGCAAACATATAACTCTGTGCCTCTTAGATGCTGGTGCTATTAATGGAAGGGATGCTTTTAAAAGAAATCTCAGTATTTTATTAACAGGAAAAATTAAACAAATGATTGAATTGCGTCTGTTTTTTGAGCAAAGACTGATCTTGAAATGCTCATGTGCAAGATACAGTAAGAGGAAGACGATGTAGATTTGTATTGCAATTTGGCTAAAGTTTAGTTTCTCTTTTATTTCTACAAATTCCACTCTCCTGACAATACGATGCATTTGGAAGAATAAATAGGAAGAAAGAACGGATGCTGTACTAGGCATTGTGCCCTAGCTTTGTGTCTTTGGACAAGCCTTTTCATGTTCTGTTTCCTCATCCATAAAATTACAATGCTTCAACAACATCCTGGCAAATATTTATGGAGGATCCATATGCCAAGCACTGTTTTCGATGTTTGGGATATGGTGAAAAGTGAGGAACAAGAAACATAAAAATATGAGTATATAAAAATATTAAAATAGAGACAGAATAGCAAATTAAGGCATGAGGATGGAAATGGAGTTGCAATTTGAAAAGTATGGCTTGGGTAGTTTTCATCAAGATGCTATTTGAATAAAAATCAGATGTATGTGAGGCAGCAAGCATTTACAGGTATCTTGGGTGGGGAAGAGTTTTTTAGGCAGAAGAAATAATAACTGCTATGGGCTTGCATTGCAAGTATGACTGGTCCTTCTTAACTGATTTAGCTAATGAGAGCAAAATCAGAAGTATTGGGTCACATAGGAAGACCATTTTGATAGCTTTAGATTTAACTCAGACTGTGATTGGGAAGCCACTCAAGGTTGTTGATAAGTGACATGATTTGAGTTCATGTAACAGGATCATTCTGGCTTCCATTTGAGAATAAACAGAGTAAAGGGTGGGAAGCAAGCAAACTAGTTAGGGGAAGCTTTCACAACAAGCCAGTAACAGGTTCGGACAAGTTGGGCAAGTGGTTAAGAGTGGAGAAGATAAGAAGAGATCAAGGAATAGATATGTTTTGAAGATGTTGCTGAAAGGACATGATGGCAGATTTAAATGTTGAGTTAGAGAAAACAGGTGTAGCTTAAGATTCTGGGTATTGAACCAGAGCAGTAGAAGAATTGTGTTGCCAATAACTGACGTGAAGAGGACTGCCAGTGGATCAGGTTAGGGGCAAGGGTGGAGTTAATTGCAGAGCTCTCACTGTCTCTGGAAGATTGGGAACAGTCCACAAGAAAAGGTTTGCAGAGGCTTAGATCATTCTCTAAGTGGTCTGAAGATAAGTCTTACAAGAACCTGAAGTGTAATTTAGATGGAAGATAATAGAAAGGTGACACCTTATTGTTAAAAGTATTAATAGAAAACCTCTACTTTCATCTGTGATCCTGTACATAGTAATCATTTGAAAATTACTTTAATGTGTATTAATGTTAGTGGTGGATTTACAGCTCACAAAGGAAAAGGCAGTGACCAGGAAGAAAGAAAATGATTTGGACTGCATTTTTCGGTGTCTACTCAAAAAATGTTTTAAAGTAGAAAAAAAAATATGGGTTCAATTATTAAAAACCCATGCATCAACTGCTCAAATTTAAAACTAATTTAATTAAAATTACTGAGTTTTAGACTATTATACTGAAGACCTCTTATAAGCCCTTAAATGACAATAGCATTTCTTCTTGTCTTAACTCTAATTTCTGTAATGAAAAAAGAGTTGAAATATTAGGTTAATGTAGTGAATTATTTTATATAGCTACATATGTGTCTAACATTTCACTTCAGTTTTCCATGCTATAGTTATCATTCTTTATGAATTATGTGAGGAGAAATTAAATTAGAGGTAGAAGTGATATTAATATACTACTCTTAATTGGAGCAATAATTGCACAGGTGACATGAGTCAAATCATAGCCCTCCCTGTGCAGTCCTGTATAGTTCAAAGGCCCATATTGGATATGGTAAATGGTTTCATCTTGATTGATTGCTAACTCTCATCAATTGCTAGTGTTTGACTGAGCTGTGTGTTGAGAAGAATGCTTAGACCATGGCTAGGATCAGTAGGAAAAAAGGACCTGACTGATTGGGCATATCTGCTAAGGATACCAGTGAAGAAATGGCAGTAAGTGTGTCACACACTAATCATCCTTTTTTTAGTGGTTCTAGAAAGGACTTAGAGCATTGACAAGCAAGGGCTGTCTTAAGGATGCCCATTGCTTTTTTTTTTTTTTTGATATGTGTCTTCTTGCCTTTTCCTGGCTTTTATAGTCATTAGCCCAGGCAATGTCCTTTTCAATAACCTTGGATTTGTTCTTTGGAAGGTCTTTTCATATAACCTGCCATTTATTTGCTACCTTATTTGGTTAATAAATGTGTGTACAGCAGGCCCAAAGGCAGCAAGATTGTTGTGCTCATGTTCTGGGAAATTAGTTGGATGAGATTTTCAAATATCCCTGAATAAACTGGGAATTTATTGGTAGACTTAGATGCTGAGATAAGGTCAGTCTTAGTGGGAGATGGCAGATGCTAGGTTCACTGGCTTAAGACTGAATAAAAGATTAAAAAATTATGCATTTATAACCCCCTGTGTACCAAGATAGAGTTAAAGATTTAGGAAACAAGGTTAAGGAGCCCAAGCGTTTGCATTTCCACGGAGATGAACACAGGGCTTTGGGAGATTTGGCCTTCAGTGTTCGGTGGGCACTTCCAAACAAGAAGGGGCTCTCTTTTAGGGGCAGCGAGGGATCTCAGCTGAGTCTGACAACAGTGTGTACTCAGAGTTGAATGAAGTAAGGTGTCATCCTTTCCAGGTAACACTATTTGCTTTTTAATGTGAGATATCTGTAAATAATATTCTTAACCAAAACGAATAGCTGAAATTTGGAGAATTTTAGGTCCTTGAAGTGGTTGTATAAAATATTTTATACCGACTATTTTGGTGTTTCCCAAATTAGATATGATTAGATATTTAAACATCAGCTTCCCATGCTAGATTGCCTTTCCTCCACCTTCTAGTAGAGCCACCTTGACTTTCTATTGTCAGTATTCCCTACGAGGTCCTAAATGTTCTTAGACACTTTAGATGTTACATTTTTACATAAAATCCCTGTTTGTTTTCTTGCACTCAGTCTTGACTCCCCACCTTTATTCCATCTAAGGGATTCAATAGTGGTAGAAATGATACCTAAGTGTTGGTGTTTTCCTATTCCCCTCATAAACTTCTCCATTCCTTAACCCTAACACATTAAAACTGCAATATTCAGGCATTGTGACTATGCCAAGATGGTGGTGGCTTCGGTAGGAAAAGAATTAAAGAAAGTCTAAAATGCTAGATGGGGGAAACTTTGAAAGGAAGGTGTAGGAAAAGAGAAATGTAGATTTTACAAAAGCATTTTTGGACTCAACTGGTGATTTAAGGGAAAGATGGGTCACAGTAATAAAAGTTAAGATTTGTTAAGGGCTTACCATGTGCCAGGCACTCAGCTTCAGTGGCATTATCCCATTTAATACTTTATAATACTAGAAAGTGCTATTTTCATTTTTACTTTTAAAGAACTTTTATGAGGTAGAGGTAAGTTTAATGACTTGTTCAAGATTATGTAGTTAGCTGATCCATCCAATCAAGGTTTGAACTCAGGCTTGGAGTCTAGAGCCCAGGAGAGATGAAAACATGAAGAGGACAGGGGGTAAAGCATGCATCTGAGAATGTATTACCAGAGATAGAGAGTGCACAGGAGAGGAAGAAAGAGGTGGGGAAGAGGTGATCACATGAACAAAGCAGACCAGGGTCCCAAGGAAAGGCAGTCACTCACCAGGCATGAAATCTCTCTGCTCTCTCCTCATCCTGGACCTCAGTAGCAACAGAGCCTTTGACTACTTATTTCCACACACCTGATGAGGAGAGGATCACAGGCTGCATGGGTGTTTTCTTCCCCCAACATATGAATAATACCACATTATGACACAATTCCTAGGGCTTGGATGAAAAGAGAAGTGAAAGAATGAGGAAGAATCATTCCAGATCTTCAGATTTTGCTCATTTTCCAGGCACAGTCCTCCACCAACCAGCACCCAAACCACAGCCTTTGACTCTTCTCTCAGTGATTGTGCATTGCACGCCGGAGGGTAGGAGCTGCTTTGCAAGTTCTTAAATGGCCTTTAGTACTTAGCAGCAGATACCACGTTCATACAAGGATAGGTAGTTTAGAAAGTTTGGAGTCATTTAGTATCACTTTGATCCATTTTATGAAAATGTATTTCTGTGGATTCCTCGACAATGGCTCCTTTTACATTTGTCTTCTAGTCATGATGATACTGCTTAGGGAGGGAGAAGGGTGGAAATAGAGGGATCAAATGTAGTGATGCTCTGCTAACTGGCTTTCCTATTGGTAAAGCAAAAAGGAGGCTTACCTCCTGCAGACTTAATATAAGACATAAACCTTGGATGGTCAAGACATGCTGATGCACAGAATCAGAAACGACAAGATCAACAGTTAAGGACTGTCTCTCTGCCCAAGCATATTTCCCAATTACGGAGGGTGCCTGAAAGCCCATTGGCTCTTTTCTCTTTGTTGCATATTTCCTCATGATTCTTTTGTTACATGGAAACCAATAACTTAGAGGCGGTCTCTGGCAGGAGATCCTGAAGAGTTGGGATAAGGGAGGGCACTAAAAGGAAGCAAGGAAGAAAGAAGTATAGAAAAGGGAGGTGGGAGACTGAGGCGGGCGATCACGAGGTCAGGAGGTTGAGACCAGCCTGGCCAAGATGGTGAAACTCCATCTCTGCTAAAAACACAAAAAAATTAGCCAGGCATGGTGGCACACACCCATAGTTCCAGCTACTTGGGAGGCTGAGACAGAAGAATCACTTGAACCCAGGAGGCAGAGGTTGCAGTGAGCCAAGATTGGGCCACTGCACCCCAGACTGGGCGACAGAGTGAGACTCCATCTAAAAAAAAAAAAAAAAAAAAAAAGAGGTAGGGACTGCCTAGATGAACAGGTGGGTCTATTCCTAACTTTCCAGAGGCCAGCATGTCAGTACTCCCACTTATCTTCGAGATTTCCATGTTAGCAAGAAGGCCTGGTTTTGGGTTGAGCAAAAATTGTTCTGCCTTTAATGGTGAGAAGAAAATGGCTCTAAGCCATATTTAGGAAATTTGTTGACAGTAATTAAGCTTTCATGGGAATCTCCAAGGTTTACTTACCTATAATTGAAAAAATGCAAATGAAGACTGTTAATCAGTGGACTGGCCGACTGTGAAGCACTACTAGGTACCTAAATGAATTAAAAATGAAGACACAAATATGTCCAGTTGAAAAGTTACCAGAGAGCCAATTGGTAAATGTCTCAGCAAGGCTGTGGAGATGTTTTTTTTCTTAGCCTGACTGAGCCTATAGTGCCTTTTGCTAAGGTCTTTGTCAATTTAATCTTGAGCCATTACATACAGATTTCTTAACAACCAGCCTTCAGCACGAGCTGGTTCTCTGGTGTTACTTAAGGAAGCTCTGAAGAAAAGATAACAGACCTCTTGTCCTCTTTTCTGTGTAATTGATCCGCTACTTAGAGCTGTAAAATATTTGCTTTTCAAGATCCTCTTATCAAATGGGAATACCCTTGGAATTAGAAACTCTTTAGAAATTGTATTTTAGAATTTCAGTTATCAGGGATCAGGATGTGTTCTAATATTAACTGTTTAAATGTAATTTTGTTTGTTTTGAGACAGAGTCTCTTTCTGTCACCCAGGGTGGAGTGCAGTGACTCCATCTCAGCTGACTGCAACCTCTGTCTCCTGGGTTCAAGTGATTCTCCTGCCTCAGCCTCCTGAGTAGTTGGGATTACAGGCACCTGCCACCATGCCCAGCTAATTTTTATATTTTTAATAGAGATGGGGTTTTATCATGTGGACCAGGCTGGTCTCAAACTCCTGACCTCAAGTGATCCACCCACATCAACCTCCTGAAATACCGATATTACAGGCAGGAACCACCATGCCTGGCCTTACTGGTTTTTTTTTTTTTTTTTTTTTTTTTTTTTTTAACAATAAATACAATGTACCTATGACGGTCACTTTCACCTCCAACACCATCCTTGTTAAAAATATGCAGCCAATTTTTATCATTTGATTTAAAATCATCCCCAAAATGTTTTGCATTTCTGTTAATACTTAAATCTTCTCCTTAATGATTTTGTTAATTAGCAACTCATAATATGGTATCAGTACAAAAAGGTGCACAGTATGTCCCTAAAAATCAGCTGTGGAGGCCGGGTACAGTGGCTCAGGCCTGTAATCCCAGCACTTTGGAAGGCTGAGGTGGGCAGATTACTAGGTCAAGAGATTGGGACCATCCTGGCCAACATGGTGAAACCTCATCTGTACTAAAAATACAAAAATTAGCTGGGTATGGGGGCATGTGCCTGTTGTCCCAGCTACTTGGGAGGCTGAGGCAGGAGAATCGCTTGAATCTGGGAGGCAGAGGTGGCACTACTGCACTTCAGCCTGGGCAACAGAGTGACACTCCATGTCAAAAAAAAAAAAAAAAAAAAAAAAAAAAAAGCTGTGGAAACAAAAGAGTAAATGCAACATCCTTTAGATAAAAATATTTGTCAGTATCAGACAACATTTGATAGCTAGTAAAGAAAACACCCCAAATCAAACAAGTTAATTCAAAGATAGAAGTAGTGATACAATGAATGATGTATCTGTGCCATAAACAGTTATCATGTGCTTTTTGGACAACCCTGTTAAAATAGGCCTTCTTGGGAGGTAAAAAAGTTTATTTTCCCATACTACTTAGCAGATTCTAAGGGAGCAAGGTGCCTGATTGATAATACTGCCTGCCATGGACACTATGGATGAGAGTGTGTTTGATGAGAAAGAGTGAGAAGACTACAATACAGAAATGAGAGCTTGATATCAAAGAAAGGTCTTTTTGTAAGCAAATAAACATTCTGAGATAACTTAAGTGGGGAAAGATGCCATTAGGCTGAACCTTTTCACCATGTCATCTTTGTTTGCTTGAGTTATTTATTAACCTCGACTTTCTAGAGTTTTTAAAAATGTGTTATTGATATAGCCTCTGGAAAATGTACACAGGTATTTCAAGGTATTTCAAATGTATCACAGTTTCTAAGGACATCAAATATCTCTTCAAAGCCTCATGGATTTTTAAAACATGAAATGTTCTTCTTGGAGGATAATAGGCTCCAATGCTCTGGGTTTCTAACTTCCAATTCATTAACAGCAAAGCTGACTTGTGGCAAAAAGTTTTTTTTTCCTTGAAAGCAATTTGTGACTCCTTTGAGGGAGATAACAGTTTAAATATAAATAAATGACCAGCTCCAGTGGAAAGATTCCAGTTTTCTTGAGGTGTTTGCTTTCCATTTATTGTCAATTCTCCCATCACAACTTCCTCCCCTGAAAACCTAGTCTGGGCCTGAACATGTTTAGAATAACCCCATTAAAATAGTCTTGTCCTTAAATGTTAAAGCTGTGTTATTGCCATTTAAAAATATTGCAAAGTGCTAAAGTGGACTTTACCCATATTTAGGGAAATATTTTAGCATGATCAAAATCGTTAGTGTTATTGACTCTGACTTACACTAATGAAAATAAAATAACAAGGCCCAAATGGAACTGCTTCCTTCTTCCAGGCATTTCTAAGCCTTTTGAAGTAATCAAAGCAAACGCCTCAGTTCTTAATATTTCAAAATCACCTTCCAAATGGATTTGGCTTATTTTATTCTATTTAGCTTAGCCAGCAGTCCCACGGCATTTGCATTATTTTTAATCCAAAGACAGGTTGCTTTGTACTTTGGATTTTCATGAACTGCCATTTATGTTTCATTCATTTTTGTTAGTAGATGATCAGCTTTTTTGAAAAAAGACATACAACCTGAAAATTGATCTCTCTCCATGCATGTTGTAAATGTATGAATTCAGAACACACAGTCAAATCCTAATTCTCTTAAATCATATGCCAAGCCTCCACAAGTCAACATCCTAAGAAATCTACTATCTCATATCATCTGCAATGTGTTCCCTACCTATTTTATATTATTTTTCACTTTTGACAATACTATTTTTTGTTTTTAAAGCAAGTTGTTACTCAATAGCATTTATTTTATTTGTTTGACCCCAGGAAGTTCATCATTATTCTGAAGGGTAAAAGATTGCTAATTACTTAACTATTCCCTACATAACCAAGGAAGGTTATTTTCTATTCAAGTAAAATACTTGGTGATGATGATGTGTCTTAGATTATTAAAAGGATATTAATATTGATTTTAAAGATCTTATGCTGAGAAACTTTTTAGTAAATTTATTGGACTTTTTGACCTGGTGTATGGATTTAATATTTAATTTAGATTGTATTATTTAATCTTTGTAAAAACTAAAGAATATGAAAGGAAGAAATCAAACATGTATTATCTACCTACAGTATGCAGAACACTACAGCAATACATGAAACAATTGGGAAGATCAATATAAGCAAAGCGTAATTTTTAAATATTTAGTCCCATAAATACAATTGGCCCTCTGATATATCACCTAGATGTAACACACACACCTCAAGCTCAGTATGTCCAAAGTTATACTCAGCATTGTAGCACTTAACATCCTTCTTACTTCCACAATCTGGGTTGACAGCATTGATGTATACCAAGTTGGACTAGTTAGAAATTTGAGAATTTTCCTTCCTCATCACTGTTAACCATTAAGTTACCAACAACCTCTTATTAAAGAGAGTTTAGATATCATATACGCAATGAAGCTTTGTTTCCCCTGTCCTATCCTTACCGGACTCAAGGTAATTCCCCTATTCCTTTTGTTCCTCTAGCATCTCACATCCTACTCAAACACTATCATACTGTGGTAAAACCTTTAGTTTGCGTCTGTTTTTCTCAGTGTACTGTGAGCTCTTGTATTTCAGTGCTTATGTCTATTTGTGTTTCTATACCCAACATTTAAGCACAGTAGTTGGCAAAAAGTATTCAATAGGTGTCTGAAGAAATCTTGGATGAATAAATGTGTAGATGGAAAAATGGAGGGATGGACTGGAGGATAAAGAGTGGTAATTCAGCATTGCAAGAGGTGTAGTTCCACTTTCCTTTGAAAGAATGTGATTGAATTCTGCAGTCAAATTCTGTTTCTGTTGAAACTGAACACCTGTTGCAATGTAAGTCCTGTGTGAATGAAGTAACACGCAGCTAAGGACATAGGCTTTCAGAAATATTTAATTGATAAGCTGTACGAGAGTCATTTCAAATACTTGTTATGGTGTTCTTTAGTTCTGATGATGTAAGGAATTAGGCTGCACAATTATCAGTAAGTGGAAGAATCACAATTCAGATAAGTCTTTGCTCCAGTCTTTCTGTCCATTCAAAACTCAAAATGAGGAGGATATAGGGAACAGGAATCTATTATTAGAAGTTGAGTGATATTAAAAGTAGGAATAGAGGCAGGGGGAAAAAAGTCAATGTCCTATAGAAAGGTCCATGAAACAGCTCTCCTGCCCCTATTTACTTTTCGTGGACTGTAATAGCACAAGATGTGAGGAAACATCTGTTTCCTTTTAAAAATAGTACTTTGACATTTTAAAAGAATTGTAATGATCAGGAGAAGTCTAATTCCTGTGGTTAGGGACAGCAGACACATATGGGACGGAATAGCGAGAATGGGTGTAGCAATCTTGGTAGATTTTGAGGCCTGAGGATTCATCTGCTCTGCATGGCTCTTGAAAGCATAATGGAGCAATGGTGAGAGCATGGACTCTGTAGTTAGATGGCCTGGGTTTACATCTTGGCTTCACTAATGTTAGCAGTGTAATAATGGGCAAGCTGTATGCTTCTAAGTATCAATTGGTCATAATACTTACCTGTCCCGGGGCTGGTTGTGAGACTGAATAAAATAAATGAAAATCAGGAAACTAGTTCAGAAAACAGCACATGATCTAATTTGTTGAATGCAGGTTCTTGTTTTTAAACTAGCTGAAAATGAGCAGTTTCTCTTAGATTAGATACAGGAACTTAATGGAATATCCTATAGGAATATAAAAGGGCCTTAACCGGGAAAAGATGGATATGTCTTTCTGCTGAAATTGTCACTGATCAGCTTGAGGAAGAGCTGAGAAGTGGTTGACTTTTGAAGCCATTTTTAAAACTGCCAAGACTGGACCAGGTAAAGGATGATATCACTAATAAGAGTAGCTGAGCCCTGCCTAGTATAAATGTGCTTCAGAATAATGGAGCAAATCCAGACAAATTAGCAGAGATCATATTCCAGGCTCTATTTCCAAAAGGGTGACTCAAGGCCGGGAAGCACAAGGAAGGGCTGAGCACTAGGCAGGAACATATTTGAGGCCAGAGGCTCTAGTCAGCAAGGATTTGGGCTATGAAGATACTAAGAATCACAGATTGGGAGAGATGGAGGCACTTAATCAGAGATAGCCATGATGTTAAAAGGATGTTTCCAGGTTTAGAGGACAGGCTTCCATTCTGTTCATTAGTAGAAACAAGTTCATTTTGGATAATAGGTAATAACTAAAAAACAAGACCTGAGAGATTAAGTGATCCTTTGGGGGAGCATTGCTCTGTGGTGGGGTTTAGATGTTGAGCTTTGGAGAGGCATGGTACTGGTCCTAATCCCTACTTTGCCAATGACCGTGGGGACAAGTTACATTACCTCCCTAAGCTTCAACATCCTCACCATTAAATGGGGGGATGATGATAATTCCCACTTCAAAGATTTTTAAAAATTAAAATCACACAATTAAAAGGACTCAGTCAATACCAGGCATCTAGTAAGTGCTCAATGAACGTTGACTATGAGAACTTCACTTATACATATTCACTTACACATCTTATTGAAAATGCCATCACTACACTAAATCACAAAATAGAATGCAATTTTGTTAAACAAGTGCTCCTAAACTTTGAATTTAAAAAATCTTGCCATGCAGCTTTATTGTTTCTAATATCTTTCTTTAGGAAGTGAATCTTTAGCCAAAACCTGCCAATTGGAAACCAGGATTTTGGTGCCATTTTGGAAAGGCATAAGGAAATCCTTTTTTAAATTGAAAAGAATTGTGATTGTGCTAATAATGATCTAAATCATGAAAGTGGGTCTTTGGCAAAGGGCAAATATAACCTTTGGAAATTAAACTTTTTTAAAAAGTCAAATTTTGTATTAACTTAAAATTGGGTTTCTTGTTTGTGAAAATATTTGTTCCAGTTCAGTTGGCTGGATCTCTCACCTCCTTGCTTTACCTTGCTTCAAATTCAAGATCTGCCTTAGAAGATGGCTTTAATAAAATTCTTGGCTTTATATTTCAAAGCTGTCTCACTCTCAAACAATGTATTAGGTTTATTCACAGGATTCCTGCATCAGGCTTGAAAAGCAAAGGGGTTCTGAAGAAGAGACAGGCTCTCGGATTTTTGCTGCAGAATTAAACACCATCTATCTGAAAATGGAATCTGTGGTAAAAATCTCCAAATTTACTTGTAATTCCTTCTCTTCAGATCACCTCAATTCCACCAAGACTCACTGTTTGGGAGCCATTTAATAATACAAGAAATATTGTATTATCAAATGATTCCCAAACAGTGAGTCTTGTTCTACTAATTCTGTTGCCCAAAGCAAATCAACCAAATGTCCCTGTTATATTTTACCCTTTATTTACTCATAGCATACAATAGAATTAACTAATTTTATGAATTAGTATTACTCATTTTTGAAACCTGACTGACTTAGAGAACTATCAATTGGCCAAAGATGTTAGGTGTTTAGTTGCTAAAGAAACCATGACTGATCTGCTCCTGATTGTCCCAACATTTTGCTGTCTCATCTCTGTCCTTCATTATTCACACTTCTACCTGGGGGGAAGATGGGAAAGACAAAAAAGTAAAATTCAATGAGATAACTGGCTATGATATTATCAAACTTGTATGTGACGGAAGTCCTGAAATCAATGGATAAAATAAACCATCAAGACAGTCCTTAGGTTTCATTAATCTAGTGGTTCTCAAACTTTGGCAAGTATCAGAACCCCCTGGGATGGCTAGCTAAAAATTGCAAGGTTTTGATTAAGATTCGGATTGGGCATGATAAATGCGATTTCTAACAGGTTCCTGGGTAATGCTGATGCTATTGCACATCAGGGACTAGACTTTGAGAACCGCTGCACTAATTCCTGCTTGCTTCTCTCCTGTTAACATGAATAACCTAGAGTTTGCTTTTCCTTAGCTAGCTTTAAAAATTTAGCCTGTATAAACAGTATGGGTTTAAGCAATTATTTTGGTATATGTGCGTTTTGTATGGCATAATAGAAGTGATAAAGTAAGTGGGTTACTCCATCCATTTGCTTGAGTTAATTCACAAAGCAATTATGTAAAACATCTTCCATTGTTTTCCCCAATGGTCAGACTACGAGCTTTTTTGGTGATGGAAAAATTGAGCTCATTTGATTGACATACTTTTTAAAACACAGCACAACATTTATTTAGCTTTAATAAGGGATATGGAACAAAGAGCAGCCAAAGGCACTGTATCACAGTGGTGTTAGATGCAACTTCTGATAACCCCAATACTTCATGGGACATATTTTGTTAATAAGAAATGGCACAAAGCTAAAGTGAATGCCAGTCACATCAATAGGAGAACCACAAGACTTACCATCTTTCAGTTTAAACACTTTTTTAGTCACCTATCCCCCAGAAGGCTTAATGCAGCTATAGTCCATGAATTACAGGCTACCTACTGGGAACGGCATACTTAGGAACATCTTTGCTTCCTTCAGTTAACTGTAATTGATATATTTTGTTAGTTGATGTTACGAGAAGTTTGTTGAAAGATCAGAATATGCTCAAACGTCCCTGAGGCTGGAATAAGATTTGCAGTCCAGCTGTTAATTATTCTCTTTCACTAGGTCACAGGTAGAATACTGGCTGAAGGAGAGTCTATGAAATGCAGTTTTGAGCCTCACCAATCCTGAGCTCAGGATATAGAAATAGTGTATAGATAAATAGATACTTCCAGTGGCTGGGCTATAAACTTGAGATGTAACTCTAGCATCTATAGTTCAGGCAGTGAAACAAAAAGGAAGTTGAGGCAGATATTGAATGATCTACTATACAGTATGCATCACACTAGTTAAAAACAGAAAAAAAGGTAACCCAGAAAATTCACGGCCTGAAAGTCTGGTGATGGGCCTCTAAATCTGTTCTCAAATTGTGGCTTGTCATGGCATTTTTTTAAAGCTATCCTTTCCAACAGGGTGGCAGTATAGATGAGTGGTATCTTTAAAGACTAAAACCTGTGCAAGTTACGGGATCTTTGTACATACCAGCCCTCTCTCATTGTAAAAGGGGATGACGATAATGCCTACATCATAGAGTTGTTAGGAAAGCTAAATGGGAAAACACAAATTTCTTAGCATAGTATTTGGCACATAGTAAGTAGTCACTATGTCATTAACACATGAATGGGAGGGTCTCACTGAGTGCTCTCGCAGATCCTGACATAAGCATTGATATTTATATAGAAGATATTTTCAGGACCTGTTAATAGTTAAATGGATACTCCAAGCTCAACACCTCGTAGACGCAAGAGCACGCATGGATTGTGCTTCTGCTTAACTGATTGTATCCTCACCAACCCTGAGCTCAAGAGGTAGAAATAGCCTATACATAGACAGATAGGCTATCTGTCAATTGGTCGGGCCATAAAATTGCGATGTAACCCCTTCTAACTTTTTATTCTTCAATATCTGCCAAATGCTTGTCCAATATTTGAGTAATTGTCACCATTGCTAATTAATTAGCCTAATGTAATATATGAGATGTTCCACTTTGGAAAACTTTTGTTACCTTGGAATTCTTACCTGATAAGATGAGGGCTTTGCCATTAGCTGTATTGAGATCTTAGAAACCTTAATATGTGATAATTTGCTCCTTTTCAGCAATACTGTTTATTTGCACAAGGAAAACATTGTTTTAACTGCGAAAGTACATCACCGTCTTGTGAATTTGGGTCCTCAGTTAACCCACATGTATCTTATTCTTTTCCCACTCTAGCTGGACAGTGCCACATCACTTATCCAGGCAGCTAAAAACCTGATGAATGCTGTTGTCCTCACGGTGAAAGCATCCTATGTGGCCTCAACCAAATACCAGAAGGTCTATGGGACAGCAGCTGTCAACTCACCTGTTGTGTCTTGGAAGATGAAGGCTCCAGAGAAGAAGCCCCTTGTGAAGAGAGAAAAGCCTGAAGAATTCCAGACACGAGTTCGACGAGGTTCTCAGAAGAAACACATTTCGCCTGTACAGGCTTTAAGTGAATTCAAAGCAATGGATTCCTTCTAGGACGATAGGCTTTAACAAGAAAGCTTTTTCTTTCTTTTCTTTCTTTCTTTTTCTTTTTAATTCCATTTTTGTATGCATACCTGCCAGCTTGTATGCCTCTGGCATGGGGAAATTAAGGGAACAGTGTCTGTTTGCATGTAAGATGAGATGAGATCAATACTACTGATCCATCTGTAGTCTGGGAAGGAGACAGGAGATTCCTGTACTGAGGTGGCACAGAGCTGTCCTTTGCAACATTCTCATAAAATTGGGCAAAGAGTTCGCATTGGTGCAACATTTATGGGAGCGGGCGGGATGGGGAAAATAAACTTAACTCTACAAAAGCAAACACTAATGCATGCAAGAATCATTAGGTTGGCAGGTATATTCATAAGTGAAAAATCTGGAAGTGTAATGGTAGAACATAAAACTTGTATTGCTTCTGTTTCAGTGCAAAAATGTACTAGCCAATACGCTTAAGTGTGTGGCCCACGAATTGAACAATTTAACCATGAAGTCATATCCGTGATACTATGTCGATTTTTAACTGAGGGGAAATTAACTAGTCCAGCCTAAAATGCTTCTTTTAATCTGCATTCTGTTTTCTCTTCTAGTTGTGCCATTACTAGTGATCATGTTATTTTTTTCCCCTTTACTGAAAACAATAAACATCTCTTTGAGAGAATTAAGATCCTTCTGGGGGCACTGGAAGCACAATACGGTGACCAATGTTGCTTTCATTTTTTTTAAATTTGAACTATGATTTTGTTAGACATAGAAGGCCCAGTGGTGGAATATTAGAGGGATGGAAACTGACAACATGTGAAGGTTAGAGGCAAATACATAGGTGTAGCTTGGAGTGCTGGTATCTAATATGCCATTGTATTCACTAACTCAAAATAAACACATTTAATCTTGACATCGCAAGTATGTTTTCTTTTTTTAAATATGTACTTAATAAAGATTAGAGCATCATCCTGAAAATTCATTAAAAATGTATTTTGTTTTTAGAGATGATAAGGGATAGATGATATCCGAATATCTGTCATTTTTAGAGTTCACATATTTATTTTGTGGTTTGTTTTTCCATTTGTTTTCATTAAGTTTCATACTGCACTTAAAATGACTGACAGTCTTTTTAATGGAAAAGCCAATTAAATTTCAAAATATTTTTTTCATTTTAGCCTTTTTTCCTTTAAGTTAGTTAGTAAAACAGGACCTCTGTCCCATTATTAAAAAGTGGCTATGGTATTTCAAATATGGATTGAGAAGTGGGAAAAAGCCCTCTATTGTCACCTGAATTCCTCAAACTCCTCTCATTGGAATGATTCCTACACATTATCACATTACTATATGTCTCCAAAAGATTTCTGGTAAATGTGCATGTTTCTTAGCAAAGTGATAACACATTGGGAGTCATGAGCACCTAAGCCGATGTGCAAAATCCCAAAGGGAAGGGGCTATAAGGGAGTTGTGGAAGGAGTAAAAGCTTAATCTAAAATCTGATGTAGAAATGTTTCGGCTCAAACCACTGCTGACCACTACTAAAAAAACACTACCAAGACTGAGAGTGTTTTAATAGAGGAGCCACCACAAAAGCAGTACCCTGATTTTCAGCACTAATCATCAGATCATAGATAACCAGCCTGCTCTATAATTTGCATAAACATTCGGAGGGTGCCACTGACACAAATATTTAGGGAAGGCCTTAACTGAGCCAGGTTCTAGGCTGGGCACACCATTGGTTAAACATATGGGCGACTTTTCCTATTAGCACATAAGCATGACATAATAAGAAACCAGCGTGCCATTTTTGCCCACTGACCTGAAGAACAAAGAGAGTGTTCTTGGCAGCATATTTTTGATCTAAGGAATCTGAGTTTCTCCAAACAGCAATAAAAATACCCTTTTGAGAAGCTTTTCCTGACAAGAACCACTCATTCTGTTTTTTTTCCTCCCTAACAGATGCTTTAGAAAAGGAGAGATTGCTTTAGACCCCTTCTCCACAGGATCTAGGGAAATAGAAATATTAAGGGATTAAAGACAGGAAGAAAAGTACACCCACCTAGCGATGATGATCCTATAGAAAGAGTCAACACACTGCCATTTAGAAGCCCCCAAAGGAAATATAATTTAGCATAATTGACTTTCTGCATTCATACATTTTTATTGGGTCAAATAAAGTATTTTTTAGAGAAGCCAAGAAACTTTTGAATTTCAAAATATGTGGCACCCTCTGGATGTTTATGCAAATTAATGGAGCAGGATGGTTATCTGTTATCTGACGATTAGTGTTGAAATTCAGTGTACAACTTTTGTGGTGGCTCCTCTATTAAAATTCAAATGTTTCTTGGTAAATCCTGAAAAAATAGCCAGTAGGTATCAGAGGAACATATAAAGAATGCCCCTGACTTTGACCTATAAAATGTTGAATGTTTCAGTGCATGCTTATGAACAATATTTATGTGTGTGTGTGTTGATTTCAGTGCTTACTGAGTAAGCATCATCGCTGTCCTTTCTGTCATTGCTTTTGAGATCAAGGAAAACTAACGATTCAGAAAGATAACAAAATGTAGACACTTAGCTGAAAGTATTAAAGCAATAAAGAAGTTGGTAAATTTCTAGTCCTCAAGAAAAATAGTCTAATTGGGAACATATTACATAGACCAAAAAAATGTGCCAAGAAATAACACTCAAAGTACCAAATGAATATGGTAGAGAAATAACTACTGTGTGGTGCTAGTGAAGTCAAATCCACTGAAGACTAAAGTAGTTAGGTAAGAAGAATGGAAGAGACAGGACTTGGAAACGAGTAAAGAAATACATTCTGAATGAATGAAAATTTTAAAGGAGCAAATTTGGCAAGAGGGACATTCAAGGAAGAACAGCTTACTTTAATATGTGAAGACAAGTGTGATCAGAGGGAACACAGAATTTATTAAGGGGCTTAAGGGTATAAATGTGGAGGTGTTGTTTGAAATTTAACTATAGAGGTCAAAAAGGAGGGTGATCACTACCCAATAGGAAAGGTGAGGTTTTTTTTTTTTTTTTTTTTTGAGACGGAGTTTTGCTCTTGTTACCCAGGCTGGAGTGCAATGGCACGATCTCAGTTCACCACAACCTCCGCCTCCTGGGTTCAGGCAATTCTCCTGCCTCAGCCTCCTGAGTAGCTGGGATTACAGGCACGCGCCACCATGCCCAGCTAATTTTTTTGTATTAGTAGAGACGGGGTTTCACCATGTTGACCAGGATGGTCTCGATCTCTTGACCTCGTGATCCACCCGCCTCGGCCTCCCAAAGTGCTGGGATTACAGGCTTAAGCCACCGCGCCCGGCCAAAAGGTGAGGTTTTTAAGTGGGATAGTGACGCCGACAGAGAAGGCCTTCATATGATAAAATTGATAATGTGTGGGGAGGTGAGGGCTGAAATACGATAGAAATGTCAGAAGGACTTACAGTAATACTTTCTTCAGGGAGATTAAAGAATAAGAAAATAGGAATAATTAAAAAGTGCTATATTAAGATGGGCTAGAATGGTATATTTGAGGGGCATAGAATCCTAAGCAAATGGGGTTACTTGGAGGTATTTTCTAAAGAAGCAGCATTTTTGGCTGCAGCAAGATGGATTCTCCTGATAGGAAGAAACGAAATAAATCTGTTTCCTTTGCCTACTGTTCTAAGATTGATGTTTTGGAAGACAAAATTGTTATATTCTTCCAAGGACCCAAAGTATCCAGGAAATCATAAGATATGTACAGAAGATTTACGTTTTTTTTTTTCCATTAAGTATTGGAAAAATATGAGATCAACTTGATTCTTAAAAGTCAACTCTGTAAGCAACTGGCTGTAGTCTGAGCCCATGGGAAACAGGTTACACAAATGCCATCATCATGGTCATCAATTTTGGGACATTAGTTATGTGTAGGACACCTTTTAGACACTTGAGGCATAAAGATATAATATGTATAGCAGAAACCCTAAGCTAAATAACCATAGCAAAATATTGTCATTTGAATAAATAAATCGTAATTCCTAAATGTGCTGGTCATAGGTCATAAGTGATTTGATTTTTATGCTATGTCATCACATATTAACCCAATTAAAAACAGCAATGCTTACCCTTAAAGATTGTGGCATCATTTAGATAGAGGTAATGAGAGGGCAAGAATTAACTACAGAAAAATGTTAATAAAAATATACTAGAGTAGTGTAGTAATAGCAGAAAGATGGTGGACTAGGAAGTTCCAGGTCCTTGTTCCTTCATTGAAACACAAAGTAAACAACATATTAACCACAATAGCTTTGTGGAAATATTAGAAACAGAGATTTGCTGCAACCAAGATAATGTATACGAGAGAAAGCCACACTCAACATGGTAGAAAATGTGGGGTCATTTTTGCTCACTCGTGCCCCACCCCCTCCCTGGCATGTTCAGGAGGGAAGCCACTCAATTCCTAGTGTTACAGAAGAAAACAGGTTTTTGTCACACGACCAGGAAAATTTAGACACGCAGATGCATTGTAGGGTGAGTAGGGCAGGGTGTACTGGATGAAAAGCAAAAAGTAAAGAGGAACTCTCAGGGAAGCATAGAGTCCTGCTATCAGGCTTCCTGCTTCACCGATTGAATCCCAGGTCACTACACAGGAACAGACAAGGCCAGGCTCCATCCCAACCTCCCAGTGCGCAGGTGGGCATTATTCAGAAAGAATCAGTTGGGAAAGTGTGAGTGTCATCCGGGACCAGCAGTCCAGTTTTTCAGCTTTCAGACTGTTTTAGGCTTGAAGTAGGGGTTTTGCCAGGGACCTTTGGCTGTCTCCTGTCTTATCACGAGTTCCTCCCTTACAATGAAAGAAAAAGAGTAGAACTTCTGCCTTGTCTTGTGGCTTCCTAAAGGAATAGTTTCTTTCTGCCCTAACTCAGAGAGTAGATGGGAATGATGATACAGTTTGAAATCAGGTTGGAGGCTATTGAAAGCAGTGATAGGCACACCACCACATTAAAGCTTTGGGGAACTCCAGACCTATGGGGTCCTGAAGGCAACAGAATAGAGGCTGAAGAAGAACCAGAAGTAAGACTCCTAAGGAAAATAAGATATTTAAAAGCAGCTACGTATACAGGAACTTGTGGGAAAGGGGAAGAACACATATGTTTAGAAATGGCCTGAAAAGCCATAAGCTTTCACACCATGCTGATGAGTGAATGTCTTCCTTTGCATGAGCCAATCAATAAAATTGGCACAGGTAGCTGTTTTTTCAAATGTCCAAGTATATGTGTCTACAAGAGATGCACTTTGGATCTTAGGAACTGCATTAGATTAAAAGTGAAATTATAAAATATTCCATAAAAATAGTAACCAAAAGGGAACAGGGGTGGCTATATTAATATCAGACAAAATAGACTTTAAGTCAAAACTGTTACAAAGGACAAATAAGGGCACTATATAATAATAAAAGTGTTCCTGCACCAAGAAAATGTCATCATAGTAAGGATAAATGCACTTGTTCTCACGCACATGCAAAAGCTAAAAGAGTCGATCTCACAGAAGTTGAGAGTAGAATAATGGTTACTAGAGGTTAGAAAATATAGGTAAGAAGGAAGGAGAATAGGGAGGGATTGGTTAAAGGATACAAAATTACAACTAGATAGAAGAAATAAGTTCTAGTGTTTTACAGCACTGTAGGGAAACTATGGTCAATAATAATTTATTATTTATTTTCAAAGTTTGAAGAAATTCTGATTGTTCCCAACACATATAAGCGTTTGAGGTGATAGATATGCTGATTACTCTGATTTCATCACTATTCATTGTATGTATCAAAAGTCACCCGCACCTCATACATATACTATGTATCAATTTATAAACAAACATATGCATCAAGCACCAGAGAACGTAAATATATGAAGCAAATACTGACCCAATTAAAGAAAGAAATAGATAACTCTGCAATAATAGTATAAGACTTCAGTACTACACCTTCACTGTTCAAGAATAGATAGGACAACCAGACTGAAGGAGTTAGAGGACTTGAACAACACTATAGACCAATTGGACCCAACAGACATATACAGAACAACCCAACAATAACAGCAGAACACATAGTTTTCTCAAGTGCACATGTGATATTTTTCAAGTTAGACCATATATCAGTTCACAAAGTAAGTCCTAATAAATTTTAAAATGTTGAAAGTATACAAATTATATTTTCCAATCATAATGATTGAAACTAGAAATCAAAAGCAAATGGAACACAGGAAAATCCACAAATACATGTAAGTTAAGCAACACGCTCTTAAACAATGGGTCAAGGAAAAAAATTTCAAAAAATTAGAAAATATCTTAAGGCAAATAAAAGCAAAATATACTAAAACCTATGGGATAAAGCAAAAACAGTGCTAAAAGAGAAACTTGTAGCTTCAGATGCTTACAAATTAAAAATATAAATTTCTATCTCAAAGAGGCAGAAAACAATAAAAAATTGAACCCAAAGCTAGCAGATGGAAAATGTAAAGGTTAATTTTATGTGTTAACTTTAATGGCTAAAGAATGTCCAGATAGCTAGTAAAATATTATTTCTGTATATGTCTATGAAGGTGTTTCCACATTAGATTAGCTTTTGAATTGATAGACTGAATAAAGAAAACTGCCCTCACCAAATTGGGTGGACATCATCCAATTCATTGAGAGACCAAATAGAACAAAAAGGCAGAAGAACACATTCACTTTCTTCACTTGAGCTAATATATTTAATTTTTTCTTCTCTTAGACGTTTGTGCTTCTGGTTCTTTGGCCTTCAGACTCAGACTGTGATTTAAACCATTGACTCCCTTGTTCTCAAGCCTTAACAAACTTAGGCTGGAACTATACAACTGGCTCTCCTGGGTCTGCAGCTTGCAGATGCCCGATCACGAGACTTAGCTCATAATCCTTCATAATAAATCTTTTCTTTTTCTTGTTCTTTTCTTTTCTTTCTCTCCCTCCCTCCCTCTCTCCCCACCTCTTCTCTCCATCTCTCTCCCCTTTCTCCCTCCCTCTTTCTCTCCTCTTTCTTTTTCTCTCTTTTTCTTTCTTTCTATTGGTTTTATTTCTCTGGAGAACCCTGACTGATACAGAAGAAGAAAACACAAATTAGACCAGAGATAAACAATAAATATAATAGAAAGCAATAGAGAACAATCAACAAAATTCAAAGTTAGTTCTTTAAAAATATCAACAAAATGTATCAACTTCTGGCTAGACTGACTAAGAAAAAAGGGAGATAAGTCACTAAAATTATAAATGAAATGGAATATTTCTATCAATTTTATAGAAGTAAAAAGAATCATAAAGGTACTATGGACAAATGTATACCAATGAATTGGAAACCTAGATGAAATGGATATATGCCAGGAACTCATAAACTAACAACACTGAATAATGAAGAAACCTGAACAGACTTATAACTAGTAAGGAGATTGAATCAGTAATCAATAACTTCCCAACAACAACAAAAAAGACTGAGACCTAGAAGCCTTCACTGGAGAACTCTACAAATCATTTATTTAATAAAGACTTAACTCTAATATTCCTCAAACGTTTCCAAAAAGTTGAAAATTACAACTAATTCAATTAGACCATCACAACCCTGATAAGCCAGCCAAAGACACTATAAGAAAACTATAGACTAATATCCTTAATAAGTACTAATTCAAAAATCCTTAGTAAAATACCAGAAAACAGAATGCAATAGCACATTAACAGGATTACACACCATGGCCATGTCGAATTTCTTGCTGGAATGCAAGGATGGTTCAACATCTTAAACTCAAGCAATGTAAATACAACATTAATAGAATGAAGAAGAAAACTCCACATGGTGATCTGAATTCATGAAAAAAGTATTTGATAAAATTCAACATCTTCTTATAATTTATAAAAAATCTTGAACAAGCTATAAATAGAAGGAAACTACCTCAAAATAATAAATATCATATATGAACATCCCATAGCTGAAATGATAGATACTGGTGAAAGACAAGACTTTTCATCTGAGATGAGAAACAAGACAAGAGTGTTCAATCTCACCATTTCTTTCCAACACTGTATTAGAAGTTCTAGTCAAAACAAATAGGAAATAAAAGAAATTCTAATTGAAAAGAAAGAAGTAAAATTAACTCTGTTTGCAGACAACATAATCTAACATGTAGAAAACTCTAAAGATTTCACAAGTTGTTAGAACTAATAAATACATGTAGGAAAGTTACAGAATACAAGATCAACATAGAAAAGTCAATTGTTTCTAGATACTAACAATAAACAATTTAATTTAAAGTAGCATCAGAAAGAATACTTAGAAATTAACTTAACCAAAGAAGTGAAAGACTTGTACACTGAAAATTCAAAATGTTGCAGAAATAAATTAGGAAAACACAAATAAATGAGAAGATAGGCCAAGCACATAAATAGGATTTAATGTTAAGGTCTCAATACTACCCAAAGTGATCTACAGATCCAGAAGAATCCATGGCAAAATCCCAACAGTATATTTTGCCAAAATAGAAAAATTCATTCTAAAATTCATAAGGAATCTCAGGATACCCCAAGTAGCCAGAGCAATCCTAAAACAAAATAAGTTTAAGGCCTCACACTTTATGGTTTCAAAATGTAAAGCTACAGTAGTCAAAACAAGGTAGTACTGGCATAAAGATAAACATAGTACTGGTACGCTATAAAGCAACAGTAATCAAAACTGTGTAGTACTGCCATAAAGACAGACTTGGAGACTGGCTGCGTAGAATGGAGAGCCCAGAAACAAACCCTCACAAATATCATCAAATGATTTTGACAAGGGTGCCAAGAGCATTGAATGAAGAAAGAATAATCTTTTCAACAAACAGCTCTGGAAAAACTGGCTACTTATATGTATAAAAATACATAATCCTTTACAGCATTTATATGAATAAGGTCAAAATGAAAGAAACAGCTAAATATAAGACTTAAATTATAAAACCCTTCAAAGAAAACAACCAAAAGCTTTATAACATTGGATTTGGTAATGATTTATTGGACATGACACCAAAATCACAAGAATCAAAAATAAATAAATTGGATTATGTCAAAATGTTAACCTATGTATCAAAAGGCATAATCAACAGAGTAGAAAGGCAACATATGGAAAGAAGGAAAATATTTGCAAGTCCAAGTATCTGATAAGAAATTAATATATGTAGTATAATATACAGTAGTCACCTACACACACACACTCATATATACGCACATTAAACACTAAAATTAAAAACTTTTGTACACCAAAGGACACTATCAACAGATAGTAAAAAGTCAACCCATGCAATAGGTGCAGTGGCTCATGCTTGTAATCCCAGCACTTAGGGAGGCTGAAGCAGGAGAATCCCTTGAAGCCAGTAGTACGAGACCAGTCTGAGCAATGCAGTGAGACTTCATCTCTACAAAAGTTTTAAAAACTAGCTAGGTATGGTGGTAGGTACCTGTAGTCTTAGCTACTTGGAAGACTGAGGTGGGAGGATTGCTAGAACCCAGGAGTTTGAAGATGCAATGAGCTATGATCATGTCACCGCATTCCAGCCTGGGAGACAGACCAAAATCCTGTCACTAAAAACAGAATGAAACAAAGCAAACAGACAAACATAAAATGGGAGAAAGTATTTGGAAATCATATGGTCTGATAAGGAATTAATATCCTCTTAATATAGAAAGGACTTTTGCAACTTAACAACAACAAAAAACTCAATTTAAAATAAATTGGTAAAAAACTTGAATAGACATTTCTCCAAAGAGAATACACAAATGGTCAATAAGCATGAAAAGATGTTAAACATCCTTAATCATTAGGGAAATGTAAATCAAAACCACAATAAGATACTACTTCACATCTTTTGGGATGGTTACCGTAAAAAGAAAACAAAAAAATCAAAAGAGCAAAATAGAAAATACAGAGTGTTGGCAAAGATGTGAAGAAACTGGTACCCTTGTGTACTGTTGGTGAGAATGTAAAATGGTGCAGCTGCTATGGAAAATACACACAAAAATTAAATGTAGTCTCAAAAGAAATGTTCGTAAACGCATATTCATAGCAGCTTTACAACTGCTAAAAGGTAAAAACATTCAAAATGACTGCTGATGGATGAATGGAAAAACAAAATGTGGTACATATATGTAATGCATTATTCAGTCTTGAAAAGGAATACAGTCATACAGTCACCATAGCAAAGACATGGAATCAATCTAAACGATCATCAATGATAGACTGGATAAATAAAATGTGGTATGTATATACCATGGAATACCGTGCAGCCATAAAAAAAAATGAGATCATTTCCTTTACAGGAACATGGATGGAGCTGGAGGCCATTATCCTTAGCAAACTAATGCAGGAAGAGAAACCCATGGAGGACAGAGGGTAGGAGGAGGGAGAGGATCAGGAACAATAACTCATGGGTACTAGGATTAATACCTGGTTGATGAAATAATCTGTACAACAAACCTTTATAAGTTTACCATATGTAAAAACCTGCACTTGTACCCCTGAACTTAAACTAAGAGTTAGGAAAAACAGAAAGAAATCTGACTCATGCTATAGCATGGATAAACCTTGAGAAAATTATATTAGGTGAAGTAAGTCCATCGCAAAATGACAAATACTCTATGATGGTATGATGTACCTAGAGTAGTCAAATTCCTAGAGACAGAAAGTAGAACAGTGATTCTGGAGAGACAGGGGAGAGGGGAGAAGAGTTATTGTTTTAATTCAGGAGTCCTTCACTTCCTCTTAGCTTTCCCACTCCCTGTACTGGTCAATCGCCTGTTAGGAACCAGGCCACACAGTAGGCGGTGAGTAAGCATTACTGCATAAGTTCCACCTCCCATCAGATCAGCAGGGGCATTAGATTCTTACAAGAACAGGAACCCTACTATAAACCGTACATGCAAGGGATCTAGGTTGCACACGCCTTGTGAGAATCCAATGCCTAATGATCTGTCACTGTCTCCCATCATCCCCAGATTGGACTATCTAGTTTCAGGAAAACAAGCTCAGGACTCCCACTGACTCTACATTATGGTAAGTATCTAATAATAATAAAGTGCACATTAAATGTAATGTGCTTGAATCATCCTGAAACCATTCCCCCCCAACATTCTATACATGGAAAAATTGTCTTACATGAAACTGGTCACTGGTGTCAAAAAGATTGGGACCAGTGTTTTAATGGATACAGAGTTTCAGTTTTACAACATGAAAAGAGTCCTGGAGATAGATGGCAGTGATGGTTGCACAACAATGAATATAATTAACAGCACTAAATGGTAAGTTCAAAAATTGTTAAGATAGTAAATTTTATGTCTATTTTATCACAATTAAAAATAAAAATACCAGTGCTATGATGCTTTTAGCAGTGCCAGATGTTTGAGGTATTATGCTCTCTTTAACAAAAACCACTTCCCATTTCTGGTTTAAATTCATACCTATCAAATTATAACCCTACTAGAGCACTAGAAAATGTCTATCTGTGTTTTTGAAATTGTTCATGGTTTTTCACTGGAGTAACTAGTCAAATTATCTACACCGTTACTTATGGTAGGATGCGCTTCACAGAGTACTGATCTGAGTAAAACCTCACAAATTTGAGGAGGGTTTTGAAAGTGATCGTCATTTTAAAGTAATTAACTGTACCTCTTTAGTGAATGAGAATATTGTGGAAGAATATTTAGATCTAAATTGAGTCCACTGTCTTATCACCATACAAAATATACATAAAAAATCACATTCAGAGCCAGGAATCAAAATTAGGAAGGAACCAGGATACAAAATACATTTTACCAAGTGAAGCTTAGATTTCAAATCTAAAAACCTAGTTAATTATTTGAAGGTCTGAAGATGGTCTGATTTCTAGATTAAATGCAGTTGAGAAGTATATTTACACTGAGTATTTGAGGATGAAAGAACAGACTGAATGTTTTGGAACAGAGGCTGTCTTAGTTTGGGTTGCTGTGAAAACAGAGCCTGAAACAAGAATTTGGATGAAGATTATTTATTTGAATGGTGATCCCAAGAAGTAGGAGTGAGGGTGCAGGAATGGTAAGGTAGAGTACAGGAAAGAGAAAACTCCAGTATAAGATGTTTTCTCATTGTCACTCGTACTGATGGGAAACTCAGTTCTGCTGAATCTCCCTGCAAAGCATTCTTACTTCAACCAATTTATCTCACACGGCATCAGGCAAGACTTGGATCAGGGGAAACTGTGTGTACTTGTAGAGGGACTCTCAACACAAAAGGAATATGAGGTCATAAAGAGCTACAGAGTTGTGGCCAAATCACAAGTGGGCCAAGAGGACTTGAAGATGAGAAAGACAGCTTTCGTTACAGGCCACTCTTGCGCGACTCTCATAAACTCGTTACTCTTAAATATACTCCATCACCAACTCAAGATATTTAGACAAAATATCTATAAAAGATTGAACCCAATGATAAACTATAATACCCATTGCTGCACCTTTTTTCTAGTCTACAATTGGCATTTGTTACCTCCTACTTTCACTGCCCAGCGTATGACCAAAATCTTCATCCGAGATAGACGCGCACTCTGATAACCTTGTTTTTATTAAGCCCTGGTTGCTGCAATTGGAAGTGATGGTATTTAGGTCCCTGGGTATCAGTGTCAGCTCAATACCACATATTTATTTATTTATGTATCCTACTATGCAATTTATCTAGTAGGTGAATTATCTAGTAAGTGGACCAAAGTCCCTTTGGGAAGAATCGGGGAATATTATATACAGTATACTTGGATTGGGGTTCCTCCTCAATTGGACCCTGCTCCTGGACCTAAGAACATGTTGTTTACAAATTAGATAAAAGACAATGATTTTCTATTATGGTGCTGACCTTAGTCTCCCACTCATCTGTTCTTAATCTTGAATATATATGTCAAACAGTACCTTGATTGACAGTCAATACCTTAATGCTGCCTATCTATTTTGTCTCTAGCAATCCTTTGTTTATTAGGCATTTCCAACTATCCCTGTAGTTGAGGCTCCCAGATTATCACTGCAGTTGTTTATTACAGAAATTGCATTTATCCTGTTTCTGGTAGTTAAGAGCACCCACCTGGCATGTGCCTTTCTGGAATTCCACCAGCCCTATTGACTTTAGGAAGCCCCCTTTCATAGAAGCATCTCCTACCAAAACATTTGGCCTTCAGAAGACAGTCATGCCTAAGCTGCTCAGAGGTGTTTGTGTAGATGTTCCCTTCCCACCCTCCCATTTATTACTTTACTGACTACAATGTCAACATTCCATTCTACCAGAAAAAAATTCAGTATTCCCCTTAGAACTGTCCATCAGAAGGACTGCATCCTGGAGTATTTCTCTACAACGATCCCAGGGATGTTAACTGTCCCACACATCTGGGCTGAGCTTGTATGTTAATCAAAGAGGGTTCCACACAAACTGGGGCTAATTGGAGAGACAGAAATAGATGCATGGCACACATTTGAGATGGGATTTGTCATCACAGAGCCAATCTGTACTCATAAAACCATCCTCCACAACTATTGATTAAATCAGACAGATGCTGAAGAGATGTACAGGGTCCTAAGATAGCTGCTCTGCAGGCTCTGTCATAGGAGTGAGCATGGTGTTATCACACATTTTCTAAGTTTTCATATAAAGGAGTCTGCATAATATTGGAGATAGAGAAAATCTACAAAAGCATAGAATCACAGATGGGTAAGAACATGTTGTCATGATCATGTGACAGAGTTCAGAGATAACAACACCCTAATTCTTCCAACACATACATACCTTTCTGTCATGAAGAGTTGGGTATAGGACAGCTGAAAGTTTGGAATTTGGTTGCATAGAGAAAGTAACTTCATCTAACTCCAATGTATCTGATTAAATTTTATTATATGTTGCTCACAGTTAACAAAAATTATTTGGAGGAGAAGACTACCTGTCAATTATACAAGCCATATATAAATTCTTTTTGAAAAAAGTACTTAGACCAGCCAGGCATGGTGGCTCATAACTGTAATCCCAGCATTTTGGGAGGCCGAAGTAGGCAGATCACTTGAAGTTAGGAGTTCAAGGCCAGCCTGGCCAACATAATCAAACCCTGTCTCTACTAAAAATACAAAAAGTAAATGGGCATGGTGGCTTATGCCTGTAATCCCAGTATTTTGGGAAGCCAAGGTGGGCAGATCACCCGAGGTCAGGAGTTCAAGGCCAGCCTGGCCAACATAATCAAACTCCTTCTCTACTAAAAATACAAAAATTAGCGAGGCATAGTGGCACACACCTGTAATCTGAGCTACTCAGGAGGCTGAGTCAGGAGAATTACTTGAACCCGGGAGGTGGAGGGTGCAGTGAGTTGAGATCACTCCACTGCATGCCAACCTAGGTGACAGAGACTCCATCTCCAAAAAGAAAAAAGATACTTAGATCATTACAGATTAAGCTCAAGCTCTCTTCCCTTTTACTGGTAATCTGGTCCATGTGTGCTCCTTTCTTTCCCAGAGGCATCCACTAATGTGACTTATAATGAGTCGTGTGTTATTCTTAACACTTACACATATTTATGAGCCCATAGGAAACATACATTATTGTTATCCATTTTCATAAGCATCTCTTTCAAATGCCTGTAGGAGGCCTAGCATGAAGATGGGGCAGACTGTGCCTCCTCTTTTGCAATACTTATATTCTCAGGAATGCTGGAAGATGGGATTATAATAATCTTGAAAAACTAATTATCTGGGGTGCTTGTGAAAAGAAACACTAAAATGTGTGTTTAAGTAATAGATTATGGGGAAATGGAAAATCCAATCCTGGGTTAACATTAGCTCATTTTATGTTTGAAGTCAGCTAGTGTTGTGAGTCAGTATGGATGGTGCAGTAAGATGCAAAGAAGAGTCAGCTTTATAGCAAAAATGAAGAGAAGGGGGATAAACAACCACAGAAAAAAAAATATACCAGAATCTTTTCAGACCTCCATGCTTCTGAGTTGAGCAGACAGCAGATGAAAGGATAAGCATCCACACTGCTGTGTGATGCAAAGAAGGAGGGATGGTGTCTATGAAGGAAGAACAAGCCAAGGGCCTCCTGGCATGAATGTACATGGGAATGAGTGGGAAAGAGATTGTCCATCACTATATTAACATTTATTCTCAAAATATGGAAATGAGATTTAACAGAATGTTATTATCCTTTTAGTTTGAATCAATTATTCACATCAGACCAGAATACATTGTCTCTTAATTCCTTAACAGTACCTAGAAACTTTGGTTCTTTCTGAAATATTTATTTAGAATCGCATGTGTTCCAGTCACAATTTTCAAATGCAGTTTCTCAATATATAGAATTATATATATAATATATAGAATTATATTCTATAGTTACCTCAAAAGACAATGCAGGGATTGCCTTATATGAGACAAAAATATGTGAAAGCAGTTTGCATGATCTAAAGCAGGAGTTAGTGAACTTTTTCTGTAAAAGGCCAGGTAGCAAATATTTTCAGCTTTCCTGGCCATATGAATAGATGGCCAGATTGCATCTCTTCAATTCTGCTGTTGTGCAAGAGCGGCTGTAGACAATACACAAACAAATAGCATTCTCTGTGTTTCAACACAACTTTACTTACACAACTGGGTCAGGAGAGTTTAGAACACAGGCTATGATTTGCCAACCCCTATGGCTTCTTCTTTCCAAAAGTTTTCCTGAAAATTAACACTTAAAAACAAACTCGCCAGGAAGTTTACACAGCAACTGGGTGGAGCCCATGGCAGCTCAGCAAGATCTCTACAGGCAGATTGTCACTAGGCTCCCTTCCTGCTGGGCAGGGCATCTCTGAAAAAAGGCAGCAGCTCATCAGGGACTTAAAAATAAAGCCCCCAACTTCCTGGAACAGAGCACCTGGGAAAAAAGGTAGTTGTGGGTATATCTTCAGCAGGCTTAAATGTCCCTGCCTGGCAGCTCTGAAAGGAGCAACAGATATCCCAGCACAGTGCTCGAGCTCTGATAAAGGACAGACTGCCTCTTCAAGTGGCTCCCTGACCCTTGTGTATCCTGACTGGGAGACACCTCCCAGCAGGGGCTGACAAATACCTCATACAGGAGAGCTCTGGCTGGTATCTGGCAGGTACCCTTTGGGGACAAAGCTACCAGAGGAAGGAACAGGTGGCAGTCTTTGCCATTCTGCAGCCCTGCGGGTGATTCCCAGACAAACAGGCTCTGGAGTGGACCTCCAGCAAACTCCAGCAGACCTGCAGCAGAGGGCTCTGTTAGAAAGAAAACTAACAAACTGAAAGAAATAGTTTCAACATCAACAGAAGGGACCTCCACTCAGAGACCCTATCCAAAGGTCATCAATTTCGAAGACCAAAGGTAGATAAATCCCCAAAGTTGGGAAGAAACCAGTGCAAGAAGTTGGGAAGAAACCAGTGCAAAAAGGCTGAAATCTCCAAAAACCAGAACACCTCTTGTCCACCAAGGGATCACACCTCCTCACCAGCAAGCAAACAAAACTGGATGGAGAATGAGTTTGATGAACTGACAGAAGCAGTCTTCAGAAGGTGGGTAATAACAAACTTCTCTGAGCTAAAGGAGCATGTTCTAACCCAATGCAAGGAAGCTAAGAACCTTGAAAAAAGGTTAGATGAAATGCTAACTAGAAAAACCAGTGTTGAAAAGAACCTAAATGACTTTATGGAGCTAAAAAAACACAGCATGAGAATTTCATGAAGCATATACAAGTTTCAGTAGCCAAACTGATCAAGCAGAAGAAAGGATAACAGAGATTGAAGATCAACTCAATAAAATAAAGCGAGAAGGCAAGATTAGAGATAAAAGAGTGAAAAGGAGTGAACAAAGCCTCCAAGAAATATGTGATTATGTGAAAAGACCAACTCTACGTTTGATTGGTGTACCTGAAAGTGATGGGGAGAATGAATCCAAGTTGGAAAACACTCTTCAGGATATTATCCAGGAGAACTTCCCCAACCTAGTAAGGCAGGGAAACCTTCAAATTTAGAAAATACAGACAACATCACAATGATATTCCTTGAGAAGAGCAACCCCAAGACACATAATCATCAGATTCACCAAGGTTGAAATGAAGGAAAAAATGCTAAGGGCAGCTAGAGAGAAAGGTCAGGTTACACACAAAGGGAAGGCCATCAGACTCACAATGAATTTCTCGGCAGAAACTCTACAAGCCCAAAAAGAGTGGGGGCTGATATTCAACATACTTAAAAAAAAAAAAAAATTCAGCCTTGAATTTCATGTCCAGCCAAACTAAGCTTCACAAGTGAAGGAAAAATAAAATTCTTTACAGACAAGCAAATGCTGACAGATTCCGTCACCACCAGGCCTGCCTTACAGCACCTCCTGAAGGAAGCACTAAACATGGAAAAGAACAACCAGTACCAGCCACTGCAAAAACATATGAAATTGTAAAGAACACGAAATATGAATAAACTGCATCAACTAACAAGCAAAACAATCAGCTGGCATCATGATGACAGAATCAAATTCACATATAACAATATTAACCTTAAATGTAAATGGTCTAAATGCCCCAATTAAAAGACACATACTGGCAACATTGATAAAGAGTCAAGACCCATCAGTGTGCTGTATTCAGGAGACCCATCTTACATGCAAAGACACACATAGGCTCAAAATAAAGGGATGGAGAAAGATTTACCAAGCAAATGGAAAGTAAAAAGAAAAGCAGGGGTTGCAATCCTAATCTCTGATAAAACAGACTTTAAACCAACAAAGATCAAAAGAGACAAAGAAGGGCATTATATAATGGTAAAGGGATCAATGCAACAATAAGAGCTAACTATCCTAAATATATACACACCCAATACAGGAACACCCAGATACATAAAGCAAGTTCTTAATGACCTATAAAGAGACTTAGACTCCCACACAAAAATAGTGGGAGACTTTAACACCCCACTGTCAATATTAGACAGATCAATGAGACAGAAAATTAACAAGGATATCCAGGACTTGAACTCAAATATGGACCAAGCAGACCTAATAGACATCTATAGAACTCTCCACCCCAAATCCACAGAATATATATTCTTCTCAGCACCACATTACACTTATTCTAAAATTGACCACATAATTGAAAGTAAAACACTCCTCAGCAAATGCAAAAGAACAGAAATCATAACAAACAGTCTCTCAGACCACAGTGCAATAATATCAGTACTCAGGATTAAGAAACTCACTCAAAACCACACAACTACATGGAAACTAAACAACCTGCTTCCTGAATAACTACTGGATAAATAATGAAATGAAGGCAGACATAAAGATGTTCTTCAAAACCAATGAGAACCAATGGCACAATGTACCAGAATCTCTGGGACACATTTAAAGCAGCATCTAGAGGGAAATTTATAGCACTAAATGCCCACAAGACATGTGAGGAAAGATCTAAAATCAACACCCTAATGTCACAATTAAAAGAACTAGAGGAGCAAGATGAAACAAATTCAAAAGCTAGCAGAAGACAAGAAATATCTAAGATCAGAGCAGAACTGAAGGAGACAGAGATAAAAAAACCCTTCAAAAAAAAAAAAAAAAAAAATCAATGAATCCAGGAGCTGAAGAAACTACATCAACTAATGGCTTTTTGAAAAGATCAACAAAATACATAGACCACTAGCCAGACTACTAAGGAAGAAAAGAGAAAAGAATCAAATAGATGCAACCAAAAATGATAAAAGGGATATCACCAATGATCTCACAGAGAAATACAAACTACCATCAGAAAATAGCTCTACACAAATAAACCAGTAAATCTAGAAGAAAAGGATAAATTCCTGGACACTTGTACCCTCCCAAGACTAAACCAGGAAGAAGTTGAATCCCTGAACAGACCAATATCAAGTCTGAAATTCAGGCAGCAAGTAATAGCCTACCAGTCAAAAAAAGTCCAGGACCAGACAGGGTCACAGCTGAATTCTACCACAGGTATAGAGAGGAGATGGTACCATTCCATCTGAAACTATTCTAAACAATATTAAAAGAGGGAATCCTCCCTAACTCAGTTTTTGAGACCAACATCATCCTGATACCAAAACCTGGCAGAGACACAACTATAAAAGAAAATTTCAGGTCAATACCCATGACGAACATTGATGTGAAAATTATCAATAAAATACTGGCAAACCAAATCCAATAGCACATCAAAAAGCATATCCATCACAATCAAGTCGCCCTCATCCCTGGCATGCAAGACTGGTTCAATATTCGTAAATCTATAAATGTGATTCATCACATAAACAGAACCAAAGATAAAAACCACATGATTATCTCAACAGATGCAGAGAAGGCCTTTGCCAAAATTCAACAGCATTTATGCTAAAAACTCTCAATAAACTAGGTATTGATGGAACATATCTCAAAATAATAAAAGCTATCTATGACAAACCCACAGCCAATATCATACTGAATGGGCAAAAACTGGAAGCATTCCCTTTGAAATCTGGCACAAGACAAATATGCCCTCTCACCACTCCTATTCAACATAGTATTGGAAGTTCTGGCCAGGGCAATCAGGCAAGAAAAAGAAAATAAAGGATATTCAGTTAGGAAAAGAGGAACACAAATTGTCTCTATTTGCAGACAACACGACTGTACATTTAGAAGACCCCATCATCTCAGCCCCAAATCTCAAGATGATAAGCAACTTCAGCAATTTCTCAGGATACAAAATCAATGTGCAAAAATCACAAGCATTCCTATACACCAGTAATAGAGAGTCAAATCATGAGTGAACTCCCATTCACAATTGCTACAAAGATAATAAAGTACATAGAAATACAACCAACAAGAGATGTGAAGGACCTCTTCAAGGAGAACTATAAACTACTGCTCAAGGAAATAAGAGAGGACACAAACAGCCTGTAATCCCAGCACTTTGGAAGGCCGAGGTGGCCAGATCACGAGATCAAGAGATCAAGAGATTGAGACTATCCTGGCCAATGTGGTGAAACCCCATCTCTACTAAAAAAATACAAAAACTAGCTGGGCTTGGTGGTGCGCACCTGTAGTCCCAGCTACTCGAGAGGCTGAGGCAGAAGAATTGCTTGAATCCAGGAGGCGGAGATTGCAGTGAGCTAAGATTGCACCACTGCACTCCAGCCTGGCGCCTGGCAACAGAACAAGACTCTGTCTCAAAAAAAAAAAAAAAAAAAAAAAGAGAGGACACAAACAGATGGAAAAATATTCCATTCTCATAATTAAGAATAATCACTATCATGAAAATGGCCATACGGCCCAAAGTAATTTATAGATTCAGTGCTATCGCCATCAAGACTTTCTTCAGAGAATTGGAAAAAAACACCTTAAACTTCATATGGAACCAAAAAAGAGCCCATATAGCCAAGTCAATCCTAAGCAAAAAACAAAAAACAAAAAACCCCAAAAGCTGGAGGCATCATACTACCTGACTTCAAACTATACTACAAGGCTACAGTAATTAAAACAGCATGATACTGTTACCAAAACAGAGATATAGACCAATGGAACAGAACAGAGGCCTCAGAAATAATACCACACATCTGTAACCATCTTATCTTTGACAAACTTGACAAAAACAAGCAATGGGGAAAAGATCCCCTATTTAATAAATGGGGTTGGGAAAACTGGCTAGCCATATGCAGAAAGCTGAAACTGAATCCCCTCCTTAAACCTTATTCAAAAATTAACTCTAGATGGATTAAAGATTTAAACATAAGACCTAACACCATAAAAACCCTAGAAGAAAACCTAAGCAATACCATTTGGAATGCAGGCATGGGTAAGAACTTCATGACTAAAACACCAAAAGCAATGCCAACAAGAGCCAAAACAGACAAAGGGGACCTAATTACAATGAAGAGCTTCTGCACAGCAAAAGAAACTATCATTAGAGTGAACCAGCAACTAACAGAATGGGAAAAGTGTTCTGCAATCTACCCATCTGACAAAGGGCTAATATCCAGAATTTACAAAGAACTTAAACAGATTTAAAAGAAGAAAGCAAAAACCTCCAGCAGGAAGTAGGCAAAGGATATGAGCAGACACTTCTCAAAAGAGGACATTTATGCAGCCCACAAACATATGAAAAAAAGCTCATCATCACTGGTTATTAGAAATGCAAATCTAAACTACATTGAGATACCATCTCACGCCAGTTAGAACGGTGATCATTAAACAATTTGGAGACAACAGATGCTGGAGAGGATGTGGAGAAATAGGAACACTTTTACACTGTTGGTGGGAGTGTAAATTAGTTCAACCATTGTGGAAGACAGTGTGGTGATTCCTCATGGATCTAGAACTAGAAATACCATTTGATCCAGCAGTCTCATTACTGGGTATATACAAAAAGGATTATAAATCATTCTGTTATAAAGACACATGTACATGTATGTTTATTGTGGCACTGTTCACAATAGCAAAGACTTGGAACCAACCCAAATGCCCATCAATGATAGAGTGGATAAAGAAAATGTGGGACATATACACCATGGAATACTATGCAGCTATAAAAAAGGAGGAGTTCATGTCCTTGGTAGGGATAGTAATAAAGCTGGAAACCATCATTCTTAGCAAACTGACACAAGAACAGAAAACCAAACACCACATGTTCTCACTCATAAGTGGGTGTTGAACAGTGAGAACACATGGACCCAGGGAGGGGAACATCACACACCGGGGTCTATGACGGGGGTGAGGGGCTAGGGGAGGGATAGCAGGGGGTGGGGGATAGGGAAGGTATAGTATTCGGAGAAATATCTAAAGTTGATGACAGAGGGATGGATGCAGCAAACCACCATGGCATGTGTACACCTATGTAACAAACCTGCACGTTCTGCACATGTACCCCAGAACTTAAAGTATAATGAAAAAAAAAGAAAGAAAGAAAGAAAGAAAGAAAGAAAGAAAGAAAATTAACACTTAAGAAGTGGTGAGTTTATGTTTTCACTTTGAAAGCTTTTCTTTTTCTGATGTCCTTTTAAGAATAGGAAGTAACTCATAAAAGGAAAATGTTGTTTGATGTGATCTCTAAACTTAGGATCACTAATTCATTCAGTATTTATTCCCTGAATGTGGCATTTGTGCCAAGCACTACTTTAAGTGCTGGCAAAATAGAGATGAACGATGCACAACTGGTTCTCAGGAAGCTTCTAGTTGTGTGATGACAGACAGGTAAAGAGAAAATTATAGTCTGCTAATGAGAGAGGTTGTTCAAGATTCAATAGTGATGGCACACTCTTAGAAAAGCCCTGTGGGAACCCAGTGCTGGAGTTCCCTGGGTGTAGGAGGTAGGGAGGTTGTTGTTCACCTGGACCATGCAGATTCACATTTCCTGTTTTGCCCAACTCTAGCACAACTCTATCCTGTGCTTCATTTATTTTGTGGGCAGTAATTCTGGTATACCTTGAAGGATGCTTGCTCTTAAAGAATCCTCGTAATCCTTTACATGATTCTGTTCCTTTACTTGGACAGTGATTTTCCTTTGAAATTCCAATCTAAGGGAATGCTGAGTGGCAAGTTATCTGGATTCTTGTTTTCCTGCACCACTACCTAGCCTTAGATAAGTCTCTGCACCTCTTCGAGCTTTATTATTTCACACTTTAAAATGACTGCTTTTGAGTCCTAAAGGATGCGTGAGAGTAGATACACAGAATAGAAGAACCAGAGAAGAATCAAAAATTAAGGAATATATTCTATATGTGAGGCACTTTCGCTTACAATTTCATGTACATCTCCAGTCTGAACCTGAGATGAGTTATTAATAACACCATTTTACAGCCAATGAAGCCAGATCTTAGAGGCTTAGCAACTTAGCTAATTAACCAAAAGTCAAGGTTCAAATTTATGTCTGTGATATCTTAGATCTCTGCCTTCTTTCCATGTGCCCCTTAGCTCCCCTTGAGGTTCATAACATCCGAAGACTATACACTATATTCACAGACTAAGTCAAAAATGCATGACAAACAAAATAATAAGAGGAGCTAAATAACAACAAAAAAGATGCTACAAAATAGATATGTTTAAGCAGGAAATAAACATTACATAAAATAACGACGGTATCATTTCAGTGAGTTTTGCTGGTGGGAAAACGTAATAAAGAGTATATTTAAACTGAGTCATAGAAAAATGGTTTGAGTATGCGTGGGTATGGGAGCGTGTGTTTAGTGAGAGAGAGAGGAGAGAGAAATAATTCTGTTAGTCTAGTTTTACCAGGTCTCCAATATGACATTTAACAGATTAGAACTTTCGTGTAGATTTCCTGGCATCTACCAGTGGGATTCAGACAAATTATACTGACTGGAAACCTGTCCTGCCATTTGACAGATGTGGGTTCAATCCTTACCACCTTATTCACTAACTATGGATGTGATCCTTTTTGAGCCTCAGTTTTTACCTCTGTAAGACTGAATTTATTATATGACTCAATTTATAATTCAAAGTCACTCTCTAAGGTCTATTCATCTTTGCAGGCCAAACAGGTAAGCTAAAGAAAAATGTGATAATCTTTCAAGGTTTTAATAGTGATATTAATGTCTTATTTTTCCAGGGTTGTAGTGTTACACAATTATATAATTTACTATTATGAAATGAAGGGGAAGTTTCTAGGGTTCTGATCTGGTATTTCTCCTTCTCTGTTATGCCCCCACATCCATGGATCAGTGAGTCTATGTGGGAATTCAATCAGTGTCAGGGTATGTTTATTCCAACTGTGCATTAAGAAGCTAGAGGGGATGGGGCACAGTGGCTCATTTCTAGCACTTTGGGAGGTTGAGGCAGGTGGATCACTTGAGGTCAGGAGTTTGAGACCAGCCTGACCAACATGGTCAATCCTCATCTCTACTAAAAATACAAAAATTAGCCAGGTATGTTGGTACATATCTGTAGACCCAGCTACTTGGGAGGCTGAGGCAGAAGAATCCCTTGAACCTGGGAGGCAGAACTTGCAGCGAGCCAAGATCGCGCCACTCTACTGCAGCCTCGGTGACAGAGTGCAACTGCATCAAAAACAATACAAAAAAACTGGGGGACAAAAAAATCACAAAGTGGGTCTGTAGAATTACTGCACCCATGAAGAGATGGCTTTAGGCTACATCTTCATTGTTTATCAGATCCTCGTGCGTCTCCACTCAGACTAGGGGAGACTGGTGCTATTTTGGTATCTCCATAATAGCTGCATAGTTAGTATTAACCAAGAGGCCATGTGTAGTAATTTCTGAAATATTTGGTAATTTCTTTTTGGTCTGATCTCAGATATCCTGTTTAAGACAAATGTCCCTTTTGAGAGATTTTGGAGGAAGATTTAGATATATAAATATGGCAGGGTCCTTCCTCAGGGGTCCTTCCTCATAGGTCCTTTCCCAGCTTCATCTTCATTTGGGGATGCAAGTCTGAAATGGGTCAGCTCTGGGTGATAGTCCATTGTGGAGTTCAAGTTCTTTTTCTATACATTATATCTAAATATTTTCAGATCTTAAGGATCAAGTAATGCTTTGGTAGGATGCCTGTATATTTTATTCTTAGTGACACCATGATGTTAGCAAACAATAACTTTAAAGGTGATGATTACTGAGGCTTTGCTCTACCCTACAGCAATTGTCCTTACCTTATATCTGATAATTAAGCAGGGTCGCATCTCTGTCAGTCTGAGATTCCGTTATCCCCACTGAAATTAAAAACAAAAACGAAAAACAAAAACCCATGTCAATATCAGCAGCTTCTACCATCATTCCAGCATACAGAGGAAATCCCTTACTGAGCATTTCAAGGATTTGTTTCCCTCATTAAAGCACTTTCAGATGTCTTTGCAAGATAAATATCTTTTTAGGAGACATTCTGGAGAAAGCAAAAGAAGGTGGGAAGGTTCCTGCAAGAAAACTCAACTCCAACATTTCTGTCTCCTTAAATTTGGGGATTTATTTCTTTCACCAGGGAAGTTCTGGCATGTAAATTTCATTAACTTTAAATCACCATTGACTTTAGTCTTTTTACAACCAATCAAGAAAATTGCTAGAACAACTTCTAACTGTTCAGGCTAATGTATTTAACCATCATCTCTAAGTTAAGTACATGGATGCATCAACAAAGCTCCAAACCAATATTATTCCTGTCCTCTTTGGCCTATGAATTTTAGAATTAATTTCTACATATATGCCGTATATTTTTCTCATGTCGCTTAGCAAGATCCTGCAATTCTGTAATCATGTAAACTATGTTCTCCTGGGTTAGACTTTGCCCTTTTATTCTCAGGATGATGATGAGCTCTCTCTCTGGTATTCAGTCTAAAGACAATAAGGAGTAGTTACGAAAAGATTTGGCATCTGCTTTTGAGACAATGGCCTCAGATGAGATAATTACATGTCTTTAAACAGAAAGGCTAGGCTTTTCATTCAGAAAAGGAGGAGTGAATTTCTCTGGAAAGAGAGACTCAATGGGATTTGGGGATTGAAGGTTATCATGTCCCCTAAGTGCAACTAAATTCCTCTACCTGACATGTTAGTTCTCATTTCTTGACATTCAATGCTTGAAATTAAACATAAGAGGCTTGACAAAGATGTAAACTCAACTTAGATTGCAGCATCAAATTTAGTACTTATTTTAAACTGTATCAATCCTATGTCTATTAAAAATTATTTTTGGGGTCCATCATAGACTATAGCCAGTTCTGTATCTTGGACTGAGAGTCTAGTGCCCGCAGCCTGTAATTTCCTTCTCTAAACTCTTCAGTAAGAAACAGCCAGTAATTGCATGTAATATAACAGTAAGAAATAGTAATCCATTTGCATGATTCTTATTGTAACCATTACTACCAAAATGGTCAAGTTCATTAGCACTTGGTCTCCCAATGCCTTATGTACCTTATTCCAAGCCACTACTGATAATTTAAGTACTTAAATAATTTCCACGGATTATCAAAATCCCATTTACCAATATCAACAAGCTCACCTCAGCTTACAAGTCTAATCAAGTAAGATAACCAATTCTATTTTCCAATATCTTAGAGTCAGTTAACTGGAACCATTCCTGTTTCAGTTTGGATCCAATTAGAAAAAACATATCCATTCTGGGTATTACAAAGAGAGTATCTTTTATATTAATAATGGTTTACAAATATGTTAGAAGGACTGGAGGAGCTAAATAAGAAGCGGGTGTTAGAAGATGAGAAAGAAAGAATATCTGTGTGTGTCACTTAGCTCAAGTGGTAAATTCCCTGGGCTGTTACCCATAAGACTGCTTTCTTTATTTTTGAAAGTACTCTAGTTCCTAGACCTGGAAGAATTCCTGAGAGTTGCTGATGAGCTCAGGTTTCTGGAGTTTGCAGTCACTTTGCCCCTCCTGCTGTAACAGGGTGAGACTTTGTGGGAGCAAGGAGGAGAGACCTTTTCCCTTCCTCTTGCCTTCTAATCTCCTACCAGTGCTTCCCACCAGACAAACTTAAACACATATAGAAGGCAGCAAATCACACTGCCATGGGTGTACCTATGCAACAATCTTGCATGTTCTTCACATGTACCCCAAAACCTAAAATGCAATAAGGAAAAAAAACAAAAAACAAAAAACAAAAATAAAAGAGTTATATTAATCTGGGAAATGTAGGGTTATCTTTTTCTATTACTCCAGTTCGGCATCTCAGAGCAGAGTGTAAAAGTTATGGGTAGGGGGTTGTGATGGTTGATATTGAGTGTCAACCTAATTGAATTGAAGAATGCAAAGTATTGGCTAGATGCAGTGGCTCATGCCTGTAATCCCAGCACTTTGGGAGCCCGAGGTGGGCAGATCACCTGAGGTTGGGAGTTCAAGACCAGCCTGACCAATGGAGAAACCCCATCTCTACTAAAAATATAAAATTAGCCAGGCATGGTGGCACATGCCTATAATCCCAGCTACTTGAGAGGCTGAAGCAGAAGAATCACTTGAACCCAGGAGGCAGAGGTTGCAGTGAGCTGAGATCGCACCATTGCACTCCAGCCTGGGCAACAATAGTGAAATTCTATTTCAAAAAAAAAAGGAAAGTATCATTGCTGGGTGTGTCTGTGAGGGTGCTGAAAAAGATTAACCTTTGAACCAGTGCACTGGGAAAAACAGTCCACCCTCATTCTCCGTGGGCACAATCTCATCAGCTGCCAGAGTGGCCCGAATAAAAGCACGTGGAAAGACTAGACCGGCTAAGTCTTCTGGCCTCCATCTTTCTTCTGTTCTGGATGCTTCTTGCCCTTGGACATCAGACTTCAAGTTCTTCAGGTTTTGGACTCCTGGACTTACACCAACGATTTGCCAGGGGCTCCTGGGCATTCAGCCACAGACTGAAGGCTGCACTGGTGGCTTCCTTACTTCTGAGTGTCTGGGACTCAGGACTGGCTTCTTGGCTCCTCAGCTTGCAGAAGGCCTATTGTGGGACTTCACATTTTGATCATGGGAATCAATTCACCTAACAAACTCCCCTTCATATATTCATCTATCGTATTAGTTCTGTCCCTTTACAGAACCCTGACTAATACAGGAGTTGAGCAACAATCATTGAATAATGACAAACTGGAACTTTAAGTATATAACTTACCATATTATACTTTAAGATTTATGTTGTAATGTGAAATGTATGGACTCTATGGATATGATTTTTTTTTTTTTTTTTTTTTTTTGAGACAGAGTCTCACATTTGTTACCCAGGCTGGAGTGCAATGGTGCAATCTCAGCTCACTGCAACCTTTGCCTCCCGGGTTCAATCGATTCTCCTGCCTCAGCCTCCCAAGTAGCTGGGATTATAGGCACATGCCATCATGCCTGGCTAGCTTTTCTATTTTTAGTAGAGACAGGGTTTTACCATGTTGGCCAGGCTGGTTTTGAACTCCTGACCTTAAGTGATCCACCTTCCTTGGCCTCCCAAAGTACCTGGATTACAGGCGTGAGCCACCGCACCCAGCCTGGACATGATTTTTAATTGACATTCTAATCAAGACTATCAGCTCTCAGTGTGACACGGTTTAAATCCTGACTACCATATAGATCTAATTTCAATTTGGTATTTCTCTTTAAAGGGGCTCATAGTTTTTCTATTTGTAAAATAGGGGATATATGCCTTATTCAGTGCTGTATACTAAATGTATCAACAGCCATGGCATATAATAGATCCTCTACTAACATTTGTGCTGATGGTGGTGATGACAGCAATGTCAACAAAGATGGCAGTAGCATTGGTAGTGATGATGCTGAAAGCTGATACTGATGACTTTTTTCTATAATTAGAGAATTCATTATTTTTATCATATTTTCAAAGGGATCAAAGACTCCCCAAATGTTAATAATTTCTACTAAGTGTAATAAGAGACTGTTGAGAATTTTGAGAAGGTAAGTGACACAAAGCAACCGTAGGATTTTTGATCTAATCCTGGCATTATGGAGGGATGTTGAGTGGAGGTTAAAGAGAATGACACAAGACAGCAATCATTTATTGACAATTCTTTGCTAGGTATTAAACAAGTTATAAAGTTTTAAATTAACAAAGTTTCGATACAAGATATTTCCTACTCTGAAGAAGCTATGTAATTTGTATATGATTGAGATTATTAGTATTTGATATTTTTGAAATACAAGCAATAGATCTTGGTTCCTGAGTGTGGACAATGAGAGAGAGTGGACATTAAGTAGGTCCTTTAACAGAAATAGCAAAATCAGGAGTGAATATCCAGTTGGAAGACAGATTAGAGTGTCAATTTTTATTTCCTTCCCCCTTTCTTTTCTGAAGTTTTTTTGTTATTTATGAGAAATTTTATTTTGTATCTTAATTTTTCCAATTGAAAAAAACCTACCTACTTATTCCACTTTTATAAAGTAAGTATTAAAGTCCATTTTTCTACTATTTGACTCTTCCCCCTCTACAAATTTTTAACCTTCGCAGATATTCTCTATGTTAGTGTAAGTCAGTCTAATGCAAGAGAATAAGTCCATCATATAGCCACTGATACAACTGTCCCAATCAAGGCTGGCATTGATGCCTAACAGTGACAACAAAGATGGTGATTATCCAAGCTCTGTCACTGTGAGCAGCATCACTTACTCTCTTTGAAGAGTGCAAACCATAAAGATGATGCATTCCAGACGCAAACTTTCTCAAGAACTATAAAGATTCTACCTCTAATAACTCAAAGCATCAGAAATAGAAGGAATGCCCCTGGCAGAGAATATGCTGTGTTTGTTTTGAGCCAGACACCTACTGTTACTTTGGTATCCTTTACTGGATTTTTATTTAATTTGGCTCTTAAAACATCCTTTGAAGGAGTCTTTGCTCAGCTCAAGGATCCTGCTAGCAGCAATGTCTGATCACTAGCAGGCTTTTTATTGGCTCCTCATGACAATGGAGGTCCTGAACTTGTCTGTTTCCATTTGTAAGTCAATCCCTACCTCCATAGCAGTCAAAAGGTAATTTTTTTCTTTTTCCCACACAGACCCTATGGGAAAAAAAGGAAGCTGCAACATTGCTAGCATGTTAAAAATAGAGTAGTCAGCAGAAAAAAAAATAGAACACTATTTTACTTAGTGTCTTTTTCCTTGACAAAAGGCAAATGGGAAATCCTGCTCTGATTGAAATCATTTAGGTAACCAACAATAACAGAAACAAAATTATATACTACACATGCATACACATACACAATCACAAAAACACAACACAGATGAGTATATACAACTTAATCATCAATTATCTTGACAATGGAGGAAGTCTTTGTGGCTATAACGGCTGTGAATACCATATAACATTCTACCTTAAAAATATATATGGGGGTGTGTGTGTATAAAATTGGGTATAGGCTAACTTCTTAAAGTTAAAAATATAAAAACCTCTATATATATTGTGAATTCTTCTATTCATAATTTTCTACACGGATCTCTCCTGATTTCTTTTAAACAAAAGATAGCTGTTCATCATACCTCTAGTGACTTTCAAATCATTGAATAGAAAAAAATTTAAGTCAGTTGATCAATTTCCTAAAATAAAACAAAAAAATTGTCTCATATTGTAGTAGGCATGAATCCTGGGGCATAAAGTACCATAATTATTCCCACTCTTACCTTGGTACAAGTATCAAGCCATAAAAAAAAAACTTCATTGTTTTACTATCCTAGGAAACTTTAAGAAACGGAAACACAAAATTCTGGTACTTTTGGGAAGTATCTGATGCTTCCGGGAAATGATCAGACTGTTCATCATTGGACTAGGCTCTGATAATGCAGTGAGAAGGCAAAGAACTTCTGTGGTTTCTGCTGATGAGTAAAAGGAAGTGAAGACTAGAAGTGGTACACTAGTAAATGCTCAACAATCAACTGTCTAGAAAAAACAAAAATTGCAGTTTTTAGTGTTTTTTTCCTTTCCCTTGTGCAAACATTCCTATCATGGCTGATTTCAAGTCACCACATGGCATCAGTGAATGCAAAAATGGAGAAGAGAAGCACACAGCTGGCTCTTCTAAGTTACTGGGGGTCAGTGTAAGCACATTGAAACTTTTTCAGAAAGAGACTGAGCTATGCTGAATATCATAAGTTGAAGGACAAAATATTTTTTAATATTATCCCTTCCCAACTCTTCTACAGAAAGTCAAGGCTAATTTTCTCTCTTAGCATAGTGGTGCTGCTTGGTAGGCAACATGATATAAACAAATCTCCTAAGCATTTTGGATATAATCATGTCTATCTACTTTCATGGTAACTCTAAAATGGCACAGCTACTGAAAAAAAAAAAAAAAGGTTCCTGGCACTCCTAAGATTTCCTTTGAGATTAAGGGACTTACTGATAAAAGAGTTGCTTTATATTCTCTACTAGGACAAGACAAATTGAAGAGGTTTTCATTATTCCCCAAACCCTTGTTACTCAAAGTGTGGTATATGACCAGAGACATCTGCATCACCTCAGGGCATGTTAGAAAAGCAAAATCTTAATCCTAAACCTAGAACAAATGCGTCAGAATCTCTATTTTAAAAATATTCCCATATGTTTTGCATGCACATTAAAGTTTGAGAGACACTGTTCTATATCAGGGTTTTAAAGTTTTTATTAGGTAATAGGAAATCTTCTGTTTCATTAAAACTTACACATTCTTTCTGAGGTGAGTCTTTGTAATCAAAGTCTTTACCATTCTGGCTGAGTCAGAAAATATGGATATATCGGTGTAGTCCATCCTCAGTTTTGGTGACTAAAAGCACTGCCAATATTTATTGGGGATATGGATCAATTCAATCTACGTGACAAGGGCTCATTCTCACTTTTAGGATCCAGAATTGAACATGCAGCTTGCCCACAATTTGTAAAGTGAATACTAATGGAAAAATGACTGGAAGGAAATATATTAAAATGTAATAATGTTTATCTTAAAGTAGTGACATTTTAGACACTTATTTTCTTCTTTTCACAACGTATCTTCCAAATTTTCTACAATCTGCTTTCATTTTAAAAACTCAAAAAGAGGCTGGGTGCAGTGGCTCATGCCAGTAATCCCAGCACTTTGGGAGGCTGAGACTGGCAGATCACGAGGTCAGAAGTTTGAGATCAACCTGGCCAACATAGTGAAACCCCGTCGCTACTAAAAATACAAAAATCAGCCAGGTGTGGTGGCACGCACCTGTAGTCCCAGGTACTGGGGAGGCTGAGGCAGGAGAATTGCTTGAACTGATTGGTGGAGGTTGCAGCGAGCCGAGATGAGCTACTGCACTCCAGCCTGGGTGACAGAGCGAGACTCTGCCTCAAAACAAAAACAAAACAAAACAAAAAACCAACCAAACAAACAAACTAACACCAAAAACCTTCCAAAAGAGAGAAAAAACATAAAATAGAAATCCTCTGTGAGTTTTTCTAAGGATGCAATCAGTGGGTAGTTATTTATGATTTATGATGTCTTTAACTCCTACATATCAGTTATTTTATCATGGTAATTAAATATTCCTAATTATTTGTTTTGTATCTGTTCTTTAACCACAGAAACGCCCTTCTCATATAAGCAGGGAACATTTCTAGCATGGCTTCTAGAAATAAGTAGGTACTTAATACATATTTATTAAATTAATGAAAGACAAGGAAGGGTAAGTAGTATGATTTGGGGAAGTTTAACCAGAGTCAGGCATACATTTTATTTTATTTATTTTTTATTTTATTTTTTTTTTGAGACGGAGTTTCGCTCTTGTTACCCAGGCTGGAGTACAATGGCGCGATCTCGTCTCACCGCAACCTCCGCCTTCTGGGTTCAGGCAATTCTCCTGTCTCAGCCTCCTGAGTACCTGGGATTACAGGCACACACCACCATGCCAAGCTAATTTTTTGTATTTTTAGTAGAAACGGGGTTTCACCACGTTGACCAGGATGGTCTCGATCTCTTGATCTCGTGATCCACCCGCCTCGGCCTCCCAAAGTGCTGGGATTACAGGCGTGAGCCACCGCGCCCGGCCAGGCATACATTTTAAAGTCAATGAAATAAGATTTTTCTATTCCCATTTCTCCTTTTCTCAAATTATTTATTTTCCTACTCTCCCCAACTTATTGCCCCATTTTGGGTTTCAATGTCTTCTCTCTCTCGCCTTCTCTCCTATCCAAACGGATCTCAGGTACACAGCATTAGATAAATCAGAATCCTTAATTTATGACTGACTCACATCATGGTTCCACATCTGTGGAACCTTTTATTTACAGGTTTATTTTCATTAATATACTTAACACTGTGAATCTATCGCTTACTCTATTAAGAACAGTGACAGTAATCTAAATAAACCTACATGCTCTCTCCCTGTTTTCACCCAAAGAAGTACCCTGCTTAATTTTATGTTTATTCTACAAATATTTTAAAATAATTCTTTCACATATATAATCTAAGCTAAAGAATATTTAATTTTATTATTCTTGAATTTCATGAAAAAGGCACCATGCTATATATAGTTCCCATAACTTACTTCTTTCACATCATGTAACAAGGCTTCATCCACGTTATTGTATGTAGATGCAGCGTATTCCTTTTCACTGCAGTATATCTCAGCTGCAGTGTATATATCAACCATTGTCTTCAAAATTAGACAAATGGTAATGACATTGTTCCTGGCAAAGCCTAACGGCCTTTTTTTAAAAAAAAAAATGTTCAGAAAGATATATGATCTACCAACCTTGAAATTCTGTAGATCTGATAAATACTTCCTTCTAATATGAATAATAAGGGATTTTTTTTTAAATGAACCGATCTTATATTTGTAAGGCTTGAAATAGCACTTGATACTAGATAACTAGAAATAGTGGTCTAATTTAGGAGAAGCATTTCTGGTTTTAATGTTATTCAGATCATGGGTGGGATGCTTATTGAGGGAGATGAAAATCTTAGCTAGACTCTGACTGCAAGTCATATCTTCTTCAAACAGCTCAGTGTGTAGAAATTTTAAACCTTTCTAGCTCCAAATATATCTGTTTTTGTTTCATTTAAAGTATTCGTTCATTATAACTTCAGGATATTTGAACTCCTCACAAGACCATACGAAAGAGAAATGGTATTTCCCCTATAGATGTAGTAACAAGTATGGCCAGAATCAGTGAGCCGTACTCTAACAGGCTCAAGTGAAATAGAAACTTTTTGTCTATGATAACATTTCAGTCACTGGATATAATAGAGTTTCAGTCTCCATTTCCCCTGGAACCCTTCTGAAGAAAGGTCAAAAGATGGACAAAAAAAGATCATAGATTTCAACTGAAAACTAAATTCATTCATATGTCCCTTGCTTAGTCCACATTAATGTTGCCTCCTGAGAGTTGCAGCACATACATCTGTGTCAGTTTCTTTTTCTGGATTACTTGTGAATTTCTTCTAGCCATTCATACCTGGTGATTTTATGCACGCCTTTCACTCTTAGGTGGTAGGGAATGAGAAGACAGACTCAAACTGGTGATCACTCATCCTTGCAGAAGTGTTCATCTTTTTTTTTTTTTCAAGCAATTCTCCTCTCTCAGTCTCCTGAGTAGCTGGGACTATAGGCACATGCAAACGTACTCTGCTAATTTTTGTATTTTTAGTAGAGACAGGGCTTCACCATGTTGCCCAGGCTGATCTCGATCTCCTGACCTCATGATCTGCCCGCCTCGGCTTCCCAAAGTGTGAGATTACAGGCTAGAGCCACTGCCTGGCCCCGAGCAGAGCTTTCATCTTAAAGAACCCCAGGTTCCTCCTAGACTGCTGTGAAATTCAAGGAGGAAACCTTTTCATAACTTTTTAACAAAGTGCTTTTGTTGTTGTTGTGAATCTTTTTCTACATGTAACTACAGACATACTGAATTGTAGTTTTCTTATGAAAATCTGCCCCTAATGTTAGAAAATCAGGTAGGGTAAAGCAGATCAATAATGTTTCATCTGGAAGGCAGTGAGAATGGCCTGGGTGGAATTCTTGTTTTACCACAAATGACCACTGTAATTTGAGGCAAGAAACTTTACCTTCAAATTTTTTTTATCTCAAAAATATAAATAATAGGTACCTCAGATGATTATTGTGAAAGTTAAGTTATTAATGCTTATGAGAAATCCTAGCATAGCAGGTACTCCATAAAAGTTTGTGAATTCTGAGGAGGGCCAGTGGAAGAGGTATTTGGAGAACTTTTAGCTTTGATTTTCCCAGCACAATGAAGTACTGACTCTTATTTTAATGACAAGTATGGTGGAGGGACTTTGCTCAGGGAAGCAATTTGCATTAACGTTAATTAATAAATGTTAATTAATGAGGTTTTTTTAGGTTAAGAGTCCAAGGCCAGATGTTTGCATCAGTTCCATAGCTAGGTATGGGAGCAATTCCCATGCCCTCCAAAGGGGTCCAGCTTCATTCTTTCATCCTCAAAGAGCACAGCCCTCGAGCTAAATGGTAGCCTGAAAAGATTGCCACCTTTATGCTAGCCCCACTCTACACTGCCTCCATGCCAGGTATCAGGCCTGTGATTGAAACTTCAGGAACAGAGTTCATTCCAGTATCTCAGCACATCCCTTAGAGCCATCAAGCCATCTTGTTATTGCCACCTACAACATACTCTTAAAATAACACCAAACAAACAAACAAATCCCAAGACAATATCAACGACAAAACATCAAAATTCTTCTCTCCATCTATTCAATTAGAAGTGTCATGGCAGAGTGCAGGGGAAATTCCTACTTTCTTACTCCCAAGATATGTTGGTCAGGGGGCCTATATATGTATATATCTTAAAATATTTCTAGATTTTATGTGTGTGTGTGTGCATATGTGTGGGTGTGTATGTATAAAATTTTGAAAACCTCTACCACACTTAAAAATGCCACAGGAAAAAGTATTCTTAGGATCTATGTCTATGTTTAGATAAGATTGAGAACCACTGCCAATGTTACTAAAAAAAAAAAAAATCATTTTTGTGCCTCAGTTCCTTTATCTGAAAAACAAAGCAAAAAGGATATGGCACAAAGGAAGTATCCACTGTATATTGTTTATTCTTACTTGCCACAGTGTGAGAAATGTTGATTATATGGGCTAAGTAAAAGTAGCATCATCCCAGATATATAAAATACACGAGTTCCATAGATTCCGGCAAAAATACCAGCAAGTTGCCCTGGATATACAGTCTGTTATTTCTGGACCAAGATATTTGCAGAAGGGCAAACTATCTTATTTGCAAGGAACTTTGAAACTCATCTGATTTAGCTTCCTTTCCTATGCAGAAATCCCCCTTTAAACTATGATTCTTTGCAACCTAAGCCAATAAATTAGGTTCAGAGATTATCTGGAGAACAGATCTTGCCCAAGCTTTATTGTAAAGGGTAAAGATTAAATTCTCCATTCCCAGTGCGCATGATATGTTTCAACCAGGGAATGTCAAAGATGCTATAGAGGAATGGAGGATTTAATCCTTATGTCTTGCAGTAGTCCATGGTTAAGTTTAACATGAAGATTTGCTCCTGGTAAATGTTACTGAAGGAACAAGGTTTTTATATTCCTGGGACACCCTGTGGCAGTCTCTCTTTCCCCAGCCATAAAGCCAAAGGCCATGTAGTTTTAAAATTCCCCACTTTTTCCCATAATAAAATGTAGCATCTGGATATAATCTGACTCATCATTGGCTTAGAGATGCAAATGTCTACGGATACTCAGCGCAGATACTTTTTAAGGTAACTAGAAGTAATTCCCTATTTGACTGAAACTGTAATAAAAATAAGATTTTCTGGTGCCAAAGACCTATGTAGGAGGTTCTTTTTGCTTGCACACAAGGAAAGGAACAGAGAATGCCTTCAATTCTAGCTTTGATTTAAATCTGCACCACCATTTTTCAATTGTAAGGCAATGAGCAAGTTGTTAAGTCACTGTAAGCCTCAGTTTCCTCATTTGTAAAATGGGGATAATTGTAGCTGTCTCACAGTGATGTATAATTAAATGGAGATAATATTTATAGTTAGAGTATCTGACCAAATGTATTAAATAAATTTAGCTACTAAAAAGATCTAAGTAAAGGAGAGTATTTTTGTTATTATTATATTTATTCTCTGCTTTTCAGCCATATATACGCTCTGCAGGGACACCGAGAACTATATTTTCTCAGCCATGCTGAGGAGCCAAATAGCAGAAACCCAGGGAGCCTGTAGGAGAAGCAAGACAAATTCAAGAGATTGCAAGGGGATCTCGCTGAACTAAGCCTGGAATTACATGAAAAGAAATCTTTTAAGAGTTATTTCCTATTCAAAAAAGACTTGGTGCGTTATTAAATTCCGCCATGCTGGGAGCAAAGCTCCTTCACATTCATGCTCTCAAATCTTACTTATTACTGCCCTAGCCTGGATGGGGTGAAGGAAGCTTGGAAAGGAATTCTGAGCAGTAGGTCACAAAGGAGATATTTGCAGGGATGAGAATAGCTCTAGCTTCCTACCTACATTTGGTGAGTTACTTTCATCTTTTCAAAATACTTTCACACCTATCTTCTCTATTAGGGTGGGTAGCAAGCACCTTGGAAGCCTAGATGGAAAACTCCTAAATAATGAAACGTCTACATCCCTGCCTACTCGGTCCATTTCTTAAAAACATTCAGAATAATAAGAACCCTACAGCTAGTATAATGGTATAATCATTCATTTAGCATCTGCCATTTGTGTAATATATGCTGAATTTCTTATATACATTGTCTAGATGGTTTTAAAATCAACCGTTTGAAATAGCTGTTGTTGTTTTTTTTTCAGTGACTTGCTATAAAGGTCCTATAGATAGTAAGTAGCAGATCTTGGATTTGAACCCAGGCACGTGACACAAAATTTGTGCTTTAACAATTCTACTAAAATTCTGAAGAGTTAGTCCTATGTTCGGAAATAGATAAGGGATACAGAAACCCGTGGAAGCTTGTGTCCTGAGCTACAAGAACAGAGAAGACCCTAAGAAGCAGAATAACATTTCACTGTCACTCTCAGTGTTTATTTAAGTGGTCAAAGTCAATTTCAAGAGACATAGAGGGCAGAGAAAGAGTGATTTTAAAGGACCTAGAGGAAAGGCAATAAATACAGCTGAAAACGTGGAGGATGGGAAATGACCATCAGAGTGTAGGTCAGCTGAGTAGTCAGGAAGGGTTGCATGAAAGGAATGAGCTTCAGTAAAATGTCATCTGTGACCTGTTTCTGTAACTACATATCCTGCTAAGTTAAACAGGTGTCAATCCCTGCCAACTGGCATTCATTTGGGGAAAAAATATAAATAAAGAAGTAACCCTTAATGACTCAGTTCTGAATTTGTAGAATCCTCCAACATAAAGAGATTTCAGAGGAGTAGAATGGGGAAAGAATTGGAGCATCTCTTCAGAAACAAGGAATAGTCACTCAGAAATGTTAACTGACTTGCCTAAGATCAAAATTTATTTGGAACTAACTCAGGTTACCTGGTACATTACTTTTCTGCTAATTGTTCTAGAATTAATTAAACAAAACACACACACACACATAAGTTCACTGAATTTAAAAATTTTCATTTACTTATAACCGAAGGACTCATTGGGTCAGAAAGCAATAGGATGCCTTTGTGAAAAATGGATGCATCAGCCAGGCCTGGATCATCAGATCCAGGCCTGGATCTTCTTAGTGTATTTGTGATGGTTCTGTGCTAAGGGAAGACATTTTCACATTATCTCCCCTCTTCTCATCTAGGTCTTATGTCTTTTCTATTTTGTGCCTCTTCTTAAATTATACCTCTCTCTCAAGATTGTATCCCAGCAGCCCTGTGGGCCCTTAGCTAGTTTCAGCAAGCCATCTCTATTCTGGTTCAGCCTGCCCATCAGGCTTCTTGCCAAGGGGTGTATGAAAGTTTCATCTCCCCAAGACCATGCTATTCTTGCAGGGTAGAACCAAATCTCGTGCCTCGTTAATACTTACCAAGAGAATACCAACCAAGGATTACTCAATAAACCTTTGCTGAGTGACTACAGCATTGGCATTTTCTCAACCACAAATTTTAGAATGTTTAAAATGTTGTGCTCAAATACAGCATTTACTGGGCTAAAGGGCAACTCTGGTTTTCCAGTAAGAAGTTTCCAGTTTAATCATATCACTTGTTGGGGTTAGGTAAGAACGCGGCTGTTGTCATGATCTGGGAACCCTAATCATTCCAGCTGTGTCTACTCAGCCAATGGTACAGAATCCATGATAGCTGAGGTCATGAAGAGGAACCCTCCTGATTCAACCCCCATCTTGGTTCTGCTGCTATTACACTTTTCTGTGCCACCTCTTCTTATCCCTAGCAGATGACATAGAAATGGAATGTATTATTTGGAAGCATACTGAAATATACAGTAGATTCTCATTGTTTATGATAGTGATATTCTGTAAAATCAATGCAAACATTGAATTAGTGAATACTAAATCATTGCTCCTAGGGTAGATACAGGATTAGGTTTCTGAGAGCTACTATGCACAACATTTTCTGCAACCATTTCATACATAATCCTGTTTAATGGCTGTTTCTGTTTAGGCATTATATTTTATGTTGTTGATTCATTAACATCGAACACACAGCCATCAACACTATTTCTCATGCCTGAATGAGGCTTTTCTAACATGCAATTTCTCTGTAAAGCACATCAAGGCTTCTTGTGCTTTGTGTCACTAGATATCACCTCAGCACTATGCTTGGGAATCATTTTAAATACCAAAATCACCAACAGAAATCACAAAAATACAAAAATGTCAACAAACATACTGTGAAAAGAATTATTTACTGTACTGAAACTTAAACGAGGCGGCAGAGCATTGCCTCATTGGACTGCTGCTGGAAATGTGCACTTTGGTGACTCAAATTTTTTGTGACTCTGTGCATGTGCATGCCTGTGAATGATCATAAAAGTGTTTAAGTACTCACTCATGAGTTACAAATACATTTTAGTAAATAGATAAATTGGTAGATACAGAATCAGTGAATAATGAGCATTGAGTGTACCTTTAAACAGTATCTACTTTTATTTCACATTTATATGATGTCTTAGATCTGGATTCTCCATGTATCCACTTTAGCAAAATGGCCCATATTCTGTTACGGGGGAATAAGAATCTGTACATAATCTGGAATTCAAAGGATCCCAAGCAATTAGAGCCACTTTAACATATTCAATTATGCCTTACTGCTAAAGGAGTTGTTTGAGCTTTATAGATATTGGAGCTCCGAAGAACATCAACTTTGATATCATAGAGATCTAAATTTAAAACCAGATTATGTTATTGATTAGGTGAGTAGTCACCCACCTTCTTGAACAGAAGCTCTCCTATTTCTAACAACAAAAATTTAACAATATGTATTTTTTTTGCAGGGCTTGGAAGAACACACATGGAAAATGCCTGCCAGGAGGGCACATTGAGTTCATTGTTTTTCTTCCCTTCCTACTCAAGGTATCTTGGAATGAAGCATATTTAGTCATTGTGTTTTCCACAATGTTGAGGTGGAAATGGGCAGAGGGGAGGAACAGGCAGCCTGAGACTGTGTGTAGGAACTAGCTATTAACACAGGTTAATTAAAAAACATATATTGTGTTATTCTCTAATAAAAATAGTATTATTACCAAGAGGTGAGTCTTGTTTCAGGCAGTGGGGAAGGAATTAACAGAATTGTCCAAATTACAACTATAAAAATAGGTACACATTTGGACAAAGTCTGCTTGAGAATACACAGAAATCAAAATAGTTCTTTCTAAGCGATAAAATTATGGAAATTTTTTTCTTCAAAATGTTCTCAAATGTTATACATTTTGTTTTTTACAATATGAATGGTGTGCATATGAAAAGAATTCTAATGAATGAAGCAATCAGGGATTGTCTTGAAGCAAAGCAATAACATGAAATCAAGACAATATAGATGAGAGATGAATTACATTATTTCATTCCCATCAAGCAAAGGACGTTTTCCAGAAGCCTAAGATGGTGGATTGACAAAGAGCATTGACAACAACATAGGGTAGAGAGAGGAGAGAAGGGGCTATGAGCATGGCAGGCCCACTATCAACCCACTTCAAGTTTCTCTTGCCCCTCTTCTGACTTTCAACACCGATTCCTCTTAATTTGCACATTATTAATAACTTTTTCCACTCTATGCTTCTGTCATCTCCTCTTTCCTACAACAAATTGATATGTAGCTTCCCAAAGATTGCAGCAGACTAGTCAGTATATTGAGGAGAAATGACAGGAAGGAAGTTCCTGTCCAGCTTTCAGAGGGATTTTGTATTGTGATATATCAAAGTCTGTGGGGAGCTGCCGGTGGTAGAATAAGCAGGTGGGAAGAGAACTGAAATTTGTCAGGCTAAGCTTCCAGATTGATGCATTCTGTTTCCTGCTATGATAAATATTCTTCTTTTGAAATTGTATTTGACTTTATATTGGGGGGAGAAATCATGAATAAATTTAAAACTGTGGATCCTTGTCCTATGGTGTGGTACTTCCATGTACTTATTTTATCCAGTATAATTTAAAATACAGGCTCTTGGGCATAACTGTTATATAATTACATTGTCATGATAGCCAATCAGTTATAAATTGAATCAAGCTTTCTCATACTAATATCAACTCACACATTTATTCTAACTACCAAATAGTACTTGATTCTAGAATTGTCATATCTTTTTTGGACTCTATAAAGATTAAGGTATGACCATGTCTATTTTAATATTTCATATATTTTCAGAACTGTTATTTAAATTTCACTAGACTTCTGGTTGCTGCCCTGTGTATTTTTTAATTTACATACACTGTATATTACGGCCCGTGTAAAAGTCTGGTTACTGTTGGACTAGGTGTTAACAATTTGGTGCCAAAAGGAATGAACTGTGAAAATCATTAATGCTTTTCACAAAATACTGTGGCTTTTACCTTCTAATCACATGCAACAATTAAACATCCATGCCCTCTTCTAACATTGCTAAGGACACGTGATTTGCTTTGTCCAATGAAACCCGTACAGAAGTTGAAAGCCAGTGCACAAATATCCACTTTTCCCCTTCCCATCACTTCAGTCATTCAAAAACACTTGGAAAGATGAAGGCTTGGTCAGTTTGGGGATGTGGGGAATCAGGAGGAGCAGAGCTTTCTGCTGATCTGTGAACACATAGCATTGGGTAAGAAATAGACATCTGCATTGGTAAGCCCCTGAGATTTTTGGAGATATTTGTTACCACAGCATAATGGAGCTATCTTAGATGAATTATAATGAATAAAGATCTGAGAAGTTTCTCAAGTGTTATTCATAGCCTTTAAAAAAATGTGTTATTTAGCATTTGATACAAAGGAAATAGATATGAATTGTTTAGTCATCCCTTGGTATCTGTAGCGGATTCATTCCAGGACCCTCCCAAAATACCAAAATCTGCAGATTTTTAAGACACTTATATAAAATGGTATAGTATTTGCATATAACCTATATACATCCTCTTGTATACTTTAAATCAGCTCTAGATTATTTATAATACCTAATACAACTATCATGGGTTTAACTACATTTCTGATCCAGAGTTTGTGGAATTCATGGAGGCAGAACCTATGGATCCAGAGGACCAACTCCATGTGTAAGCTAATTAGTTTAAAAAGGCAGCAAACACCCATAAACTTATCACCCAATTTAAGAACTGGAATATTCATACATTGAAACTGTCTTCAGGCTTCTCCTACATCCTAACATCTGGCCTCCTCCCTAGATATAAGTATTCAAAACAAAACAGATTACAGGAAAGTGGTCCCCAACCATTTTGGCACCAAGGATTGGTTTCATGGAAGACATTTTTTTTCCATGTAATGGGTGGTGAAGGGGTGAGGGTGGTTTGGGGATGAAATTGTTCTACCTCGGATCATCAGGCATTAGTTACAGATTCTCATAAGGAGCATGCAACCTAGATCCCTTGCGTGTGCAGTTCATAATAGAGTTTGCACTCCTGTAAGAATCTAATGCCCCCATTGATCTGACATGAGGCAGAGCTCAGGCGGTAATGCTCACTTGCAGTTCACCTCCTGTGTTGTATAGCCTGGTTCCTAACAGGGGGCTGAGGACTCCGGATCCAGGAGACTATATTTATGGTAATATCATCTTTGTAAAATGCAAATTGTCTTTTACATGTACTGAGCACTCGTTATTTGCCTAATAATGTTTATCAACTTTATATGTACTTATTCCTTTCCATGAGGTAGGATTTATTGCTAGGATTACAGGTGTGAGCCACTACACTCAGCCTCAGACTTCTCTTTATTTAGCTGGTTTAATACACAGATGGTTACTTTTAGAATGCATTTTCAATTGCAGTTAGCTAAATGCTTCTCCCCATTTTAAAGATGAAATGGTTAAGTTCTAAAATTAAATTTCTTATTTAAGATCACGTACATTAAAAATGACAGATCTGGAACATTTGGCTCCCATATTAGATTCTTAATGTGGCTGCAACAAATTACCACAAACTTGACAGTCCAAAACAATAGAAACTTATTGTCTTATATTCTCGAAGTCTGAAGTTCAAAATGGGTCTTGCTAAAATAAAAGCATTGGCAAGACTGAATTCTTTCCAGAGGCTCTAGAGAAGAATCAATTTCCTTATCCTTTCCAGCCAGTAAGGCCACCTGCATTCTTTGGGTGTGGTCCCTTCCTCCATTTTCAAAGCTAGGACCTTAGCATCTTCAAATCTCTCTCTGACTCTGACTACCCTGCCTCGCTCTTTTACTCATAAAGACCCTTGTCATTAGAGTGGGCCCACCCAGCTAACCCAAAATAATGTCTCCATCTCAAGATCTTTAATTTAATCTTATCTGCAAAGTCCCCTTTGCTATGTAAGGTAAAACATTCACTAGGTCCAGCCATTAGGATGTGGACAACTTCTTGGGGGCCATTATTCTGCCTATCACAGATTCAAAGCCTCCTGTGTTAGTCACTGTGCTATACTGCCTCTGAGGGGATGATAGTCCTTACAGCTCTGTTTTGAAGTGTCATGCTTAAAATCAGCAACAGCAACAACTGCAATTAAAAAATGTATTCTAAAGGTAACCATCTATGTACTAAACCATCTATATAAAGAAAACTCTGGGGCCAAGTGTGGTGGCTCACGCCTGTAATCTTAACATTTTGGGAGGCTGAAGTGGGAGCTTGCTTGAGCTCAGGAGTTTGAGACAAGACTGGGCAACATAGTGAGACCCCATCTGTATAAGATTTTAAAAAATTTAAATAAAAAAATAGAACTCTGATCTTTTAATTTGAATCCAATCTATCAATTTTTCAATGTGTTTTATAATAGAGTTATAGACTTACAGAGGGCTGGAGTCCTATCCCTACCATTTTTTATTATTAACAATATTTTACCATTAAGGTCCAAAATTGAATTTCTTATAAAGAACACAAGGATGCTTAAGTACCTTGCCTGATGTAACACAGTAAATAAATGGTGAGTTATCTCATGACACATAAATTTTGCTGAACAAGGGGAATTAAGTATTGGGAGTTTGAGAGGAATAAATCACAATGAGTTGGAGTATTTAGGGACATTTTAATTCGGTTTTGGGTATTGAATTGTACCTGGCAGAATATCAAGATCTATAATTATAGAATTGTTGTAATTCTAAATATTAACTTTAGTAATGTACACTGCTGTCTTACTCTAGGCTGGGGGATTGTGCTAGGTATATTCATATATTAAAATTAACAAACAAAAATACTTGATGACTAAAATCCCCAGTCATTACACATAAACATGCTTGTTTTCTTCTTACATAAAAGAAGACTTTGAAAGGTGAAGAGAAGAGGCAGATTAGCTCAGGACCCCAGAATTCAAGGAACAACATGGTGTTGAGTCAGTTCTTTGTAATTATTTTTTGCCCCTTATATTCCAAACAGAAGCTGGTAGCCCAGAAATGCCAAAAGAACAACAAAAAGCCTGAACAAAAGCTTGTTCCGGAAAGGAAAAATAAAATTTTTAGACAGTAATCACTCTGCTCCAACTAAACATGACAGATCAAACTGTGGCCCCACCCACACCCATAGCACGAAAGGCAAAGTGGGGATCCTAGACCCTCCTGCTTCAGAAGCTATTGGAAGGTGCTCCCAGACCTCCACCAGGGAGTTGGCCGAGAAGGTTGAGTGGGGCCCAGGACTTTTCATCCCCACTGGATGATAGCAAGGTCCTCCTGCCCCTGTGGTGTCAGTGGAGACCACGAGGTGAATTTGGACTTCTGTCTCCACAAATATCTGTAATGAAGCAATGCCTGACCCCCCTCTGGGGTCTTGTTAGAGGGTCAAAGGAGACTTAATGAAGTCATGACTTTCACCACTGTCCTTAGGAACAAAGGATACCACCTGCCTCCCATCACGGTGTCAGTGGAAGCCTTGAGAGGAGTAGTAAAGAGGAATTCCTACGTCTCTCAGCCAGAGAGATGCCAGTAGAGGCCCAGAGGAAGCCAAGACTCCAACCCCAACTGAAAGTAATGCCGAGCCTTTCGCTTGGGTGTCAGGGGAAGCCACAGTCACATACTGTGTGATTCCACTTACATAATAGAAGTCCAAAGTTATAGAAATGGGTAACATTACTAGTTACCAAGGGTTAAGAGAGAGGTGTGAGTATGGCTATAAAAAGGCAACAAGAGGGACTTTTGCCATAATGGGAGTCCAGTATTTTGTATCTTGAGTGTATCAATGACCCTATCTCATCTGATACTGTATTAGAAGTTTTCAAGATGTCACCACTGGGGGAAACTCCAAAGGGTACAACTGATCTCTCTGTATTATTTCTTACATATGAATTTATAATTATCTAAAACATTTTAAATTATGAAGAAAATCTTGACGAAGCATAGCTATTATGCTTAGAAAGCCATGATATTGAGGTAACATACAGTTTTTTTTTTTTTTTTGAGAGAGGGTTTCACTTTGTTGCCCAGGCTGGAGTACAGTGGTATAACCACAGCTCACTGCAGCCTTAATCTCCCAGACTCAAGCAATCCTCTTGCCTTGGCCTTCTGAGCAGCTGGGGCTACAGGCATGCGCCATAACACCCAGCTGATTTTTTAATTTTTGTTTTTAGTAGAAACGAGGTCTCGCTATGTTGCTCAGGCTAGTCTTGAACTCCTGAACTCAAGCAATCCTCCCACTTCAGCTGCACAAAGGGTTGGGATTACAGGAATGAGCCACCATACCCAGCCTACATGCAATACTTTGATTAGGAGACTACGACATAGAGTTTGCTCTGCAGAGGAGTAGACTCATATACTCTTAAGTTTTAAGTACACAGGAAAGTGATTATTGTTCTGTGGTTTTTCTCAAGCCAACTAACATTTTTAAAATTCTAAAGAATTGGTTTGAAATCTCAACTATTAGTTTAGTGTATGAAATAAGATTGCCAAAAAGCCTAGAATATTCAAAATCACTAATTCGTGCTCTCATCCCTAGGAAAAGATTTATACAGAAAGCAAATTGTCATGAAAGCTTAAACACACATTCAGGCCATGAAAGAATGGATGTCAAATGACTTTGGCTACAATAGCTTAAGGCCCATAAGGCACTGGGGATGTCCTCTTTAGAGTTTCTGCAAAAATCATTCACCACTTTCTCCTCCCTGTTTTCCTTTCACTTTTCAATACCACATTCTAGTGACATGTTAATACCATGCACTGTTGATGTCTCTCTGCTCTCATGCTTTCCCAGGGCTATAGTATAGGAAGGGAAGAGAAGGGACCAAGCTTTGTTGAGCAGCTAGAGATCCAGTCTCTGAGGAATCAAGTCACTTAATACCCACAAAAATCATCCAGTAAGTATATTACTATTTTACATATGAGTATTTAAAAAGATTTAGGGTGTTTCTTGCAAACTATCATTTAATTATTATGTGGGTCTGGCTTTTGCTACTTTCTTATTAGATTCTCAGAGAGTTAATTCATCTCCAAGTTCTGGGGGTGTTGCCCTGCTGTTACCTAATATGAACTAATCACATTAATAGCATCATACAACATAATTTAGAAGACTGAAATTTAATAGGTTATATTTAATTGTTAACAATTAAATTCTTGTGAGTGGTAGAATTAGATTTAGATTTTCTGCCTCTAAATCTAGCACTCTTCTTTTCTCTGATGATTTCTAAAATTTGAGCAAGTGGACATAATACAACAGAAAAACATTTTTTCCTTTAATTTTCATCATTTCTGACATGTAGCTAGAAACGATCTGACATGAGCTGTCCTTCTGCCACACTAATGTTGGACCACTGTCTTGATTTTCCCTGCAAGTATTCTGCATTTTGCTGTGTCCAATGTGTTCTAGAAAAGATGGGGTTGTAATAGCTACTTACAATTTTGAAGAAAAAGAGAAATGAGAAATGATTTGGATGATGTGATTTTGGCCTGGTCTAAAACCAATAGGAGAAGGATCATCCTGTAATCCTGTCAATAAATTTTCTCTTTGGTGGATATTTTTGTAATATATCAAGACTCAGAAGGCCTGAAATTCTACAACTGGCCTATAAAATATAAAGAATTAGGACAACTGTTTTGTTCAGTCGAGACCATCACTGCAATACATATGGGAACTTCCTAACCGATATGTGTTCAAAGTAGTCTGGAATTGCGAAAAAAAACAGCAGCTATTTTTGAAATAATGAGAGACTTTCTCGGCTATTATACACCAACTGAAACCTGTGTTACTGCCTAGAGTATTGTAATTCCCCCATGAACAAAATTGGCCCAAATAATTATCCAGTGCTTAAGGCAACATAAATAAGAGTTCTTGTACTTCTAAGTTTCCAGTTAGTAAAAGATGTGCAGGGAAGGGAGAGAAAGAGGAAAAACACATTTGGCAGTGATCAGGTTAACAAAAAATAAATTAATTAATTCACGTTCAACCTCGCCTTTTAGCAAAATAGTGAAGTCGTTAAAGTTTCTGAAACTCTTTAAATCCCACTCAACAACTCTCCTTTCCACATCCAAATGACTAGTAGATGCTTTTTCTTGGTCCCTTGTTTTATTTATTTTGCATTCAGAGGGTTGTAAACTAAAGGACACTATTAACCATCGATTAAGGTTTTTGCCCAATTAAGGTAACTGCCACATCAGAAGAATTTGCATATAAACTAGTGTTCTTGAAAGCTTTAAAGACTTAAATGAGAACTCTACTGGTACATATGGAGTCATTTCTTTAGATGGAAACTAGACTGTGCATAGTGAGGGTTGATCTTGTCAACCATATGGGGGTGGTAACTTGTCACCACATAGGGAGTGGGTAGTTCAATGACAGGCATTCAGAACTTTTAACCTTAGGTAAAACTATCATGACTGGATGTGAACTTTCATCCTGGTTTAATATGGTAACACCTTTTGTTTTACTTCCTTGTATTTACTGCCTTAGAATGAAAGAACACATTTGTTTTCCCTCCTGTTATCTTTTGGCAATGGGCTATATATAATGTGGAAGAAAAGGGGATCTGTTTTCCATTCACTGATTATTTGAGTGCCACTTTAAGGGAGCACCAGAGTTTACTATAAAAGGAAAAGATGAACTTTATAGTTGGGAGTTTGGTATGAAAAGAAGGAAGGAAAGAAGAAAGAATGGCAGGAATGTAGGAGGATAGAGGAACGTGACGCTGGGGTCACCAGGTGGGGCCCAGAAAGCAGGCTGCTGGTACCAGTCCAACAGAAAGGAGTCTATCCTTCTGTAAGATAGGTGAGTGGACCTGAAGGACACCATTTGAATATTCAGGAGTCCTACAAGAGGGAATTTTCTGCCAGTTGATTGGGCAGCTTCAATACAAAAGAGAAATTCCCATGTTCAGTAGATGGAATTGCCACCAGTGGATACTTGCCCCAATGTAGATGATAACTTTGCCTCATCTGAACCATCTCTTCATCTGTTTTCTACCCCATAGGAGGGATGCTTAGCTGGATCCCATGGCTTTTCCTGGGCTCCATCTGACCACAGTTCATGTTACATATGAAGATGCTTGTTAATGCACGGAAGGATTGCTCCCCAGGTAACGGGCAGAAGGTAGTATTACTATATCAGGCTAGTCACCTTTCATTTACTTAGCAAATATGTTAGGAAACTTTCCATGTGCCAAGCACCCTGATATATTCTTGGTGATAGATGAAGCACTGTGTGTTCCTACCTCGAGCACTGTTTAACTGGGAGAAATAATTACAGCTTTTATGTTTGGTGCCAAAATGGAAATTAGGGCAAAGGGCTACCAAAGGTTCCCCCTGAAACACAGCAGAGGGAAGGGGATCCATTCCTCTTGAGAAGAGGCAAAGGGGAAATCATAGATCACACATGTCTGAACTAGGTCTAGAGAGATAAAATAGTGCATTAGGCAGAAAAGCAGCAGCAGTAATTTAAGACAGAATGGGCAGTATTTTCAAATCTTAGTGGCATGAACATGCTTAGGGAATTGGAGAGTCTGGCTGAACACAAGAGATGGGAGAAGAGAGAAGAAGCTGAGTGTGGAAAGAGAAGCAGAGTCTAGATTAAGAAAGGGTTTTGGAATGTATCTTCTGGACATGAAGGAGCTATCAAAACAGTTTAGGAAGTAAAATGTCACGATGAGAATTGTGTTTCAGTGGTATGAAGCTGGTGTTAATGTGCTGGATGACTTAGTGAACAGATTACACTCAGAATGCATATCAGATGTTTCTCCTAGGAGAGCCTGGAAGAGGAAAAACAGGTGTGCAGCCAGAAAATGAAAGACAAGCCAAGGTCCAGATAAAGATGAGGAGTGAAGAGTGTCATGGAATCCGGAAGAAAAGAGGCAAAATAAATGAGGTGATAATATAAATACATTTAAAAAATAGGCCAATGGGTATGAAAATGACAGAGAAGTTGCCTTTTTGGGGATATATCTCCAATGGAATATTAAGGTGAAACGTGTCTTGTGTCTTCCAACCCCTATCCACTTTCACTGCCCTTCTTTACTTGCTTCAAGGCTCAAAAAGCTGGCCTGCATATTTCTTCAATATTTTCACTTATTGTCTGGCTTTTATTGGGTTTTTCCAAAGGGGAATAACAAGAAGATTAGAAAGAGGAAGAAGACAAAAGTCAGGATCTCTGTTTCCCCGCTTCCCCCAGTAGAGTCACTTTGGGCTGGCATGGTCCTGGAATCACTATGCTTCTAAGGTGTCCTGTCTATGGCTTTCTCCTTCTGGGTTCCAGTAAGTACTTCATCTTCTTATCTTCTTGGGCCTAGTGGTGGCTCTCACGGCTCCTGTAATACTAACCTTGGGTTATTACACCATCTCTTGCAAATATTCTTTGTAAATAATATTTTATTAAACCATTCTAACTTGAGATGCATGTTCTTCTTATTGGGACTCAGGCAGATAGGGTGGAAGCAGTGATTTTAGGAGTTAATTGAATATGACAGAGTAGAGACAACACATAGAAGCCACTCATGGAAGATATTTAGCTATGTAAAGACACAGGTTGTAAGTTAAATGGGGGCCATAACTGAAAAAAAAATTTCAGATGGAGAGAGATGACTATTTTTATATATGGAGTCAAGGATACTTCCTTTTTTCTTTTTTAAGTTAGCAGGTTAATCAGAATAATCATCTATGTAGGAGGTCTCTCATATACCCTAAATGTTGGCAAATTGTCATCTCTAATGCTATTATTTCTTAATTGCCACATATGGAAGGTAGAAAATGGGAGTCTCAATGCTTGTTTTGAACTTAGAACCCAGAGAATGAATCTAGCCTTACCAGCCCTAATTGCTAAGCAGAATGATAAAAGTCACTTTATAATCACTGCGAAACCATGAAATGGCAGTGAAGAAAGCTGCCATGTGATTAAGTGGGCCAGAAACAGGAGTAGAGTTAATCTTAGTCAGAAGAGTCAATCAGAGTCAGAATGACTCTGGGGAAGAGTCATTCCCCAGTAAGTTCATTCCCAGTACTTACTGGGGAATGAACAAGAGGAGGAATCAGTGGGCATGATAAGGGATAATAATTACAAATGTAGATCGACCACCACAGAGTTTTGACATCACTTAGTGACACTTCCATTTTAGAGGGCTGCTGCAGTGGGCAATTTATCGTATTTTGCCCCCCAAACAGCCTTTTGATTTAAGCACTTGCCTTCTTCAGAGAATGTAATTGATTAAGAGAGAGGCAATCAAGGCTACATAACATAATGTCTCAAGGCACTTAGAAAACTTTTTTACCTAATGAACACTGCAAGCAGTTAAGTGCTATAAGTTCACATAGAGGTAAAGGATCACTGAATAACAGACTTGTACAGATGCCTTATCTATATATGCAAATCCATTGGACAATCCATTGAGTCTGAGAAGGAGGCACTGTCCTCATTTTGTATATAAAATTCATTAAAGTCTTATGGTCTCCATTGGTTTGAAGACTCCCATAGCTTGTAGTTAGACTCAGAAAACCGTGAACAGCTTTATGTTTTTTTTCTTAAGCCCAACCAAACCCATTAATTACCCAAAAGTGCTAGATGTTGAGCACAATATCATGTAAAATATAGTCAGTCCTGAAAGTCCATGGTGTTTTTTATTTTGCTGGTATTTCTAAAATGTTTCAAATAACTGTAATACACAAAGAAATAATCATAGGCTGGAGCTTGGAAGGTGTTAACAGAGCGATTACAAAATAAATGTTTTTTCTCAGTATAAGTGATTTTATCCCCAATCCTCCAAAAGAAAAAAAAAAAAAAGTATAGAGCATCATAATGTGATAATTTTAACACATTACTTAGTCCTGCTCCTCAATTTTTGATGACATCCCTGAAGCTCAGATATTTATTGCAAAAGTTAGGGCAGAAGTTCTGAATAGAAAGAAAGGCAACCTAAATGTAAATGGTATGAATTGCTCCACAGGCTTGAGGGGATCTAGCACACTCAGATGTCTTATCTTTTCAAATAAACTGCTCAATCTCTCACCTGTTGTACAGCAAGAATTTCAGTGTCTAACTCCTTTTCTATTTAATTGTCTCAGAATCCCAGGGCGGTTTTCATTCTGTAGGAGTTCCTGCACCATCGAAACCAGGTTGCCACTGTTTCTCACTGCTATAGTGTGACAGCTGATGACTGGTAGCTTACAGGCTGACGGTCAGGTCAGCCAACTCTTCTGATAGTGTTATTGCTTGTTAAGGTTCTGCAGAAGCCACTGCAGTTTTTGAAAGAGAAGGATCCCTTATCCCACAGGGCAAGTGTCATCATTCCTCGGGTTCCCAGGATCACAGCTCTTAATAATTTTCTATTTAAGTTTATACACCTAGCCCCAGGCTCAAAGTATTGGATCAGTACTCATGCTTCTGGTACAGTTTTTTAAAATCCCCACAAATCCATGGATTTTGTTATACTCCTTTCTATGAACAATTAGGTAGTGTAGGATTTACTCAAACAAAACCTACCATTTAAGGGTGACATCTCTCAATAAGTATGAGAAATATTATATAGTAGATTATAATGTAAAATGTAGCATTTCTCCAGCAAGAAAAGAAGGGGAAAAGGAATATCAAAATATAAAAAAGACAAATAAAAATGGATTCTTTAGCAGTGCACCCTCTGGCAGGGCACCTAATCATATAATATTTTATATTTTCTATAATTGTAACAATTGCTTTAAAACGGTGTTTTATTTAAAAGGTTCCACTTTCCAGGGTACAAAATATAAAATCAGAGAGGTGGACACTTAAGATGACACATCTACTGACAAGCATATGTCCTTGATGTCTGAGGCAATATCTATGTTCCTCCTCATGTTTCTGATGTGCTCTCTTCTAATAGTTGGTGAGGCATAAAAGAAGTTCATCCCACATTCCTTGAAGAGTTGGCATTAATGGGAGAGAAGGAAAATTCTATACTTATATATATAGAAGAGTCAGATACTCATATAAGGTAGCACACAGCATAGTAATAAATTAAATGCAAGGAAATACCTAAGGTATTGAGAGTACTTCTCAGAGGAGTTACATTCAACAATATTTATTCATATTAATAAAAGTAGAATTGACTGACAGACGTTTGCTATCAAAACCCATTTAAAGCACAAAGCACTTTGGCTACATTGTGCAGATTGGTTCACTCGCTGCCAACTCCACCTCCTCTTTAGTGTATCTCCCTGTCCTTTAGAAGCTGGAAAGCTAAGAAATTTCAGCATCTCTTCTGTGTGTGACCTAAAGTCCACAAGCAAAGCTACCACCTGACACAGTGAAAGAGAAAGTCGACAACGTGAAGGGGCAGCATGGAAACTGACTCTTTGGAGGATGCGGAACGACACAGGTGTCATGATAGCATGGAAATGACTGTGGGTTTTTGTTACAAGAGTCCTGTTTTACCAAAAGCCTTTTCTCTTGCCTCTATCATCTAGCCTACTAGAAATTCTGTAATAAACCCCTTTCTGCCTCATATAGCTATAGGAGACTAAGGCATCTGCAACTAAGAACTCTGAAAGGTATAATAGTTGGTATCAGATTGATTTCGGGTGAGACACATGAAGGACATGGGGCTTGGAGTTGTTTATCTGACCTGCTAAGTTGAAGGTAGGGTACAGTAGTTATCAGGATAGATTGGAATGGTGGTAATCTGTAACATCTACTGATGGAAGAATTATTAAATTATTGCCTTTGGTTACTGGGAAAGATGCACCTATTAAAGGCAACAGCTATGCTTAAGTGGGCCATGTTGATGGAATTGAAGAATATAGTGACAATAGGCCATGTGGTTGCTTCCAACTGAACTGAAGAGCATAAAGCAAGAAAATAATGGGGTCAGGTTTTAAATCCTGATTCAAGTCCTGAACAAAGAACTAGAGAGTTTCCATGAGTGACCTCAAAAGAATCTTGTATTCCTTTGGGTTTATGTAACTAAACATCAAACCCAGAGACTGATTCTGAGTTGATGAAATAAAATAGGGACAATTCAAAGTCTTAACTAAACACATAAGGATATTGGCTGAAAAAAACTTAGGCCTAAAAATCCTTAGGTGAGTGTTTGAAGTGACAGTTGATTTTGAGTATTCTGAACCTCCAAACTTCACTGACTCCTCCAGATAGTACAAGCAGCTACTCCCCACCACCCCCACAGGGCTGATGAGATTCTTCCTGATTTATTTGAAGACCTTGTGATCAGTGCTTTTGCAAGAGAACATCTATTCTTTGCATATCCTACCCTACAATCTACATGACCTCAGACATATCTCAGCTTGACTCATAGGACCAAAAAGAGATTCAAGGAGCTTCTCCAGGAGGAGAAACTGTTTGCTAATTTGTATTAGCAAATACCTAGGACTTGTTTACTGACAATGAAATATAACAGCAGCTTATATTAAGTGAAGTTAAGATGCCAGAAATTCCTTAGTTTTGTACAATAAATCAAAGAGCTTGAAAAGATGGCATGATCTTATCAAATGCCAGTGGCTCATCTGTATTTAAACATGTACGCAAAGATGAGAATGAAAAAGTCCATTTTCTGTGATATTGAGAAGCATCAAATAAACTACTAGTTCTGATTCCCTAATAGAACTTTGACTGATCCAATGGGTCAACAAGTCGTCATTTGAGCTACTATCATGAACTTGTAAACCACAGAGTTCAGTGTGCTCAGTAGGCCACCAACATCAATAGGAAATGAGATAAGCTTGTTCAAAAGTTCCCAACATGTTACATAATCAGATTACTAGCACTCCCAATGTGCCCACTCTCGTGGGTTTACTGTCACTTTTTCTAGACAAACTATGACTTCATAAAGGGTTCCTCTAGTATCGACTGAGGAAAAAACAAGTAAGTTTTATTTATAGATGACTCAATCTAATATGTTGACATCGGCCAAAAATGTATTGTCTCACTCAGAGATACTCCTGAATAACAACAGTTATGATAATACTCCTATTGGGCAAAATGTAAAGACTAAATATGATGCTCACCTTTCTTTGCAAGAAGGGATGATTGACAATTTAGATGCATATCAATTCCATGGGTAGGAGTGGATAATAGTTTGGAAAGATGGTTAGAAACTTGGAATTAAAGAAATATCAAAAGATTATTAAGAAGGCAGTTTTGGTAATCAATTCATGAATAAATTTTCTAAGTTGTCCACAATATAAGAGCATTTTGTGTTAGTTCATTTTCATACTGCTATAAAGATACTGCTGGAGACTGGGTAATTTATAAACAAAGGAGGTTTAATTCACTCACAGTTCCGCATGGCTGGCGAGGCCTCAGGAAACTTACAGTCATGTTGGAAGGGAAAACAGGCATGTCTTACTTGACAGCAGACTAGAGAGAGCATGGGGAGGGGGAATAGCACCTAATAAAATCTTCAGAATTTGTGAGAACTCACTCACTATCATGAGAACAGAATGGGAGAAACTGCCCCCATGATCCAATCACCTCCCACCGGGACCCCTCACCTGACGTGGGGATTACAGGGATTAAAATTGAGATGAGATTTGAGTGGGGACACAGAGCCATACCATATCATATTTGTACCACCAAGTGGATGCTCCCGTGACTATTGTGGCCACAGTAATCACATGAACAAGGTAATCATCGCTGCTGGTATTACTCAGCCTCTCTTCCCTGACACTCCACATTTGCTCACTGGACTCATGAATAAAGGTGGCTAAGATGACAGTGAGGAAAGTTAGGCATAGAGTCAAAAACATGGATTTCTCACTAGGCTGCTCAGGTAACTGCCACTGCTGAGAACTCCATCTGCCAGCAGTAGAAATTAATGTTACATCACAGCAAGCTCAAACCCCAGGGAAGTAACTGGCAACTTATGGCAGGTCAAATACATGAGATCCCTTTTTGTCCACAGAGGAGAAAATGATTTATTGTTACTGGAATAGATATTAATTTTTGTACTCTGCAAGAATATGGATTTGCCTTTCCTGCATTCTCTAAGTTTTAGCCCTGGGGATTTACCAGATGCCTTGTTTACTGTCATAGTATCCCTCACAACATTGCTTCTGATCAACAAATCATTTTACAGTCTAACAGGGATATCTGGATTTGTTCTTACTGGGACCTGGAAAAAACAGAGAGCGATACATGATTCACAAAAACCCAAAAAACAAAAACAAACAAACAAAAAACAACAACAAGAAAACAACAGGGGAAGACAGTGCCATATGATGGAAAGTCCTTGAGGTTCAGAGCTCAAGAATGAGTTTGTGTCCGATTTCTACAACTTTTAAAGCCTTGGACCACTGGCAAATTCATACCCTCTGTTGCTTTGAGTTACTCTCTCTGTAAAATATGTAAATGACAGGTAATTCATAGGATGGTTTCAGTAGAAAATGTTCAGAAATTAATTTTTTTAAATTTAGAGTCTTATCTTCACCCACTGTACCTGAGCATGCATTTAAATTATCTGAGTGAGAAAATCTCAGACCCTGGGAGGAAGGGTCATCTGGTCACAGTTAGGTATTCCCCTAAAGCATCTAAATTCATGTTCAGTTTCCAATGAACATAACCCATAACAATGTACATCATAAAGATAGTATTTATGTTCTTTTGGTCCTAACCTTTAGGGCCACTTCTTTGATTCTTTCTAGTTTCAGGTGAAATCTCTGGCTATTCCACTGAACAAATCTGAAACGAGAAAGAACTTGCTGGTACTTCATGTCCTCTGTGCTTCCTTGTTACAGTCATTTCTATTTCTCTACTTCTGAACTACAGTGGGATGATATAGACTTCCCTACAAAGTTTTCTAACTAATGGAGTTGTGTTTCACATGCTCCATTTGTTCTGGCCTGCCCATACACACCTGGGTTCCTTAGGATCCTCTTTCAGATGTGGCCCTGGCTCTGTGGTTAGTCCATATGGGCCCCTGTGCAGGATCTCCCAGTGTTGGAGCCCCTTCACTCTTTCTGGCTCTCCTCTCCTCTTTCATCATTTTTGTCCAGACCATGGAGTCTTTATCTAACCTGAGGACAGGGTGAGCTGACTCCCTTTTCAGTATTTCTCAAGCTATTTTTATGGCTAAAACTTAGTCCTTCAAATGTTACACTCTTCAAACTAAAATATATCTAGATACTTCAAATCCTGTCCTCTTTATGAGTTTCAAATACCTATGCTGAAATTTTAAGAGTGAAGAATTATTTTTTTCTCTCTGCTTTGTTTTTTTTATTTTTGTTCTCTCTTTGCTGGGATATTAGCTTGGAAAACTCTGGCAAAATAAATGAGGAAAAAGGTAAACTATTAAGAAAAAATAGAAAGAGAAGACACACACACATTTATAAAATCCATATTATGCTCTATTCTAAGTAGACAGAAGTCAAAACATGGATATACAAATAAACATTCAGTGAGGTAAGTAGACATAGACTTTTCAAGAGACCTAAATTTAAATGTATTGAACAGTTTCTATAGATAAAGAAAACAAGTTGCTTTGAAATATATCTTTTGTTTTGTTTTAGAATAGCCAAAAGAATAACTGTGTAGTCATTCAAATATATGACACATATTTTATTCATTGTTCACAGTGTGGCCTCCAAATGGTGGATTGATGCCAAATAGGAATCCTCCAGTCTAGAATGTTAACTATTCTTTTCGTAAATATAAAGGACTCATCAGTGATGAAAGCTGCACTCCTCTGTTGGGGAGGCTGTTTGATTCTCTGTGTGGGTGTTAGAGAGCAGGGCTTTCATCTCTCCTATGGAGGCAGTTTGACAGCAAAGCAGAGGCCTCAAATATGAAGGTGAGGGTCTGTGTACTCTCTTATTAACTGTGGAGAAAACCTACAGTTAATCCAGGCAGAGAGATAAAACTTTGTATTAGACAAGTCATGGGAAGACGAACAATGTGCAAAAGACTCAGAGAAAAAAGCACCTTAGGGTAGAGTCAACAGATGAAGGTGACAAAAGACTGGTGGAATGATTGTACCATGTAAAAATACATTGGGTGAGTCTCAGAAATAACAGGGAAACCATTTTTGATGGAGGGCTCAGTTCCATCAAATGCACCAATTTGTTCAATACTTTCCTGGTTTGAGCACTGAAAGACCTGCCTCTCAGGGAAACATAGCTCTAAAAAGAGAGGGACGGTTGATCCTTGTACCTTCTGCAGATGTTGTGACTTACTTATTCTGGGCTGGAACAGCCAGAACTGAGGATCACTGATATACTTGGGTACAGCCAGATGAGTAGTGTTGGGGCTGGATTGTGGAGGTCCTTGCATTTCAGGCAAAGGAGTCTGTGCCTTGTTTGAGAGGATTCAGTGCTATTTAAGAGCACCAGGTTATTAAATGGCAAACCCAGGAATGATAAATCAGAGGAAGGTTGGAAGAGAGGCCATTTGATCATTACACATTCTATGCATGTAAAAATAATGACATGTACTCCATATATGTGTGTATATATTATATATCAATAAAAAAAGAAGAATCAGGCAGTTAAAGTGGGCTTAGATAAGAGGGGTTGCAGGAATGTAAATGTTTCCCAAAGGGAGGAGTTTGACTAATTACCTTATGTAAAGAGTAGAACAAATAACGTGGATTATCTTTTCCCCTTTTTGTTCACAAAATTAAAAAAATACCTGGGTCAGGTAATCATTATTATATAATGTCCTCTAACTTCAGTTTTGTGATAGGTAGACTATCTTAGAGACATAGAAGAAGGCTTCTGTGACCTTTCATAGCCTGGCCTTGCACTGTGATGCCATAAAAGTACACAAAACCACAATTACCTGTTATGAATTTCCTTTGCCAGCAATCCCTTGGAAGGCAAAGATTAGCTTTGTATGTGTGCATTTGTGGTTGACAGGTAAAAATATTTGCAGAAAGGTCACCAGGTTGTACAGAGCGTAATGGAACAGCAATATTTGGAATATATTTCAGAGCCAGAAAATATAGATTCAGAAACACACAACACACACAGTGTTCTCCACTCACACACAAGTATATAAACTCACACATGCTCTTACACAGTCATACATACGCACATGCACATGCTCAGACACACACACACCTCTATATTTCTCTTTTAATATCAGGCCTGCTGTAAGCAAAAAAAAAAAAAAAAAAAAAAAAAAAATTTTAATGGAAAATAGATGGATCAAGGAAAAAAAAATCACCTTTGTTTTGTTGAAATTTTAAGAAACATCATCAGGTAAATAGTTTCATCTCTCATGAAATCCTATAGACCCTACAGCTGTTCCTGAGGAAGCTCTTAGCTTTCTTGGAGGTGACAGATAGCAAGGTATCAGATCCCATAATCAAAAGAGACCTCCAAATCCTTTAATAGCCAATCATCATATGAGAAAACTGATTCTTCAGGTTTCTTCCCTAAAGAGACAATGACTGGTTTAAGCCTTGGGCAGAAAACGTTCTACCTTTAAACAAGGGACAAAAGGTTGAGAACAGAGAGAAGAAAAAAACATATTTGGTTGAATGTGCCCTGCAGGGAAATGAATGATTCTGGTGTGAGTGTAAAAATAGGGATAGGCAATTTATATCGAGATATAAATACATACATTAATATATAGATACAGCTATAAATATAAACATAGCTTTATCTAGAATAGAAATAAAGAAAGAAGTAAAATCCCAAGGTGGAGATTTAGGGCAAGTTTATTTGTGTTCTGAGGGTATAGCATCCCATTTTATTTGGAGAATTTTGAGAGTAAAGAATAGTCTTAGGTGAATTGCAAAACAAAGAAACTGAAAAAGTCTTTAAAGATTATTGTTTGCTAGAGTACTCAATGATCACAGAGGTAGGAAATGGTCATATGCCATCATTAGCGGTCTAACCACTAATCCAGTAATCTGCTATAATCATCTGCTCAAGAAAGGGTGGAAGAGGTCACCCACAAAGTTATCCTGAGAGACTGATAACTTAAAACCAAAGTACAGATTGAAAAATAGACAATGACTTGGAAGTAGCTAGGGAGTCTGTGGGGAGGAAGAGGAGAAATTTTTTTTTCATCTAAAACCAGTTAGGGGGGGAAAAAAAGATCAAATCAGCAAATACTTAAGTCCTTTAGGGTCTCCCAATATTATCAACGGTGGACAGTGCCTTCCTTCCATGACTTTCCTGGAAGAGAAGAAGGAGATTGGAGCACATCTGGAACGTCTAGAATCTCTCTCTCTCTCTCTCTCTCTCTTTCTGTTGTTGGTGCCAACTGGTCCCTGACTTTCTCTGGTCAAAGAAAGTTGTGTGTGTACACATAGTGTGAATTTCTGTGAGCCCCTTCTTCCCAGAGTCTATCTGAGGCCTCACAGCTTGGAGATAGCCAAGTAAACATATTACAATTGTTAAAATCAGCATAAATTACAAGGTCTGGGAAGGTCACAGGTTTGAAGGATGGTAGGACAATAGTTCCATGGAGGACAGTTTATCTTTTTGTGTCTTTTCTTCATGGTTTTCCTCCCCTCTGGTTTCCTAGTGATTAGAAACCCTTAGATACACCCTCCTCACTTTCCCTTCTCCAGGGCCAGCTTTGTAATTGATTGATACTTGGCAGCTTTCTGCTCAGCACTCTCTCTCCTTTGCTGTCCAAGGTCTCACAGTTATCTCCCTTGTCACATTCTCCTTATCCCCAACCCTGTTATTTCTAAATCAGTGTTCTGTTATCTGAAACCTCAAAGAAGGTTTGAGGCTTCAGATCTGTTTGGGGCTGGGTGCAGTGGCTTATGCCTAAAATCCCAGCACTTTGGGAGGCCGAGGCTGGCGGATCACCTGAGGTGAGGAGTTCGAGACCAGCCTGGCTAAGACTGTGAAACCCTGTCTCTACTAAAAATACAAAAATTAGCTGGGCATGGTGGTGGGCACCTTTAATCCAAGCTACTCAGGATGCTGAGGCAGGAGAATTGCTTGAACGCAGGAGGCAGAGGTTGCAGTGAGCTGATCATGCCATTGCACTCCAGCCTGGATGACAAGAGCAAAACTCTGTCTCAAAATACTACTACTACTACTACTACTACTAATAATATTAATCTGTTTGAAACATGAGTGAACAATAATTGTAGTAGGCTGTTTCTCCCCCATTTGCACCCTACCTAAGAACTCGCATGCCACCTATTTGAATCCAAAGGACTAACCCCCCAAGGATGGAATTTTTGGCAGCCTGTGATTGTGGTAAAGAAGATATCTTTAGGCAAATGGATATTCAAGAATTCTGTAAATTATACCTGTTCTGATGATATGTACCAGGTTTATTTACCTTCCCCCAAGTGTGTTAAATAAATAATGGCTATCCCTACCTGCCCTCATACCTAACCTCAGGGTAGGAAACAGGAGGCAGATGTGACTGGAGGACCTTTAGGAGTCCTCCCTCCACTGCAATATCACAACTCTGCACTGAGGGTTTGCCTTTGCTGTCCCTCATCTTTCCTTTTTCTTTTTTGTGTTCTCCAAAATGTATGCAAGGAAGAAGGCAACTAATACTGGAGAGACTCCTCAGGAGTAAAGAACCAGCAGGAGAAAGGAGGGGCCCCAGTCCACTCATTCCCTCCACCGAGAGTGACTTTTCCATGGTCATACAGCACAAGAGGGGCAACCGGAGACCAAGGACACAGGGACACTCCCTCCCTCCGCAGACCTCCCCTACACGTAAGCACTATGCTCTACACAGTGTTCATTGTGGGGAAGCAAAAGGAGAAGTAGAAGAATGGATCGTCATAGAGGAGATGTGACTTCGTTTGACTACGTAGGAAAGGATCTTCTGTCCCTCTGGTTTCTTTTTAGAAAGGGGCTGACATGGGTTAAAATTCTAGTCAGTAGTGTCATCAGAGTAATCCCTGGGCATAAGTGACATCAAGAGAAACTCAAATGCAGTGATTCCTAAGGGTAGACTCAGAGTAAGAATAATAATTCTCATTTATTAAACACTTTAGATCTATATGTATCTGTGTGTATATACAGACATACACATACACACATATATAATACATATAATTTCAATCTTCATTTTACAGGTAAAGGTCCTGAAGATTAGTGATTTGCTCAGTCACTTCAAGAATGTTGGAGATAACAGTTGAACCCAGTCTGTTTATTACTAGCCCATGGCTTATTTTTTTCTGTATTCTGTCTCAGATTCTGTGATCACAGGCTAATCTCAAGACTACTCAACTGCAGCTAAAGTTATGCTAGGCCTCTGCACAGAAAGAAAGGAGTAACTTCCATAGCAGACACACCACCAGGGGCTTGTGCACATCCTATTTAATCATTGCAGTGACACAGTCAGAGACTTATTATTATTATCCCTTTTTTAATAGATAGAGGAGCTGAGGTCCAAAGGGTTTCTAAGTTAATTTAGCTGCCAAGAAAAATAAAAATAATGGCAATATTTGTGATGGTTTATTATGTTCTAGGCACAAGGCTAACTTCTTTATCTTTCCAAAACAGTAGGAGGTCTGAGAAGTGAACCATCTCCAGGAAGTTAAAACATTGTTCTCCAAAGGCCCATGTGAAAATGCAAATATTTTATTTATGATTAAAGAAAGTCCTCACTAATGTATCAGCAGGGATCAGTTTGCCAAAATGCTTATCAGAGAAGACAGCCATATGGAACATAGATATTTGATTGAGAGAGAAGTAAACTAAGACACAATAATTCCAAGATGAAGAAGAAATACTATAAAGGTAACTGATATATTGGCTGATTTGAATATTTATTTGAATAAATTATGAATATTCAATTAATTTTTCAGTGTTTGTATTCTTAGAAGGCCTATTACTGTTGGGTGGAAACTATATGATCCAAAAAAATTTATGTGCTCTTGAAGTGCTTTCTCAGGGGGATCTGTGATGTTTTCCTGGGGCATTAAATAGCATAATTGCTCTTTGTGGTCTCCTGTCATAATGATGTCAGTGCATTTCCAATGATAACTCATTGAGTTTTCTGACTGATCTCTGTAATATGTAAGGGAAGTGCTGGGAAGGGAAGGGTGTGGTCCCTTTAAATGATAGGGAAGGGGAAAGGAAAGTGTTGGGTAGAGGATGGAGTGGTGCCTGGCTTAGGGCTCCACTCCTCGGGGCCTTTGCCCATGGACCTGGGTGAGGACAGGCATTTTCGTGACATGGGTAGCAGGATATCGAGAGGAATACACCAGCCTACAATCACGCTGGCATGCCAGAGAGGCCATCAGGCAGCAAAATGAAGAGCCAGGGGCAGTTGTAGGAGAGCCCAGACCGTCAAGTGGCCTAACTCCAGGGGAAAACCATCTTTCTTCTGGTTTCCTCAACTGCTGAGAGCTACTTCCACTCAATAAAGACTTGCACTCATTCCCAGAGCCTATGTGTCATCTGATTCTTCTGGTACACCAAGACAAGAACCCAGAGATGCAAAATGCCCTTTTACCTTGAGATAAGGTATGGATCTAATTGACTAAACTAAACTAAAACTAAAAGAGCATCCTGTAACACACACTCACTGGGGCTTCAGCTGTAAACATTCACTCTTAGACACTGTCGTAGGGTCAGAGCCCCACAGCCTACCCATCCGTATGCTCCCCTAGAGGTCTGAGCAGCAGGGCACTGAAAAAGAGAGTCACACCCCCATCACACACCCTCGAAAGGGAAAAGGGAGCTTTTCTCATTTCACTTGCATTCGTCTAGACAAGTATTCAATGGTGCAATAAACCCATGACATACTTGGCAAAAATGAATACACATAACACTTCCCAGTGGAATACCTGGGCAAGTTACTTTGGGAAACACTGCATTTTATATTCTTCTTTCTTAGGGATTTATAATTTCCATCAATTTACTAAAAGTAATGAAAAGTCCTGTAATGAAGAAACCAGTCTCCCAAATTTATTTGCATTAGGATATTTTGGAGTGTCCAATGGGAAGGAAACCTCCTAGTATAAATATTATCAAACTCTATGATCGCAGAGAATTCCAAGTCCACTTGTCTATGTTGTTACTTTTCTCCAGAGCAGTTGATGACTTTCTACAGGATGGATCTTTACTGAAAAATTTAGACCTATCCTTAACCAAGAATCTATGCCTGCTCATCTTTGTTTTTACAGAATTCCTGCAAATCAGTTAGTAAGCTGGTCCTAGGTGTTGAATCTTATTTTGTGGATTTTGTTTACATGACTTTTTATACATTTTTTTTCCTACCCCCTAATTTAATGTCTTCTTTAGGATTATTTACCTTCTCTCACTTATTTTTCTGCTTTTACTTATTTGGAAATAATGCAATCAAAGTCTATCATTGAAGAGGTTGATAATTTTAACATGCATACATAATTTTAATAAAATTATAATTAATCAATATTACCTCTTTGCACTAAACTCAGAAAGAAACATGGATTTTATTCTAATACTCCCCTTTCTGTCTTATGTATTATCACCACCAACAATTTCTTGGATTTACCCACACATTTTGTAATTTTTTACTCCTCCTCCTTGGGGTTCATTTAGTTTTTACTCCTCCTCTTCCTTTTTGCTCTTATATTTTAGCTCTTCCTTTAGTGTTTAATTTCTGCCTCAAAATTTATTTTTATAATTTACTTTTGTGAGAAGTGATTAAAAATTCTTCATATTTTCCTAATAAGTTTATAGTCACAGTAATTTTATCTCAATATTTTCAATTATTATTCCATTGATAGCTTCTGTGGTTGCTATAGAGATGCCCACTATTAGTATAATAGAAATTCAATTCCAGAAAAATCTATATATTGTACACAGAACCCTAAATTGGTCTCTGAGTTTCTAATCCTCCTGTACTCACTCTGTCTAATCCTCTTCCTACACACATGAGAGAGGTGGGATAACACTCCCTTTATTGGTTACCTTATTGGGCAAAGTAGAAGAGGTTTTGCAAATGTAATAACTGTCAAACTAGTTGACTTTAGTAAGCAAAAGGGGAATGACTTTGAATGAGACTCACATAATGAGGTGAAAACTTTTTTAGTTTTTAATTTTTGTGGGTACATAAAAGGTACATATATTTATGGAGTACATGAGATGTATTCATATAGGCATGCAATGTGAAATAAGCTCATCATGGAGAATTGGGTATTCACCCCATCAAGCATACAACCTCTATGGAGAACAGTTTCGAAGTTCCTCAGAAAACTGAAATTTTAGCTTCCATACGATCCAGCAATCACACTGCTGGGTATATGCTTAAAATAAAGGAAATTAGTATATTGAAGAGATATGTGCACGTCTATGTTTTTTGTAGTACTGTTCACAATAGCTAAGATTTAAAAGCAACCCTAGAATCTGTCAACAGATGAATAAAGTAAATGTGGTACATACACACAATGAAGTACTATTCGGTCATAAAAATTAATGAGATCATGTCATTTCCAACAACATGGATGGAAATAGATATTATTATGTAACATGTAATAAGCCAGACACAGAAACACAAACATGTTTTCATTTATTTGTGGGATCTAAAAATCAAAACAATTGAACTCCTAGACATAGTGAATATAGGTAAAAATTTTTAAAAGACGGACATAGATCTATCTAAACAGAGAGGTACTCTTCTGTTCCCCTTTAAAAAAAAACAAAACTGTATGCTGTGAACCGCCTACAATGAAGACAAGCCTCTAGAAACTGGAGGCTTTAGTCCTACAACTGCAAGCAATTAAATTCTGCCAGGAATCTAAAAGAGACCCTCAAGACCCAGATGAGAAAAGTACTTGGCTGATAACCTGACTGCATCCCTGTGAGACCTGACCCAAGGAGGCTCAGACTCCTCACCATGGAAACCATGGGATAATGAATTTGTCAAGAAGCACTAAGTTTCTACTCGTTTGTTAGCAATAGGAAACTCATATATTACATGCTCTTTCTTCCAACTTTGAAAATCTTTTTTAATGGCACACTGCAATTTCAGTACAACATGCCTAGGTATGAATCTAGTTGTATTTCTTTAACTTGGAACATATTGTATTTCCCATACCTGAGGATTTTTAGTTTTCACAAAGTCTAAATAATTCACAGTCATATTCTGCTTATATTCTCTCTACCTCTTGATGTATTTTCTAGCTTTATCATTCTGTGACTTATTCTGTGTACATTCTTTAAATTTAGTCTCCAGTTTACTAAATCTATTTTTAACTGTGCTGTTGCATTATTTTAAAAATATACTGTTTTAAAATTTTAATGACCTTAGTTTTTATTTACAGACATTTTATTAGGTTCTTTTCAAAGTATGTCTTATCGCTGTAATAGTAGATCATTTTTTTCTCATATGATACTTTGTTCTTTTATTAAACTGTTGTAAACATAATTATTTTATATTTTTATCCATTAGATTGTCAATGATTTTTTCCAGTTATAATATTACAATAATTCATGGTGATTTGTTTCCTTATGGCTTATTAATTTGGTACTTTAAACTCAATTCAAAGTGTGACCTGACTGATTGGTCTTTGTTTTCACCCAGGTTGTTTGGGCCTCTTTTTATGCACATACTCAGTATGGTGGCTTCTGAATCATGTACAAACATGAGTAGGTTCGGGGCTGAGTTTATAACTTCTCTGGGGAAAAAAAGAGCCTTAAGTATTTTTATTATTGGAGTCTGGGTTAAGATCTTTAAAATTTCTTTTACTCTCTCTCTCTATGATGACCCTGTATTTTTCATTTTGTGCATCAAGGATTCTGGCTATCAGAATCTCACTTCTATCATCACATTCCATATGAGCCCAACATTTACCTCCTATCATTTTGATGCCATTTAAATTCACAACTCTTGGTTAATAAGATGAGTATATGTTGTTAGAGCAGCCAGAGCCTTAGCGTACCCACTTGAGACTCAGTTCTCCATCAGGATCTGGTAATTCAGAATTTCCCTAGCTTTCCTATTTCCTAAGATCTATATCTTAAAGTATGTTAGTGATATTTCTTCAAAACGTTCCAATTCTCTTTAAAGAATAGTTGCTTTGTTCTTATTAACTATTTGGCTATATTATTGAAAACAAATTTTAGAAATGACTTAGAGGTCATCTAGACTAATGCATTATCCAATATTTGAATTCTCCTACTTCTAGTAATATCACTATTTATGGAAAATTGATGTGTACCAAGCAGTTTGCTAAATGCTTTTGTGTATTACTTAACATATCCTTACAAAAAATTCAGATTTAAAAAATTATTTGTAATATATGTAGAAAAAATGAGACTGAGAAAGATGAAATGATTTGCATAAATGTTCATATGCCAACAAAGCAATTGCAAAGTCTGAATACAAATCAAGCCTTTTTTTTTTTTCTTTCTTTGCTTCTTCAAAGCCCATTGGTTCCTACTGCATGGTATTCCATGCTACAGTTTTGGTACTAAATGCTTACTCAGTTAATTCTTAATTGCTAATAATAATGTCAAACTTACTGTTTTATGTAATGTTATGCTATGTAAATAATTAGCTCATTTTTATGTTCTTAGTAGTAATTCTTTTTTGTAGTGAGTCACAGTACTTCTGGTGTTGGTTTTAATTTAAACCTTTGAGTTCACACCATGTCAGCACTTCGGTATTAAATATTTAAAATTTTTTATAGTTCCCCATATAAAAATTATTCTTTTATCCTTTGTCATTCTCTAGATGAGCTTCAGTTAATCTAATATCACTCAAAAAATGTTATCAAGGACTGAATATGATTTTCTAGGTATCAGATGATGAATAATGTGTGGATTTGACTGGCATTTCTAAGGTCTAAATTTCTTTAGTGACCTTGTGGTAGCACTCCTGAGAAAATTATATTTACCACTCTTCATTTTCCTTTCTTCTATATTTGGTGCAAATGACTCTGGACTTTTTCCCCCCTTTTCCATTGAAGCTAGCTTATATTTTAAAGTTTACCAATCAGTTACAAGTCTTATAGTTAAAGACTCTTAACTGTGCCTTATTTAGATATTTTAATGTCTTTGGTCAATACCTGGCAAGACAGCTTTTGAATGAATGTCATGATAAATATGTGAAGCAAAGCTGAGACTTATTCTGTCATTTACTTCTGTTGGGTAGATCATGACCTTTTTAGACAAAGCTTGGCTATGAGATTGGCAAAGATGGAGTGGTCAAGAGTGATTCTTGCTAATTCAGTGGGTGGGTGATGGTGACAGCTGGGCTTAGTTCAACTATATATTTGAGAAATGTTTAGGTTGAGGTAAGCAACAAGTAGTCTTATATGTAATTCTGGAATTCAGGAGAGATATGTGGACAAGACTCAATGCCTGAAAGTTTGTAATATACAGAAAATATGTTAATTTCCTGTTGTTATTATAACAAATTACCATATACAGTAACTTAAAACAATATGAATTTACTGTCTTATAGTTCTGGAGATCAGAAGATTGAAATCAGTTTCATTGGACTAAACTCAAGTTGTTGACAGGCTTTTTATCTTTTCTGGACGCTCTAGAGGATAATTCATCTATCTTAACTTGTCTAGCTTCAAAGGGTGCCTATACACTTTAGCCTGTGGTCCCCTTTCTCTCTCTCATGCCAGCAGCATACCATCTACTCTTCTTTCTGATTTCTGGTTCTGTTCTTGTATCTTCTCTTTCTCTGACCATCCTGCCTTCTAGGAGGCTTTTGGGATTACAGGGGTTCCACCTAGATAATTCAGGATAATCTATGTCAAGATCTTTCACTCAATCATATCTGAAAAGTCTTTTTTTGCTATGTAAAGCTATATATTGATAGGTTTGGGGCACTATGACGTGAATTTCTTTGTGTTGCAGGCATTTGAAACTGGGAAACTATAAGTTTCTTTGTATGAAACTCACACAAAGTGCGTAAACTAATAAAAAGGAGGGAGAAGATGATCTGAGAGCATTAACCTTCAATGAGCAATAGAAGAAAGAGTCTTTAATAAAAGATCATGAAAAAGAGTGATGAGAAAGGTTGGAGGGAACTGTGATGTGGGGGTATAACGAAGCCCGATGGAGAAGAGATTTTTCAAGAAGGTAAAATAGTCAAGTGTGCTGAGTTTCTTAAAGATGTCAAGGAAGAGGAAGGGTGCGTATTGTTTGACATATTTGGCCATTAAAAGACCTGAAACTTCATGAAGAAAAGGCTTTATATGTTCAAATCCCTGCTATAGAAGGTAAAATCATAGAGTTTGCATACTTTCAAAGAATTTCCCTGAAAAAAATTAAAAATTCAGAAAGTGTTGACAATTCCAGACTTATACTTAGCAACTTGAATATCTGAACTCTTTAGCACCATGGATTCCCTCAACCAGCATGTTTTAATGAATAGACTTTGGTGTCACAAGCACTCTTGATTAAATCATAGTTCTATTACATACTACCTTTGTGTCTTGGGATAAAATACTAAAGCTTCTAAACATTTACTCCATTTTTCTCCCCTATAAATTAGGATAATAATATTTAGTTTGCAGAGTAATTGTTAATATTCCAAAGAGAACAATATAAAATGTCTGGCACACAGTAGCTTAATAAGTGATACTTAATATTATTACTAACACTATGGAACTACTTTCAAAAATATATATATAAAGAATCAAAAATAGCAACTATTATAATCTTAAAAATTATTCTAGATTTCAAATTAGGGATAGGATCACCAAAAGTATGTACATGACTAATGGGCTTAAATTCAAGCCAATATTTTGTCTTACAATTTCTATGTTCTCTTTTCAGAAATAGATCATCAAATGAGAAGATATTTTTGTTTTCTCCCATCACTGATGACAGCAGTCATTTTCAGGGTTTCCACTGCAAGTTTCAGAGCTGCTTTGCCTAAGGTTCACATTTCTGATCTGCACCTGTACCCTGATCACCCTTACCCCTTTTCTACCCAAATAAATCAGTCTGGGATTCATCTTTGCAGCTTCATTCTTCACTGCTCCCCTCAATGAATAATATTTGGGTCAGAGTGGGGATATTCCTAAATGTGCCATGTTCTTTCACGCCTCTGAGCCTTTCTTTCTCCAATCAAGAACACTTAGCGCATCTGTCTACCTTTGAGATTTCAAATGGCCTTCTTGAATCAGCTCAGACAATGCTCCTTGATGGTTTCTTTTGGCCTTGGGTTTAAAACTATGGCTTTTATGTATTAATTTCTCTCCAAAATACAAATGATTTGTTTCCAGTCATAAACTAGCTTTTTTTTCTTTTTCAACAAAGCTTCCCTTTCCAAGATTGAGAGAGTGATAGCTAAAGGGTGAAACTCAGAAGTGGTTCATTTCCTGATATTTGTTATTCAGGGAATGATTGTTAAAATAGTAACCTTTCCTATTACTGAAAATAGTTGATACAAGGACAAGTGACAAGAACTGCTCTTATTTAGCTGTAGAAGGAAGCAGCTTAGTAACCCAGTGGATTAATTCATTGAAAGGATATTCAGAATGGTTTGTATACACAGATGCATTTTACAAAAGGCAGAAATAGATCTGTTGTTTTCCTCTGTTTTCTCCAAGACTCCAGAGGCATTGAGGAAAGCAGGTAAAACTAACTTAATGTTCTATTTAAATCTTTCAGGTATTTTTATTTGCTCAAAGCAAAATATCTCATTCAATATCTTATTCAATAAATACATGTCAGGCTCTAGAACTGATGGCAACCAGATGAAAAGTTTGTCTGAATAGGTAATGAAGCTCGAAGTCCTGAGTTTCCTGCTGCAGATTCAAAAGACTAATAGGAGAAAAGAACAGGGGTTGGAATCCATAACAACATTCAGTTCTTCCTTGTACTGATACCTCTGGATTACAGAGCTATTTGAAAAGGAGTTCTCACTTTACAGGAGTTTTTGGTTTGCATCTAGGAAAGGTGAAACTAAGGTCTGGGCAAAGTCTTAATCTTGAAGAGGCTGACTTGACATTACACACAAACACACATGTTAGAGACCTGATAGGTTTGCAAGTGAAACGTTCTCTGACTTTATTTTTGTTCAGCAAAATGCTTTGGTTTGTTGGTTTCAGATGACCAAACAGGTACTTGCTGGCAGGAGTTAGGGGAAAAATCAGGTGATTATTTAGCTCCAAAGTATACTGAGGTCAACAAAGTGTGGTCTAATAGCCAGTAACAGTTTGCGCCTGAGCATGACTATCCAAGGACAATGCTAGAGAGGCAGAATTATGTTACAGTAATAAGGCTAAAGGAAGGAATAGAAACAAGACTTGGAAAGACTACAACACCTGGTAAATACCGTACAATGCAGCATGATCCTAAATTATTTGGGACATAGTTAAATAACAAAGCTAAGGTGCCATATATTTATTCTCACTGTGTGCTGGTCACCCTATATACAGACATTTTGATGGATTTAAAAGCAGAGAAACAGGTTAGAAATAGGAAAGAAAGCTGAAAACACTTCTACCAATTTTCTGCAGAAATAAGTCTAAAATCTAAAGTGTTATCAGAATCTTACTCTAGCTACTTCTGTAAAGTAGCTAGAGTTACTTTAACTTCTTACCTTCATGTTCTTTATTCTCCATCCAAAATAAGATATGCATCTCTGTGTGTTTCACATATGCTCACCCTGCATGCACACCCCCTTAGGCCTCAAATATTACCCTTGTAGAGTCACTTAAGGCTTCTGAGTAGCGTTCCAATCTCTCTTCTAATTCACCACCTTGGTGGGAGTGGGCAAGAAGCAGTTGGCACTATGGAAATTAAGCTACATGGAAGAATTTGGACTAAAAATGTAGACTTTTGTGCAATCAGTACAAAAGTCAGAGTTGAGACAATGGATGAATGAGTTCACCTGAAGAATATGAGAGAAATAGAATATAATAATGAAGATAATATAATAAGAGAGAAAGAAAAACCTATTTATAAATTACTATAAATGTGTATTTTTAGTACAGAAATCCCAACTGTTTCTCATTAAAATGTTCCATTTCCATCCCTTGCTCTCCAACATAGTGCTGAGGGTGACTAATGGAGTCCTATTCCCAGATCAAATACCCTCAGTTACATAGAGTGTAATTAGTAAGCCTGCATTCATATATTTGAAGAACCATATGAAGACAATTTATCACTATTTTAACTATTATGTAATTATGAAAATTCTAATTTACTAGGGACAAAGAAGTTAAAGGGCAAGGATACAAAGATAATGCAGAGGAATGGAAGAAGAAAATTTATTCCCATGTAAAACCTACTATTTCCTCTGAGCAGGAGAAGTTGTACAAAAGTATAATATTTAAAATCTGGATTTAAATCTAGCCTCTAAAATTTACCAGTCATGTGATTTTGGGCAGGATATTTAACTGCTTGTGTCTTGATTTCCTCACCTATAAAGTAAAATTTTATAATTATTAAATGTGAAAGAGTTATAAGAATGCCCAGACCTTAGAAAACCCTATATGTATTATCTATCATTAATATTTTATTTTCAGAGTTATTCTGAAGATCTTTCTCTTGAATTTCTTATGAACAACCAAAGCAAATACTGCTATCTGGAAAAACTAAATTTTCAACAATAACAAAATAAGGCTCCTCGAGGTAAGCATAAATTTAAGGAAAAAATATTAGACCTTATTTAATGAGGAGTTCTTTAGTTGTAATCTACTCATTCATTAATTTATTCATATTTATTCAATATTCATTGTGTTGTGTGTGCCTCCTGTCCTATATTTATAAGATAACAGCCATTAATTTCTTCTCCACCAATATGTGCATGTCACTTCTCACGTCAAGAGCTGGTATCTATTAACTTTCCCTTAAATTCAGTTAGACTTCCATTTGCAAATAAAATATAGCAGAAAAAACGATGTCCTAGTTTCCTCCCAGCTTTTACAATAACTGTCAGCTTCCACTCCCTGCCTTGGAACCCAACTTCTATGTAAGAAGTTTAGCTACATTGAGACCCCATGAACTGTGAGAAAGCCCAAGACAGACATATGGAGAGGTCACATGAAGATGACAGAGAAACTCATCATATCTATAGTGGTTCTAACCATCCCCAGACATGTCAATGAAGAAGGCAATTACCATTTATAATAGAGTTTCAGTCCCCGCAGGTGCCACGTGGAACAGCACAGCCCAGTTAAGCCCAGCCCCTGTGGAAGATTTGTTAGAAATAATAAGTTGTTGTCTTAAGCCACTTAAGTTTAGGGATAGTTTGTTACACAGCAATGGGTAACCAAAACTGTGCTTTTAACCCAAAAGCAATATAATGTGAATAGTACCTCTAGGTATAAAGGCTGAGTTTCAGCTAAGAGGTGAGATGAAATTTATAGAAATCTGTAGAAAACAGAGGGTAGTACATTAGTTTTAATGTCTTCTCATGAAGGCAGGTCTAGATACATTTATCAATACATTTAGAGATTAATAGTCTAATAACTCAGAGTGCTAACTTACTAATATATTATCCCAAATGATCCAGAATATATCCTCATCAGCACATTTACCCTGTGTTCCACAAGCTACTTGAATGGTCAATTTATCATCAAAACATTTTATGGTATCCAGCAAGGGGAGTTTGCCCTATATTCTTAATGGCACCTAAACTGGAGAAGCCAGATGAGGAGAGGAGAATATGAATATCAGCTCCTCTGAAAACCCTGTCTGGAGGGTTGCTGGACATACATGGACAAATTCAAGTCATCGGATATATTTCTTGAAGGCTTTATGCTGCACGCTCTCATTAGTTAGTATAGTCTTCTTTTAGACAGAATGTACAACAACTAATTATGATTAGGTTAGTTTTTCCCAGTTACTATGATTGGAATAGATTGACCCAAACCTGTTCTCTTGAAACGAATCCAAGAACATTGAAATGGCAATGAAGGCCCCTAAAATTCTTCAGCCTTTGATATATGCTAACACTTAGGAATAAGTTTTTATCTTTTTTTTTTTTTTTTTAATTTCAAGAGAGAGGATCTTGCACTGTTGCCCAGGCTGGAGTGCAGTGGGGATGATCCTAGCTCACTGCAACCTCAAACTTCTGAGCACAAGTGACCCTACCACCTCAGCCTCCTGAGTCACTGGGACTACAGGCATGTTCCACCATACTCAGCTAATTAAAAAAAATGTAGAGATAAGGTCTTGCTATGTTACCCAGGCTGGTCTCGAACTCTTGAGCTCAAGTAATCCTCCTGCATCAGGCTCCCAAAGTGCTGAGATTATAGGCATGAGCTATTACACCCAGCCCATTTCTACATTTTTGCTATGCACATTTATACCCACACATTGCAATCATTTACTATGTTATCTTGGCTGCTTGTTTTAGCCTAGAAGCTTTAATGTAGATTCCCAGTCTTCTGTATTGCCTATTTCTGATAAGACTGCCTGAAATGTGGCCTTCCTGCCTGGACACAGAACTACACTTGCACCATTTCACTATTTTTTAATGGATGACTTCGCTTTTTCTCAAACATAGCTATGACCCAGGATTTTATTCTTAGACTTCATTACTTCTCTTTCTATATGTTCATCTTCTCAAATTGTGCCCATTACAGTAACATCTGTGTAAACAATTTCTGTTTAGGAAAATTTCAGATCTCTCTGTTTATCCCGAATCTCTCTTCCAAATCCCATCCAACCAAGTAACTTTATTGGGGGCTTCACCTTACCCTTAAACAAACACGCTAAGTATAGAGTTTTCATAGTTTCCCTTAAATCGCCACAAACTAGCTTTTCCTTTCACTATATTTTCCATTTAATAGTTTTTTTTTTTTAAAGAGCATTCTAGGCTTGAAAACAAAGGATTTTTTAAAATAACTTTTTCTCTCTTAGCATGCAAATTAAAATCTACGTCTTCCAGATTTGGTCTCTGTACTGTTGCTCAAGTCTGTCTCTTTTCCAACTTCACCACCCGCATTCTACTTAGGGATCATTGATGTCCCTCCTGGAACTGCTGAATAGACCTTTAACTCTCCTCTCACCTCTAATTCGAGTCTTCAAACTCCAGTTGATTCTATGCATACTGCCAGTCTGCCCTTCTTAGCCACCGTCCAATTATTCACTGCTTAAAATCTACCAGGGCACTTCCTAGTTTAGCAAATTAAACCTACATTTTTAAGTTTGACTTTTCAGACCCTCAACAAACATTTAATCCTTACTCCCATATGTATGTCCTGTATTCTGAGCAAATTGGAATCTAGTAGTGCTTACTAAATAAGCACACATTTTTTCAGTGCTGTGTACATACTTTATATTGATAAGGCTCCTTGTCATCATCCTTTTACCTTAAAAAATGGCATATGCCTTTGAAACATACTGCGAACACAGGTTATTTCCAATGTTTTTTAATAATCCTCCCTGTTTTCTCCTTTTTTAAATTATTGCAGCAAAGCAATTTATCTGTATTTCTTATAACATTACTTGTAACTCCAGTCACTTAGATAGAAGATTATCCAATCTTTTCCACTAAGCTCTAGGATTCTTCAAGAGAACAGCTGTATCTTATTCAATTTCATAGTCTTAATGACATGCACAGTGCCTGGCACATTGTAGAAGCTTCACAATGTCTGTTAACTTGGAATAGACCAGAGTTAAGTAGGCTACATGGGAATCAAGTCCATGACCTTAGTCTCATTATCACTGATGCCTGGCCACAAGAAAAATATGTAAAGTGGCAAAATTCTTGTTATATTGAAGCTTTAATTAAAGTACATTTAATTCTCAAGACAAGTTCCAGCTTAGTGACCCTGAAGAAGAATAGAGAATGTCCTCTATTCATTAACTGAGCAGGGGTAAATGGAAGTTCCTCTAGGAATTTCCATTTTAAAACAGCCGATATTGGCCAAGACAAACTGACAACAGATTTCAGTACCTAGAGATAGAGACGTGGGCAGTCATAAAGCCTTTTGAAGCTAAATACATTTGGTAAACTAGCAACGTTGTTACTCCCTGTGTTCTTAGACTTGCTGTAAGTAGTGGGAAGAATTAAAAATAAAAAATGTAAAACATAAGATTGTTATTCTCAAAGAGCGAATGCTTCTCTTCACCTATCTGTGAGCGTGTGTGTAGTTTTTAACATTTACTTAATATAATTTATAATCTACTTGCTGCTAATTGTGCATAGCTTGCTCATATTTGCCTCTCTGCCACAATATCTCTATTCCTTACTACCTGGCATATCCTTCAATTGCATCTATGACAATCTAGGTAAGGATTCAGCAACTTTTTTATTTTTATTTATTACAAAGGCCAAGATGATAAACATTCTAGTCTTTGGGGCCCAGGAGTGCACAAACTCTGCCACTGTTGTGGATCAGCCATAGACAGTACTGAGTGGACTAGCATGGCTGGGTTTATGGGCTGTACAGAACACACAGCAGGCTGGATTTGGCCCAGAGTCTGCAGTTTGCTGACCTAGATTATTCATAAACTCTGAAGGTTTCTCCATCCAAGAACCCTTTGATATTTGGCTCTATCTTACTTGAATTTCTCATTGACTTTATTATTGGTTTGGCAGAGATCTGAACTTTGATATTACAACCACGAGACAGTGGAGGGGGCTGGAGACAAAAGGATAAAGCAAATGAGATGTTTGGTTCAGAACATCATGGCGAGGATGGGGATGAACCCAGGATGGAGACAATGTCAGATAAATGAAAATCTCCCTCTGGTTCTGAGCCAATTCAATGCCCGCTGAGCCTCCACTGTTAAAAGCAAAATCCTCTGAGCAGAAAGAAAAGTCAGTTGAGGAAGAGATCAATATGCAATTCCTTCTCATTTGTAAAGACTTGCTGCTCTGAGTTAGCTTGACCCTCCACTGCACTGTTAAGGTGGGGAAAGCAATTCAAACAGCAGATTGTGAAATCACTCCAAACTGTGGGGACACTGAGTTTCACTTTCCTAGTCAGGATTCATGTTATAGAGGATTTCCTTCCTAACAGCTATGCCAGCCTAGACCAGGAAAACAAGGTGTATTGACACCATATGTTATAGCAGCAAATATTTACTGGGATTAAAATCAGCAGTACCAAAAATTATCTGAGGCATATGATACTCATTTAACTTTTAATAACCTTTAATTCCTGAGATTTAACTTTCTTCATTATGACAAAGTCTTTTCTTTCTTTTTTAATCTGTGGAATACAATCTTCTTTAATTCTTTTCTTTCTAATCCAAAATTCCTCTCAGGTGAAACTAACTAGGTAACATTAGGCCTTGCCATTGATTAATTTTACTTGCATGTATGGATTTTTAATGGAATGTTAATATTCTAAACTAAAGCATGGAATGAGACCTTAAATTCTAGTTGATTACATTTCTTCTGGTTCTTGGTTACCTTCACTTTTGTGGTTAAAGTAATACACATCCATTCAAGTTCCCTGTATTTTCTCTCCCATTTCATTCTCCCAGTTCTCTTCATAAGAATTAATTTTCTCTTAATGTCTCAATAACTAGCAGAGTATTTTTCCCCCAAAGTTTAATAGTTTATATATTTGATGTTTGCATCCCTCTTCCAAGTAAGATTCCTCTGCTGATTGGTATTTACTACTAGTGGTATAAATTGTTAACTGTTTACCACAATCACTCTCTTTTCCTTCTGGGCGTAAAGTTAAATTGTATCTCACAGCCTCTCTCACTGTTTAATGTGACCATACGCCTGAGGACATGGAAATGTGGTAAAAGTGATGGCTTTCTCTTTCAGACCAGGCTTATAAAAACCTCTCAGACCACCTTTACTCTTTTCTGGCCACTGGCTGACAGTAAAGGACTTAGAAGTCCTGAAAGATGGTGGAGTCATGGGATGGAAAAGAGTGGGCCCCCAAATCACCCTGTGATAGTTCACCTACTGATCTTGCTCATTGAGTTGTCAGCAAGACATTAATTTTTATTATGGTAAACCACTATGATTTCTGGGGATTTATCTATTACAGAAGCAAGTATTACCTTAATTTATATGCCACTTAGCCCTATTATGCATCACACTCCATGATGCTTTCTAAGATTTCATTTTTCCCCTCTCTGTAATCTTCTTCATAGAAGGTGCTTGACCCCCAATGAGAGGGATTTTGAAATTCAAAGTAAAATATCACAATCACTTTCATTCCACGTAATTTCAACAACAAACCTAAAACGCAGCTGTTATTTATCCTTATTCTACAGATGAAGACAAGGAGGCACGAAGAGTTAAGTGGTTTTTCAAATTCATACAGCAAATTTATGAAAGGCCAGTATTCAAATACAATTTAGTCTAGTGCCAAAGCTCAGGCTTTTTACATTATGTCACCCTTTCTATCATGTCCTGGGAACCTCTAAAGATGCTTTCATGTTATCAGAACTCCAACTGTCTCTTTCTCAACCTACAATGAATACTAAACTGCTGGAGAATCATTTATGCCCTGCAATGTCAGTGAGACATTTAAGAATTAAACAGTAATGGGAGGGCCAAAAAACATTTCCTTAAACTTTATTAACAATTCACTTTGGACAACATCTGAGAAGGCTGGTTATGCTGCATTCTGTACTTCATAGGGCTTGTTGGGATTCTACCTATGTATTTAGGCCAATAAAAACATTGTAAAACTTGTAACCCCGAAATGCAGAAATTAGGACAAAACTCGATGGACTTAATCTCAGTTGTTAAATATTTTTTTGAATGTGAGAATCTCATAAATCATGAGTTTCATGAGGTGAGGTGACACTTGACATTGTGATCTACACGTTATCTTTATAGATAGAATAAGAGTCACATCTCTTATTTGTAGAACACTTCAATGACCTTTCTAGCACCTTTCCTGTGAGCCCTATGACTGCTTTCATCTTCTAAATGTCTTGTGATGCTCAGCAAGGAAGTTGTTGTTATCCCAAGTACAGTGCCAAAAAAAGGTTTCCATCACTGATTCTCAGCTAAGCTCATTTATAAAGCCAATTGGCAAATGAATGCTTCTAAGGTTTGGGCATTTATTGAGTTTCTTTGTGCCAGTTATAAACTTGATAAATATTATTTTACATTGTCTTTATATTTATTTAAATATTTATCAATCCCTGTTTCCCAAGTACTATTCTTTGTGTGTGCTAGTATGCAGTAGTGAACCAGATGAACAATATTTTTGATTTAAGGGTACTTATAAAATATTTTGAAAAAATATGCTCATTATTCTGTTACAGATGAGGACTGGGGCTTGTAAAAGTTAAAAAGCTTATTCAAGCTCAAATAGCTGAATTTGCAGAAGCCAAAATTCAAATTCATGACCATTTGATATAAAGTCAGTAGTAAACTTATCACCCAAGACAGGGCTAGGTTGAAAATGTAGAAAAGAAAGTGGAAAATTTTCCAATTTTATAGAAATAATAATCTAATTAAGAAGATAATACTTACAAAAATTGAAGATAATATAATTTAGGGAAAAAACTGTACTGGCAAAATGATAAGTGCTTTAATAGATTTTTGATGAAGATTAAGAAAAGGGATAGGGTCAGGAAGGTTTCAGTTCTATTGTTCTTTGGGTAGAGGTCTATATGGAAGTGAAGAGATGAATGACAGTCCAGGGTAGGTACCCCAACATGTTGGAAAACACAGAAAAGGAGAGAGATTTATACTCAGATCATGAGAAGATAAACACAAATAGAGTAGCTGGTTTAGGAATAACAAGTTTAGAGATGTAGACGGGGTCTATTTGGGGGCTACCTTGAAAGCCAAGGAAAGGAATTGATATGTTTTAGGAGGATGTTAGAAAGCAAGTATATTGATGTTTGTGCAAAAGTAAAGTATAAAAAAAATCTTCAGAGGAGGTAGTCAGAGCAAGATGGTAGAATAGAAATCTCCCCCAGTCATCCCCACCCCCAAATCCCAGCAAGGACACCAACTTAAGAACTATCTACACAGAAAAAAAAAAAAAAACTTCATAAGACAAAAAATTAGATGAGACCTCATAGAATCCGGTTTCAACATTGTTTCACTGAAAGAGGCACTGAAGAGACAGAAAAAAGAGTCTCAAATTGCTGACACCATCCCTCCTCTACACCCCCCAACCCCCACCCAGCAGCAGCTGCCTCATGTGGAAAGTGTCTCTGAGCACTCAAGTAGGAAGAGTACAGTGTTTGTGAGGCATTGAACTCACTGCTGTCCTGCTAGTGCAGAAACAAAAATTAGATGAAAGTCAGCTGATGCTTACCCATGGAGAAAGCGTTTAAACCAGCCCAGGCTAGAGGGGAACCACAGATCCTAGTGGTCCAAACTTAAGTTTCCACAAATCTTGTCACTGAGACTAATTTGCTCTGGTTCTCTAAGTCTAGGCCATAAGGACTGCAACTCTTAGGTGAGTTCTGGTGCTGAACTGGGCCCAAAGACAGTGCATGGGAGCAGTATACAGAATATACTAAGACACCAACTGGGTGACTAAGAGTGTACTGACATCATCCTTCCCCTAACTCCAGGCTGCACAGCTTCTAAAGAGACTCCTTCTTTCAGCTTGAGGAGAGGAGAAGGTAGAGTGGGGATAAGTTTGTCTCGCAACTTGGATTACCAGCTCAGCCACAGTAGGATAGGGCATGGTCATAGTTGTGAGGCCTCTGTTTCAGGTCCTAACTCACAGGTTACATTTCTAGACATACCCTCTTCCTTTAAGGGAAAGAATCCTCTTCCTTTAAGGGAAGAATCAGTTCTGGCAGCATTCATCAAATGCCAACTGAAGAGCCCTTCAGCCCTGACTAACCAGCAGTAGTACCCAAGTACTACATTGAGGACCTCGGGTGAGCCTCTGAGAATTGCTAGTTTCATGTATCATCATGAACACAGAAGGGTAGAGCACCAAGTGGGCTCTTGGTGTCCTTGATTCCAGAACTTGGCTCCTAAGTGGCATTTCTGGACCTGCCCTGGGCCAGAGGCAAGCCACTCCCCTGAGAGGTGAATCCCAGGTCAGGTAGCATTTACCCAGCTGACTTAAGGGTCCTTGGGCCTTAAAGAAATATCAGTGGTAGTCTGGCAGTACTCCTCATGGCCTGTGATGGTGGTGGCTATGGGGTAAGCTTCCTCTGCATTTGGAAAGGGAACAGAAGCATGGAAATGATCATGTCCTGTTGTTTAAGTGCCAGCCCAGCCACAGTACAATATGACACTAGGTAGACTTCTAAAGTTTTGACACTGGTCCCTAAATCCTGGACAGCACCTCTGGATCCACTTAGGGCCTGTGGGAACTCACCAACCCAAAGAGAAGAACACAGGCATGGCTGGCCTTGCCAAGTGCTGACTATAGAGCTTCAGGACCTTGAGGAAACACGGGCAGTAGCCAGGGACTGATAACAGCAAGCTGTGGGCAAGACCCAGTGCTGTACTGGCTTCAGGTCTGACCCACCACAATCATACTGATGGTGACCACAGGGGTGCCTGTGTCACTCTGCTTCCAGATTTCGGTGGCTCAGAACAGAGAAAGAAACTGGGAGAAAGTAAGGGAAGACAATAAGTCTCTGTCTGGTAATCCAGACAATGCCAAAGACTGTCAAGGCAGTACTTCTACAATCTGCAAGAACCACATTGTTACTGGGCCTGAGATATGTAGGAGATGCAAACCTTCTAGGAAGGACAGAAGGTTTTGCAAAAGCCTTGGGAGAGAGTTATGGCTGAAGGCAGCCTAATCCTCTTACCTTGAGCTAATAGTGTAAAGCAGATAACAAGGAAACATAGAGGAGTTTATCTAAATAGCTTGTTTACCTATTTCTCCAGAAACTAACCTTTGATCATCCACTGGCAAAACTGATCACTACCTGGGGGGTTGGCAAATGTTAATTACCCACAAATGTCATTTACTCAGGACCTTTGTCATTAAACCTGTACTAATTAAATATGAGGATCACTGGCTTATCTGGGTCATGGCATCCTCCTCCAGGTCAGTAAGCCTTGAGCCTTCTGGCCACGTGAACAGGCAAAAATTCTGTGTTTGCAGATGTTTTCCATTTGTTGCTTGGCCAGAGTCTGCTGGTCAGACTCGACAGTTGGTGTCCCTGTGTGAGGACACTGTAATAAATCACACATCGCAATAGAACCCTTGAAAATGAAGGTAAAGAGACTGGACAGTCAGTAAGTCAGTAAGTCGGTAAGTCATTGGTGGCTGCTTAGAATTTCCAAGTTTGAGGGAATTGTTTAGGCTAGGGTTTCATCATGGGATGAAGGTTATCAGCACAACATAAATAGTATGTACAGTATTAAAACAGCTGCTTAAAGCTAGTGAAACCTTGGTTTCACAGGCTCAATTAAGGGACCTAAAGCAAACTGTTGTTTCCCAAAGCCCATTGTTCCCATGCTAGATATAGAGCTCTGGGAACAAATAGGGAGAAATGCAATTATGCACAAGGGCAATGGTGGGTCTCAGTAACATCTCTAATGTTATGGGCCTTAGTTAGGGCTGCTCTGACCCCACTATAAACAGAAGACCCTAAAAAGGTAAGGGAAAAGGAAACATCACCTACCTTACCACCTTCTCCATCTCCCTCAGCACAGCAGTTACCAGGTAAAAGTGCCACAGAGGAGAAAGAAATTCTCCCTGAGCCCACTTCCACAATAAACTGGAAAACAGACAAGGGATATGCTAAAGCTATGGGACCCTGTCTTAGGCAAGTGGCATTAGAAGGGGAGTCCTTGGCCTGCCTGTGATGCAAAATCAACAAGGCAATTAGGTGTATTCTTATAAAGAGATAAGAAAAAGCATTAGAGAAAACAGAGCCACTAGCCCATTTACGAAAGGATTGAGGCCATAGCAAACAACTTCTATGTGAGTTCAGAGACTAGTCAGTGCTAGCTAAAACAACTTTATGCACCACTCAGTACCTCCTCTGGAGGGCAGAATTTGATGAATTATGTGAACAGCAAACCTTTTTCTAATAATGGCCCCTGTTATTCCTCACCTACCCTGGATGCGGCCCTCTCAAAATCCTGTTTGAGTAGAGCAGTGACCTTTCCAGGAGGAGAAATTGCAGCAAACTCATTAATTAGTTGACAAGCAATTAAAAGCCAGTCATATACAACCATCAAACAGCCCTTTGAATCTGCCCATTTCAGTCATTCTCCAAAAGTCTGGCAAATGGAGACTTGCATGACTTATGGGTTATTAATGCTAATCTGCAACCTTTGGGACCTCTTCAACAGGGGCTCCCTTCTCCCATGGTGATTCCGCATGTTTGTTCTATAATCATTATTGACTTAAAAGACTGCTTTTATCCTATTACCCTTGCAGAACAGGACAGAGAAAAATTTGCATTTACAATACCACCTATCAATAATGAAAGGCCAGTTTGCCAATGTCATTAGAAAGCACTTCTTCAGAGAAAGATCCAAGATGGCTGACCACTAGCAGCTCGGGATAGTAGCTCCTAGTGAAAGCGCAGAGAACGAGAGGACACCACACTTTCAGATGAATTTTTGTTGCTCATGGACCAGGAGATTCCCAGCGGAGGATCCCCACAGGTCGCTAGCACGACTCTTGTGGCTGGCACGGAAGTTTTGCTGGTGCCTCAGCGTGGCAGTTCTTGGTGCAGAGTGAGAGAGACTGGGTCCCCTTTTGGCCAATTTCCGGGCAGAAAAGCACCATCAATCTTAACACTGCTGTCTTGGCTGGCACAGCGGATTACTCAGATTTCGGCGCTGGGAATCAACAAGTTCGACGTCCACTCAGAAACCTAATTTGAAAGTCAGAAATCACAAAGACGACAGGCGGATAAATTTACAATGATGGGAAGAAACCAGCATAAAAAGGCTGAGAATACCCAAAATCAGAATGCCTCTCCCTCTACAGGTGATCACAGTTCCTCATCAGCAACGGAACAAGCCCGGATGGAGAATGAGTGCATTCCATTAACAGAAGTAGACTTCAGAAGGTGGATGATAAGAAACTTCTGTGAATTAAAAGAACTTGTTCTAACTCAATGCAAAGAAACTAAGAACTTTGAAAAAAGGTTTGACGAAATGCTAATGAGAATAGACAATTTGGAGAGGAATATAGGTGAATTAATGGAGCTGAAAAACACAACACGAGAACTTCGCGAAGAATGCACAAGTTTTAACAGTCGAATTGATCAAGCAGAAAAAAGGATATCAGAGTTCAAAGATCAACTTAACGAAATAAAATGAGAAGTCAAGATTAGAGAAAAAAGGATAAAAAAGAATGAGCAAAGTCTCCAAGAAATATGGGACTATGTGAAAAGACCTAATCTACGTTTGATAGGTGTACCTGAATGTGACGAAGAGAATGAATCCAAGTTGGAAAATACTCTTCAGGAGATTATTCAGGAAAACTTTCCCAACCTAGTAAGACAGGACAATATTCAACTCCAGGTAATACAGAGAACACCACAAAGATATTCCTCAAGAAGACCAACCCCAAGGCACATAATCGTCAGATTCACTAGGGTTGAAATGAAGGAGAAAATACTAAGAGCAGCTAGAGAGAAAGGTCAGGTTACCCACAAAAGGAAGCCTATAAGACTTACAGCAGATCTCTCAGCAGAAACGCTACAAGCCAGAAAAGAGTGGGGCTAATATTCAACATCCTTAAAGAAAAGAACTTTCAACCCAGAATTTCATATTCAGCTAAACTGAGCTTCAAAAGCGAAGGAAAAATAAAATCTTTTGCAAACAAGCAAGTACTTAGAGATTTTACCATCACCAGGCATGCTTTGCAGAAGCTTCTGAAAGAAGCACTACAAATATAAACGAACAACCAGTATCAGCCTTTCCAAAAATATATCCAGCTAGCATCAAATGGCAGTATTAAACTCATATATATTATTAACTGGATAAAAAGCCAAAACCCATCGGTACGCTGTATCCAGACCCATCTCACAAACAACGATACACAAAGTCTCAAAGGGACAGAGGAAGATTTATCAACCAAACGGAGAGCAAACATAAATAAATAAATAAAAAGCAGGAGTTGCAATTCTCACCTCTGATAAAATAGACCTTAAAGCAACAAAGATCAAAAGAGGCAAAGAAGGACATTACATAATGGTAAAAGGATCAATGCAACAAGAAGAGCTAACGATCCTATATATACACGCACCCAATACAGGAGCACCCAGATACATAAGACAAGTTCTTAATGACTTATAAAGAGACTTAGCCTCCCACACAATAATAGTGGGAGACTGCAACATCACATTGTCAATATTAGACTGATCAACGAGATAGAAAATTAACAAGGACATCCAGGACTTGAACTCAGACCTGGAACAAGTAAACTTAATAAACATTTATAGAACTCTCCACTTCAAATACACAAAACATACATTCTTATCAGTACTATATCACACCTATTCCAAAAGTGACTACATAATTGCAAGTAAATCACTCCTCAGTAATTGCATAGCATTTCATAGGTTTAAATGAAATATTAGTTGGCTGCTTTTTTGTTATTTTCTTCCCTTATTCCTTCCTGTCTCCATTGTTAAGCACAATTATTGGCATAAAAGAGGTTTTCAATTCCCATTTTTAGACTGCATTCTACCCTGGGCAATAAAGCAATATTCCTGTTCTCTCTCCCTCTTTCTCTTCCTTTTTCTTCCTCTTCTTCATTCTTTTTTTTTCTTTTTTTATTTCTCTCTTTCTTTCTTCCTTTTTCTTAAAAAAAAAAAGAACACTTCTTCAAGGAATGCTGAACAGTCCTACAACATTTGAGTATGATGTAAATCAGCCTTTGCTCTCCAGTAGAAAAGAATTTCCTAATTGCAAGATCATTCATTTTATGGATGATATTTTACTGACAGCCCCAATGGAGCCAGTACTTTTAAGTGTATATGCCTCTGTCCAAAGGAATAAGTTAAGAGGTTGAATCATAGCACCTAAACAAGTACAAATGTCTTCTCCTTGGAAATATCTTGGCTACATACTAACTTCCCAATCAATAAGGGCTCAAAAGGTTAAATCAAATACTAGCAACTTACATATCTTAAATGATTATCAAAACTTACTGGGCAATATTAACTGGCTTTGCCCCACAGGTTTTGCAACTCATGAGTACTATGGGGCATAACTACTCATAAGTTGCAAAGCCTGTTTTCTATATTAAAAGACAAACTGCACTGGATTCTCCCAGGTATTTAGCCCCTGCAGCAAAAGGGAAATTGAGGAAATAGAGCTAGCTATTTCCCAGAGGCAACTAGATCACATAGACCCAGGATATTCAGTTCAATTATTTATTTTTCCCACTATCTATTCCTCATCAGGATCAATAGGACAAATGGCCCCAGGACTGTGCTTCCTAGAATGGGTTTTTTGCTCACATACTAGGACTAAAACACTATCTCCCTATGTCCAGCTAGTTAGTAAAGTCATCTATACTCTATACGGGCCTCAGACAATACAATCAGTTGCTAGGTTATGACCTTGATATCATAAGAATTTCTCTGAGTAAAAAGCAATTCAAAACAATATTGTCCCTCTCTTTAGATCTTCAGATAGCACTCTCTGATTATGCAGGCCATTTAGGACACACCCTTCCTGACAAACTAATTCAGTTCCTATCTCGTACTCCCGTAATTATGCCTATAAAAGTAGTTCACTCCCCCCTACCAAATGATTTAATGCTGTTTACTGATGGCTCTAGTAAGAATGGTAAAGCAGCTGTCTGATGGGAGTCACATAATTTCCTCATTCAATCCAGATTTACTAGCACTCAGAGAGCTGAGGATGGATCCCTAATATTGGCTCTGGAAACATTTTCCACTCAGCCCATCAATATTGTTACTGACTCTATGTATTGTAGAACCCTGGGACATTCCCTCATTAAGTCTACTCTCAAGCCTATCCTGTGTGCTCTTCTTCTTCTTCGACCATAGCAATTGCTGGATCAATGTACATATCCTATTTCTATCACACATATTTGAGCCCGCAACTCACTGCTTGGCCCACTGGCTTATGGCAACGGTCAAGCAGATCTGCAAGTTATGACATCACTGCTAGACCAAGCCACCCAACCACATCAATTTTTCCACCAAAACTAGAGAAACTTAACTAAACAATTTCAACTTACCCAAAGACTAGTCAAACAAATCATCCTGCAATGCCAAGATTGCCAGCTCACAGCCACATCCCCTCCTTCAACAGGTGTCAATCCTATAGGACTAGAACCTTATCACATGTTATGTATGTCCCTGAATTTGGAAAACTAAGATATGCATACGTATCTGTTGATAACAATACTAACCTAATTAGTGTACATGCTCTTCCTGGAGAGTCCACTCAATATTTCATTAAATGTCTTCTTTTAACTTTTGCATTTATGAGGTGGCCCACAAAAATTAAAACTGATAATGATCCAGCTTATGCCAGCTCATGATTTCAACAATTTTGTCAGACATGGAACATCCAACATTCCACAGGCATCCTGTATAACCCCCAAGGACAGGCCATAGAATGTACCCATTCCATCCTTAAAAATATGCTCAGAAAACAAAAAAGGAGTATAGGTAAGGACCCTGCAACAGTACTAGAACAAGTATTATTTACCCTTAATTTCTTAGATTTTGCTGATAAATTTCAATCAGCTACAGAAAAGCACTTTGCTAAAACCTCTCAAAACATAAAACCTGCAGTTTTTTGAAAAGATATAAATAGTAATCAATGTTGTGGTCTAAATGAATTGCTAACACTGGGGAAGAGAATATGCTTGTGTTCACACTACCTCAGGTCCTCTTTGGATTCCAGCACAATGCATCAAACCATAACATGGCATGGCTAGGAGCCAACCCAGTACCAGAGATATAGAAAATGACTCTGCCAGACATGCATCCCCGGATAATGTGTCTTTCTTGGATGACACAAGCCCCGGACATTACCTGGGGGATTCTGAAGAAGGCAACTCAGGAGGTTGAGCGAATCCTGCTCTGGATGCAGACACCATTCACTCCAGATAATTTGTTTCTTGCTATGCTTTCTGTTGTATGTTGCAACTTGTGTAGAGTATTGATCTTTTTTATGCCCTCACTTTGACTGCAATCTGTACCTGCTACACTCTATTGGGCTCACCTTTTAGATCCACCTTTCTTTCTCCCTATTATACCTGGGCAGACTCCCCATTCCCAGCCTCTAATAATGTAACTGCTTGAGTAGGAGGAATTAACATATCCCCAGTGGGGTCCCTCATTAATGGTACACAGCAAACTGAGGTGACAAGTAACACTACATGTCACTACCTGATCGGAAAATAATGTTACTAATTATATCCATGTTTTTCTTATGTTATTTACTAATTTTAGGATGCAAAGCCAGAACATGACTTATAACTGCTGTGCCTGACAAAACTGCTGCTTCACACCTCTGTATTCTTCAATCAATGAAACCTAATGCAAACAACAGAGAGGGTGAAGATGTAGGAGATCAATCAGGGTGGTGGGAGAAATTATAAAATAGATGTGTACCTTGTTGGAGGGCTGGAAGATTTTTCAAAAGCCTCAGGAGAGAGTTATGGCTGAAGGCAGTCTAATCCTCTTACCTTGAGCTAATAGCATAGAGTAGAAAACAAGGGAATGTAGAGGAGTTTATCTAAATAGCTTGTTTATCTATTTGATCATACATGGGCAAAACTGCTCTCTACTGAGGGGAGGGGGTTGTCAATGTTAATTACCCACAAATGGTTTTAACTCAGAAGTTTATCCTTAAACCTGTACTAATTAATTATGAGGATCACCAGCTTATTGGGGCTGCAGCAGTCCTCTCAGGGTCAGTAAGCCCCAAGCCCTCTTGCCACACGACCAGGCAAAAAAAAAAAAAAATGTGTGTGCCTGTACATCTTTCATCCGTCATTCAGCCAGAGTTTGCCATTCAGACTCAACACAGATACAGCTTAGATCACAACACCTAAGTCCTTTAAAATATCCCACAAAGTCTTCTCAAAAAGGATGGGCACAAAGAAACCAAGAGAGTGAAGACTATAGTAAATATGTAACTCTTCAATGCCTAGACACTAAATAACACCTACTAGCACCAGCACCATTCAGGAAAACATAACCTCACCAAATGAACTTAATAAAACACCAAGGAACAATCCTGAAAAAACAGATATGTGAACTTTCAGGTAAAGAATTCAAAATAACTGTGTTGAGGAAACTCAAATAAATACAATACAATACAGAGAAGAAAGTGACAGTTTCATCAGATAAATTTAACAAGTAAAGTGAAATAATTAGAGAATCAAGCAGAAATTCTAGAGCTGAAAAATAATTAGTATTCTGAAAAATGCATCAAAGTCTTTTAATAGAACTGACCAAGCAAAAGAAAGAATTAGTGAACTCGAAGGTAGGCTATCTGAAAATACATAGTTGGGAGGAGACAAAAGAAAAAAGAATGAAAAACAATGAATCATGCCAACAGGACCTAGAGAATAGTTAGAAAAAAAAAAAAAAAAAAAAACTAAGATGATTAGCTTTAACTTTACAGGTAGGAAGATAGAGATCAAGGTAGAGTGTTTATTCAATGGAATAATAACAAAGAACTTCCCAAACCTAGAAAATCAATATCTAAGTACAAGAAGGTTACAGAACATCAAGCAGATTTTACCCAAAGAAGACTACCTCAAGGCATTTAATAATCAACCTCCCAAAAATCAAGGAAAAGGAAAGGACTCTAAAAGCAGGAACAGAAAAGAAATAAGTAATAGGCAATGGAGTGCAAATATATCTGCCAGCAGAATTTTCAGTGAAAACCTTACAGGTCAGGAGAAAGTGGCAAGATATATTGAAAGTGCAGAAGGATAAAACCTTTTACCCTAGAATAGTATATCTGGCAAAAATATGCATCAAGCATGATGGAGAAATAAAGACTTTTCCAAATTAACAAAGGCTTAAGGATTTTATCAATACCATATCTGTCCTTCAAGAAAGCCTAAATGGAGTACCCCAATCAAAAATAAAAGAACATGAAAGAGTGACAAGTAGTCACCTGAAGGTAAAAAAAATTCACTGGTAGTAGTGAGTACACAGAAAAACACAGAAACTTACAACATGATAACTGTGATGTGTAACTATTCTTATCCTAAGTAGGAAGAATAAACAATAAACCACTAAAAAATAACTAAAACAACATTTTAAGACATTGATAGCATAATAAGATATAAATAGAAAAAATGTTAAGAAGTCTAGGAACAAAATTAAGGTGTAGAGTTTTTGTTTGCTTTCTGTTTGTCTATGCAAACAATGTTAAGTTGTTAGCAGGTTAAAATAATGGTTATAAGATAGCATTTGCAAGCCTCATGATAATATCCAACCCAAAAACTTACAATAGAGAGGAAAAAATTAAAAGCAAGAAACCACTTTTTTTTGTAATTTTCATTTTCATTTTTTTAAATCACAAGTAAAAAAATCACCTTCATTAAAGGAAGACTAGGAGAAAAAAGAGAGACAAGGCAACAAAATAATCACAAACTAAATAACAAAATGGTAGGGGCAAGTCTTTACTTAATAATGAAATTGAATGTAAATGGACTAAACTCTCCAGTCAAAAGGCAGAATAGCTGAATGGATGAGCAAAACAAGAGTCATTGATCTGTTGCCTATAAGAAACATAGTTCAACTATAAAGAGTCACATAGAAAATAAAAGTATGGAAAAAGATGTTCTATGCAAGTGAAACCAAAAAAGCAGGAGTTGCTATACATTCATGAGACAAATAAATTTCAAGATAAAAACTACAAGTAGAAACAAGGAAGTCACTATATAATGTTAAAGGGGATTCAGCAAGAGAATATAACAATTTTAAATAACGTTAAAGCAGATTCAGCAAGAGGATATATCAATTTTAAATATTCGTACACCCAACATTGGACCACCCAGATACATAAAGTGATATTATTAGAGCTAAAGAGAAAGGCCCCAATAAAATAATAGCTGGAGACTTCAACACATCACTTTCAGCATTGGACAGAAGAAACATCAGACTTAACTGCACTATAGACCAAAAGAATCTAATAAATATTTACAGAATATTTTCTCCAATGGCTGCAGATGACATGTTCTTTTTCTCAGCACCTGGGTCATTCTCAAGGATAGACTAGGTCCCCAAACAAATCCTAAAACATTCAGAAAAACTGAAAAAATATTAAGCATCTTATCTGACCACAATGGAATACAACAATAAATTAACAAGAGGAATTTTTGAAACTATATAAATACATGAAAATTGAAGAATATGCTCCTGATTGAACACAGAGTCAATGAAGAAATTAAGAAGAAAATTTCTTGAAACATGATAATGGAAAGACAACATATCAAAACCTATGGGATACAGTAAAAGCATTACTAAGAGGAAAGTTTATAGCTATAAGTGCCTACATTTTAAAGAAAAGCTTCAAATAAACAATCTCATGAGGTATTTTAAAGAACTAAAAAATCAAGAGCAAACCAAAATGAAAATTAGAAGAAATAATACAGATCAAACCAAAAATCAATAAAATTGAAATAAAGAAAATAGCAAAGATAAATGAAACAAAAGTTAGTGTTTTGAAAGAATAAACAAAAATTGACAAACCTTTAGTCAGACTAAGAAAAACATACCGAAGTTACTAATAAATAAAATTTTTAAAAAGAGACATTACAAGTGATACTGCAGAAATTCAAAGGGACATTACTGGCTACTATGAGCAACTATATGTCAATAAACTGAAAAATCTAGATGAAATGGAAAAATATCTACATACACTTAAACTACCAAGATTGAACCAGGAAGAAATCCAAAATCTAAACAGACCAATAACAAGTAGCAAGACTAAAGCAATAATAGAAATCTTCTAGTAAAGAAAAGCCCAAGTCCCAACAGCTTCACTGCTGAATTCTACCAAACATTTAAAGAAGAAATAATACCAATCGTATTCAAATTCAAATTTTGAATAACAGAGGAAGAGAGACTATTTTCAAGCTCTTTCTTACAAAGCCAGTATTAACCTGATACCGAAACCAGGCAAAGACATATCAAAAAGAGAAAACTACAGACAAATATCCCTAAGAAATATAGACTCTATAATACAGACTATTAAATACTGATTAAAGAAATTGAAGAGAACACTAAAAAATGGAAAAATAGTCCATGTTTATGGATTGGAAGAAACGATATTGTTAAAATTTCAATTTTTGATGCAAAAATCTTCAGCAAAATACTAGCAAACCATATTAGTCCATTTTCACACTGTTCACAAAGACATTTTTGCCAAAGTCACTCAACAAGTCTCTAGGGAGTTGCAAACTTCCCCACATTTGTCTGTCTTCTTCTGAGCCCTCCACACCATTCCAACCTCTTTCTCTTACCCAGTTTCAATGTTTTTTCCTCATTTTAGGGTATCTTGTCAGGAGTGTCCCACTCTACTGGTTCCAATTTACTGTATTAGTGTGTTTTCATGCTGCTGATAAAGACATATCTGAGACTGGGAAGAAAAAGAGGTTTAATGGACTTCAGTTCCACATGGCTGGGGAGGCCTCGCAATCATGGAGAAAAGCAAGGTGTAGCAAGTCACATCTTACATGGATGGCAGCAGGCAAAAAGAGAGAGATCGTGCAGGAAAACTCACCCTTATAAAACCATCAGATCTCATTAGGCTTATACACTATAATAAGAACAGCATGAGGAAAACCTGTCCCCATGATTCAACTACCCACCACTGGGTGCCTCCCAGAACACATGGAAATTCAAAATAAGATTTGCATGGGCATGCAGCCAAATTATATCACAAACCAAATTCAACAATACATTAGAAAGATTATTCATGATGACCAAGTGGGATTTATCCCTGAGATGCAAGGATGGTTTAATATATGCAAATCAACCAATGTGATATATCATAGCAACAGACTGAAATGTAAAAAATTATATAATCATTTCAATCAATGCTGAAAAAGCATTTGATAAAATTCAACATTCCTTCATGATAAATACCCTAAAAAACTGGGAATAAAAGAAACATATCTCAACATAATAAAAGCCATATACAACAGACCCAAAGCTATTATCATACTAATGAGGTAAAACTGAAATCCTTTAAGATCTGGAATATGACAATAATTCCCACTTTCACAACTATTTATTAACATAGCAGTGGAAGTCCTAGCTAGAGCAATCAGAGAAGAGAAAGAAATAAAGGACATTCAAATTGAAGTGTAAGAAGTCAAATTATCCTTGTTTGCAGATGATATAATCTCATATTTGGGAAAACCAAAAGACTCCATAGAGAAACTATGTGAACTTCTAAATAAACTTAATAAAGTTGCAGGATACAAAATTAACCTACAAAAATCAATAGCATTTCTATATGCCAATAGTGAACAATCTGAAAACAAAATTTATAAAGCAGTCCCATTTATCATAGCTGTAAATAAAATACCTAGAAATTAATGAAGAAAGTGAAAGATCTCTGTAATAAAAGCTAGAGAACACTGATGAAAGGAATTGAAGAGGACACAAAAAGGAAAAATATTTCATATTCATGGATTGGAAAAATCAATATTGTTAAAATGTTAACACTACAGATTCAATGCAATCCCTAAAAAAACCCAAAGAACCAATGACATTCTTCATGGAATTAGAAAAATATCATCTTAAAATTTATATGAACCCACAAGAGACCTAGAATAGCTCAAGCTATCCTAAGCAAAAAGAACAAAATTGGAGGAATTACATTACATGACTTCATATTAAACTGTAGGGCCATAATAAGCAAAACAACATGGTACTGGTATAAAAATAGACACATAGACCAATGGGAATAAAATAGAGAATCCAGAAATAATTCTAGACATCTACAGTCAACTCATTTTTGACAAATGTTGAAAGAACTTAACACTGAGAAAAAGGCACTCTTTTGAATAAATGGTGCTAATAAAACTGGATATTCATATGCAGAAGAATGAAACTAGACCCTTATCTCTTATGATACACAAAAATAAAATCAAAATGGATTAAAGACTTAAATCTAAGATCTCAAACCATGAAACTACTATGAGAAAACATTGGGGGAAACTCTCCAGGACATTCATCTCTGCAAAAATTTCTTGAGCAATACCCTACAAGCACAGGCCACCAAAACAAAAATGGACAAATAGCATCACATCTAGTTAAAAAGCTTCTGCACAGCAAAGGAAATAATTGGAGTGAAGAGACAACATACAGAATGAAGAAAATATTTACAAATTACCCATCTAAGAAGAAATTGACAACTAGAATATATAAGGAACTCAAACAACTCTATCGAAAAAAATATCTAACAATCTAATCAAGAAATGGGCAAAATATTTCAATAGACATTTCTCAAAAGAAACAAATGGCAGACACACATATGAAAAGGTGCTCAACTTTTCATGATCAGGATGATCATGGATCATCAGAGAAATGCAAATCAAAACTACAATGAGATACGTTACCCCAGTTAAAATGGCTTTTATTCTAAAACATAAGCAATTACTAATGCTTTTAGTGGAGAAAAGGGAACACTCTTATATTGTTGTTGGGTATGTACTGCTCAAAGACTGAAAATTGAGCTACTATATGACTCAGCAATTCCACTGCTGGGAATATACCCAAAAGAAAGAAAATCAGTATATCAAAGAGATATCTGCACTCCTATGTTTGTTGCACCACTGTTCACAATAGCCAAGATTTGTGTCCACCAACAGATGAATGGGTAAATAATGTATCCATTTTCTTTATCCATTCATTCATTAATATCTACTGGTACATATACACGATGAAATACTATTGGTACAACGGTATCCACTGGTACATATACACAGTGGAAGATGGGATATAGAGTATGGAAGGATTACACCAGAGGAGTTGGGGGGAGAAGGTGGGAATGGTTAAGGGGTACCAAAAAATGTAATTACAAAGTATTAATAAGACCTACTATTTGATAACACAACAGACTGACTATAGTCAATAACTTAATTATACATTTTAAAATAAGTAAAAGAGTGTAATGAATTGCTTGTAACAAAAAGGTTAAATGCTTGAGGTAATCGATACCCCATACTCTGTGATGTGATTTTGCATTGTATGCCTGTATCAAACTATCTCATGTACCCCATAAATGTATATAACTACTTTGTACCCAGAAAATCTTTTAAAAATTAAAAAAACAAAAAGGCCAGGTGTGGTGGCTCATACCTATAATCCCAGCACTTTGAGAGACCAAGGTGAGTGGATCATGAGGTCAGGAGATTGAGACCATCCTGGCTAACATGGTGAACCCCTGTCTCTACTAAAAATACAAAAAAAAAAAAAAAAAAAAAAAAATTAGCCAGGCATGATGGCGTGTATCTGTAATCCCAGCTACTTGGGAGGCTGAGGCAGGAGAATCGCTTGAACCTGGGAGGCGGAGGTTGCAGGGAGCCAAGATCAGGCCACTGCACTCCAGCTTGGGTGACAGAAAGAGATTGTGTCTCAAAATAAACAAATAAATAAAAACAAAACACAATTTTTTTTATTCATTTTTTTCCCAAAGGATTTAGCACATACACAGATATAATAGAGTGGAAATTTTAATTCCCTTTATAGAAATAATATTTTAACCCAAAGGAGAAACTCTAGCGGAGATTTTTTGAATTTATTGAGATCAATATGAATGGTAGGTTGACACAATGGATTTCTCTAAGTTCTGCTTTTAAAAATTTTAAAACTTCTAAATAATATGCATGTTATATTCTCTTCTATTTGTAACTTTAGAGTTATTTTTTTATTGACATTTCTATCTTCAAAATGATATATTTCCCAAGACAAACTGGTATATAAAAGAACAATAAAATGGGAAAAATAGCACTAAAGTTCATTAGTGAGGTTAACCTAGTAATCTACATAAGGTAAATACATAGTTCATTCAGTAAGTTAAATAAATCACTTGAAACCACCTTTGCAAAAGTTATAACAGGAAGAAAATTATGACAGTGAAAGAGATAATCTAACCACCTCCATCTTGCCTTTAATTGCCAAACTGCCCTTAAACATTCTTGTGTTTGGGTCAAGCTAATTTTGTGAGACATTTACTTTATAGTTTAAATGATAATAGCCCTTCCCCAAAAGCTAAGCCCTTAATAGCTTGACTTTTGTAAAGCTAAGAAAATGCCCTAGGTTAAGAGGATGGTACCAGACATTACAATAGAGGTCACAAGATTTGCAATTTCCCCAATCACTCCTATAGATAAAAATCACTATTGTAGAATGTAAGAGTGGTCTTTGGAAATATCTTTTGAGTTTTTTGCATTTCACACTACTGATGGCTCCACATGGATTCAACAACCACTTCTCTGCCCCACTTAGCAGTGGACTCAGCCCACAAAAAGACCATTTTTTACTACCCTAAGACTGATCCTGAACCACTCAACAGTACCAATTCCCTGGCCTACCAAACTATCTTTGAAAAATTCTAGCCTCCAAATTTTGGGGGAGGCTGATTTGAGTAATAACTGATCTGCTTAGCCAGCTCTGAAAAAATTAAATCCTTTTTCTGTTGCAATTCCCCTGTCTTGATGAATTGGCTGTATCTGAATAGCAGGCAAAGTGAACCCATTGGGCAGTTGCATAGTTATAGTTCCTATTTAAGGGAGTATTTTGTAGTATGGTAATTATATTAGATTTTGCCCCATGACATATTTAAAAAAATAGTGGTTAGAAATATAAACTTTCAATTCAGACTGCCTGGATTTATAAGATAGCTCAGCTATTTGCTACGTGACATCGGGCATAACAACTTTATAGGATTGCTATAAGAATTACACCTTAAAAATTTACATAAAAAACTTAATACTGAACTTATCACAGAGGGGCCAAGATGGCTGAATAGAAACAGCTCCAGTTTGCAGCTCCCAGCAAGACCCACACAGAAGGCAGGTGATTTCTGCATTTCCACTGAGGTACTCAGTTTATCTCATTGGGAACAATTAGGCAGTGGGTGCAACCCATAGAGAGCAAGCAGAAGTAGGGTGGGGTGTTGCTTCACCAAGGAGATGCAAGGAGCTGGGGACCTCCCTCCCCCAGCCAAGGGAAGCTATGAGGGACTGTGCTACTCATGCTGGTACTAGGCTTTTCCTGTGGATTTTTGCAATCCACAGATCAGATTTCCTTGTGAACCTACACCACCAGGGCCCTGGGTTTCAAGCACAAAACTGGGTGGCTATTTAGGCGACACTGAGCTAGCTGCAAGAGTTTTTTTTTCATACCCCAGTGGTGCCTGGAACCCCAGTGAGACAGGAGAACAATCCACTCCCCTGGAAAAGGGGCTGAAGCCAGGGAATCAAGTGATCTCACTCAGTGGGTCCCACTCCCATGGAACCCAGAAAACTAAGAACCACTGGCTTGAAATTCTTACTGCCAGCATAGCAGTCTGGATTCTATCTGGGAAGATCCAGCTTGGTGTGGGGAGGGCACCCACTATGACTGAGGTTTAGTAGGCAGTTTTCCCATGACAGTGCTAAGGAGACTGGGAGGTTTGGACTGGGTGGAGTTCACCACAGTGAGACTATGCAGCTGTGGCCTGAATGCGTCTCTAAATTTCTCCTCATTGGGCAGGGCATCTCTGAAGGAAATGCAACAGCTCCAGTCAGGGTCTTACATATAAAACTTCATCTTCCTGGAACCTAAGGGGAGGGGTGGCTGTGAGTGCAGCTTCAGCAGACTTAATCTTTCCTGCCTGCCAGCTGTGAAGAGAGTGGCTGATCCTGACAAGGGGGATTCTCCCAGCACAGCTCACCAGCTCTGCAAAGGGACAGACTGCCTCCTCAAGTGGGTCCCTGATGCCTGTGGCTCGTGACAGGGAGAGACCTCCTAACAGGGGTTGACAGACACCTCATACAGGAGAGCTCTGGTTGCCATCAGGCCAGTGCCCCTCTGGGACAAAGCTTCCAGAGGAAAAAGCAGACAGCAATTTTTGCTGTTTTACAGCCTCCACTGAAGATACTCAGGTGAACAGGGTTTGGAGTGCACCGCCAGCACACTGTCAGACGTGCAGAAGAGGGGCCTGAATGTTAGAAGAAAGCTGATAAACAGAAATAAACAACAACGACACAAACAAAAAAGACTCCTACACAAAAACCCCATCTAAAGGTCATCAGCCTCAAAGATTAAAGGTAGATAAATCCACAAAGATGAGAAAAACACTAGTGCAAAAATATTGAACATTCCAAAAGCCAGAATGCCTCTTTTCCTCCAAATGATCACAATTCCTTTCCAGCAAGGGCACAAAACTTAGCTGAGAATTAGATTGATTAACTGACAGAAGTAGGCTTCAGAAGGTGGATCATAACAAACTCCTTCAAGCTAAAGGAGCATGTTCTAACCTAATGCAAGAAAGCAAAGAACCTTGATAAAAGGTTATGGGAACTGCTAACTAGAATAATCAGTTTAGTGAGAACATAAGTGACCTGATGGAGCTGAAAAACACAGCATGAGAACTTCATGAAACCTACGTAAGTAGCAATAGCTTAAATGATCAATTGGAAGAAAAAACATCAGAGATTGAAGATCACCTTGCTGAAATAAGGCATGAAAACAAGATCAGAGAAAAAAAGAATAAAAAGGATCAAACAAGGCCTCCAAGAAATTTGGAACTATGTAAAAAGATCAAACCTACAATTGATTGGTGTACTTGAAAGTGACAGGGAGAATGGAACCAAGTTGGAAAACACATTTCAGGATATTATCCAGAACATCTACAATCTAGCAAGACAGGACAGCATTCAAATTCAGTAAGTACAGAGAACACCACTAAGATACTGCACGAGAAAATCAACCCCAAGACACATAATCATCAGATTCTCCAAGGTTGAAATGAAGGAAAAAATGTTAAGGGCAGTCAGAGAGAAAGGTCAAGTCACCTACAAAGAGAAGCCCATCAGACTAAAAGCAGATTTCTGCAGAAAACCTGTAAGACAGAAGAGAGTGGGGGCCAATATTCAACATTCTTAAAGAAAAGAATTTTCAACCCAGAATTTCATATCCAACCAATCTAAGCTTTATAAGTGAAGGAGAAATAAAATCCTTTTTAGACAAGCAAATGCTGAGAGTTTTGTTACCACCAGGCCTACCTTGCAAGAGCTTCTGAAGGAAGCACTAAATATGGAAAGGAAAACCCAGTACCAGCCACTGCAAAAACACACCAAAATATTAAGAACAATGACACTGAAGAAATTGCCTCAACTAATGTGCCAAATAAGCAGCTAGCGTTATGATGACAGGAGCAAATTCACACATAACAATATTAACCTTAAATATAAATGAGCTACATGTCCCCAATTAAAAGACACAGACTGGCAAATTGGAAAGAGTCAAGATCCATCGGTGTGCTGTATTCAGGAGACCTACCTCACTTGCAAATACACACACAGAGGCTCAAAATAAAAGGATGGAGAAATAGGCTCAAAATAAAGGGATGGAGGAATATTTACCAAGCAAATGGAAAGAAAAAAAAAAAAGCGGGGTTTGGATTCCCAGTTTGATAAAACAGACTTAAAACCAACAAAGATCAAAAAAGACAAAGAAGGCCATTATATAATGCTAAAGGGGTCAATGCAACAAGAAGAACAAAATATTTATGCACCAAATAATGGAACATCCAGATTCATAAAACAAGTTCTTAGAAACCTACCAGGAGAATTAGACTACCTTACAATAATAGTGGGAGACTTTAACACCCCCCTGTCAATATTAGATTAATGAGAAAGAAAAACAATGATATTCAGGGCTTGAACTCAGCTTTGGATCAAGTGGATCTAATAGATATCTATAGACCTCTCCACCCCAAATCAACAGAATATACATTATTCTCAGCACACCATGGCACTTATTCTAAAATTAACCACATAATTGGAAATAAAACACTCCTCAGCATATGCAAAAGAATGGAACTTGTGGCCGAGGCAGGTGGATCACGAGGTCAAGAGATCGAGACCATCCTGGTCAACATGGTGAAACCCCGTCTCTACTAATACAAAAAATTAGCTGGGCACGGTGGCGCGTGCCTGTAATCCCAGCTACTCAGGAGGCTGAGGCAGGAGAATTGCCTGAACCCAGGAGGCGGAGATTGCGGTGAGCCGAGATAGCGCCATTGCGCTCCAGCCTGGGTATCAAGAGCGAAACTCCGTCTCAAAAAAAAAAAAAAAAAAAAAAGAATGGAACTTGTAACAGTCTCTCAGACCACAGTGCAATCAAATTAGAACTCAGCATTAAGAAACTCACTCAAAACTGCACAACTACATAAAAGTTGAACAACCTGCTCCTGAAAGACTCCAGGGTAAATAACGAAATTAAGGCAGAAATCAAGAAGTTCTTGGAAACCAATGAGGACAAAGAGACAACTTACCATAATCTCTGGGACACAGCTAAAGCAGTGTTAAGAGATAAGTTAATAGCACTTAAGACCCAGATCACAAAGCTGGAAATAGCTTAAATTGACACATTAACATCACAATTAAAGAACTGGAGAAGCAAGAGCAACAAATTCAAAAGCTAGAAGGCAAGAAATACCTAGGATCAGAGCAGAAGATAGAGACATACATGAGGACAACAAACATATGAAAAAAATGCTCATCATCACTGGTCATTAGAGAAATGCAAATCAAAATGACATTGAGATACCATCTCATGCCAGTTAGAATGGCGATCATTAAAAAATCTGGAGACAACAGATGCTGGAGAGGATGTGGAGAAATAGGAACACTTTTACACTGTTGGTGGGAGTGTAAATTAGTTCAACCATTGTGGAAGACAGTGTGGCGATTCCTCAAGGACCTAGAAATAGAAATTCCATTTGACCCAGCAATCCCATTACTGGGTATATATCTAGAGGATTATAAATCATTCTACTATAAGGATACATTCACACGAATGTTCATAGCAGCACAGTTAACAATAGCAAAGACCTGGAACCAACCCAAATGCCCATCAATGATAGACTGGACAGGGAAAATGTGGCATATATACACCATGGAATATTATGCAGCCATCAAAAACGATGAGTTCACGTCCTTTGTAGGGACATGGATGAACCTGGAAACCATCATTCTCAGCAAACTGACACAAGAACACAAAATCAAACACTGCATGTTCTCACTTATAGGCAAGTGTTGAACAATGAGAAGACATGGATACAGGGAGGGGAGCACTACACACTGGGGTCTGTTGGGGGGAAATAGGGGAGGGACAGCAGGGGGTGGGGAGTTGGGGAGAGATAGCATGGGGAGAAATGCTACATATAGGTGAAGGGGAGGAAGGCAGCAAATCACACTGCCACATATACACCTATGCAACAATCTTGCATGTTTTTCACATGTACCCCAAAACCTAAAATGCAATAAAAAAAAAAAAAAAAGAAAAATCCTTCAAAAAAAAAAAAAAAAAATCAATGAATTCAGGAACTGTGTTTTTTTTTTTTTTTTTTTTTTTTTTTTTTAAACAAAATAGATAGAATACTGGCTAGACTACTAAAGAAGAAGAGAGAAAAGAATAATGTAGACACAATAAAAAATGATGAAGGGGATAACATTACTGATCCCACAGAAATACACACTACCATCAGAGAATACTATAAACACCTCTACATGAATAAACTAGAAAATCTAGAAAAAATTGGATAAGATCCTGGACACATACATCGTCCCAACCAGGAATAAGTCAAATCCCTGAATAGACCAATAACAAGTCTGGAATTGAGGCAATAATTAATAGCCTACCAACCAGAAAAAGCCCAGGACCAGATGGATTCACAGCTGAATTCTACTAGAGGTACAAAGAGGAGCTGGTACCATTCCTTCTGAAATGATTCCAAACAATAGAAAAAGAAGCACTCCTCCTTAACTCATTTTATGAGGCTAGTATCATCCTGATACCAAAACCTGGCAGAGACACACCACCACCAAAAATTTCAGGCCAATATCACTGATAAACACTGATGCAAAGATCCTCAATAAAATATTGGCAAACCGAACCCAGTAGCACATCAAAAAGCTTATCCACCATGATCAAAGTGGCCAGCTTCATCCCTGGGATGTAAGGCTGGTTAAACATACACAGATCAATAAACTTAGTCCAGCACAGAAAGAAAACCAATAATAAAAAATGTATGATTATCTCAATAGATGCAGAAAAGGCCTTTGACAAAATTCAACAACCATTCATATTAAAAACTCTCAATAAACTAGGTATTGGCGGAACATACCTCAAAATAATAAGAGCTATTTATGATAAACCTATAGCCAATATCATACTTAACGGTCAAAAGCTGGAAGCATTTCCTTTGAAAACCAGCACAAGGCAAGGATGACCTCTTTCACCATTCATATTCAATATAGTATTGGATGCTCTGGCATGGCAATAAGGCAAAAGAAAGAAATAAAAGGTATTCAAATAAGAATAGAGAAAGTCGAATTGTCTCTGTTTGCAGACAACATGATTCTATATTTAGAAAACCCCATTGTCTCAGCCCCAAAACTCCTTAAGCTGATAAGCAACTTCGGCAAAGACTCAGGACAGAAAATTGATGTGCAAAAACTAAAAGCACTCCTATACACCAACAATAGAGAGAAAGCTAAATTATGATGAACCTCTATTCACAATTGCTACAAAGAAAATAAAATACCTAGGAATATAATTTACAAGGGACATAAAGGACCTCTTCAAGGAGAACTACAAACTACTGCTCAAAGAAATAAGGGAGGACACAAACAAATGGAAAAACATTCCATTTACATGGCTAGGAAGAATCAATATCGTGAAAATGGCCACATTGTTCAAAGTAATTTATAGATTCAATGCTATTCCCATCAAGCTACCATTGACTTTCTTCACAGAATAAAAAAATAACTACTTTAAATTTCATATGGAACAAAAAAGAACCTGTATTGCCCAGAAAATCCTGAGTAAAAAGAACAAAGCTGGAGGCCTCATGCTACCTGACTTCAAACTATACTACAAGGCTACAGTAACCAAAACAGCATGGTACTGGTACCAAAACAGATATGTAGACCAATGGAACAGAACAGAGACCTGAGAAATAACCCCCCACATTTATGACCACCTGATCTTTGACAAATCTGACAAAAACAAGCAATGGGGAAAGAATTCCCTATTTAATAAATGGTGCTGCAAAAAGTGGGTATTCATAAGCAGAAAACAGAAACTGGACCTCTCCCTACATCTTACATAAAAATTAACTCAAGATGGATTAAAGTCTTAAATGTAAAACCCAAAACCATAAAAATCCTAGAAGAAAATCTAGGCAATACCATTCAGGACATAAGCATGGGCAAAAGACTTCATGATTAAAACACCAAAAGCAATGGCAACAAAAGCCAGAATTGACAAATGTGATCTAATTAAACTAAAGAGCTTCTGCACAGGAAAAGAAACTAGCATCAGAGTCAACAGGCAACCTACAGAATGGGAGAAAATTTTAGAATCTACCCATTTGACAAAGGTCTAATATCCATAGTCTACAAGAAACTTAAACAAATTTACAAGAAAAAAAAACCAATCAACCCCATCAAAAGTGGCCAAATATATGAACAGACACTTCTCAAAGGAAGACATTTCTGTGGTCAGCAAACACTTGAAAAAAAGTTCAACATCACTGGTCATTAGAGAAATGCAAATCAAAACCACAATGAGATACCATCTCATGTTATCCAGCATGGTGATCATTAAAAAGTCAGAAAACAGATAGGGTGTGGTGGCTCATGTCTTAATCACAGCACTCTGGGTGGTCAAGGTGGGTGGATCATGAGGTCAGGAGATCAAAACCGTCCTGGCTAACATGATAAAACCCCATCCCTACCAAAAATACAAAAAATGGATTGACGATCCAAGATGGCCGCTTAGGAGGAAGTCATGATTGCAGCTCCGAGAGAAGGCGCAGAGGGTGAGTGGACGCCGCATTTCCAGACGGATTTTTACGGCCCACAGACCAGGAGATTCACAGGAGGAGAAGCTCCACGGGTCGCCAGCGCCGCTGGTTTGAGTGGTGTGGCCGCTCAGCCTACGCCCTGGGGCGGGGGGCAGCAGCTTCTTATGCAGAGCGAGAGAGACAGAGTTCTCTCTGAGCCAGCAAGGGGAGCTGAAGCAGGAAGCCAAGCCAAGAGACCCCCGGGCAAGGGCGCGCCATGAATCTCAGAGCCGCTGCTTCGGCTGACGCAGCGGCACACAGGGCAGTGAATTTTAACTGCCCACAGACCAGGAGATTCACAGGCGGAGAAGCTCCACGGGTTCCCAGCGCCACTGGTTGGACCGGAGCAGCCGCTCGGCCTGCACCGGGGGCAGGGAGCAGCGGCTCCTTGAGCAAAGTGAACGAGACTGTGTCCCCTCTGGGCCAGCAAGGGGAGCTAAGGCAGGGAAACAAGCCAAGAGATTCCCGGGAAAAGAGGGTGCCACTGGAAACATGGCTGAACCTGGGACGGTCCAGCTCTGTGGGGGAGGGGCGTCCTCCATCGGGAAACACGCTGCAGTTCCCGGGGCAATTTGCCATAACCAAGACAACCCGCCACTACAGAGACTCCGTCACTACAGGGGCGGGCCAGCATAGCGGAAGCAGTTCTAACTACACCCATATAAACAGGACTGTAGGGAAGCTCACACGGAAGCTGGGCGGAGCCCACAGCAGCTCAGCAAAGCCTCTGCAGGCTGAGTGTGACTAGACTGCCACCTTGTGGGCAGGGAAAACGGTAGCAACACAGCTGAAAAGCATAAAGCCCTAAATCCCTGGGCCAGAACACCTGGGGGGAAGAAAAGGGGGTTTATGAGTTCAGCTGCTGCAGACTTAAAATTACCAAAATCAGAAAGACAGCAACTACTAAGTCAATAGGCAGATAAATCCACAAAGATGGGCAGAAACCAGCGCAAAAAGGATGAAAACACCCAAAACCAGAACACCTCTCCTCCTACAAGGCAGCATAACTCCTCACCAGCACGGGAACAAGACTGGAAGGAGAATGAGTGTGATGAAATGACAGAAACAGCTTTCAGAAAACGGATAATAAGAAACTTCCGTGAGCTAAAAGAACATGTTCTAACCCAATGCAAAGAAACTAAGAATCTTGAAAAAAGACTTGATGAAATGCTAACGAGAATGGACAACTTAGAGAGGAATATGAGTGAATTGATGGAGCTGAAAAACACAACACGAGAACTTCGCGAAGCATGCACAAGTTTCAACAGCCGAATTGACCAAGCAGAAGAAAGGATATCAGAAGTTGAAGATCAACTCAATGAAATAAAACGAGAAGGGAAGATTAGAGAAAACAAGGTAAAAAGGAATGAACAGAGTCAACAAGAAATATGGGACTACGTGAAAAGACCTAATCTACGTTTGATAGGTGTACCTGAATGTGACGAAGAGAATGCATCCAAGCTGGAAAATACTCTTCAGGATATTATCCAGGAAAACTTCCCCAACCTAGCAAGGCAGGCCAATATTCAAGTCCAGGAAATACAGAGAACACCACAAAGATATTCCTCTAGAAGAGCAACCCCAAGGCACATAATCGTCAGATTCACCAGGGTTGAAATGAAGGAGAAAATACTAAGGACAGCCAGAGAGAAAGGTCGGGTTACCCACAAAGGGAAACCCATCAGACTCACAGCAGATCTCTCAGCAGAAACCCTACAGGCCAGAAGGGAGTGGGGGCCGATATTCAACATCCTTAAAGAAAAGAACTTTCAACCCAGAATTTCATATCCAACCAAACTAAGCTTCATAAGTGAAGGAAAAATAAAATCCTTTGTGAACAAGCAAGTACTCACAGATTTCATCACCACCAGACCAGCTTTACAAGAGCTCCTGAAGGAGACACTACACATAGAAAAAAACAACCAGCACCAGCCACTCCAAAAACGCACGAAATGGTAAACAACAGCAACACAATGAAGAATCTGCATCAACCAATGGGCAAAACAGCCAGCTAGCATCAAAATGACAGGACCAAATTCACACATAACAATATTAACCCTAAATGTAAACGGACTAAATGCCCCAATCAAAAGACACAGACTGGCACAAAAGCCAAAACCCATCTGTGTGCTGTATCCAGGAAACCCACCTCACATGCAAGGATACACAAAGGCTCAAAATAAAGGGATGGAGGAAGATTTACCAAGCAAATGGAGAACAAAAAAAAGCAGGAGTTGCAATTCTCATCTCTGATAAAATAGACTTTAAAGCAAAAGCAACAAAGATCAAAAGAGACAAAGAAGGACATTACATAATGGTAAAAGGATCAATGCAACAAGAAGAACTAACGATCCTAAATATATATGCACCTAATACAGGAGCACCCAGATACATAAGGCAAGTTCTTAAAGACTTGCAAAGAGACTTAGACTCCCACACAATAATAGTGTGAGACTTCAACACACCATTGTCAATATTAGACAGATCAACGAGACAGAAAATTAATAAGGATATCCAGAACTTGAACTCAGACCTGGAACAAGCAAACCTAATAGACATTTACAGAACTCTCCAGCCCAAATCCACAGAATATACATTCTTCTCAGCACCACATCACACCTACTCTAAAATTGACCACATAATTGGAAGTGAATCACTCCTCAGCAAATGCAAAAGAACGGAAACCATAACAAACAGTCTCTCAGACCACAGTGCAATCAAGTTAGAACTCAGAATTCAGAAGCCAACCCCGAACCGCACAGCCTCATGGAAAATGAACAACTTTCTCCTGAATGTTGACTGGATAAACACTGAAATGAAGGCAGAAATAAAGATGTTCTTTGAAACCAACGAGAATGAAGACACCACATACCAGAATCTCTGGGATACATTTAAAGCAGTCTCTAGAGGAAAATATATAGCAATAAGTGCTCACATGAGAAGAAAGGAGAGAACTAAAATTGACACCCTATCATCAAAATTGAAAGAGCTAGAGGAGCAAGATCAAAAAAACTCAAAACCTAGCAGAAGACAAGAAATAACTAAGATCAAAGCAGAATTGAAGGAGATAGAGACACGAAAAACCCTACAAAAAATCAATAAATCCAGGAGCTGGTTTTTTGAAAAGATCAACAAAATAGACAGACCACTAGCCAGACTAATAAAAAAGAAAAGAGAGAATAACCAAATAGATGCAATAAAAAATGATAAAGGGGATATCACCACAGATGCCACAGAAATTCAAACCATCATCAGAGATTATTACAAACAACTCTATGCACATAAACTAGAAAACCTGGAAGAAATGGATAAATTCCTGGACAGTAGCCTCCTCCCAAGCCTAAACCAGGAAGAAGTTGAAACCCTGAATAGACCAATAACAAGGTCTGAAGTCGAGGCAGCAATTAAGAGCCTACCACCCAAAAAAAGCCCAGGCCCAGATGGGTTCACAGCCGAATTCTACCAGACATACAAGGAGGAACTGGTACCATTCCTACTGAAACTATTCCAAATAATCCAAAAAGAGGGAATCCTTCCCAAATCATTTTATGAGACCAACAGCATCCTAATACCAAAACCCGGCAGGGACTCAACAAAAAAAGAAAACTACAGGCCAATATCCATGATGAACATAGATGCAAAAATCTTCAATAAAATACTGGCAAGCCGATTACAACAGCACATCAAAAAGCTTATCCACCATGATCAAGTAGGATTCATCCTGGGGATGCAAGGCTGGTTCAATATACGCAAGTCTATAAATGTAATTCACCACAAAAACAGAACCAAAAACAAAAACCACATGATTATCTCAATTGATGCAGAGAAGGCCTTCGACAAAATTCAACAGCCCTTTATGCTAAAAACTCTCAATAAACTAGGTATCGACGGAACATATCTCAAAATAATAAAAGCTATTTATGACAAACTGACAGCCAATATCATACTGAATGGGCAAAAACTGGAAGCATTCCCTTTGAAATCTGGCACTAGATAAGGATGCCCTCTCTCACCACTCCTATTCAATATAGTACTGGAAGTTCTAGCCAGAGCAATCAGGCAAGAAAAAGAAATAAAGGGTATTCAATTAGGAAAGGAGGAAGTCAAATTGTCTCTATTTGCAGATGACATGATTGTATATCTAGAAGACCCTATCACCTCAGCCCAAAATCTCCTGAAACTGATAAGCAACTTCAGCAAAGTCTCAGGATACAAAATCAATGTGCAAAAATCACAAGCATTCCTATACACCAATAACAGACTTAAAGAGAGCCAAATCAAGAACGAACTGCCATTCACAATTGCTACAAAGAGAATAAAATACCTACAAATACAACTAACAAGGAACGTAAAGGACCTCTTCAAGGAGAACTACAAATCACTGCTCAACGAAATAAGAGAGGACACAAACAGATGGAGAAACATTCCATGTTCATGGTTAGGAAGAATTAATATCGTGAAAATGGCCATACTGCCCAAAGTAATTTACAGATTCAACACTATCCCCATCAAGCTACCAATGACCTTCCTCACAGAACTGGAAAAAACCACCTTAACCTTCATATGGAACCAAAAGAGAGCCCGCATAGCCAAGTCAATTCTAAGCAAAAAGAACAAAACAGGAGGCATCACACTACCAGACATCAAACTCTACTACAAGGCTACAGTAATCAAAACAGCATGGTACTGGTACCAAAACAGAGATATAGACCAATGGAACAGAACAGAGGCGTCGGAGGCGACACAACATATCTACAACCACCCGATCTTTGACAAACCTGAAAAAAACAAGCAATGGGGAAAGGATTCCCTGTTCAATAAGTGGTGTTGGGAAAACTGGCTAGCCATATGCAGAAAGCAGAAACTGGACCCCTTCCTGACACCTTACACTAAAATTGACTCCAGATGGATTAAAGACTTAAGCATAAGACCTAACACCATAAAATCACTAGAAGGAAACCTAGGCAAAACCATTCAGGACATAGGCGTAGGCAAGGACTTCATGACCAAAACACCAAAAGCATTGGCAACAAAAGCCAAAATAGACAAATGGGACCTAATCAAACTCCACAGCTTCTGCACAGCAAAAGAAACAGTCAATAGAGTGAATCGGCAACCAACAGAATGGGAAAAAAATTTTGCAGCCTACCCATCTGACAAAGGGCTGATATCCAGAATTTACAACGAGCTAAAAAAGATTTACAAGAAAAAAACAAACAAGCCCATTCAAAAATGGGCGAAGGATATGAACAGATACTTTACAAAAGAAGACATACATGAGGCCAACAAACATATGAAAAAATGCTCATCATCACTGGTCATTAGAGATGCAAATCAAAACTACGTTGAGATACCATCTCACTCCAGTTAGAATGGCGATCATTAAAAAATCTGCAGACAACAGATGCTGGAGAGGATGTGGAGAAATAGGAACACTTTTACACTGTTGTTGGGAGTGTAAATTAGTTCAACCACTGTGGAAAACAGTGTGGCGATTCCTCAAGGACCTAGAAATAGAAATTCCATTTGACCCAGCAATCCCATTACTGGGCATATATCCAAAGGATTATAAATCGTTCTACTATAAGGACACATGCACACGAATGTTCATTGCAGCGCAGTTTACAATAGCAAAGACTTGGAACCAACCCAAATGCCCATCGATGATAGACTGGACAGGGAAAATGTGGCACATATACACCATGGAATAGTATGCAGCCATTAAAAACGAGGAGTTCACGTCCTTTGTAGGGACATGGATGAACCTGGAAACCATCATTCTCAGCAAACTGACACAAGAACACAAAATCAAACACCACATGTTCTCACTCATAGGTGGGTGTTGAACAAGGAGAACACATGGACACAGGGAGGGGAGCACTATACACGGCGGTCTGTTGGGGGGAGGGGGGGAACAGCGGGGGGGTGGGGAGTTGGGCAGGGATAGCATGGGGAGAAATGCCAGATATAGGTGAAAGGGAGGGAGGCAGCAAATCACACTGCCACGTATGCACCTATGCAACAACCTTGCATGTTTTTCACATGTACCCCAAAACCTAAAATGCAATAAAAAAAAAAAATACAAAAAATTAGACGGGTGTGGTGGCATACTCCTGTAGTTCCAGCTACGCAGGAGGCTGAGGCAGAAGAATTGCTTGAACTCAAGAGGCAGAGGTTGTAGTGAGATGAGATGGCACCACTGCACTCTAGCCTGGGCAACAGAGCAAGACTGTCTCAAAAAAAAAAAAAAAAGTCAGAATACAAAAGATGCTGGCGAGGCTGTGGAGAAATAGGAACATTTTTACACCGTTGATGGGAGTATAAATTAGTTCAACCATTGTGGAAGACAGTGTGGTGATTTCTCAAGGATCTGGAACCAGAAATACCATTTGACCCAGCAATCCCATTATTGAGTATATACCCAAAGGATTATAAGTCATTCTACTATAAAGACACATGTACAAGGTACAAGTATGTTTATTGCAGCACTATTCACAATAGCAAAGACTTGGAACCAACCCAAATGCCCGTCAAGATAGACTGGATAAAGAAAACGTGGTACATCTACACCATGGAATACTATTCAGCCATAAAAAAGAATGAGATCATGTCAATTGCAGGTACATGGATGAAGTTGGAAGCCATCATTCTCAGCAAACTAACACAGGAACAGAAAACTAAACACCTCTTGTTCTCATTCATAAGTGGGAGCTGAACAATAAGAACACATGGACACAAGGAGGGAAACATCACACACCTGGGTCTGTTGGGAGGTAGGGGGACGGGACGGGGCGGGGGGTGAGGTGGTGAGCATTAGGACAAATAAGTAATGCACGTGGGCCTTAAAACCTAGATGACGGGTTGATAGGTATAGCAAACCACCAGGGCACATGTATACACATGTAACAAACCTGCACATTCAGCACATGAATCCCAGAACTTAAAATTACAAAAAATAACAACTTAATACTGTGCTGTGCACATTGGTATAATGTGTAATTATGAGAGCTTAGTAAGCTCTCAACAAATGTTAGCTAAGCTAAGCTATGATTATTACTAATGAAGTCAAGGCCAGGCTTTATTATTTTAATTTTATTACAGCTGCCACGATTCTTGTCTACTGGATTCTGTTTCAACACAGTGACCATCTCCCTTTGCCCAGCCTCTTCTGCCTGAGTCAGTACCTGCAGACTCTTGACTGTAAAGTGACCCAAAGCCAGTGTTATGGCTTCTACCTTAGCCTTCTGTTGCTGCCTTAATTCTTGGGGTTTGCATTGCTTCCATAAGCAATGTCCCCTTGGAATTGCAGTCCTCTAAAAAAAGAGAAGAGCTTGACCTCTGAACACTTATGAGGATTTGGGCACTGTCTTTGCTATCCAGCCCTCTATCTTGGTCTGTGGATTCTGCCTGTGAGATCAGTCTGAGAGCATCTCCTCCGTGGAAAAATTGGAACTCTCATCTTCTTCTCTGTCAATAGCCTGAGGCATTGCATACATAGCTCCTCTGTTCCTCAAGGCAAAGAGTGCTCCAACTCTTCTGAAAGGAGTTGAATAACTATTTCAGTCTATGAGAGTCATATGGTCTCTGTAACAACTGTTCAACTCTTCCACTGCCACACAAACATAGCCATAGAGAATACATAAATTACCAGGCATAACTGTAATAGATTTTTTTTTTTTTTACAAAAATAAAATGTATGTAGGATCTGTGGGCTTAGTTTATGGAGCCCTGTTCAAGGCTCCTCCCCTTTCAGCTTACTTTATTCTTGTGAGACTCCGCAATCTCAGGACCATTGATTGTGTCAATGGTATGACACGGACCACAAGTAGGGCAAAAATAAATTTATTTCCTCTTTTAATCTTTTTTAAAAAATACATTTTTGAGATGACACTTAGAATGTATCTCAACCTTGTTTTTTTTTCTCCATTCTCTATTAATAAGTAACTCAAGTCTCTGCTCCCAGGATTAGGATCTATAAGCAACATAACCAGAAGCTGTCACTGATGGTTAGGGACACCCGGAGGGAGTGTGCTACACACTTGCAGTATTGTCTTAAGTTTGCTTTCTTATCTGGAAGCAGGTGGAGTTTCAGGCTTCTCATCACTGTAAAAATAATGTAATCCCCATCTCTAATTGGAAAAGGCTCCCAGAAATCAAACCTCAAATATGCTGCTGGTATTTCACAAAGAGAGAAGCAGGTCTCAACTGAGAAAAAGGAATTACTAACCTCTGGGGTTGCTCTTAAGAGTTAATGACAGAGCTGAGAACTGCTCCTCCTGAAATCTGAGGCCAATCCTCCTATTGAATTTCCGCTTTGGTCTCATGAATGCTTTGGTCTCTTGAAGCTAGCCTGATCAGAGACCATGCTGTATTGCTTAATCCCTTCTCTTTCTCCTGCATATTCATTTACTTCCTCTCAGCTGAATTGTTTTTAAACACACCTGGGACTTCCTCCCAATTAACACAAAAGCAAAAATAAACAAATCTTCCTTCTTACCCTCCTCCCCATATCTTCTATCTCCCCTTTGTTTGTCTATAACAATTGTCATCATTCATGCCACTTACCTCTCCATCAGTTTCTATCCTGATCTTTCCACAAAATCAGCTTGTTCCGTAACCAATAACGTGCAGATTGTTAAATTCAATGAGCATTTTTCTCTTCTCAGTTTGATTCTGAAAAAGCTTTGATATTGTTGACCTCTCTCTCTGAAAATATTCTATTAAGTTGGTGCAAAACTAATCACAGTTTTTGCCATTGAAAGTCATGGCAAAACCCATAGTCACTTTTGCACCAGCTGAATACTTCCTTAACAAACCTCTTCCTGCTTATTTTTTTTCCTTTCTCTTTCTGGCCACTCACACTGTGCATTTCAGTGCTACATTTTCTCATCTTTACTACCTGAGCGTCATGACGTTCTTACATCATGCTAACCACTAGGCAAATATTAGAATTTAATCTAAATTAATTAATAAATGAAACTCTATAATTTTGATGTACCAAGGGTGTAGGGTGCACTGGTCTCAGCCCCTCTTCCTTCCTGCATTCTAGTTCTTAAAAAAAAAAAAAATCTTGTTTTTGAATTCTGAGTATGTAGTCTTTTTTTTTTTTACCATGATAGCAAATACTCATATCAGTGAAGCCCAATGGAAACTTCGTATTCACTTAATCTTTAATTGACTCTCCTAAAGCTTAAATTCCACTCTGTCCATATGGCCCTCTCCTCTATGACAGATCTGTTGGGGCCAGTTCCAAATTATTTAGCTCCCCCGCTCTTATCTTGACTTTATGACATCTGTCAGTTGAAGAATAATTTTACATTACAAGACTTTTATGAGAGCAAATCATACTAATGGCTCCAATTGATTCAAGTACTCACAGGACAGTTTTCATAAGAGAGTAAGACTCTCATTAAACCATTAATACTACAGGTAAAGGGGCCCAAGGCCCCAGAATATGGGCTGTGAGATGGGTGGTATGATGGAAAAGGCAGGCAAGTTCAGATATACCAGCAAAAATAAATCTAGAAACATAGTATTAAATGATTCTAAAATTAATTGAAGTAAGTCCCAGGTAAGGAGAAAAAATTATGCTACCAAATATTTCTACTCTATTATTTTTCCCTAAGACTCTTTTTTGATTATGCCCTGAGAGCCACCATTCAATCTTAACCTTGAGAATATTGACCATTTTTCTCCAGGGATACAATTTTGGCCTTCATTTCAGGATAATGGAATGTCTGATAATTTCATGTTTTTGGTTCTATGCTGGGTTGTCTGAAAATTAACCATGGATCAAGCGTTATAAAATAGAAAAGAAAAACAACTAGACAGTATCAGTGAGACCTGTAACAACACTCCAACCAGATGGCAGCATTTAAGATAGATGGCAAATGCCAATTCTGTAAGAATCATGTGTTTCCCATTGGAGAATAATGAAGCTTTCATATAATTTGCAACTTTAAAATTGCAAATCCAACTCTTGGGAGAAAATTGGGTGAATCACAAGTGACTGTTGCTTAAGTTTCACATGAGTAGTAAATATATTGGCTCTGTTGGTATTATTCAAAACTCAGAGCCACAAAATACATTTTTGTATCATTTTATTTGTAGAAGAATGACACAATTATTTTCAGAATAATTAACTCCTCAGTTTAGTGACAATTATGTTCCATTATAATAATTAAAATCACACCCTGCTATTTGGATGAACTCAATAGAGTAACGATTTCTTAGGGGAAGATTTAATCGGATCATTATTTTTTTCTCCAGCATTAAAAATATCTGTAAATTATTTCAACTCATTGTACTACTGCTTAATTTGGAATTTTCTAGCTGTCCTATGGAAAGAAATATCACAAGAAAGATGGCAGTCCCGATCTACCCTTGAACTACCTGTGCATAATAATTGTGGCTGGAGGGATGCCAGGGCTTGGTAAAATGCAGAACTGATGGCTTGGCATAACAGCATGGCCACAGCTGGTGGGAGCACCTGAAATCAGGTGGGTAGGAGCAGGAGGTGAGCAGAATAGTGGTATTTCAGAGGAATGGTCCATTGAAGGAAGAACCGTGGTAAATGAATGGGTAAATATCAAATGCTCTCCTGTGGATGAAGTTGGTCAGAGCTTGGAAGGGAATTACGGCCCTTGGCAAATGGGTTGGAATTCAAGAGACCACTTCTGCTTGAAGGAGAAACTGAAGTGGAAAGTGCTAGACCAATAAAAGAGGGATAGGGAAGAGCTAAGCCCTTTTGAACACTGTAATGTTCTAGTTTACCCTGAAGCACATCAGCTATGGAATGATAGCAGTGAGATTATCAACCCTACTTAGGTAGACTCTATATTGGTAGGTACTACTATAGCTACAGCTATGTCTTAGCTTGAATTATTTAATATACTGGATGTAGAAAGTGGGAAATGCCTATTCAGATTCAGTCAGGAAGGTGTTGGAGGTCTTAAAAAGAAAAGCCTACACGCCCGTAATCCAGCACTTTGGGAGGCCAAGGTGGGTGGATCACCTGAGGTCAGGAGTTCGAGACCAGCCTGGCCAACATGATGAAACCCCGTCTCTACTAAAAATACAAAAGTTTTCTGGGCATGATGATGGGTGCCTATAATCCCAACTACCCAGGAGGCTGAGGCAGGAGAATTGCTTGAACCTGGGAGGTGGAGGTTGCTGTGAGCTGAGATCGTACCACTGCAATGCAGCCTGGGTGACAGAAGGAGACTCTACCTCGGGGGATGGGGGGAGTAGGGTGGGAGTGAGGCAGGGAGACTAAACCCAAGGTTTTCAAGCAAGAGAGTAAGAAGCAATAAACCCTGAAGTACACTTATCTTTTAGAGAAGGATAGGCTGCCGGCGGCCCCCTGAGCATGCCCTCTTAGTGTGAATGACTTAAGACTAAGAGGTAGTTTGTAAACCAAATGGTCAGAGCCCACTAGACTGAAAGATCTACAGAAGCAGAAACTAAGCATTTAACATCGTCTGCTACATAGTAGGGGCTTTATACAGAGTTGTTGAATAAAAATGAATTGATTAATAAAAGACTGCTTGTGAATTCTGTCACTTGCAGAGTTCCCAGACTCTGTAGACATGGCTGTGGAGTCAGGGATCGTGGTCTTTTGGGTGGTTCTTTATTATTTCCTGATTCTGTTTCTAATCACTTTCATTGTGTTATAGTGAATGCATACCTCATGAAGCTAAAACTTACCAGCCCCTGCAGGGACAGGGAAACATTCTAAATCCTGGGAGAGCATAATTGCTTCAAAGACAGAACAAGAACAAAGTGTACAAGAAAAGTGTGGGCAAAGTTTCTAAGTAGGGCTAGAGTTGACCTGGGAACTGGGGTAAAACAGGTATCACTGTAAGAATTTCTATTTATGACATAAAAGAACCTGAGAGGATAAACAGATATCTTTCTTGAGGATATCCAAGTGTCATGGACCCGATTTCTTGACTCTGAGTTGGTACAACTGAACTCACTCTTAACAGAGGGACTTGATAGTAACGTGACCTAGGATAGAAGAGATTCTTGATCTTCTTATTCTATAGAAGCTATATAATCTTGTGGCTCAGTGCTGGGATGAGATGACTAGGATTTTACTTGGTTTTTGACTTTGACAATTTAGAGCCAGGACTGAAATGTCTAGGGAGTAATCTGGTTGTTAGAAGAAAGTTTATTCTGCAAAATAATAGGGATCAGAATCCCCCTGATATAGTTTGGATATCTGTCTCCACCCAAGTCTTACATTGACATGTAATTTTCAAGTTTAGAGGTGGGGCCTGGCAGGAAGTGTTTGGGTCATGGGGGCAGATCCCTCGTGGCTTAGTGGCATCCTCACTGTAGTGATTTCTCCTGGCAGCGAGTTCCTCTAAGATCTGGTTGTTTAAAATGATGTGGCATCTTCCCCAGGCTCTCTTGCTCCTACTTTTGTCACTTCCCCTTCCACCATTAAGTATAAGCTCCCTGAGGCTTCCCCACAAGCCATGCAGATGCCAGTGCCATGCTTGTATAGCCTGCGGGGCCATGAGCCAATTAACCCTCTTTTCATTATAAATTATCCAATCTCAAGTATTTCTTTATAGCAATGCAAGAATGGCCTAACATACCCCTAAGGTCATTGAGTCAAAGTCTCACTCACTAATGTGGAGTCTAGTAAGATCATCTAAGGACACATTGGCAAGTCCTCTGCAGGTTGTTTAGGATTGGCATCACCTACGTCCCACATTTTAATCCATCCATAAAATCAAGCCAAGTATGTCTGCATTTTTTTTTTTTTTTTTTTTTTTTTGAGACGGAGTTTTGCTCTTGTTACCCAGGCTGGAGTGCAATGGTGCGATCTCGGCTCACCTCAACCTCCGCCTCCTAGGTTCAGGCAATTCTCCTGCCTCAGCCTCCTGAGTAGCTGGGATTACAGGCATGCGCCACCATGCCCAGCTAATTTTTTGTATTTTTAGTAGAGATGGGGTTTCACCATGTTGACCAGGATGGTCTCAATCTCTTGACCTCGTGATCCACCCGCCTCGGCCTCCCAAAGTGCTGGGATTACAGGCTTGAGTCACCGTGCCTGGCCTGCATTTTTTTTAAAAGTAATTCACCCGATATCCTTATTTGCTCTGAACTAAACTCTCAATTCTTCCCACCACACTGACCCCAATACTACTGTGTCTATATCAGGATCTTTTTCTTGGTGATTACTTGGCCTAACTCTGATATTTGAGTCTTTGGCTTCCTGTAATATTGTTAACACCCCTTTCCTCCAATCATTGTATTATGTGAAACGAATGCTAGAATTTTATCTTTCCCATTGCACAACATTTTACAGAGCAACATAACACTTTACTATAAGCTTGAGGACGTGAAGTTTGCCTTCTCGTCATTATATTCCTAGTCCCTGGCACAGTAATTGTCCATTAGTACATATTGGTTGAATAAATGAATAAGTACACATCTTCCTAAAATTTTGAGTTCTGAGAGTTTATAAAAAGTGATGTTTATAAAATGAAAGCTGAGATTGTTTTTGAAAGGTTCCACATCTACTTGGCATCATTATTCTGTAGTGTGGAATGTTTCTTGCCCTTGAATATCCACTTCAGTATACTGGGGAAACTGGTTATCTAACTAGTATATAGGTGGGGCCATAGCAAAGATTTACACAGGGTGCTGTGAGAAGATGGGGGACAATCATGCAGTCCTTTAAGGTCAGGATGAGGAATTCAGGCTTAGTAAGAGTCTTAAATATTAAGCAGTAATAAAGCAGATAGAGGAGAATGGAGAGTCATCTCTGGGAGGGTTGGGTAAGGAAAGGTATAGCATCTTACTACCAGAGGGTCATTACAAAAAAGGCAAGAAATATAACATAGGGTAGTTGCCTATAATCCAGTGCTCCCGGGGCATCAAGTTCCAGGCAGAGAAAGAACTGAATGAGTCCGAGGGGTAGAAGAGACCAGATCACAGAGGGCTTTTATATTTTGACATAGATTTTAAGTTCTATTCTGTGGACAGTTGGGAATGGCATGGATAATTTGCAATTTAGAAAACTCCGGAAGATAAGCAAAGGATTAATGAGGTGGGCAAATCTCAAGGAAGGGAAACTAGTTAGAAAAATACAGAAGTAGTTTGCAGGAGAGAAATATGAGAATCTGAGCAAGGTAAAAATAGATGTGAAAATAAAGTGTCTAAACTTGGTGCTTGAATGGCTAGAGGTCTGAAAGTTACACTGGAGTCAGGAATAGTTTCCAGGTTATTAATTAGGCAGCACAGTTGGAGGGTTGTGACACTAATTGAAACAGAGACTGCAAGAGGAGAAATGCAAGGAATTCTGTTCTGAATAATGTGTCTGCAGAACATCCACATGAGCATGTCCGCTCTGCAACGAACTGTAAGAATTTGAAGTTTGAAGAAAAAAGACTGACAATGTCAGTTTGGAAATTGTTAGCATAGAGGCAGTTAAAACCATGAGAATGTATGAGTTCACTCAGTGAGTGTCTAGAAAAGAACATAGAACTGAACACTGAATTGGAGTAAATAACTACATTTGAGTAGTGAGCAGAGAAAGAGACATCTATAAATTTAACCAATAAATATCAGATTTGCCTTAGGGGATGACATAGTATTTGCCCATATATAGTTCCCTACCACCCTCCAAATTCTATAATGCACTGTAATCTGGCGTCTTGTACTCAATAAACTTTATTTCTGTTTTTTTTTTTTTTAAATTAGACTTTTTATTAGAGATAATTGCTGATTCACATGTGGTTGTATGAAATAATGAAAAGAGATCCTATGTGTCATTTATCAAGTTTTCCTTAATGGCAAAATCTTACAAACTATATCACAACCAGGAAATTAGCATTGATATAGTCAAGATACAGAACATGTCCTTTACTATGGAGTTTCCTCATGTTGTTTTCTTGTTTTTAGCCAAACCAGTTTCCCTTTCACTCTCAACTCCTCTATAACTCCAAGCAAGTACCAATACGTTCTCCATTGCTCTAATTTTGTCATTTCATGGATGTTATACATAAATAGAATCTTATAGGATGGGACCTTTTGGGATTGGGTACACAACATAATCTCTAGAGATTCAGGTTGTTAGAGGTATGGAAAATTTGTTCCTTTGTATTATTTGAGTAGTATTCCATGGTACAGATATTACAGTCCATTTTATTTTATTTCTATGCTTCCCCCCCCCCCCCGCACTATTAGGAATAAAGCTCATAAATATTGTGTACTGCTTCTTGTGTGAACATAGGTTTTTATTTCTCTGGGACAAAATGTTATGATACAGTTTCTGGGTTCTATAGTAGTTACATATTTATTTTTTTAAGAGACTACCCAAGTATTTTTGAGAGTTACATTTTCCTCAGCAATGTGTGATCCAGTTTCTGTGAATCCTTGCTAGCATTTTACGTTGTCACTATTGCTTTTCTGTTTTGGTCATTCTGATTGATGTGTAGAGACATCTCATTGTGGTTTTAACTCACATTTCCCTAGCGGTTAATGATGAACCTATTTTCATGTGTTTATTAACCATCTGTAAATCCTGTGGGGTGGAATGTATCTTCATGTCTTTTGCTCAATTGTGTAATGAGATTGTTTGTTTTTTACTGTTGTGATTTGAGTTATATAGTCTTACTCTTCATGGTTTTCTAGGTGGTTTGTAAGTAGTTTCTCTCACATGTTAGCTTGTCTTTTTCAACAAGACCTTTTCCTCACCACAAAAGTAATCAAGGTAATGAGCTAATGAAGACCATTTGATTATTTTTATTTTTATGGATCATTCTTTTGTGCAAACTTTGTAAATTCTTTATCTAATCCTGTATTGTGGAGATTTCCTGGTTTCTTTTCTTAAAAGTTATATAGCTTTAACTTTTACATTTAAGTACACAACTCATTTTGTTAATTCTTATGAATTTAGTGCAAATTATATATATTTTTTGGAGGGAAGCCATGGATGTCTAATTACTTCAACATCATTTGTTAGAAAGGCTGTCTTTCCTCTATTGACTTGCTTTTGCACCTTTGTGATGTGAACATCAGTTGGGCAATCTGGTATGGGTCTATTTATGAGATCTCTACTTGTTCATCAATTTATGTGTCTCTCTGACAATACCACATGCTACTGATTATTATAGTTGTAGAGTAAGCATTAAATTAAGTAGTCTGAGTTTTCTTTTCTTTTCTTTTTTTTTTTGAGATGAAGTGTCACTCAGTTACCCAAGCTGGAGTGCAGTGGCATGATCTAGGTTCACTGCAACCTCTGCCTCCTGGGTTCAAGCAATTCTCTTGCTTCAGCCTCCTGAGTAGCTGGGATTACAGGAGCATGCCACCACACCAGGTTAATTTTTGTATTTTTAGTAGAGATGGGGTTTCACCATGTTAGCCAGGATGGTCTCGATCTCCTGACCTTGTGATCTGCTCGCCTTGGCTTCCCAAAGTGCTGGCATTACAAGCATGAGCTACCTTACCTGGCCTTTTCATACTTTTTAAAAAATAGAAGTGTTTTACTTACTTTAGTTCTATGTTCTTTCTGTATAAATTTCAGGATAATCCCATTTATGTCTAAAATAATCTTGCTAGTATTTTGATAATAATTATATCAGTCTTGCCAGTATATCCTTTTGGGGAGAATATGTTTACTGGCTTGATTTTTTTCAATCCATTAACATAGTATCTCTTTTCATTTATTTATATCTTATTTGATTTTTTCACGAATGTATAGTTTTCAGAATACAAGTCCTATACAGATTTTATTACATTTACACCAAAGAATCATTTTTAAGCTATTTATATGTGGTATGCTTTGAATTTAATTGTCCATGTATTTCTTGCTAGCATGCAGAAATAAAATACATTTTTTTAATGCTTATCTTCTATCCTGCAACCTTGAACTCACTTATTAGCTCTTAAAATGTTTTTGTAGATTGTGTGGGATCTTCTCTGTAGACAAGTGTGCTATATGCAACTTGGAAAAGTTTTGTTTTTTTCTGATTTGAATGTCTTTGATTTGCTTTTTTCTGGTGCTATTAGAAACTCATAAAACTGTTAAATAAGAGTAGTGATAGAAGGCATCCTTGTCTTATTCACAATCTTAGGGCAAAATATTTGGTCTTTCATCAATAAATATAATGTTACCTGTAGACATTTTCGAAGTCACTTTTTGTCAAGTTGAATTATTCTCTATTTCTACTTTTTTGAGAGTTTTTATTATGAATCAGGGTTGATTGTGATTTTCTGCATTCATTGATATCATCACATAATCTTTCTTCTATAGCTTGTTAACACGGTGATTTGCATAGATTGATTTTTTGACTATTTACCCAGCTTTGGACCCTGAAACAGACACCACTTGGTCATGATTTTAAATTATGTTTATGTATTGCTAAATTCTATTTGTTAATATGTTATTTCTAATTTTTATATGTTTTTATAAAAATATAAATGGGTAGTTTGTAAATATTCTCTGTATATTTTTAAGTGACATTGTTCTTTACTCTTTTTAATATTTAATCTTTTTCTCTGTACTGTCTTTCTATTTTAGTATCAAATTTATACTAGATTCATAAGATAAACTACAAAATATTTTCTCCTCCTTTTTTTCCTCAAGAAATTTTTTAAAACTGGGTTTAGTAGTTTTTTAAAATATTTGGTACATTTCTCCAGTGATTCCATGTAGGCCTGAAAATTTTGAGATTGGGAGGGGGATTTTTAAATTATTCAAATTTCTTAATAGTTACAGAGTTATCCATAGAAATTATCTATTTCATACTGAGTAAATATGGTAATTTGTTTTTCCAGAAGTAGTTCATTCCAGCTAAGTTGTCAGATATAGTCATAAAGAACTTCCCCTAGTAATCCCTTATTACCCACTTTTCATCTGCAGGTTCTATAGTTATAACTTGTTTCATTCCTGATATTGGTAGTTTTTACCTTATTTTGTCAGTCTTACTAGATAATTTTGAAATTATTAATACTTTCAAAGAACCAGCTCTGCTTCATTGACTTTCTTCTATTTTCAATGTGCTTATCTTTATTATTTTCTCTTTCTGCATATCTTGGGTTGATTTTGCTTTCCTTTTTTTAGGTCTCTAAGGTGGAATTCTAGATTACCTATTTGTGACTTTTCCTCTTAATCTAACATATAAAATTAGTCCTATAAATTTCCCTCTTAGCACAGCTTTAGTTTTATGACATGAATTTTGTTGTGCTGTATTTTCCCTTTTACTTATTTCAATGTAATTTCTTTTTCTTCCTGATCTATGAACTATTTAAAAGTGTGTTATTTATTTTTAAGTTTTTGGGAATTTTCCTCTTAGCTTTTTATTATTCATTTAGAGTTTGATTTCATCATGATTAGATAACACACCATATGATTTCAACTATTTCATATTAAGTTTTTATAACTCAGGATATGATCTATTGTGGTATAAGTTCTGTGGTCATGTATATTCATTTTTTGTTGGTTGGGGGGTGTAGTATTCTATTGTCTGTTAGATCCTATTAGGATCCACTCATTTTACAGCTCTTATTTGGTACATACTCATTTAAGATTACTTTAGATTCTTGGGGGATAGACTTTACATCTTTGTATAATCTCTCTGTCTATGGCAATTTTCTTTGTTCTGATGTCTATGTTTTTTATGTTACGTAGCTATTCATGCTTTCCTTTTATTATCGTTTGCATGATACATTTCTCAAACTTCCAATCTGTCTATGTATTTATAAAATTCTTGCAGACAGCATGTAGTTGATGTTTTGTAATCTTCTCTATGATTTTTATATTTTTAATTGATATATTTACACCATTCATTTTTAATTTTTGTTATGTTAAGGTGGAAGCCTGTCTATTTATTGACTGTTTTCTTATTTTATATATATATATATTTTTCTGTTACTTCCTCTGGGATGCTTGAATATTTTCTACAATTGCATTTTTATTTACCTCTAGTGTTTCTTTCTTCAAAATTATGTTTTTATTGTATATTTAAAGTATACAATATATTTTGATTTATATTAATGAAATGATTACTAGTCAAACAAGTTAACTTATCCATCACTTGATGTGATCATCACATCACCTCAGTTAGAAAAGTTTTTGTAGCTGGGTGCGGTGACTCATACCTGTAATCCCAGCACTTTGGGAGGCTGAGGTGGGTGGATCACAAGGTCAAGAGATTGAGACCATCCTGGCCAACATGGTGAAACCCCATCTCTCCTAAAAACACAAAAATTAGCTGGGTGTAGTGGTGCATGCCTATAATCCCTGCTACTGGAGAGTCTGAGGCAAGGGAGTTGGAGGTGGAGGTTGCAGTGAGCCGATATTGCACCACTACACTCTAACCTGGTGACAGAGGGAGACTTCATCTCAAAAAAAAAAAAAGGTTTTTATTGTGTTGAGTGCACTTAAAATCTATTTTTAAAGCAAATGTTCAGTAAACAATATTAACTATAATCTTCATGTTGTATAAATCTCTAGAGTTATACATCATATTTAACTGCAAATTTCTACTTTTTGATTTATCTATCTCCCCTTCCTCCTTCTCCTCACCCATGAAAATGAGTACTCTACTCTGTTTCTATATATTTGACTTTTTTTTTTAGATTCCACATAAAAGTGAGATCATATAGTATTTGTCCTTCTGTGGAGTGTTTGTGTTTCTTTCAGGTTGTGTATCTTGGCTACTGTTTACCATGTGGCCAACAAACATGGGCATGCAGATATCTCTGTGAGGTGCTGATTTCATTTATTTTTCATATATACGCAGCAGATAGAATGCAATGTCACAACTTTCAACAAGGCCATCAAGACCATACAGTGAGGAAATATAATCTCTTCAATAAATGGTACTGGGAAAACTGAACGGTCACATGCAAAAGAATATAACTGGACCCTTATCTTACAAGATACACAAACATCAACTCGAAATGGATTATGCCCTAAATGTAAGGCTTGAAACCACAAAACTTTTAGAAAAACAATAGGAGAAAAAGTTTGATACTGGTCTTGGCAATGATTTTTTGTATATCACACCTGAAACTTAGCCAACAAAAGCAAAAATCAAAAGTAGGACTACATCAAATTTAAAAACTTCTGCACAGAAAAAGAAATAATTGACAAAATGAAAATGCAGTCTACTGATAGGGAGAAGTATTTGCAAACCATATATCTGATAAAAGGCTAATCTACAAAATACAAAGAAATACACACAACTCATTTAATATAACAATGTGATTTTAAAATGGGCAAAGGAACTGAATAGGTATTTTTCCAAAGAAGACATAAAAATGGCAGAGAAGTATATGAAAAGGTGATGAACATCACCAATCATCAGGGAAATGCAAATCAAAATGACAATGAGATGTCACCTCACACCTGTTAGAATGGCATTTATCAAACACAGATGGTAAGTGTTGTAGAAGCTGTGGAGAAAAGAAATACCATATTCACTGTTGATGAGAATATACACTGGTACCACCATATGGAAAATAGTATGGAGGTTTCTCAAAAAATTAAATATAGAACTACTGATGATGGTTTTGAATTTCTTATATTAATGGTTGGTATTGTGTTACACTTGATATGTATAACTTTCCACAGACTAAGAGTGTTATCATTTACTAGTTGAGAGAGAAACATTATCTGACTTTATGATCCTTGACCTTCTCACATTTATAATATCATCACCTTAAATATTTCTTCTATATAACATTAAGAATCAAATCATTGTAATGTTCTGTCCACAAACATAATTTAGAAACCCACAGAAAAAAGTTTTTCTGTGTTCCTCACTTCCCCCTGATATTTCAATGTTTATTCTTTTGTTCTCCTTCTATCTTGAGATCTTCATTTAGCCATTTTTTTTTTTTTAGAGTAGGTGTTGTTAAAACGTGTGCTCTGAATGAGGAGACCCCCAAACATGCTCTGTGTGAGCAACGGCGCTGTTTATTCACCTGGGTGCAGGCAGACTGAGGCCAAAAAGGGCGTCAGTAGAGGGTGGTGGGATACGTATTGGAAAGGTTTGTGGTAAACAGTGGAGAGTTACAGAAGTAAATTTAGGGTGGTATTTGCAAGCTGTGAGGGGGTTATAGGTTTGCAAGCTGGGAGTTGGTCATAGAGTATGGAGTCACAAGGTTGACCAAGGTGGGTTACAAAGTCCAATGGTCTTATCAATTGGGGCAGGAATAAGGAACAAGAGAGAATGTCTTAAAGTTAAGTAGGCCCCTCAGAGGTTGATCATTTCTTCCTCTTTTCATGGTCTTCCAGTTACTTTAGATTTTCCAGGAACTCATCTGGAGTGTCCCTGCATGTCACAGAGATTAACATGGCATCCAAGAGGCCATCAGTCTGCCTGAAAGACCTTACATTTCTGTCTTTTTATATTAGTAATATAAAAGAAAAAGAAATGAAGAGTGGAGGGCAGTGGAATATTAGGAAGGCTGGCACAGAGCGGTGATGGGGCGTTGTTTCTCAGGGCTTCTTCAAGCAGGATTGGGGGTGGCACAGAAACGTAAAATGGGAAAGAATTTAGACTGCTGGGAAATCTCAGGGAAAGGGTTGATATTGTGGAGTTGTTAGAAGGAGCATTTATTGTATTGACTGATGCGTTATTGCTTGTATACAATTTTGTAGGAATTGAGAGATTAATTAAACAACACAGGGTCCAAATAAGAGAAGAGAAAGATAGGTATCATAGGACTAAATATTGGAAGAAGCCTTGACTCCCAATTAGAGAGTGTCCAGCCATCCAGCCGGGTCCAGAATAACCATTTACCTGATTAGCGAGCTTTGGGGCTCTGTCTTTTCATTTATTGATGGCATCATATATGAGGCCAGACTGGTTTACATAAAAACAACATGCTTCATTTAGGAATAGGCAAAGACCTCCTTTTTCAGCAGTCAGTAAATCAAGACCTTTGTGGTTACAGAGGACAAATGCAGCTAGGAAATTTACTTGAGCTTGGAGAAGAGATAGTGATTGAGTTAATTCTGCGATATGAGCAGAGAAATCGTTAGAGGGGCTACAGAAGGTGACAATTAAAGTGGTAAGGTCTGCTATGCCTGATCCCAGTGCAGGAATAATTCCTAACCCTACAAATAAGGGGATCAATGGAATGACCCATTTGTGTTGTGTTGGGACCATGAGGGTAACAGGGAGGCTTCCGTCTCTGTTGGCAAGCTGAATTTTGGCAGTAAGGAAAACTACTGTATAAGCGCCTGTCTAGTTGGTGGGAAGGCAGAAGTAAGAATAAGAACCATAGAGGAAAAACATGTCTCCTTGGCTTGGGCGGAACTGAAAGTGTAAACTGAAAAGGTGAGAAAGTGTCCTGAGGGGCTGGGGTCTTGGACCCAAATGCCAAGGGAGCCAGCAAGGGCTGTGGCTGTCAAAGGTTGTGGCGGGTTTGGTAGGGTAACTGTGTGGAGGGAGAGTTGTCATGGTTTTCATGGTGTATGAGGAAGTGTGTGGTATTTATAAGTAACCACTCGCTTTCATTAACAAGATTGAGTAGGAGCAGAGAATGGGAGTGAGATTAAGACTGAATTGCCTGGAGGAAACGTGTAAACCGGCAATTTAAACAAAAGCAGGGCATGTAGAAGTAAATGAGTACAGCGAATTTGAGCACAGTTAGGAAATAATAGAAACAAACTTTCTGAGGTGTGAGTTAAGTAGCAGGGGCAACTGCATAAAGCTGGAGAAGGAGAGGGGCTGAGACTTGTCTCTCCCCTTCTCTCTCTTCCTTTAGAGAAAAGAAGACAAGTCTCTCCACCCCTCCCTGTTTTCCTTCAAATTCCTCATTTGCTACAAGTCACTCACCTCTCATCATCCCCTTAAAACCTAACCATGCTTACCCTGCTCAGCACCAGTACCCCATCCCACAACTGGTTTTAAAAGGCCTAAAGGCTGTTATCACCCGTCTATTGCAACATGGCCTTTGAATTCCTACAAACTCTCCTTACAATTCCCTTGTTCTAGCTGCCAGAAACCAGACAAATCCTACAAACTAGTCCAAGACCTCCACCTCATCAATCAAAGACCTCCGCCTCATCAATCAGATTGTACTTCCCATCTACCTGGTTGTACCAAAACCCTATACCCTCCTATCTTCCACACCCCCTTCCACAACTCACTATTCTGTTCTTGACTTCAAAAATGCTTTTCTCTAAAACCCAAATTTCTTCCCCATCTGGCATTATCCTTTGCCAGCATATCCAGTTAATCTCCCTGCCAACCATATCCAGTTAATTTCCCAAACCCCAGTCCCATCCACAAAACAACAGCTTCTCTCCTTCCTAGGCGTTGTAGGATACTCTCGCCTCTGAATGCCAGATTTTGCCCCCTAACCAAACCACTTTGTGAACTTACAAAAGGAAACTTAGCTGACCTCGTAGACCAAAAATCCTTCCCCCATTCTTCCTTTCGTTCTCTAAAAAAGGCCTTAGAGACTGCTTCTACTTTAGTGCTCCCCAACTCCTCTCAACCCTTCTCTTTCTACACATCAAAAATGAAAGGCTGTGCTGTTAGAGTTCTTACACAGGAGCCAGACCCAGGACCTGTAGCCTTTTTATCCAAACAACTTAACCTCACAGTCCTGGGTTGGTCCTCATGCCTACGTATCCTGTTTTGGCACGGAGGCTGTGTTACAAGCAGGCACAGCCAGGAAGGCACCCTGGAAGAGGCTGGCAGGCAATGAGGCACTAAGATCAGACTGGCCCCATCTCAGAGGCAAGACCACCCTGTTCTGTCCAGATCTGACAGTCAACAAAAGCCAAAGCCACCTTGAAGAGTATGGCAAGCCTTAGGTTTGGGTAACCCCGGCTGTGCTCCAGTGCAAACATTCTGGCACCCAACACTCTGGGTTCTGCACAGGCTGGAATCCTGTTTCTGTCAACTCCCTGAGCAGCTCTGTCAACTAAAATGTCCATGAGGATTGTGGGGTCTCCTGCAGCTAGGATTCTGGATGTCTGTGGTGAGAGTGAGCCTTTTCCCCAGAAGCTGCTCAGGGCCAGGAATGAGTCCTGGTACTGAGAAACCTTATGCAGAGTTCCTAGCTACTTCTTCCTTCAGCCCAAGGTCTGCACCCTCCCTCCGTCTACTCTCAATGCCTTCTTTTAAAGACCTGCTCAGAGTGGGCTAGTCTTCTTGATGGTCTGGTCTCTCAGTGAAGAAAGCTCTTCTTGGCTGTATCAAGTCAGCCATCTTGGCTCAGCAGCAGGATGCTCTGGGTGTCCCTTTTCTCTCAGTCATTATCTCTGCATATTTTCTAGCCTCATCCTTTCCTCCTCTCCAAGTACCCTAATGACATGAATGCCATGTTGCTATAGTCCCACAGATCCCTGATACTGCTTTTAAAAATTATAATTCTAAATATTTATGGGGTACACCATGATGCTTGGATATATACAATGTATATATCAGATCAGGGTAATTAACATATCCATCATCTCAAACATTTATCATTTCTTTGTACTGGGAGTATTCAATATCTTTGTAGCTATTTGAAACTATATGTTATTACCCATTTTCATTCAGCCTATTTTATCTGTTGCTCAAGTTGTATCATTCCTGTTCTATTTTACATCTCACTGATCTTTCTTCTGTCTTCTTTATTCTGAAGTTTAGCCCATTTGCTAAACATTTTATTTTGGTTATTTATTTCTTCAGTTCTGAAATTTCAATTTGGTCTTTCTTTATATCTCATATTTCCTTGCTAAGACTTTCAATTTCTCTAGTGAGACTTAATTTTCTATTTTTTAAGCTGGATTATAATTCCTAGTTGAAGCATTTTGATCACAGCAACTCTGTAAACTTTGTGATATAATTGACGTGTCTGCCCTTTCAATATTGGTATTTATTTCCTATCTCTTCCCATCTCCCCCATTCAGCTTGGATTCTTCCGATTCTTCACATGGCAAATGATTTATTAAAAATCAGTCTTTTAAATTCTGTCATGTGATACTCTGAATCTTATTTAATCAATTTTTCAGCTGGCTTTTTCTGACAGAGGAAGGAGAGCAGAGACCTGATTTGTCATTGTCATGTAAGGGTAGAAGTCTAGGTCCTACATTTGGCCACTGGTGATGCTTGAAGGAGGGAGGTCCTCATTACTGCTGAATTCCTGTTCTTCATATCATCGCTGACTCTACAATGGAGTTGACTTTATTACTACCTGGTAATAGTGAAAATCCTGGCTCTTCACTAGACTTCCCCTAATCCCACCCAAGCAGTGAGAGAGGGGAGCACTTTTCTACTGCTGAAGATGAATGGAAGTTCAGGATTTCCACATTGTCTCCACTGACATTGTTAGGGATAGGAATGTGCTTATAATTTGACAAGGAGGATGAATGTTTTGGGTCCCTACATAGCCTTCTTTGGTACTACCACAGTAAAGAGTGTTGGAGTACTTTGTTACAGCCTCATGAGAGTGAAAATCTAAGATCTCCAACCAACCTTTGTTGGCATGGGTGGGCTCCAAAGTATTTTCTTTGCTGTTTGACTGAACACTGAGTTGTTATTTTCTACTAATATTTCATCTTGTGGGGCTGCCCTTTCCTAGTCCTTTGGCTAGAGACAGCAGACTTTTATTGAAACATTTTAATTTTCCTGTATCTATACCTGTTAGCATTTCTAGATTGTCACCTTATCCAATGACACAGGTAGGACATATAAGCACAGGTAGGACATATAAGGCCAAAAAAAACACCCAGGGAACTCATCACTTCATTGCTCTAGTCCTACATTCTTTAGGCAATGTGCCTTCTTTCCATTTTATTGCACCGTACATTGGCTTTATATATCATAACCACAGTTTTAAGTTGTAATTGAGAGAGAAACATGGAAAAGTATATTTACTACAGTTTCCTAGAAGTAGCAACATCTTTTTGATTAATAGCCTGCAATATATTGTCAACGGTTTCCATATTCCCAAAGTTAATGGATTCCTTTCCATTTTTCGAATAAAAATATTCTTTAGAGCTTAGGAACATGACAAATACATAATTACTAATTATATTATAGTTTTCTAATTTAGCAAACACTTCAGAAACTGTACCATCTTGAAACTGTCTTCTGCACAGTTCTTGAACCTCTACTCTTCTTATGATACTAATTACTAGGTACTTGGGTTAGCTAGTTATCTGGCTTTCATTTTTACAAGGGATTGAACCATGAATATGAGTTAATGCAATGGGAAAAGTAAGGATGGACAACTTTTTTGGGATATCCGAATGAGAAAGAAATAAGAGTACAAGATAGATAAATAAAACGTTTTAAGAAGAAAAACTTGAGCATAGTTTATAGTTAGTGGACAAGAAACTTGAGAATTAAAACTGGAGAAACTAAAAGGTAAGGAGGTGGAATAATCCTGAAGGAAATATAAGGCTTTGGGTTTATATACAGGAATCGGTATTAACTTTGAACAGACAAACTCAACTCATTCACTGTCTAGAATGTGTATGAAAGTTAGTAACTGGAGAAACTGGGTGTTGAAGATTATCATAGGTAGTCCCAACAGTTTGAATGGAATTTCAGGCAGCATATTTTCATAAGATGAATAAAAGATGGGTATATGGAATGTTAAAGTAAGTAGTGAAGTTTTTGTTGGAAATGGAAAAGGACATGAAGTTTATCTCTATCACGTTTAGTGACTGGCATAATAGAGACCAAACATGGTTATGATATTATGTATTATTTTGTGTATGTCTCATCACACTTAAATTATACAGGTTTAGGGTTACTGAAGACAGTCCTTATTTGCAATCCAAAATTAAGACACATAGTATACTGAGGAATAAATATAGGCACCCAAGGATAGTTGTGCTAATCAGAAATGCTCAGACAATAAACATATCCAAGGTAGGAAGGAAAAGCCCTCAAAAGCCTAGATGGATCATAAGAACAAAAACAAATCAGAAAGTAGAATGCTTTGTGATATTCAAGAATGACTTTAGTAAAAGGTAAAAGATTTATATGATGTGAAGAGAAACCAGAGTCTTGGCAGGGAGGACTGGCTTTCTGCCAATATGGTGGAATAGTAACAGCTCCAGTGCACAGTTTCCAGCGAGAATGATGCAGAACAGGGGAGATCTCTGCATTTCCAACTGAGGTACCAGGTTCACCTCATTGGGACTGGTTAAACAGCAGGTGCAGCCCAAGGAGGGTGAGCCAAGCAGGGTAGTGTGTCGCCTCACCTGGGAAGCGCAAGGGACTGGAGAACTCCCTCTCCTAGCCAAGAGAAGCCATTAGGGATTTTTTCTGACCTCTGGAACTCTGACTCAGATATTGTGCTTTTCCCATGGTCTTCACAACTCACAAACCAGGAAATTCCCTCCGGTGCCTACAACACCAGTGCTCTGAGTTTCCAGCACAAAATTCGGTGGCCCTTTTAGCCGCAGCATTTTTTTTTTCTTCTCATACCTCAGTGGTGCCTGGACCACTGGCTAGACAGAACCACTCATTCCCCTGAAAAAGGGGGCTGAATCCAGGGAGTCAAGTGATTTGGCTCAGTGTGTCCCACCTCCACGAAGACCAGCAAGCTAAGATCCACTGGCTTGAAATTCTCACAGACATCACAGGAGCCTGAGCTCAACCTGGGACTTTGGAGCTTGCTGGGGGGAGGGGCGTCAGCCATTGCTGAGGCTCAGGTAGAGAGATTTAACCTTGCCTGTGTAAACAAAGTCCCTGGGAAGTTTATGCAGAAACTGGGGGGAGCCCACCACAGCTCAGCAAGGCCTCTGCAGGCAGACTGTCACTAGACTCCCTTCTGGCTGGGCAGGGCATCTCTGAAAAAAGGCAACAGCCTGTCAGGAACATATAAATAAAACTCCCACCTTCCTGAGACAGAGCACTGGAGAAAAGAGGTGGTTGTGGGTTCAGCTTCAGTGGACTTAAATGTCCCTGTCTGGCAGCTCTTAAGGAAGCAATGGATCTCCCAGCACTTCCTCAACCTAGAAAGGCAGGCCAATATTCAAATTAAGGAAATACAGAGAACACCACAAAGATACACCTTGAGAAGAACAATGCCAAGACACATAATCATATTCACCAGGGTTGAAATGAAGGAAAAAAGGCCAAGGGCAGCCAGAGAGAAAGGTCAGGTTAGCCACAAAGGGAAGCACTTGAGCTCTGATAAGGAACAGACCGCCTCCTCAAGTGGCTCCCTGACACCCAATTATCCTTAGAGGGAGACACCTCCCAGCAGGGGCTGACAGACACCTCAAACAGGAGAGCTGATTTTTTTAAAAGATCAACAAAATAAATAAACTGCTAGCCAGACTAAAAAAGAAGAAAAGAGTGAAGAATCAAATAGATGCAATAAAAAATGATAAAGGGGATATCACCACTGATTTCACAGAAATACAAACTACCAACAGAAAATACTACAAACACCTCTATGCAAATACACCAGTAAATCCAGAAGAAATGGATAAATTCCTGGACATTTACACCCTCCCAAGACTAAATAAGGAAGAAGTTGAATCCTTGAATAGACAAATAACAAGGTCTGAAATTGAGGCAGCAATTAATAACCTACCAACCAAAGAAAGTTCAGGACCAGACAGGTTCACAGCCAAATTCTACTAGAGGTACAAAGAAGAGACGGTACCATTTCTTCTGAAACTATTCCAAACAATACAAAAAGAGGGACTCCTCCTTAACTCATTTTATGAGATCAACGCCAGACTGATTACACAAAACCTAAATGAGACACAACTAAAAAGAAAATTTCAGGCCAATAACGATGATGAACATTGACGAAAAAATCCTCAATAAAATCCTGGCAAACCAAATCCAACAGCACATCAAAAGCTTATCCATCATGATCAAGTTGGCTTCATCCCTGGGGTGCAAGACTTGTTCAACATATGCAAATCTATAAACACAATCCATCTCATAAACAGAACCAAAGACAAAAACCACACGATTATCTCAATAGATGCAGAGAAAGCTGTGGACAAAATTCAACAGCACTTTATGCTAAAATTCTCAGTAAACTACGTATTGATGGAACGTATTTCAAAATAATAAGAGCTATTTATGACAAACCCACAGCCAATATCATATAGAATGGTCAAAAACTGGAAGCATTCTCTTTGAAAACTGGCACAAGTCAAAGATGCCCTCTCTCACCACTACTGTTCAGCATAGTATTGGAAGTTCTTGTCAGAGCAATCAGGCAAGAAAAAGAAATTAAGGGTATTCAACTATAAAAAATGGAAATCAAGTTGTCCCTATTTGCAGACAACATGATTGTATATTTAGAAGACCCCATCGTCTTAGCCTGAAATCTCCTTAAGCTAATAAGCAGCTTCAGGGAAGTCTCAGGATACAAAATCAATGTGCGAAAGTCACAAGCATTCCTATACACCAGTAATAGACAAACAGAGAGCCAAATCATGAGTGAACTCCCATTTACAATTGCTATGAAGAGAATAAAATACTTAGGAACACAACTAACAAGGGATCTGACATTTCTCTTCAAAGAGAACTACAAACCACTGCTCAATAAAACAAGAGGACAAAAACAGATAGAAAAACATTCCATGCTCATGGTTAGGAAGAATATCTTGAAAATGGCCATACTGCCCAAAATAATTTATAGATTAAATATTATCCCCATCAAGCTGCCATTGACTTTCTTCACAGAATTGAAAAAAACTACCTAAAATTTCATATGGAACCAGAAAAGGGCCCTCATGGCCAAGACAGTGCTAAGTTAAAAAACAAAATGCAAAAATACAAAAACAAAAAAAAAAAATGACAAAAAAATCTGGAGGCATCACACTACCTGACTTCAAACTGTACTTCAAGGCTACAGTAATCAAAGCAGCATGGTACTGGTACCAAAACAGATATAGACCAATGGAAAAGGGCAGAGGCCTCAGAAGTAATGCCATACATCTAGAACCATCTGATCTCTGACAAACCTGACAAAAACAAGCAATGGGAAAAGGATTCCCTATTTCATAAATGGTGTTGGGGAAAACTGAGAAGCCACATACACAAAGCTGAAACTGGATCCCTTCCTTACACTTTATACAAAAATTAACTCCAAATGGATTAAAGATTTAAACATAAGACCTAACACCGTAGTGGGAAACCATCATTCTCAGCAAACTGGCACAAAAACAGAAAGTGAAACACCGCATGTTATCACTCATAAGTGGGTGTTGAACAATGAGAACACATGGAAAAGGGAGAGAAACATCACACACCTGGGCCTGGCTGGAGTTGGGGGCTAAGGGAGGGATAGCAGGGCATGGAGAGATTGGGGAGGGATAATATTTGGAGAAATAACTGACGTAGATGACGGGGGGATGGATGCAGCAAACTACCATGGCACGTGTAAACCTATGTAACCAACTTGTTTGTTCTGCACATGTACCCCAGAATTTAAAGTATAATAATACTAAGAACACAGACCTAACACTATAAAAATCTTAGAAGAAAACCTAGGGAAAACCATTTAGGACATAGGCATGAGCAAGGACTTCATGCCTAAAACAAAAATAGCAATTGCAATAAAAGCCAAAATAAACAAATGGGATCTAACTTAACTAAAGAGCTTCTACACAGCAAAATAAACTATCATTAGAGTGAACTGGCAACCAACAGAATGGAAAAAAATTTTTGCAATCTACCCATCTGACTAAGGGCTAATATCCAGAATCTACAAAGAACTTAAAGAAATTTACAAGAAAAAAACAACTCCATCAAAAAGTGGACAAAATATATGAACAGATACTTCTCAAAAGAAGACATTAATGCAGCCCACAAACACATGAAAAAAAGGTCATCATCACTGGTGATTTTAGAAATGGAAATCAAAACCACATTGAGATACCATTGTGCATTAGTTAGAATGGCAATCATTAAAAAATCAGGAGACAACAGATACTGAAGAGGATGTGAAGAAATAGGAACGCTATTACAGAGTTGGTGGGAGTGTAAATCAGTTCAACCATTGTGGAAGACAGTGTGGCAATTCCTCAAGGATCTAAAACTAGAAATACCACTCAACTCAACAACCCCATTACTGGACATATACCCAAATACGTATAAATCATTCTATTATAAAGACACAGGCACACAAATGTTTATTGTGGCACTGTTCACAATAGCAAAGACATGGAACCAATTGAAATGCACATCAATGATAGGCTGAATAAAGAAAAAGTGGCACATATACACCATGGAATACAATACAAAATAAAGAAAAAGTGGCACATATACACCATGGAATACAATACAGCCATTAAAAAAATGAGTTCATGTCCTTTGCAGGGAAATGGATAAAGCTGGAAACCATCATTCTCAGCAAACTGACACAAGAACAAAAAACCAAACACCGCATGTTCTCACTCATAAGTAGGTGCTGAACAATGGACACAGCGAGGGAGAAATCACACACTGGAGCCTGTCAGGGAATGGGAGGGCTATGAAAGGGAGAGCAAGTGGTAGGGGGATTGTAGAGAAATAACATGGAGATAAATACCTAATGTAGATGGGGGATATACATAGTAAACCGCCATGGTACGTATATACCTATGTAACAAAGCTGCACATTCGGAACATGTACCCCAGAACTTAAACTATAATAATTATAATAGTAATAATGAAAATGCCTAACACCATAAAAACCCTCGAAGAAAATCTAGGCAAAATCATTCAACATAGGCATGGGCAAGGACTTTATTACTAAAACACCAAAAACAGTGGCAACAAAAGCCAAAACAGACAAATGGAATTTAATTAAAGAGCATTTTCACAGCAAAAGAAACTATCATTGGAGTGAACCAACAACCAACAGAATGAGAAAAAATTTTTGCAGTCTACCCATCTGACAAAGAACAAATATCTAGAATCTATGAAGAACTGAAAGAAATTTACAAGAAATAAAACAACCCCACCAAAAAGTGGGCGAAGCATATGAACAGACACTGCCCAAAAGAAGACATTTATGCAGCCCACAAACACATGATAGGAAGGTCATCATCACTGGTCATTAGAGAAATGCAAATCAAAACACATTGAGATACCATCTCATGCCAGTTAGAATGGTGATCATTAAAAAATCAGAAGAAAACATATGATGAAGAGGATGCAGAGAAATATGGATGCTTTTACACTGTTTGTGGGATTGCAAATTAGTTCAACCATTGTGGAAGAAAGTGTGGCGATGCCTTAAGGAACTAGAACTAGAAATACCATTTGACTCAGAAATCCTAGTACTGGGTATATACCCAAAATATTATAAATCATTCTATTATAAAGACACATGCACACTTATGTTTCTTGCGGCACTCTTCACAGTAGAGAAGACTTGAAACCAACCCAAATGCCCATCAATGACAGACTGTATAAAGAAAATGTGGTAGATATACACCAAGGAATACTATGGAGTCATAAAAAAAGTTGAGTTCATGTCTTTTGCAGGGACACAGATGAAGCTGGAAACCATCGTTCTCACCAAATTGACTCAGTAACACAAAACCAAACAGTGCATGATCTCACCCATAAGTGGGTGTTGAACAATGAAAACACATGAAACAGGGAGGCAAACATAACATACCAAGTCCTATCAGGGGTTGAGGGGATAAGGGAGGGATTCCAGGTGTTCAGGGGATTGGAGAGGGATAACATTAGGAGAATTACCTAATGTAGATGACCGTGGAATGGATGCAGCAAAGCATGATGGCACATGTATACCTACATAACAAAACTGCATGTTCTGCACATGACCCCGGAACTTAAAGCATAATGATAATGATAATGATAATAAAAGATCTAATATCATAAACATCCTAGAAGAAAACCTAGGCAAAACCATCCAGAACATAGGCATTGGCAAATACTTCATGAGTAAAACATCAAAAGCAATGGCAACAAAAGCCAAAATAAACAAATGGGATCTAATAAAATTAAAGAGCTTCTACACAGAAAAACAAACTATTATTGCAGAGAACTGGCAACCAACAGAATGGGAAAAAATCTTTGTAATTTACCCATCTGACAAAGGGTTAATGTATAGAATCCACCAAGAACTGAAAGAAATTTACAGAAAAAAAAAAAAAAAATCCCATCACAAAGTAGAAGTATATGAACAGACACTTCTCAAAAGAAGATATTTATGTAGCCCACAAACGCATGAAAAGAAAGTCATCATCACTGCTCATTAGAGAAATGCAAATCAAAACCACTTTGAGATAACATCTCACACCAATTAGAATGACAATCATGAAAAAAATCTGGAGACAACAGATGCTGGAAAAAATGTTGAGAGATAGAAAAACTTTCACACTCCTGGTGGGATTACAAATTCAATCTACCACTGTAGAAGAAAGTGTGGTGATTCCTGTAGGATCTAGAACTAGAAATACCAATTTGACCCAGAAATCCCATTACTGAGTAGATACTGAAAGGATTATAAATCATTCTATTAAAAAGACACATGCACATGTCTGTTTATTGTGGCACTATTCAAAATAAGAAAGACATAGAATCAACCAAAATGCCCATCAATGATAGTATAAAGAAAATGTGCCATATATACACCATAGAATATGATGCAGCCATATAAAAGGATGAGATCTTGTCATTGAATGTATGAAGCTGGATCCCATCATTCTCAGCAAACTGACACAAGAACAGAACATGTGGTGTTTGATTTTCTCACTCATAAGTGCATGTTGAACAATGAGAACACATGGACACAGGGATAGAAACATCACAAACTTGGGCCTGTCAGTTGGGGATATGGTGGGGGTGGATAGCAGGAGGTCCAGGAATTGGGGAGAAATAACATGAGGAGAAATACTTAATATAGAGGACCATAGGATGGATGCAGCAAACCAAAATGTCATGTGTATACCTACATAACAAACCTGCATGTATTGCACATGTACCCTAGAACTTGAAGTATGATAACAATGATGATAATAAGAGACCTAACACCATATAAACCCTAGAAAAAAACCTAGGCAAAACCATTCAGAACATAATCATGGGCAAGGACTTCATGAGTAAAATACCAAAAGCAACGGCAACAAAACCCTAAATAGACAAATGGGATCTCATTAAATTAAGGAGCTTCTGCACAGAAAAATAAACTATCATTACAGTGAACCAGCAACCAAAAGAATGGGAAAAAGTTTTTGCAATCTACCCATCTGACAATGGGCTAATGTCCAGAATCTACAAAGAACTGAAAGAAATTTACAGGGAAAAAAAAAAAAAACATCAAAAAGTGGGTGAAAAATATGAACAGACACTTCTCAAAAGAAGACATCTGTGAAGCCCACAAACACATGAAAAGAAGTTCACTATCACTGATCATAGAAGAAATGAAAATCAAAACACATTGAGATGCCATGTTATGCAGATTTCAATGGCAATCATTAAAAAAATCAAAAGACAACAGATGCCAGTGAGGATTTGGAGAAATAGAAATGCTTTTACTATGTTGGAGGGATTGCAAATTCGTTCAACCATTTTGGAAGGAAGTGTGGCGATTCCTCATGGATCTTGAAATAGAAATATTATTTGACCCAGAAATCACAGTACTGAATATATAACCAAAGGATAATAAATCATTGTATTGTAAAGACACAAGCACACGTATATTTGTTGTGGCACTATTCAAAATAGTAACGATGTGGAACCAAACAAAATGCCCATCAATGATAGACTGTAAAAAGAAACCATGGCATATATGCACCATGAAATATGATGCCACCATAAAAAAGGATGAGATCCTGTTTTCTCAAGGGACATGGATGATGCTGGAACCCATCATTCTCAGCAAACTGACACAAGAACAGAAAACCAAACACCGCATGTTCTCAGCCATAAGTGGGTTTTGAACAGTCAGAACACATGGATACAGGGAGAGAAACATGACAAACTGGGGTCTGAAAGGGGTTGGGAGTATGGGGGAGGGATAGCATGGTGTCAGGGGATTAGGGAGGGATAACATGAGAATTACTTAATGTAGATGACCATGGGATGGACATAGCAAACCACTATGGCATGTGTATACCTACATAACAAACCTGCATGTTCTGCACATGTACCCCAGAACATGAAGCATAATAATGATGATGATTATAATAGAAGACCTTACAGCATAAAAGCCCTAGAAGAAAACCTAGGCAAAACCATTCAAAACACATGCATGGGCAAGAACTTCAAGACTACAACACCAAAAGCAAGGGCAACAAAAGCCAAAATAGACAAATGGGGTCTCACTAAATTAAAGAGCATCTGCACAGCAAAACCAACTATCATTGCAGTGAACCTGCAACCAACAGAATCGGAAAAAATGTTTGCAATCTACCCATCTGACAAAGGACTAATACCCAGAGTCTGCAAAGAACTGAAAGAAATTTACAAGAAAAAAAAAAAAAAAAACTCCATCAAAAAGTAGGTGAAGAATATGAACAGACACTTCTGTAAAGAAGACATTTATGAAGTGACAAACACATGAAAAGAAGGTCATCATCACTAGTCATTCGAGAAATTCAAATAAAAACGACATTGAGGTACCATCTCGTGCCATTAGAATGGTGACCATAAAAAATTAGAAGACAACAGATCCTGGAGGGGTTGTGGAGAAGTGGAACACTTTTACACTGTTGGAGGGATTGTGAATTAGTTCAACAATTGTGGAAGAAAGTGTGGCGATTCCTCAAGGATCTAGAACTAGAAATACCATTTTACCCAGAAATCCCATTACTTGGTAGATACTCAAGGAACTATAAATTATTCTATAATAAAGACACATGCACAGGTTGGTTTATTGTGGCACTATTCACAGTAGCAAAGACTTGAAACCAACCCAAATGCCCATAAATGATAGGCTGGATAAAGAAAATGTGGCACGTATACACCATGGAATACTATGCGACCATAAAAGAAGATGAGTTCATGTTCCTTGGATGGACATAGATGAAGCTGGAACCCATCATTCTCAGCAAACTGACTCAAGAACAGAAAACCAATACTGCATGTTCTCACGCATAAGTGAGTGTTGAACAATGAGAACACATGGACACAGGGAGAGAAACATCACACACTGGTGCTGATTGGGGTTGGGGGAATAGGTTAGGGATAGCAGGAGGTATTGAAGAGGGATAACAAAAGGAGAAATATCTAATGTAGATGACCATGGCATGGAATCAGTAAACCACAATGGCACACGTATCCTACGTAACAAACTTGCACGTTCTGCACACATACCCCAGAACTTAAAGTATAATAATAGTAAGAGACCTGACACTATATAAAGCCTATAAGAAAACCTAGGCAAAACCACTCAGAACACAGGCATGGGCAAGGACTTCACGACTAAAACACCAAAAGCAATGGCAACAAAAGCCAAAATAGAAAAATGGGATCTCACTAAATTAAAGAGCTTCTGCACAGCAAAAACAAACAAACAAACAAACAAAAAACTTTCATTAGAGTGAATCAGCAAGGAACAGAATGGGAAAAAAATTCTGCAATCTACTAATCTGATAAAGGGGTAATATCCAAAATCTATAAAGAACTGAAAGAAATTTACAAGAAAAAAATCAAACAACCTCATCAAAAAGTAGGTGAAGGATATGAACAGACACTTCTCAAGTGAAGAAATTTATGCAGCCCACAAACACATGAAAAGACACTCATCATTACTGTTGATTAGAGAAATGCAAATCAAAACCACATTGAGATACCATCTCATGCCAATTACAAAGGCACTCATTAAAAAATCAGGAGACAAAGAATGCTGGAGAGGATGTGGAGAAATAGGAATGCTTTTATACTGTTGGTGGGATTGCAAATTAGTTCAACCATTGTGGAAGAATGTGTGGCAATTCCTCAAGGATCTAGAACTAGAAATACCATTTGACCAGGAAATCAAATTACAGGGCATATACCCAAAAGATTATAAACCATTCTATTACTAAGACACATGCACACATATGTTTATTGCAACACTCTTCACAGTAGCAAAGACTTGAAACCAACCCAAATACCCATCAGTGATAGATTGGATAAAGGAAAGGTGGCACATAAACAGAATGGAATAGTATGCAGCCATAAAAAATGATGAGTTCATGTCCTTTGCAGGGACATGGATGAAGCTGGAACCCATCATTCTCAGAAAACTGACTCAAGAACAGAAAACCAACACTGCATGTACTCACCTATAAGTGAGTGTTAAACAATAAGAACGCATGGACAAAGGAAGAGAAACATCACACACTGAGGCCAGTCAGTTTGGGGAATAGTGTAGAGAGAGCAGGGGGGTCAGAGGAATAAAGGGGGATAGCATTAGGAGAAATACTTAACATAGATGACCATGGGATGGATGTAACAAACCACAGTGGCACATGTATACCTACATAACAAATCTGCACGTTCTGCACATGTACACTAGAATTTGAAGTATAATAATAATAATAATAGTAGAAGACCTAACACCATAAAAATCCTAGAAGAAAACCAAGGCAAAACCATTCAGTACATAGACATGGGCAAGGACTTCATGACTAAAACACCAAAAGCAATGACAACAAAAGCCTAAACAGACAAATGGGATCACATTAAATTAAAGAGCTTCTGCAGAGATAAAGAAATTATCATTAGAGTGAACTAGCAACCAACAGAATGGGAAAAAATTTTTGCAATCTACCTATCTGACAAAGGGCTAATATCCATAATCTACAAATAACGGGAAGAAACTTCCAAGAAAAAAAAAATCAAAAAGCGGTCAAAGAATATGAACAGAGACTTTTCAAAAGAACACATTTATGCAGCCCACAAACACATGAAAAGATGGTCATTAGAGAAATGCAAATCAAAACACATTGAGATACCATCTCATGCCGGTTACAATGGCAAACATTAAAGTATCAGGAGACAACAGATGCTGAAAACAAATGGGATCTCATTAAGTTAAAGAGCTTCTTTAGAGATAAAGAAATTATCATTAAAGTAAACAGGCAACCAACAGAATGGGAAAACATTTCTGTAATCTACCCATGTGAAAGGGCTAAAATCCAGAATCTACAAAAAACTGGAAGAAATTTACAAAAAATAAACAACCCCATCAAAAAGTGGGCAAAGAATATGAACAGACATTTATGCAGCCCACAAACACATGAAAAGACAGTCATCATCTGTGGTCATTAGAGAAATGCAAATCAAAACACATTGAGATACCATCTCACATTGGTTAGAATAGCAATCATTAAAATATCAGGAGACAACAGATGCTGAAGAGGATTTGGAGAAACAGGAATGCTTTTACACTGTTGGTGGGATTGCAAATTAGTCTAACCATTGTGGAAGAAAGTGTGGCAATTCCTCAAGGATGTAGAACTAGAAATACCATTTGACTCAGAAATCCTAGTACTGGGTATATATCCAAAGAATTATAAATCTTTCTTGTAAAGAAACATACACACATATGTTTATTGGGGCACTATTCAAAATAGTACAGATGTGGAACCTAACAAAATGCCCATCAATGATGGACTGTATAAAGAAATGTGGCATATATACACCATGGAATACGATGCAGCCATAAAAAGGAGGACATCATATCCTTTGAAGGAACATGGATGAAGCTGGAACTCATCATTCTCAGCAAACTGACCCAAGAACAGAAAACCAAACAGTGCATGATCTCACTCGTAAGTGGGTGTTGAACCATGAGAACACATGGACACAGGGAGAAAAATCTCACAAACTGGGGCCTGTCAGGGGTTGGGGGCATAAGAGAGGTATAGCAGGAGGTCGGGGAATTGGGGAAGGATAACATGAGGAGAAATACTTAATGTGGATGACCATGGGACTGATGTAGCAAACCACCATGGCATATGTATAGCTAAGTAACAAACCTGCATGTTTTGCGCATTTACCCCAGACTTAAAGTATAATAATAATAATAATGATAATAGAAGACCCAACACCATATAAACCCTAGAAGAAAACCTAGGCAAAACTATTCAGCACATAGGCATGGGCAAGGAGTTCATGACTAAAACACCAAAAGCAATGGCAACAAAAGCCAAAATAGACAAATGGGACCTGATTAAATTAAAGATCTTCTGCACAGCAAAAGAAACTATCATTGCAGTGAACTGGCAACCAACAGAATGGGGAAAAAAGTTTGCAATCCCCTCTGACAAAGGGCTAATATATACCATCTACAAATAACTTGAAGAAGTTTACAAGAAAAAAACAAACAATCCCATCAAAAAGTGGGCAAAGAATATGAACAGACACTTCTTAGAGAAGACATTTATGAAGACCACAAACACATGATAGGAAGGTCATCATCACTGGTCACTAGAGAAATGCAGATCAAAACCATGTTAAGATACCATCTCATGCCAATTAGAATGGTGATCATTAAAATATCAGGATACAACAGATGATGCACAGGATGCAGAGAAACTGGAAACTTTTACACTGTTGGTGGGATTGCAAATTAGTTCCACCATGTGGAAGTAAGTGTGGCGATTCCTCAAGGATCTAGAATCAGAAATACCATTTGACCCAGAAATCCCTTTACTGGGTAGATACCAAAGGATTATAAATCATTCTATTATAAAGACACATGCAGATGTATATTTATTGTGGCACTATTCACAGTAGTAAAGATTTGAAACCAACCCTAATGCTCATCAATGATAGACTGGATAATGAAAATGTGACACATATACACCATGGAATACTATGCAACCATAAAAAAGATGAGTTCATGTCATGTGGACTTTATCCTTTGCAGGGACATGGATGAAGCTGGAACCCATCATGCTCAGTCAACTGACTCAGTAACAGAAAACCAATGCCACATGTTCTCACCCATAAGTGGGTATTGAACAGTGAGAATACATGGACACAGCAAGATAAACATCACACACTTGGGTCTGTTGGGGGTTGGGGGAATAGAGGAAGGATAGCAGGGGTTCAGGGTATTCGGGAGGGATAACATTAGGAGAATACCTAATGTAGATGATCATGGGATGGAGGCAGCAAATCACCATGGCACATGTATATCTATGTTACAAGCCTGCACATTCTGCACATGTACCCCAGAACTTAAAGTATTATAATACTAATAATAAAAGACATAACACCATATACACTCTAGAAGAAAACCTAGGCAAAACCATTCAGAACATAGGCATGGGCAAGGATGTCATGACTAAAACCCAAAAGCATTGGCAACAAAAGTCAATATAGACAAACAGGATCTAATTAAATTAAAGGGCTTATGCACAGCAAAAGAAAGTATCATTAGAGTGAATTGGCAACCAACAGAATGGGAAAAAATTTTTGCAATCAACCTATCTGACAAAGGGCTAATATCGATAATATACAAAAAACTTAAAAACATTTACAAGGAACAAAGAAACTAGCCCATAAAAAGTGGGTGAAGGATATGAACAGACACTTAAAGAAGACAGTTATATGAAAAGATGGTCATCATCACTGGTCTTCAGCAAATTCAAATCCAAACCACATTGAGATACCATCTAATGCCAGTTAGAATGGCAATCATTAAAAAATTAGGAGACAACAGATGCTGGAGAGGATGCGGAGAAATCGGAACACTTTTACACTGTTGGTGGGATTGCAAATTAGTTCAACCATTGTGGAAGAAAGTGTGGTGATTCCTCAAGGATCTAGAACTAGAAATACCATTTGACTCAGGAATCCTGGTACTGGGTAGATACCCAGAGGATTATAAATCATTCTATTATAAAGACCCATGCACACGTATGTTTGTTGCAGCACTGTTCACAGTGGCAAAGACTTGAAAACAACCCAAATGCCAATCAATGTCAGACTGTATAAAGAAAACAGGGCACATATCCACCATGGAATAGTATGCAGCCATATAAAAGGATAAGTTCATGTCCTTTGTAGGGACATGGATGAAGCTGGAACCCATCATGTTCAGTAAACTGACTCAAGAATAGAAAACCAAACACCACATGTTCTCACCCATAATTAGGTGTTGAACAATGAGAACATATGGACAAGGGCAAGAAATATCACACATTAGGGCCTGTCTGGCGTTAGGGGGTTAGGGGGTTAGGGGAGGGATAGCAGGGGGTCGGGGGATTGAGGAGGGATAACATTTAGAGAAATACCTAATGTAGATGACCATGGGGTGGATGCAGCAAACCGCCATGGCACGTGTACACCTATGTAACAAACCTTCATGTTCTACACATGTACCCCAGAACTTAAAGTATTATAATAATAATAATGAAAGACCCAGCACCATATGATCCCTAGAAGAAATCCTAGGCAGAACCATTCAGAACATAGGAATGGGCAAGGACTTCCTGACCAAAACACCAAAAGCAATGGCAAGGAAAGCCAAAATAGACAAATAGGCTCTCATTAAATTAAACAGCTTCTGCACAGCTCAAGAAAGTATCATTAGACTGAATCAGCAAACAGAATGGGAAAATATTTTTGCAATCTGCGCATCTGACAAAGGGCTAATATCCAGAATCTACAAAGAACTGAAAGAAATTTACAAGGTAAAATCAAACACCCTCATCAAAAAGTGGGAAAAGGATATGAACAGACACTTTTAAAAAGAAGAAATTTATGCAGCCTACAAACATATGAAAAAAAAGCTCATCATCACTAATCATTAGAGAAATGCAAATCAAAACCACATTGAGATTCCATCTCAAGTAAGTTAGAATGGTGACATTAAAAAATGAGAAGACTACAGATGCTGAAGAGGATGTGGAGAAATAGGAATGCTTTGACACTGTTGGTGGGAGTGTAAATTAGTTCAACCATTATGGAAGATAGTGTGGAAATTCCTCAAAGATCTAGAACTAAAAATACCATTTGACCCAGAAATCCCATTACTAGGTACGTACCCCATGGATTATAAATCATTCTATTATAAAGACACATGCATACATATGTTTACTATGGCACTGTCCACAATAGGAAAGACTTGAAACCAACCCAAATGCCTATCAGTGATAGACTGTATAAAGAAAATGTGGCACATATACACCATGGAATACTATGCAGTCATAAAAAGGATGAGTTTGTGTCCTTCGTGGGTACATGGATGAAGCTGGAAATCATCATTCTCAGCAAAGTGACACAAGAACAAAAACCCAAACACTGCATCTTCTCACCCATAAGTGGGTGTTGAACAAAGAGAACACAGGAACACAGGGAGGGAAACATTACACACTGGGACCTGTGGCAGGGGTAGGGGTCTAGGGGAGGGACTGCAGGGGGTGGAGAGATTCAGGAGAGAGAACTTCAGGATGACGGTGGAATGGATGCAGCAAACCAACATGGCACATGTATACCTATATAGCAAACCTGCACATTCTGCACATGTACCCCAGAACTTAAAGTATAATAATAATCATTATAATAATAAAAGTCCTAACACCATAAAAACCCTAGAAGAAAACCTAGGCAAAACCATCAAAACATAGGCATGGGCAAAGACTTCATGACTAAAACACAATAAGCAATGGCAACAAAAGCCAAAATAGACAAATAGGATCTAGTTAAACTAAAGAGCTTCTGCATAGCAAAAGAAACCATCATTAGAGTGAACCAGCAACCAACAGAATGAGAAAAAATTTTTGCAATCTACTTATCTGACAAAGTGCAAATATCCAGAATCTAAAAGAACTGAAACAAATTTACAAGAAAAAAACAACCCCATTAAAAAGTGGGCAGAGGATATGAAGAGACACTTCTCAGAAGAAGACATTTATGTAGCCCACAATCACATGAAAGCAAGCTCATCATCGCTGGTCATTAGGGAATAGCAAATCAAAACCACATTGAGATACCATCTCATGCCAGTTAGAATGGTGATCATTAAAAAATTAGGAGACAACAGATGCTGGAGAGGATGTGGAGAAATAGGAACACTTTCACACTGTTGGTGGGAGTGTAAATCAGTTCAACCATTATGGAAGACAGTGTGGCAATTCCTCAAGGATCTAGAACCAGAAATACCATTTGACCCAGCAATCTCATTTACTGGGTATATACTCAAAGGATTATAAAACATTCAATTATAAAGACATATGCACATGTATGTTTACTGCAGCACTGTTCACAATAGCAAAAACTTGGAACCAACCCAAATGCCCAACAATGATAGACTGGACAAAGAAAATGTGGCACATATACATGATGGGATACTATGCAGCCATAAAAAAGGATGAACTCATGTCCTTTGCAGGGACATGGATGAAGCTGGAAATCATCATTTTCAGCAAACTGACACAAGAAAAGAAAACCAAACACCACATGTTCTCACCTATAAGTGGGTGTTGAACAATGAGAACACATGGACACAGGGAGGGAAACATCATACACTGAGGCCTGTCAGGGGATGAGGCGGGGCCAGGTGAGGGATAGTATGTGGTTGGGGGGATTGGGGAGGGATAACATTAGGAGAAGTGCCTAATGTAGATGACTGGGGGATGGATGCACCAAACTACCAGGGCACATGTATACCTATGTAACAAACCTGCACATTCTGCACATGCACCCCAGAACTTAAAGTATAATGATAACAATAATAGTAAAGACCTAACACCATAAAAACTCTAAAAGAAAACCTAGGCAAAACCATTCAGGACATAGGCAGAGAAAGTACTCTGGAAGTCCTAATAGAGTTTCCATTGGGTCTTTTTAAATTAATATAGCATAACGTCTGAGAAAAATCTGTCATCAGCAGTCAGACTATACAAATGTTAAAATACATATTTAATGAAATATCAGCCAGTAAGAACTCGGATCCTCACAAAGAAAAGAAAACATTAGAAGTGGCATAGACGTGAGTAAATATAGGTATTTCTATTGTTTAAAAATCACAACTGATTACTCGACTAAAGCCAAAATAACAACAGTGCATTGAGGGGTTTATGATATATAGAAAATCATACGTGATCATATGACACTGTATGGGAAAAATAAAAAAATACTTAATAAGTTTCTCAGACTATGGGAGAGGTGGCATAACGTTAAAGGTAGACTATGTTAAGTTAAAGGTTTATTTTGTAAACTCTGAGAAATCACCAAAAATTGTTAAAGGAGTATAGCAAATAAGCTTGTAGAAGAGATGACATGGCATACTAAAAACGATCAATTAATTTTTTAAAAGGCCAGAAAGAATACAAAGTAAACAGATGAGACGAATAGGATATAATCATAAAATCCAAATCATGACAGGCTTAAACAAAAATCACACTGATACTTACATTAAATTTAAATAGTCTACATATTCAGAGTAAAACATCAAATATTTGACTGGAGAACAAAGGGAGACAAAACTAAATCCATTTTAAATATAAAGCCCCAAATAGAGGAAAGATAAGAGTATCAAAAATATATACCTTGATAATCTTATTGAACAGAAAGCTGGCGTGGTTATACTAATATCTGTAAAAACAGATTTTGGAATCAAGAATGTTACTAGAGATACTTTTTTAAAAGCCTTTCATCATAACAAAAGGATTAATTCCTTAAGAAAATAATCATTCTAACTGCATATGCACTTAATTCCAGAGCTTTAAAATACATGAAACAACATACTGATAGAACTGAAATAAGAAATTGGTAAACCCACCATTACAATTAGATATTTCAATGCTTTTCAGTAATTTATAGGAAAAAAAGATGAAAAATCAGTTAGAATATAAGAGAATTTAACACTACCAGTCAACTTGACCTAATTGACATTTTATTTTAGGACATTTCAAACAACTACAGAATATTTATTCTTTTTCAATGCACAAAATAATTAACTTAGACTATATTATGGGTCATAAAACAAAACTCAATAGAGTGAAAAGAAATAAATTTATACAAAGTATGTCTTCTCTTAAATAGCAAATTAAGCTTTAAATGAATAACATATTTTGTGAAAAAGTCACCAAATACATGATAATAAAAAAATATACTTCCAAATAACTATGGGTCCAAAAAAAAAAAAAAAAACAAATAAAGATATTTGTTCCTAGTAAATGCTAGTGAAACGTAAGATGTAAAAATTTATGTGATGTACTTCAAACAGTGCACAGAAGATAGTTCATATTTTTAAATACTTGCATTTAAAAAGAAAGATTTAAAAGCATTGATCTAAATTTCTATCTTAGTAAGGTAGAAGAAAATGAAAATATTAAATCCAAAGTTGACAGGTAAAAGAAACATAAAATTAGAAGTTGATAAAATTAGATATACAGGCATAACAGGATAAATGAGGAAACCCAAAAGCTGGTTTTGAAAAAAACAATACGACAGGTAAAAAACTGTTGACATTTTATCTACACTGAACAGGTTTTACCTACACTGAAAACTGATCCGGAGAATGAAAAAGAAAAAAAGTACAAATTACTGATGTCACTGAGAGAAGACATCATTACAAATCCTACAAATATTATAACAATTTAATGGCATTATAAATCTTTTTGCTAAACAAATTTCCTGAAAAACTCAAATTACTGAAGCTGACATGAGAAATGTTTTTTTTTTTTAAAAACTGCTCTTTTTTTTTTTTTAACAAATTTGAATTTGCAATTAAACAAAGAAACAAAACTTCTCAAAGGTACAGAAAACTTCACTGGTGAATTCTATTAAAGGTTAAGAATGAAATATTACCAATCTTACACAAATTATTTTAACAAAATGGTAGTGAAGGGAACAAATTTTTTGTACCCCAGAACTTAAAGTATAATAAATAATTTTTTTAAAAAATGAAGGGAGTAACTTCTAACTCATTTTAGGAAGCTAGCATTTCATTGATACTGAAATATATAAAAGATACTAAAAAAAAAAAAAAAACTTCAAACCAATATCCCTTTTCAACATAGACACACACATCTTTAAGAAAATAATAAATCAAATTCAGCAGTAGGTAAAAATAAAAATATAAACCAGTGTTTGTCTCAGGGATGTAAGATTCAGTTAACAGATAGAAAGCCAATTAATGCAATTCACAATAAAATAAATGAGAAAAATCGCCCAATAATTTAATAGGCATTTGGTAAAAATCACTACTGGCTCATGAGAAACCTTTCTGCACACTGGAAACAGAGGAGAAATTTCTCAATCAGGAAAAGGGCATCCATAAGAATTTAAAGATAACGTCCTAATTGGTGAAAACCAAATGTTATTCTCTAAAATCCAGGGGGGAAAATGCATGAATATCCCTTTTTCACTTCCATTCAACATTATACTACATATGCTAGCTGGTGCCATAAGGCAAAACAAATAAACTATAGTCATACATTTTTTTTTGAGTAGGGTATGTAAAATGTCCTATTTGCGTTTGACAATCATGTGGAAGGAAAACTTCAAGCAATCTTCAAGGAAACTAGATAAAAGCAAATTTAACAAATTAGAAGAATATCTAGTTTATAAACAAAAAGAAATTAAACTTCCATATGCTATAAATATTTAGAAGATTAAAAAGTAAAAAAATGTATAAATAGGAAGAAGTAAAGAATATTTACAGTATCTGTACCAAAAAGTCCTTCAAAACATTGTTGAGCAAAAGTAAAGATGAGATAAACAAAGGAATAATATTTTCATGGCTAGAAAGATTTGAAATTGTGAAAATGTTAGATTTTTTTCTAATCTGTAGATTCACCACAATCCTTATTAAAACTCCAACTTGTAGATATTGGAATATGGTTCTAAAATGTGTACAGAAGGATCTAAAATAGGCAAAATAGTCTCGACACAGGTGAAAGAAGTATGACACCATACTTAGTTCCAAGACTTGCTATAATGCTATGCCAATACAAACTGTGTGCTATTGTTAGACATGTAGATCAATGAAACAAACAGAATACAGAAAAAAGAATCAAACTTATATTGCCAGTTGATTTTTAATAAATGTGCCAAGTTACTTTAATGGGAAGAAAACGTGGAACATCTGGCACTCAGAGGAAAAAACCAAAAACAGAAAGAAACGTAACACCTACCTTATCCTAATAACAAAATTGACTTGGAGTAGATCATAGAACTAAATGCAGAAACTAAAGCTATACAATCTCTAAGTAGATATAGTTGAAATTATTTGCAACCTTGGTATAGGCAACAGTCTGCTCATTAAGAATATGGTTAAGAAAAATAAAACAATGAAACACAGACTGGAAGAAAATACTTGCATTTTAGATATAATTGGCAGGAGATTCTATTTTGAATACAAAGTCTTACATTGCAACTATGAGAGACAAACCAACCCCTACAAATTGGCAAAATATTTGAACAGACATTTTACAGAAGAACATACAAAAAAGGCCAATGTGCATAATCATCAGGAAAATGCAAGTTAAGATCATTTTTACAGTATATTTTTCTAATTCCCACTACGTGGTTAAAATTAAAAATAAGATCAACATACTAGGCATTGGCAAGGGTATAGAGCTACTGAGGTTTTTTTTTTTTTTTAATACTTCGCTGATGAGAATGTAAAATGACAGAACTATTGTAAAAGTCAGTTTGGCACTTGTTTAAAAGTTAACTATATGACATAGCACTTCCACTACAAGATATTTTCCCAAGAGATAGATATTCTGTGTCCATAAAAAGATTTGAACATGAATGTTCATTGCAGTTTTGTTTGATAGAACCAAACGCTGAAAACAACCCAAGTGTTCATCAACCAATAAATAGATAAAAACTGTGATGTAATCATACCGCAAAATATTACTCAGCAATAAATACATGTGATGAATGGATTTCAAAGTAAATATGTCAAGTAATCAAGTCAAATAGCAAAATATACATAGTATGTAATTTTACTGATAAGAAATCTTATTAAAAGTAAAATTAACCTGAAGTAAAGCAAAGAACAGTGGTTACCTTAGACAGAGGTGAACTAGAATTACTACCATGGGGCAAGAGAGAGAGAGAAAAGCACTCTGTATTGTATTATTTTCCTGCAATTATTGACATAAATTATCACAAATGCAGCAAAATAAAGCAACACTTACTTATTTCACAGTTGTGTAGGTATGATATGGCTACCCAATTCTCTGCTCCACATTTCATGAGGCTGAAATCAAGGTGTTGGCAAGGCCGTGTTTTTTTTCTGAAAGCCCTGAGGCTTTCCACTTCCAAGTCGATTCAGATTTTCAGAAGAATTCAGTATCAGGCAACTGTAGGAATAAAGTCCCATTTACATGCTGGCTGCCAGACAGTGGTCATTCTCAGCTTCAAGAAGCATTTTGTGTCTTATGACTCCCTCCTTCAAGAAAATAATCTTTGTTGAATCTTCAAGATATCAGAGCTAGCTTAAGTCCTTCCCATATTTCGGTTCTCTGACCTCCTGTTCGGCGTTCCTCTTCTACTTTTAAGGGCTTCTGTGATTGAATTGGGTCCACCTGGTAATCCAAGCGACCTTCCCTCAGCTGATTACTAACATTAATTACATCTGCAAAGGCCCTTCACAGAAGTACCTGATTAGTGTTTGATTGAATAGCCAGGAGATGAGAATCTCCATGGGAAAGGGGGAGACTCTCTACAATTATGCCTAACTTACATATCTTGATGGGGTAATGGTCGCATCAGTATATTCATATGCCAATATGAGTCAAACTGTTTATTGAAAATGAATTGACTTTATTATATTTAATAGATCTTAATATACTAAATTTGAAATGTAAAAATGACAATCTAGAGAAATAGTGAAAGTATGAAATAAAGGCATAAAGTATACCTTAGAATAAAAGATCATGGCTTTTTACAGTCAGATGTCTTTAGTAAAGTGTAATCCATTGTATCTAAGGCATATATAATTTATTATATATATAGTTAGATATAAAATAAATATATATTCAATTAACTGATTAAAAATTAATTCCGTTGTTTCCAGGAAGACACTTCTCAGATAACTTTTGTTTCCCTGATTTGAGAAAAAAATAAAATGACAACAGGAGCAAGAACAACCAAATTACAGATAACTATAAGTCACATGCCTTTTGAATTTGTGTCAGCTTTCCATGAGCTTGTAAAATAAATATAGATGTCATGCAAACTGACTGGATGAGTATGAAACTATATTTCTATTACTGTCCAATAGAAATGTAATGTAAGCAACATAAATAATTTTAAATATTCTACAGACACATTATAATAAAAGTTAGGAAAAGCAGATACAATTAATGCTCATATACAATGTCCGTCTTGCTAAGGCTGTTTGTCCTTTCCCAGACCATTCCTTGATTAAGTTTATCTAGAACCCATTTATCTGACCTGAAATTTCAACACCCAGATGATTGATGGAATTAGTAGGTCGATTTATTATAAAACAATATTCTTGAGTATGTTAGCATTTCTAAATGCTCTAAATTATTTATATACAAGTTGACTTCATTAGTCTTTATAAATGTTTAGTCTATTTGATATTCAATAAAACAAGATAAACCTAATAAAATTGCGTGGGACTTTGAAAGGATAGTTTTCAGGACAAGTACTTTATTTAATGAAATGCAAAAGCTATCTTGAAATCATAGAATTATAAAGCCAGAAAATTGCTTGAATTCTTTTAGAGCATTAGCTGGCAAGCTACAGCTGGCTAGGACAAATGTGGCTTACTGTCAGATTTTGTAAATAAAGTTTTACTGAACCACAGTCACACCCATTTATTTGCATATTATCTACAGCTGCATCTGGTCTGCAACTGTAGAGTGAGCAGTTGCAGCAGCAATCATATGACCTAGAAAGCCTAAAATATTTACTATCTTGTCCTTTATAGAAAAATTTTGCCAATGCTTTCTCTCGACCATTATGTAGCCATTACTCACCTATGAGTACTGGGCACTTAAAACATGGCTGGGGAAACTAAGAAACTGGTTTTAATTTAATTGAAATGTGCTTAAAGTATAAAATGTAAATTTACAGTATCAGGGTTCTTCAGAGAAGCAGAATGTATAGGAGATGTATTCTCTGTCTCTCTCACACACACACACATACTTAGAGAGAGTCAAATGGACAGACAAACAAAACAAGGGAGAGATGAAAGGAATTGGCTCATGTTTATGGACGCTGGCAAGGCAAAATCTGTAGTATGAGCTGGCAGTCTCAAGACCCAGGAAAGACGGTGATGCCAATGAAGTCCAAATGTAGTCTTCTAGAAATCCCCTCTTGCTTGGGGAGGTCACTTTTTTGGTTAAATTCAGGTCTTCAACTTATTGAATGAACTCACCTACATTATGGCGGGTAACCTGCTTTACCCAAAGTTGACTGCATTAAATCTTACTCAAAAAAAATACTCCCGAACTTGACAAATAAAACTGACCATCATACTTACTATTTTTAAAGACATAAAATTGCAAAGACATTTTCTGAAAAATGTAAAATATCTCCTTTTATATTGACTACCTGTGGAAATTATTATAGTTTAGAAATAGTGGTTAAATAAAATTGCAAAGTTCTGTCCCAGTGTTGTAAGTTTCACCTAACATTGGAAACGTTGGCCAGCAACTGAACCCAATGCCAACTGGAAAAGAAGGTGTCAGGTGAGGAAAGTCCAGATGACTCTTATCTTCAGAGCAACTGTGAACTCCATCAACATTGTGCACTGGGATTTTGCTGTGGAATGACTTCCCAGACATTGACCTTGACAAAAATCAGGCAGTGTCTAGACAGAGCTGTCACCATTATTACTTTGTCTGAATGGATGGTTAGATCAAGTAATTAGCTAATTAATTAGACATGCAATCAATCTTTAAGTGATGCAATTAATTAACTTGGTATTAAAATATGAGCTATAGATGCTCCTAAGGGTAAGGCATGTTCATAAAATGTATTTGCTGCCCTCTAAGAGCTTTCTCTTTTTCCGTTTGCTTCCCTAATTCTCTCCTCTCCTTACTTCCTTACTTTTCCCATCTTTGACTCCTTCTCTGTTCTCTCCTTTCCTTCCTCCCTCCCTCCCTCCCTTCCTCTCTCCCTCCTTCCCTCCCTTTTTTCTTCTTTTCTTCCATCTTTATAGCTTGTTTGCTGTGGACTTTAATCCAGGATGTAATTCTGGTTCACACATTATCTTTGGCTCTTATGCAAAGGCACATACCTTTTGGATAAACTACTTTAGACTTGGGCCCTTGAGATTTTTCCTTTAGATCTGTGGTACTTGTATATTCTTTGGTTTTCATGCCCTTCCCAATATAAATATTTTGACCTTTCTTTCAATTCTTCTTACAGAAACTTATGTGAAACACTTGGCTCCTATTCTAGCTTTTTTCCCCCTTGTCTTATTACTGTTTATCTTAAGAAGTGTCTATCTAAAGGCCTAATAAAATTTATAATAGGCACAAGTATCTAACTGTATGAAATAAGAAATTCTAGCTGATCTAATTGGAACTGCTAAGCCACTATTTTCCCTGAGCTAGTCAGATTTGTTTTGACAGGGAGTTAAACTTTAGGTATTACAAACTGTTCTTTACCCTGTTCTTGTTTCCAGGGGCACTTTGATTAAGCTGAAGACAGTATGTCAGTGGTTCTCAGGTTTCATAGCCAAAATACTACGCAATCTTAATCTTACCATCCATTTCCAGCCTTCCTTTGATTAACTTCTTTGTGAGTCAATTTATTTTCTGTGATAATGCCACCTCCCATGTTTAAACAAATTGCACTTCCTATAGCAGAAGCTGTTGATATCTCATGTTCCTTCAGCCCTCCTCTGAATTCAACTATAGTGGAGATGGTAACATCTGCACGTGTGGGCAGCCTCTCCTACAAGGCCTGTGCGTCTAAGTGCGCGTGGCTCTAGGGCTGTGAACTGGTCAGCAATCATGGCTGCTAGAATGACTGGGCGTAGCACCTCCAGGGATAATGGCAACACATAAGGGACTTGAGTCAGTGGGTAAATGCCCTAGCTTCCCATCTTTTGTGTGTAAATACTGAAATGCATTTATAGACTCAAGAGAGGGGCCCAGCAGGGAGGGGCCTTAATTGCCCATAGTGGCTACCTGCTCATTAACACATCCTTGATTGATTAGCGTCCACTTTCTTCACTTCCTTACTCATGTTTCATGAAACACTAACTTGCCAGCAGCCCTATCAATTTCCCAGAATAGACTTGGAGAGAATCCTACATCAGACCCTTCCTTTATTGTAATAGCATACCGTGGACACCGCCCACCTAATTCTGTGAGCTCTCTAATACTGAAGGACTGAGTGAGTCATCAGAACACCAGGTCATGACTCAGCTGTAGTTTTATTATCTTCTTACGTTTCTTACCATCCAAGACATACAGGTACACACAGAGGGAGACTTCAATTTTCTGAGGCAAGGTTGGAAACTACATAATAGTGGCTTCTTCCATTGGGCAAAATGCATTCATAGGCTTATGTCACTGATTCTTTCCAACACTTCAAAAGGTCAGCGTATTTAACCAAATCGACAGATACAAATGCTGAGACTTGGATTAAAGAACTAAGAAAACACAAATATGACATAGAATCTGAAAGAGCATTTCAGTACAAAAGAGGTTTTCTAACTTCAATATCACTGGATACTATCAGACACTATTCATGATGGGAAGAGATTACCCAGAACACTAAAACTTCTAGGGAACACCTTATTTTCACTGGTGTAACCATTCTGATGTTATCCTGGCAAAACAAAATAAAACAAAACAAGATAATTTGGTAAGTTCAACAGAGTGGTGATTCAACAATCTCCCTTGTCCTGAATTTCAAAAATTGAAGGATGTGGATGGGGGGAGGACCTTAACGTAGATGAAACTGGCCATATTTCTAGTTTCAAAAGTGGACCCATTTCCAACTATACACAGCTATTCTCTCATCATGTTGCTGCTGTCTTCAAGATACTTCTCTAGTCTTTGCCTGCTGCATCAGATCTTAACTGCTTTACCTGGCCTTTGAAGTTAGCCTAAACATATTCCCTCCTACCTGCTAGAATCTATTGTATTGCTGTTTGGTTACAGCATAAAGCCTCCCATACGGTCAAACCGGTCTTTTTACTATCAGAATATATCCCTACTTTCTGCCCACTCATGCCTGCCTCCCTCCATTCAGATCCTACGCATACTTCCTGGTCCAGCTGAAATTCTCTCTGCCCTAAAAGATCCCCACGATTCCCATCCTCGGAAACATCTTTCTTTCCTAGAATGTTTACCATGTGCTATGGGCTGAACGTTTATGTTTATACCCCCGACAAAACCCCAATCCGATGCTACTAGGAGGTGGGGCCTTTCAAAAGTGATTGGGTTTAAGTGAGGTTATGAGGAAGGGACTCTCACTATGGGATTAGTGCCCTTAAAAAAGAGTCATGAGGGATTGCCATGTCTCTATGCTTTCCATCATATGAGGATACGAGATGACCATTCGCGAACCAAGAAGTGCGTTCTCACCATACGCTAGATCTCCTGGCACCTTGATATTGGATTTCCCAGTCTCTACAACTTTAAGAAATATATTTCTGTTGTTTAAGCCACCTAGTCCATGATAATTTGTATAGCAGCCAGAACTAAGACATCACATATGTCTTAGTTCAATTTAGGGAAAGGAAACAGTTTTCATTCAATTTAGGGAAAGGAACAGGCCATGATGTTCCCAGGTTTCTCATATCCTTTGCAGCCTGCTAAACACAATGTAATTGTGTAAAACACATTTTGGTTATTTACAGGCAAAGAAGGGAGAAATTCCAAGGTGGAAAGACAAGCTGCTACATTTCTGAGACTTTGTCTCCTCCAGGATATCATTAGCCGACTCTGTTTATCACTCTGGGCCTTAAGTGAAGGCAAATGCTAAAAAGAAAATTCCTTCAATGACTCCAATTCTGAAAATAGGATGCATTTGCACTTACAGAAGAAATATACCTCACCTGTAAAATATGTAATACTCATTGTTCACTTACAGTGTAAGACAGTCCCTTCTATATTCCTGATATTGGGCTTTAAGTTTTTTGCTGAAGTGGATTCCATGGAAGACCTTTGAGCCTTTATAGAAAGAGAATATTGCAATCAGCTTGCAAACATTTGAGACTTGCAAGGGGGAGAGTAAGCATTTTGTGTGGTTGGAGTATAAATAAAGGAAATTTCTCTGGAGCTGTTTAGGATGTGAATCTGGCCCAATTTTAAGAGAGCTCCTGCTCTGCTCTGCAACCTCTCCAAGAGCTGATTGAGAGAGCCGTCTTGAAATAACTTGGAAATAGCTCAGAGTTTGGGTCAGCTCTACAGAGAGGATGAACAGAAAGAGAAGCAGCTGTTGAGCTGAATGGATTATTGAACTAGGAATTTAAACAGAGTGGTACATGAGTGAGGGGCAAAACAGAAAAGGGGCTGCTCCTTAAAAGAAGGTGTGGAGAACCTCCAGAAGACTAAAGATGCTTTTTCTGCCACCACTGCTGGTTAATTGTTGGCTTCTTTGCTGTGTTGTCTTTGCTTACAGAAAGATTGTTGTTGCTGATGTTGTCTCAGACATTACAAATAAAACTACAAACAATTGTGTTTCTCATAGCTAAGGAAAGGCTTAGAATAGGGCATAAGGAATAGATCATAAGGAAAATGATGAAATAGATGAAAGCCAAGAGCTGTTAAATGAGGGAGTGGCCTAAAAATTAAAAAAAAAAAACTTTACTCTGTAAAGTTGAAGATTAAAGGAAAATTGCCAACCACTCAACAAATTATAATTTGCAACTACTGTGTCCCAGGCACTTTGTCAGATACTTGGACTAACATGATGAGTTGGTCAGACTATGATATCTACTTATCCCAGGAATTCATGTTCAAAGAGTAGCTGGGCAGAAGAGGATTAAGAGATTCTCTAGTCTAGGGAGGCAAAAGCTAGAGACCTAAAAATATACACTGTTCATTTCTAAAACTTGCGTTTGAATGCTGAAAGTCTTTAGACCAGGTATATGTACTCTAGTTATTCCCGTTCTAAGTTTTTCTTGTGTTTTTGAGCCACTGAATTTCCTGAAATACTTCTGTGGCTTTGAAGGCATCTGAATTTGCAACAACTCCTCTATATACCTGTTATGAAACCAGGAGACATACAGAAGTTTTACAGTTTCAGAAACTGAAGGTAAATAAGAGTAATGGATTTACCTCCATTTTCACTGCTGAGGAGGAGCAGAGGCAAGACCAGAATCCAGGTCTCATTACTCTTAGTGCAGCACACGTGTATCAAGGCTGTTAGTGTTCTATGTAATCACGGGGATAGAGAGAATCAAGCCTTGAATGTCTGTCTTAGGTTATGCAGAATATTGGGATCAGAACAGTGCATGACTTCAGTCTATTGCTCTAGTCACTTAGTATTCCACATCCCAAACCCCCTTTGCCCACTTTCTCCCTTTCCCAGGTGAATAAGACAGTGAAGCAATTTCAGACAGGCTTTGGAATGGGTAGAGCAAACTTAGATGGACTGCTCCAAAAATCAATTACTGTTTCAGCTCCACTGAAGAGAGATGGCATGGGTAGTGATAGCAGCCTCAACCTGTCCCTTGTCAAAACTCCTTGTCCTGAGCTCTTCTACTCTGCAGGTTTCATTCTCCCTGCTCTTTAGGCATCAAGTCTGAGCAGTGCCCTGATATGGACTAGATATTACAGCCCCCTTTCTCCCAACATCATCTCCCAGAGCTGTCAGCATGTAATGATTTTCAGTTGCAACTGACTAGGATGAGAGTATCTTTTTAATTGCTATTGAATAACAGTAAATTAAGCAAGGCAACAGAGAAGAGGCAGTGAGAATGAGAATTGTACTTTTGTTCAGAGGCATAAATTTAGGAGTACTGCAGTTGTATTGTAACTCTGAAAACTGAGAATTTATGATTTTTTTTATATACTGGGAAAACTTCTGGAGTAGATTACATTTTCTTTCTAATAGTAGGTTTAGTTTGTTCTCTATAGAAAAATGACAAGGCAATAAAAGAGGTCCTTGCTTTATGACACCAGAATATTTTAGATAAGACTCAGTACTCAGCCTTAATTGATTTTTATGCTGGTGGAGAGCAATAGCCGAGCAGCGAGAGGAAATGGAACGATGGTGTTACAGCCCCCAACCAACTTAGTCACAGTCTGAGAAACAAAAGAGAAAGGAAATTAGCATTTTTTCTGTTAGAAAAATCAACAAGCTTTTCATCCATTGACTGTCAGTCATGTGCCCCTCCTTGGACTATGTGCTTTGGGGCATTCAGTAAAAATGACAAGAAAATAGAAAGGCAGTCAGGTGCAGTGGCTCACGCCTGTAATCCCAGCACTTTGGGAGGCCAAGGCAGGTAGATCATGAGGTCAGGAGTTCAAGAACAGCCTGGCCAAGATGGGGAAACCCCATCTCTACTAAAAATACAAAAATTAGCCAGGCATGTTGGTGGGTCCCTGTAATCTCAGCTACTTGGGAGGCTGAGGCAGGAGAATTGCTTGAACCCAGGCAGTGGAGGTTGCAGTGAGCTGAGATCGCACCACTGCACTCCAGCCTGGGTGACAGAGCAAGATTCCATCTCAAAAAAAGAAAAAAAAATAGAAGGTCTTGGTTCAGTATGATGTTTAATTGTTTGAGATACATGCATAATTATGTAGATTATTAGTTATTTATTGCATAAATAATTATGAAAATGTTCGAAAAACAGAAAAGATGTTTGGAATCAAAGACTAGGTTTTATAATTCAACCAAAATTCATGATCGTGAGAAAGGAAAACGCCAGCATGTGGTAGAGGAATGTAGGATGTTTTCTTGCACAGGGTGGGCCCTTAGAAGACCTGAGGAGGTGGAGAGGAGCTGGGAATGGGGAGGGGGCTCAGAAGGTAAGGCTGGGGTGATATAGATGAAGTTGGAACAATGAACAGGCACTGAGGAGATGTACAAATCTAAAGCAACACCTCTGTGTTAGAATGCGGGTGATAGATGGCTACAAATCCCTGTCATTCAAAGACAAAGCTGCTAGCAGCTTTCTAAAGGGCCTTATCCCAAATTACCAGTAGGCATAATATCCCTCTCTTGGCAACAGAAAATAGGGCAATGGCCTCGCTGAGGTAGGAAGCTAGTTGGGTGGAATAACTGCAAAACACTAGGGATGTGTTTGGCCTCAAAGCTCTCTCCTTGACCTGCTTGATGCTGTCTGAGATCATTTGACCAAGAGCAAAGCAAAGCAGGAAGAAAGGACCCCTCGCGATGTAGCAGACAGACCATTGCCATAAAGTTCAAACAGACCTGTGTTTAAGTCCTGACTGCCAGCTTCTGTGCATGGACCAGGCCTGAGCTTTCAAATGAAGATGGCAAAATTTACATTAGACTACAGAGCTAGTGACAAGTAAATCATCTGGCGCAATTCCTGTCTTGAGCGGGCGCTAAATAAATAGTAGAAATTATTAATTTAAGGAAAAATACAAAATTATCATAAAGGAACTTTTCTAGCTTGACAATTGTGACAACTTTAATGCTGATAAAACGTGAATTGAGGCTTAGTTGAGAAATTATTAAAGGTCTCTTCTTGGTCTTTACCTAATACTCCTCAATCTGGATAAAATCATGCCAGGTATTCCTTCTCAAAAC